>NC_143258.1:83796611-84421611 GCF_984573655.1 Nuphar pumila
ATCGTCAGCTCGCTGGGTTCCAAGTTGGGGACCAAGTGTTGATGAAGTTATATTCAGGCTGTACAAGCATCTTCCATGGACATCACCGCAGACTGCTCAAAAAGTATGATGGACCCTTCATCATCACAAAGAAGGTAGGCAAGCTGACGTATAAGCTGAAGTTGCTCCCAGACTTCAAGGTGCACTCGGTGTTCCACTTGTGCAACCTCAAATAGTTTCATCCAGACAATAGAGATCTAGAACGTGGTGTGCCACAACGCGCTCCCATCATGCAGAGGGCCCCGATAATACAACGGGCCGAGAAGCGTTTCAGTAAGATCTTTCGTCACAAGGTCAACTACTTGAGTGAAGCGAAGAAATATCTAGTACAATGAGAGGAAACAACGAAACCAACGTGGGAGTCTGCATTCTGAATGAACAGCCGCTACCCGACAAAAGTCAGGGCTTACCATGAAACAGATGGTGCCGAGGACGGTGCATGATTTGAAGGGAGAAGAATGTTCCCTTGCGACTTACATTGTAAAGTTGTGTTTAGGGTCTGTTTTGCTTTTGTTGAGTCTGATGTAAGTTGTTCAGGTGAATCAATACTCCGAAGGGGCAACCCGTATGCTTGAAATGTAATAGCCCTCAGGCAAAATTGTGAATGAATTAAATGCGTTGAGCTTTCTTTTGTTCACCCTTGTTGTGATTGTTTCTTGTGATTGTAATTCTTCTCCTTCTATTCTCTCCTGCTCTCGTGCACTCTAATTACAAACTTTCACGACTGGCAAACGAGCTGACAAGTAGGCTTGCAGTGGTAAGGAAGGGTCGTCGCGTCGCGCTGGCCCATTGAAGGAAACAGGCTCAACCCCATCAAAAAAATCATCTTTCATATTTGAAATATGCATCCAGTGCAACTATCAGCGTGCATCAGTACTGATTTGCACTATATGTTAGTATTAGACCGCTAAATCACCGCTTGATCAAGAAATAACACTCACCTCCTTCAACTCAAACAGTCGGTACTAATCCACAGTTTTTAACCACCTGAGGAGATTGTTAGATTAGTTTAAAGTATTAAACTTACCATTACAGAGAGGTTTCCTGAATACATGGTCAATCTAAATGGAAGACGGTCATAAACTTTCCAATTAAGGAGTACAACAGATGAAACGCCGAGTTGGAAATTAAGCAGCCCAGCAGAATCTGCTCACCATGTTTCAAATTGTAGACTATCAATCAATCCACTGGCGACCGAAGTTTGGAAATGAGAGCCAATCAAAACCAGTCTGCCATTTTCGAAAATCATAAAAAGACAATGTTAGGAACATAAAAATATGAAAGTATTTCTCATTCAACAAAGATGAGGTGCATTTAGACAATTTTACCAAGGCATGAAAGTGCAACAGTTTGTCCAAAAACACTTAGAAAGGAAAGCAACTAAATAAAGGAACGACACAAAGAAATGCGGACAACAGACAGTACAACAAATGATGGATATACTATCCTAAGCCAGTCATAGGCTTTCTTTTAAAGATTTTCCCTCAAAACCAGAGCCATACTTGGTTACATACGAAGCAGTCCTAGGCTCAAATTCTGAGCCCTGCCCTTGTCCACCCTGGACTGGTATCTATCTGAAAACACGAAATGTGCCTAGCTTGACACTGACCCATATCCATATGTTCTGGTTGGCCACCCTGTGTTGTTTTTCCTTGACTATCCAAAAAAGGAGAGATTTTTTTTGTGTCGTTTATTCATAAATACATCACAACATATGAAGACAAGATGTTCATCGATTGTCTCGGGTAGCGGTTTCACACTGAACAGATCTCTCTCTCTCTCACCAATGCAATAGACTTGTTAACACCCAATGCAACTCAAGGGTTGTGTGTGTGTGAAAACTTCAGCACCTTCAATCATTCTTATTCTTGTTGATTTCAGAGGAGGCTGAGAGGATAAGACAATCTCGGGGTCATTATTCTGTTTACAAGAGAGAAAAAAGGCACAGGCCGGTTATGATGCAAGTGGGACTCGATTACAGGCCAAAGTTAGTAAGCATAATCATAGCTTGTATATTAAAGTTATAAAAAAAGAAAAACTTACTTTTGCTCACTAGAGAACTGTCTACTAACACAAGCTTGGACATCCAAGCACCACCCTGAACTAAAAAACATTTTGGGCAAAGAATCAACACAAAATTGCAAAATCCTAGCAGCCTGTTTTTAAAAAGTATTTTTTTATACATATATATAGGTAATAATATATATATATATATATGATTGTTTCAGCCAGATCAACCCTTACAAAATTGAATTCATTAGTATAGCTATGTCATGATCTTTATTCTCAAGCACATTATTAAATACATTTTTTTTCAATATGCATAACGTCTAGATTGTGTTTGAGTTTATTCTCGGACCAATATGATAACTGGTAGAATATATTCATTTTTTTAGTTAATAAGAAATATTGACATCACATCTTCATTTGGTGCTTTGTTAGCTTTATTCATCTTTCGCTTCTCTTTAGTTATAGTAAAATTCTTACCAAGTGTATTTGGAATATGGCTTAGCATTTTATCAACGTCTTTTCTTATTAATAGGGTGAAAACTCCTTCAAGTTTAATAGTACTATCAAACCCCTTTTTATTCTTACAAAACTGATGTTTTTCATATAAAAAAATATGATTTCTTATCTAACAAATCTTATTTTTATGTCTCAAATACATGTTATAAGTACCATCTTTGACATATAAAACAAGTCTTATAACCTTTAGTACTATAATATGATAACATATTATTGTTCATAACAATGCCACACACAATTTAAATGCCCTTCTTTGAAGAATCATACCAAGGTTGGAATCCTCCCCCTAAAGTTAGTGGATCAATGTTATAAGTATCGGTGCGTATTGGCATAATTTCAATACTATTCAAGCCCAATTCAACTAATTTTTAACAAATGTAAAAAAGTATGAAAAAATATTTTTTAATATTATTTTTAAATTATCTTAATGGTTTTAACATGCGTCACGTTATGATTGACACATAATAGTTTTTATTTTATTTTTAAGCCAAAACAAAATGATTCAGCTGAGTATTAGTATCGGTGATACAATTGAATCGACAGCACAACCATTCAGGGCTAATACTGATACTAACAACATTGGATATCATCTTTTTATGTATAGTATCATTGGTTAGGAGTAGGGGTGGCAATCGGGTCGGGTTGGCGGGTTGGCGGGTTGGCGTGTCAGCATACCTCAACCCAAACCCGACCCGTTTATTAACACTACAAGAAAATCATGGATTAGCGACGGCTTATATCTATCGTTAATCCGTCGCTAAGCCGTCGCTAAACAGTTTAGCGACGAATTAGCGATGGATAGAGGCCATCGCGAATTTTTGCTCGCTAATTAGCGAAAAAACTTATTTGTCGTTAATTTCGTCGCTAATTTGCGACAGATTAGCGATGGACATTATCCGTCGCTAATCCGTCGCTAAATTTAAAAAAAAAAAAAAAATGATCCATGTCGGGCGGTATTCCGGCAGCAATAAGCCGGACTTATACCGCACCCGACAGGCATCGTCGTCCTCCGTGAACCGGCGTCGTCGTCCTCCGTGAACCGGCGTCACCGTCGTCCTCCGTGAGCCGATGCTCTCCGGCGTCGCCGTCCTCCATGAACCGGCGCCATCATCTTCCGTGAACCGGCGTCGCCGTCATCCTCCGTGAACCAGCGTCGCCGCCCTCCGTGAACCGGCGTTGTCGTCCTCCGTGAACCGGTGCCGACATCCTCCAGTGATCGTCGACCGTCCTCCGGCGTCGCCGTCCTCCGTGAACCGTCCTCCGTGAATCGGTGCTCTCCAGCGTCGCCATCCTCCATGAACCGGCGCCGTCATCTTCCGTGAACCGGCGTTGCCGTCATCCTCCGTGATTAACCAGCGTCGCCGTCCTCCGTGAACCGACGTCTTCGTCCTCCGTGAACCGACGCCGACGTCCTCCAGCTATCGCCGACCGTCCTTCGGCGTCGCCGTCCTCCACTCTCATGTACATGCTCTCTAACGCACTCTCCGACGTCGACGTCCTCCGAAGAAGTCGGTTTAAATCGAGTGCGATCGATTTAAATTTCGAAAGGGAGAGAGGAAAAATTTCGCGCTCGGTTTAAATCGAAAATTAGTGACGGATTAGCGACGAAAAAATTTCGTCGTTAAATCCCTCGCTAATTAGCGACGGATTAGCGACGGAAAAATTCCCTCGCTAAATCCCTCGCTAAAATGTTTTTCTGGTATTGAGAATTAGCGACGAAACAATTGTTGTCGTTAATCTGTCGCTAATTAGCGACAGATTAGCTAGAGAAAACTTTCATCGCTAATCCGTCGCTACTTAGCGACGGATTCATGGAGAAAGTTTTCTCTAGCTAATCTGTCGCTAATTTGCGACGGAAAAAATCCGTCGCAATTTTTTGTCGCTAATTAACATTTTTCTTGTAGTTTAAACGGGTCAGCTGTGGCAAACACGAACCCGACCCGTTTAATAAACGGGTAACCCGACACGACCCGCCAACCCATTTAATAAATGGGTTGGGTCGGGTAAACGGGTTTTCAGGTTGGCGGGTCAGGTTGGCGAGTCGGGTTGGAGGGTTGACGGATCGGGTTGGCAGGTAGGCAGGTTGGCGGGTCGGGCAGACAGGTTGGCGGGTTGACCCACCCGCCTAACCCGTTTATTAAACGGGTCAGTCGGGTTGGCATACCCCCAACCCGAACCCGACCTGTTTAATAAACGGGTTACACGGGTCGACCCGTTTATTAAACGGGTTGGCTTAAGCCCAACCCGAACCCGCCTAAGAGGCGGGTTGGCGGGTCGTGTCAAAAATTGCCACCCCTAGTTAGGAGTACACATGGCAGTGAACCCGACGGCGGGGGACACGGTCTCCACCCCCACCTCATCTCAAAATCTTACCCTCCATTCTTGTCTCCATCCCTGCACACGTTTTGATACCTCCATTCCTGATCTAAACGGGGCGAGGTGGGGTCCTATTTTTCCTCGGTCCACTGTCATCCCTAAAGAAGGATTGAGGATGGGGCGGGGCAGGGCAAGGTGGGGGTGGGGGTGGAGATGGAGAAAGCATAAGTCCATCCCCACACTGGTTTTGATTTTAACCACCATCCCCATTTTATGTCCTCCATCCCCGGTCCAAACAGGGCAAGGCGGGGCCCCACCCCATTTCCCCTGGTCCACTGCCATCCCTTTACACCTAGCTAATTCTTATTAAACAAAAAAGTTGAATGGCATTTTAAAAAAAATATGGTAGTTGCATATTTTATTTCAAAACATCATTGTATCATTATAATGACGTTTTTAGAACTATTTTTTTACATAAGCTGATAGGCACGTACCATCAACTCATTTTTAGCTATCCAAAATTCAAATGGCCCTCTTGCTCTGAAAGATGCCGACAGATAGTTTATCCGCAATATCCTTTCCCAAGTGCACAATCAAAGAAAATCCCTATACCTCCAAAGAAGCCCTTCTCTTCCCTTCCCAACATGTTGATCGACTTAATGTTGGGGTGTTATCGTGTGTGAATATGAGTACCCTTTAAGTTTGTGGGTTGGAGCGCCTATCATTGTCGGCTGCCTGATTGCGCAATGCAATGTGTCTAGCACTCTGCTAATGATGCACCAACGGGGGCTCCCCGTGGTTGGTAGGAGCTGTCTCCTTATTGTGGGATGTTGCAGGTTCAAACCCTAGTACATATGATTGAATAACAGCTGGTGGGGTCTTCTTAACCCTAGCTGGCTGTAGGGATGGCAATGGACCCGGGGAGGGGGGAGCGGGGCCCGCCTCGCCCCGTTTGGACTGGGGACGGAGGGCATGAAACGAGGATGGAGGCGGGGATGATGGTTAAAATTCATCCTCGTGCAGAGATGGAGGCGGGGATAGACTGACACTTGCTCCTGCCCCGCCCCGCCCCCGCCACGTTAATAATATTACTAAAATACCTTAAATAAAAAATAAAAATTACAAAATAACCACATTCATAAATACTCCTCTTACTAATCCTAACCCTTTATTTTATCATTTGGAGCCATCATCGTCCAAAAGAGAGAGAAGGTAAATGGGTTTTTTTTCTTCTCTTATACCATCTCTGAGAAGTTGCAGCCAGAAGCCCCATCGGCCTCCCGGTTATACGGAATGTTGTCGGTGAGGCTGCTTATGAATTGGTGACCCCCTGCGAAAGACAACCCCTGTCCCGACAACAACCCAAATGTAGAAACCCTAGCGAGAAAACCCAACTGACAAATGAGCTTGGGGTTTTGGCTGGCACAACGGTTCGGTGATAACGAAAATCTGGCAACCCTTCTTTGCAGCCAACGGTGCCGGCGAGACCGCCAGCGATCCACGGCGAAAACCCCCTTCTAATGAAGGGGTTCCATCATCGACCAATCGATCTCGAGGCCGACTGAAAACACCGTCGACGAACGACAATGCTCCTACTCTGCCAGCGGCATTGGCGAGGTCGCTAGCGATCGTCGGCCGCCTCACCTCCCCGACAAACACCATGAAAGGTAAAGGGTTCTAAACGAAAAAAAAGGGTTGCAGTTTTTTTTAACCATTCCATCGACAGCCAATCATGGCTGTCGGTCGCCAACCTAGGTAGCGGACTGCGAAGATTGGTCGATGGTGACGACGACAACTGTTTGCCATCATCGATTTGCCGGTGGAAGACAAAGGGCCGCTTCGGTTTCTGATTTCTCAAAAATCAAAAGCTTGAAAAAAAACTGAGTTGCCGCCCTCTGATTAAAAAGAACAGCTCCAGTGAAGGTCGAAGATGACGGGGCGGGGATGTGGCGGTGGCAGTGGCGAGGAGGGGGATGAAGCGGGGGTGGGGACAGGGATTAATATTTTTAGACGGGGCGGGGGTGGAGGTCCAAAGTCTCCCCGGCCACGGGGATGAAGGTTAAATTTTTTAGACAGGGCGGGGGTGGAGACCTTGTCCCCGGCCCCACCCCGGTCCACTGCCATCCCTACCTGGCTGACAAGGAATTTAAATTATTGCACCGAATATAAAAAAAATGTGACTTGAGGGCTTGTTTTGTAGCATGATTTGGGATGATGCCGCCATAAATTATGTTGCGTTTAACAAACATTCAACACACGCATCCACCACATCTCTAAAATGATGTTTCACCGTTCCACCCCCTATTATGCTGAGAACAGGACAGAGCAAACAGTCTAAAAAAAAGAATTAGCGGGCAGAGGGGGGTCTAACAAGTCTCTCTCTCTCTCTCTCCTGTGTAATGATCAATGGCGAGGTCAGCGGAGAGACAACGAGCTCTCTCTCTCTCTCCCCATTTTCTTCTTTCTTTCTTTTCTTAAATTTCTCTCTCTCCCCCTTCTTCTTCTTCTTAGGGATTTTTTATTTGTTTTTCTTTTATTAAGGATTTATTTTTTTCTTTGATCTTCTTTGATTAAGGCTTTGATTTTTTTTCTTTTATATTTTTATGATTTTTTAAAATAATTAAGGGTTTTTCTTTGATTTTCATTGATTTTCATTGATTAGGGTTTTTCTTCGATTTTCATTAATTAGGGCTTTGAATCAAATATCTTTAATTAGGGCTTTTGTTATTTAATTTTACTAGGGATTTTCTTTGATTTGATTAGGGCTTTTAATCAAATATCTTTAATTAGTGTTTTAAATATTTAATTTGATTAAAACTTTTTTCTTTGATTTTTTATTAAGATTTTGAATCAAATTTTTATATTTAATTTTGTTAGAGTTTAAATTAGGGTTTTTTTATATTTAATTTTGCGGTTTATTTATGATTTTTTTATGGTTTAATTTTCTTGTAGTTTAGTTTTTCTTGTCTATTTATGATTTATTTTCTTGCATTTTTGGGTTTTATGATTTATTTATGGTTTTTTCATTTGTGTATAAAAAATATGATTTTTTATTAATTTTTTTAAATTACCTAAAATTTAAACATTTTTTTTATACTTGGATTAATTTGAGATCTATATTTGGAGCTAAAATCCATATTTTTTGATAAACTTTCATAATTAGATACAATATGACACCGATTAAAGCATTTATATATCAAAAAATATGAATTCTTATTTTTTCTCAAATTATCCAAAATATAAACTTTTTTTTTGCACTTGGATCATGTTTGAGATTCATATTTTGGGCTAGAAATCATAATCTTTTGATAAACTTTCATAATTAGATCTAATATGAGACCGATTAAAGCATTTATATATAAAAAAATATGAATTATTAAATTTTTTCAAAACACCCAAATTTTGAGCATTTCTTAGTTTTTAAATTTAATATGAGATATATATTTGAAGTTAAAATTCATAATAAACATGTTAAAACACTCATATGATTCGGTGGATTGATTCGAATGATCCAAAACGAAGTTATTCGACCTATTATTTATGTATATTCAAGTTGTCCGCACAACGTAAAACAAACGTTGGACATAAGGAACACAACTTTCGTGCACAAGTCACCAAACGTTGGATGGAGTACAATTGTTACAGAACAAACATAATGGGTGTTCTGTTTGTTTGTTTGTTTTGTCCAATCTTAAACAAACCACCACACAAGCCCTCAAAAAACAAAATAGACTCGGTCATGAATCACTACCCTAAACTAGGATGGATACGGGTTTAGATTCAATATGCAAAAAAAAGGTTTGGCTTGACCCCTAAACATTTAACTTTTTTTGTAGTCTCCTTGGTTAATAAGAGGGGTCCTTTAGGCCCTCTACCCCAAGCTGATTCTTACTAAAAAACATTTGAATAGCATTTTTAAATTCAAGTTGAAAGACTCATTTGAAAAATAAATTTATTAAAAACATATGGTAGTTGCATATTTTATTTCAAAACTTCATTGCAGCATTATAATGACGTTTTCAAAACTAAATTTTTACAAAAGCAGATTAGGCTCGTACCATCTTTAGTGACAACTCATTTTTAGCTATCCAAAACTCAAGTGGCCCTCTTTCTCTTGAAGATGCCGACAGACAACTCGTCCCCAATATCTTTCCCCACGTACTCAGTCAATGGAAATCTCTATCAACAATTTCCTTCACCTTTTGCGTTAGCTCCAAAGAAACCCTTCTCTTCCCAACATGTCAAGATGATATGATCGACTTAATGTTTGGGTGTAATCATGTGTCAATATGAGTACCCATAAGGTTTGTGGGTTGGAGCGAAGTTTCAGGGCCTATCATTGCCCGTCGCGGCGATCAAGGAGTGTGTCTAGCACTGTCAATGATTTTGGATGTAAGGGCCACACTGATGGATTCCGGTCCGACGAAGACATTTATCTGGCAAGGGACCCAGAAGGGGTTCCTCCATTTGGAATTTTTAGGGTTTCTTAGCGTTTTGTGGCACGATGCCAATAACGGCGATCAGCATCACGATGATGAGCGATGACGGTCGTGATGGAGCGCTCGATGTGGCCGACCTGTTGTGATCGGGTGTTGAGTACCTTGATTGCGTTGCGGTCGTAGGGGTTGGATGGCAACCGAATGAGGTTGTAACGACCCGATCCGGGGCTTCTTAAGCCTGGGTTCGTGGACGTTAGTTCTCAGAGAAAAATTACACTAATGATCTCAAACACAACCTCAAAACTATTATAGATTTTTTCTTATTTAATAATTGAAGGTCCATATATCCATTTACAATAACATAACCATCCAAATACATAAGCAGAATAAATAAAAGATTGAAAGTGAATCATACTTCAACAGTAACAGAGTCGAAGTCCGCTATTAAATCTTACAGGTGTCAGCAGTTCTTAAACCTACAATTGCAACCAAAAGATGGGGTGAGTCTATAACCAGTAAGATTTCATTTACAAATAGACACGGCCATTATAACTGTAGTGAGCTCTAAGCTTCTAGTCTTAGTTTAGTTTGCTAATTATGCACACATGTTATTTATGAGTTTTTACCCTATTTTTTGTGTCTCTAACATTATTCTCAAACACATACTTTATTATAATCGACTATACCAGACTTAACCTTCTCGAGCATAGCAACCCATGCAAATAATTCAGAGTCTATGATGTTGGTCAAACATATGAACCACTTGCAACAATGTAGTCCAAACTGACCCAGACTACAGACACAAGTGCTGCAGCTGCTCGCCGATTGCAAGCCGAGAGCTCAAGAGCTCAATCGATAGCTAGCTGAAGAACCAGAGTGACTATACCTTCCCCCAAGGTGTCTCAAAGAGCTATACCTGCCCCAAAGGTTTTGTAGTTCATGCTACATCCTACATGTGTCTAGTGGGCAATGTTTTAACCCCTAAGGGTCACGTAGAAATGTTTGAAATATTTCCAAGGTATTCATGGGGTACACATTTCAACAATGCCCCAAACCATGCCTTTTAGTAGAGCTCCTTATCATGCTCTGTGTGGTTATCCTATATACAACAATCTTTCAACATTCATATCTCAAAGTTAGTGCGTTATGCAATCAACAATGTATATCCATTAACTTCTTTTTAACACGTGTTCACGTGTCAGAACTTTAAAGATAACAACCCACCACGGACTTATTAATTCATGATACTTAGAATGCCCCTCCCAAGGCATAAATGTGACATTCTCAAGATAATTCCTACCCCGAGACTTTGGAACTCTACCCTTAATTCTCAAAATCATACATCAATCTTTTACATGCAGTAATGTCATGATACATTCATATTCATACCATGAGTCAAGAAATATGTATCATCATATTTAAGTATCATACTAAACATTAAACTTCATGGATCCCTAAGCATGCCAAACAGTATTCTATTCACAATAAATAAAAATAGTATACTTCAAGCACGTGAAATCATATTGAAAGATGCCTAAATTGGCTAGCATGTGTTTTATTGAACTAAGGAGAAATTTGTAAATGTTCACTTACATGAAACGCTTAAATTCCCACTCTAAGAAAATACATTTGCCTTCTTGCAAATTTTGATATGAAATCAATGAATATCTCATATCATCATTTACAGTCTCATCTTTATCAAAAT
This sequence comes from Nuphar pumila, assembly GCF_984573655.1. NCBI lineage: Eukaryota > Viridiplantae > Streptophyta > Magnoliopsida > Nymphaeales > Nymphaeaceae > Nuphar > Nuphar pumila. The sequence goes on from NC_143258.1 coordinate 83,807,637, forward strand.
TATCAAATACCCTTGGGCTTAAATGTCAAATTGTAACTTTATTATTTCAGAGTTTGTCATCACATCTCCTGCTAATGGATCCTACTCGAAAAGTAGAATCCAAGAATTCAAAAATTACTTGAATCTCATCTCGGGGTACCAAGTTATGCCTTGTTTACTAATTAAGCATAGTGAGGGCAAAATGATCATTTTATATTTTGACCAATTGTAACATCTATATTGTCTTTACACCACACCTTTATACCATGTCAACTTTGTACTAAATTTTAGATTCAAATCTATACTGATTTCAAAATGGATCACTTAGGTTTTAACCAAATTTTTAATTGGATCTTAGATCTGGTATGCCTGACCCCAAACCTGTTTGTGATGGTTTGACATAAGCATAGTGTCCATGCTAGACATACTTGTCTCAGTCTAGACTGAGTCGGTTTGATCGGATCCGACTTGGCCTGACCGAGTCATTCTATAATTATGAACCTCACTCGATCTAATCAAACCTAGTCGGTCTAAAAACTAATTTAGACTTGACTCGATCCAGTTAGACCGAGTCGATCAATTGCAATACACAAATCTAACTCAGTCGGTCCAGACTAAGTCAGTATGTCGAGTGTCACAGAACTCACTTGGTTTGTCCATAGATTGAGTCAGTCTTATCAACCACCCAGATCTGACTCGATCTCTCAAGTAATCCAGACTCGACTCGATCTGTCAACTAATCCAGACTGTCTATCCAGACCGAGCCGATATGTCAATTAATCCAAATCGAGTTGGTCTGTTACCTAACTCAGACCCGGCTCGGTCGATCTGTTACCTAACTCAGACCCGACTCGGTTGGTCTAAACCGAGACGGTTTGTCCAGACCCAGTCTGCTAGCAAACATCTCAACAGTTCAGACAGTCTCCATTGTTGGATTGTTGTGTGCTTTTGCAAAATAGGGGCAACACCCCTAGCGATCCTGATCGTCGGCGCCCCACCTTTTCTACTTCCAGTGGCGGTAGCAGAGGAATATCCCTCTGCTACCCCACCTTTTAAACGGTGGCGCAGGGACATGGTTCTCCCTGTCCCTATTTCACTGAAACTCGCTGGCAATAATGAAGTTGTCGGCGACCCTGTATTAAAACAAAAAGGAGAGAGAGAAGGGCTTATGTGTCGCTGGGGGTCTCTTCTCATGTTCTCTTTTTGCTCCTCTACACTGCGAATGGGGAAGGAGAGGAGCCCTCCCCCCCTATGGCTTTTATAGCCATGGGGGTTTCAGTTACCCCTTTTTATGCTCTTTCAAAAATTTGGGGAGAACCGTTTGGCCCCTGTCTTCCTCTCCCACGTTCAATTTCATGTGAGAGGAAGGTGCGACAATTACCCCTTCTTTCGTAACTGCCCCATGGGAGGAGTGTTACAGAGGTACACCATCTCCCGGCCAGAGATGCAGCCGGAGTAGAACTGGAGGTCGACGATGTTGGCGGTCACTAATCCGGAGAGGAAGGTCGCATCCTCGCCCTCCTCATTGGATGACTCATCGGAGACGATGCCTTCTCCCTGGGGTTCTTCTTCGCTCTGGTGATGGTTGTTGCTACTGCTCTCTGTGTGGTTTTGGGGCATGGGGAAGAAGGGTAGAAAAAGAAGACGAAGAGATGAGCACAAAAGGGGGCAGAGATGACCGTTGCTAAGGATCTTAGATCTCCCCACTACCGGCGCCGGTGATGACCAGTGTCGACTCACCCCAGCGAGTCTTTGCCTGGCTGCAAGAGTGAGAGAATCGGGGACCCCTCTTCCCCCCATTTTTTTTATTTTGTTTCTCTCATCCCCGTGTATCCAATGATTGTTGAAAAAAGTCCCCAACGCAATTTTTGTCCAAGGATAGTGCATCAAACCATAGTGACAAACGTTAAAAATGACAAAATCTTGTTTTTTAAAAGTTTTCATAAATCTCACATTTTTTCTGCAAAATCTTGCCAATAAAAAAATAAATTAAAAAAAAATAAATTTTATTTTTATAAGAAAATATTAATAAAAAATATTTAAAAATAAAAATGCATGGTTTTTTCATGATAAAAAACAGTTTAAAACTTAAATATCGCATTTAAATTGTGTTATTTACATTTTTCATAAATCTCATGAAATTTTGAAAATCTCATGAGAAATTGTCGTTTTAAACTTTCAGGCAATTTCTCGCGATATTATCGCAAGATTTTTATAAATCTAGTGATATTTATCACTATGCATCAAACATACCCTGAAGGAAAACATAAATGCTTTCAAAACTATATGTTGGTCGATTCGTTTGTTGGGTGTCTTATTGAAATATTGATGTTGGTATTTGTTTTTCGATGCGGTTTTTTTATTTTTATGATGGCAATTTGGTGTTATGGTTTGTTGGCATCTTGTAATTAAAGGTAGGATTGGATTTCGAGGACTTAATACCTGTTATTGGGAGTCGGCTGATGATTCTAGGAAGATCTTATGATTTTGCATCATAAGTTTTGATAGTTGATAGTGGTTAACTTGTTTGTCTATTTGAGAATTTCTTGACAACCCATTGTTTTTGTCCTTACTCAGATTATATTGGTTTGGCTTTTGTAAGTTTAGTGTATTTAATTGCTTTTCGAATTTTGTTTATCTTGGTAGTAAACTCATTTATGCATATTGTAAATCATGTTCTCTTGTAATATGGATTATGGTTGCTTCGTTGTTGGTGCAGATAGTGTTCTGTTTTTGTTTTTAAGCAATCCTTCCGTTTTACTTTTTTTGCATTACAGTTTTACTTTGTGCCTTCATCATCAAAGCATGAGTTCTAGGTTACACTACAAGAAACCTGTGGATTAGCGATGACCTAAATCCGTCGCTAATCTGACGCTAAACAGTTTAGCGACGGATTAGCGTCAGATTAGAGACGGATAACTTTCAACGTGAAGTTTTTGACGCTAAGTAGTGACAGAACTTATCTGTCGTTACTTTCGTCGCTAATTTACGTCAGATTAGCGACAGACATGATCCGTCACGAGTCCTTCGCTATTTTAAATTAGTGATGGATAATATTCGTCGCTAATCCGTCGTTAAATTTTAAAAAAAATTTAAAAAATTTTGCTCTCTGTTGGTGCGTTCTCCGGCAAGGAGCAATTTTTTTTGCACAGAACCAACGCATTCTCCAGCGCGTTCTTTTACACAGAACAAGCACGTTCTCCGGTGTGGTCTTTTGCACAGAACCGATGCGTTCTGGTGTCGGGACACTCTTCGGCAGCGAGCCAGTCACGGTGGGAGAAGGGATGCGGGCAGTCGCAGGCGGTCTCTCGCGGCGGCCGATCGGAAGGGAGAACGACTCCCTCTGGAAGGAGACCGACAAGCTCCGTGTCGACGGCCAGAGGACCTCCGGTGCCCGCTTCACGGAATAAACTGTCGGCAAAGGAGTGGACGCGCGGGAGGGGGTAGAGGAGCGGCGTTGATCGACCGACTGCGACCTTTTCGGGGTCGTAGTAGAGACAGGATCCGATGAGGGTGAGGCAGGACGGGCAGTGGAGACTGGCGAGGGGCACCGCCGGGAGGAGGAAGACGGCGCGGGGGAGAGGTAGCGGGAGTTGATCTCGCGAGCCTTTGACCTCCGAGGGCCGACACCATTATCGCGCTCGGAGGGTGCGAGAGGTGGCCGTTGCGCGTCATCAGAGGAAGGGCGGGGCTTTTGGCATCTTGAAAAGCGCGTGGTGGTGGTGGTGGTGGGGACCGTAGCCACCATTATCAGCAAATCATGGTCGTAGGGATCTCCATGACCAATAAAACCTGCAATTCCACCAATAAAAATAGAGGGAGGGAAAATTTTGAACAAGGGGAGGGAAAATTTTGCTCCTAAGGCGGGATAGTTTAAATCGAAAATTAGCGACAGAATTAGCGAGGGATTTTTTCTATCGCTAATCCATCACTAATTAGCGATAGATTAGTGACGAAAAAATTCTCTCGCTAATTCCGTCGCTAATTAGCATTTTTTTGTAATGTTTTGGCGACGAAAAAATGTTGTCGCTAATCCATCGCTAATTAGCGACGGATTTAGCGAGGGAGATATTTTCGTCGCTAATTTTGCAAATATTTTGAATGTTAGTGACAAATAGTTTTCTCTCGCTAATCTGTCGCAAATTTGCGATAGAAAAAATCCATCGCAAATTTCTGTCGCTAATTAGCATTTTTCTTGTAGTGTTATTTGTTGAACTTGAGGTTCAAAACCGTTCAGGATAATTGTGGTTTGGAGGTCCCCATTCAGTTTTATTATTGGGACCATGGAGACCAAATGTTGTAATTTATATTAGTTATTTTAAATATGGATGGTATCGCCAGCCTGAGATGCTTGATGATTTGCCTATCAGGATGTGGTGTTATAGGGTGTTTTTTCATTTTGCATGATTTGGATCTTTCTTTTTAAGGGTTGGTCTCCAAGAACCAAATACATGTAAAAAGTGCTTATAGGCATGAAGAGGTGCTAAACAATCTGCCAGCTTCTGACATCAGGAAAGTTAGGCCATTACAGGAACATCTCCACACTTTGAAAATGGGAAGGTGATCTTTTGGTGTTGGGAATAATTTACAAAATATTTCTATATTTCATATCGATGGATGTAATCTTGGATTATCCTGCATCATGGAGAATCTTGTACCATTGCTTCATTTACAGCCCCCATCTTTTGGATTCATTGGCATTATCTGTCAGACACCGTTAACGTATATTGATTTGAAATCTTCGACCCCTGTGGACAATTATGGTCATGCTATCTTAATGAAAGAGAGACACAAGTTGCATAAAGATTTGTACTTGATAGAATGAATCTGACATTGGCTTAGATGTATCATGTTGATATTCCAATGCATTGTTCTGTATCAATATGAGCATTATAAGAGAGTTGTACAATCATTTCTACTTAAGTATATCCTTGAGGGATCGGGCCGCTCAAACCAATTTTGGATGATTTTCTTTTTAATAACATTTGTTGATTGCTTCAACAGAGAAACTCTGAGAAATCTCCAACATCTTAGTTTTTTTTTCAATTAGCATATATACGTGAATGATGTTTGTTTAAGATTTAGGTTTTTTATTTACTTTTTATTTTTAAATAGCATGAGCCATGAATATTTTATTAGGTTTTGATGTTTTTATATATTTTTTTCAATTAGCATTTAGGTATTTATGTACTTTTTGTTTTCAATCAACATTGAACTTGATTCCACATGCATGATTTTAGTTATAAACTTAGAATTTTAGGGGTCGGGTGGTGAAACTAGAGCAAGTCTCTATCACAAGCGGAGAAGGAAAACCCTGTGTTGTCAGAAAGTCCTAATTGATTGGTGGACTCATGGTTAGACCCAAAATCTGATATAAGTGCAGTTGAACATCTATCTATTGTAAATGCAATGTAAGTGCATGTGTTATTGCTCTGTTTATATTTTATAATTGTGTGCAATATGACCAGTATAATATCAAATTTAATGTTCTTGTATGACAGTGAATATTCTTTTATGATTTAATTTTATATATTGTAGTTTGATCTAATATTGTTTGCATGAAATTAACAGATGTCGTAATCCGCATAACGAGAATGTATGTGTTTCTCCTCCTTTAGAATCGTTTCACCACCCAACGAGATTGAACATAGATCACACTTAGGTGATACTTCATTGGAGGAAGAGGAGCCCTCCCAACACCATAGTCTATTACAACTCCAGAGCTGTCCAAGGCAACATCAGGTAAATATTAATCTAGTATTTTTTTAGTATAATTAAAATTTTATTGATGTCATTGCTATTAATATTTGTAAGTAAATACAAATTAGTAATTGAAGGTTCTTCCCAATGCAAACGTGAGAAGAACAAATGCATAGCCCACCAGAAGCAACTCAAGCAAGAAAAAACTTTAGTAGTCAAGCCTGGGTTGTGGGCGAGGATGCCTCACAGTTTTCTAAGAGGCTTACGTGTATCATCAAGGAGAAGGCTAAATTCACTCACCAGTCATGGATAAATTAAGGTCTCGGAGGACGAGAAGACGTTGTTGTGTGAGACAGTTTTTGTAAGTATATTTTGATAAACATATTAATCCATAAAAAAAGTGTTACTATTTTTTGATAATTTGGTACAGACAAAGTTTACTTTAGACGAGTATATAGTTGACCATTGTGTTGCCGTGGATAAGCAATTTTAGTTATTATACAAAAGAGCATGAGCAATATCCTACAAGCATTACAAGACGTTTCAAAACCACACCGAAGCATAAGGACATCCTCCCAAGGGAATTGGCTATGAAGCATGAAAAGTTCTTTGCAATTTTTTCATTGGAAGTTATTAGATGATAAATATTAAATATATATTTATAAGTAAATAAATGTTTAAATTGTTAGATTGTTATCTACTAATTGATCTTTGTTTGGTTAACAGAAAACATTCAAGAAAAATTCAGCTAACAGATGGTCCAACATACCACTGGATCGTCTTTGTTCCTCTATAAGTTTCATACGAAGGTAATTTTCTTATTCTCTAAGTTTTTATTTTATTTTATCTAGTAGTATAATGTTAAATATGATTGATATAATATATTCTAAATTTGTTATTTGCAAACTTTTAAAATAGAACGAAAAGAATTGACGATGAGTGAGTTCTACATATTGATGCATACCCATTCAGATTGCAAGACATTCATCTACAACGAAGCATCATATAACTATGTAAGTAACTCATATTTTGTGGTGTCACATTCATTCATTCTATTTTGTATATTATCATTAGTTAATGATAATCAATTATATATCATCGACGTACAGATTATACTGTGAAATGTGGAGATTGAAGATGCTAAAATATGTCCTTCACAAGGAGGCACGTCGATGTCATAGCGAGAAGTCTTTGTGAAGGTCCTCGGAGAGTAGTCTGGACATGTGAGAGAGATGGGTGTGCGTAAGAGAAATGAGTACATTTGTCATTTCATCCAAAACTTTTATATATATATATATATATATATATATATATATATATATATATATATATATATATTAGTAATGATAAGGTGCTCCCAGAGTACCTACTCCCACCTAATTAAAGCTTTCGATTATCAAATTTCTTAAACTTTTTAGTTGATCAGACCCTATAGATATGATCCGTAAGCATTATTTAATAGAAAATAAGTTTTGGATCATGTTATTATAGCATACATGTATGTTTTTTAAGACCTTTAAAAACCAACAGCTCACAATGTATCAAAATTTCATGACTTAAAAAATCTTACTTTTATGTCCAAAAAACATGATCCAAACATCAAAATTTTATGATTTAAAAAATCTTACATTTATGTCCAAAAAACATGATCCAAAGCATGATTCCTATCAAATAAACAATGTTGAGTACATCTATAAGGTTCAATTGAAAAGATACAACCTACAACAATGATTTCTAGTATGTGGGGAATAGGTACTCCAGAGCAATGAGTCTGTGCTAAATGAAATATGCTAAATCAAATTTGCTTTCATATTTATATTTATCATCATGTTAAGCGTTGCTTGCTCGTCAAGAAAGATGACCCTCTCTAAGCTTTGTGAGGATGACCCTCCTCCTCATCATCTCTCTCTCTCCATCTATCTATCTATCTATCTATATATAGGAAAGGAAGACCTTTCAAGAAAGAAAATATCCAAAATATACAACTATATATAGTAATGGATCTACGCTAAATGAATTATGCTAAATTAAATGTGCTTTCATATTTATATTTACCATTATGTTAAGCTGCTTGTCTTCTCGAGAAATACTTAAGTGTGAAATAATGTTACCTAAATTGATAATAGAACTGGTTTTTTGAAATATCTTATTTACTTATTTATTTTTTGTGGCATTATTGTGCAGCTAGTAAATGAGTCACATTTCTCTTAGGGCATGTTCAACTTCAAATACAAGGTAAGGCTCTATCAAGTGCTTTGTTAGTATATCTTAAATTCTTATTAATATATAGCAAGTGGATAATATTTTGGTGTGTTTTCACATTTACTTGAGTGTTTGTGATTTTGAGCATTATGTTCTTAGTAATTGTCATAGGTACTAACGTGTTTTATTTTTTTATGGCAAGAAAGCATAGAGAAGTAGAATTAGTTCATGTCAATGATTAAGCAACTTGAACTTCTATTTCTGTTAATGAATATTAAAAGCTATCATATACTTTCATTTGATTGTATAATTCTAATTGTTTGACTGATTTCATTTGTATTGTTATTGTTTGAATTTTGTTGAATGTAATGTTTAAATTGTTATTGTTTGAGTGATTCCATTTGCATTGCTATTGTTTTAATTTTGTTAAATGTAATGTTTGAATTGTTATTGTTTGAGTGATTTCATTTGCATTGTTATTGTTCAATTTTATTGCATTGTTATTGTTTCATATGCAAATTCTGTAAAAAAAAAATTAAACTAATATAAAAATATAGTTTTACAGGTTTAAGGCTTATAACGAAGACATTCTTATGTTGCTATTATAGGTCTTAAACTCGTTATGTCCTATGACAGTGACTATGAGGTTATGGGCTATGACGACGACGTTCTTGTGTCACTGTTATAGGTCTTAAAGGGCGACTATGAAGTTACCGTTAAAGGTTGGTCACCATTATAAGGTCACGTCGTTATAGGTTAAGTTGTTGCTATTGGGATGTAGCCTTTAACGACAACCTATAATTATTGCCGTTATTACTCAATAGAGGCCAAAACTAGACAACCACTTTTTGTCACCGTTATAGGTTTATAACGGCGACAAAGAGAGCAACAGTGGCGCCTTTCATCGCCGCTATTGACCCTCATCCTTGTAATGCCTAAGTTAGTTATGGGTCTAAAACTAAAACCAATATTAAAAAATTGAATCCAAAACTAGATTTGACCCGTATATCTTAATAGATAGCATATATTTGAAATTGGGTTAGATCATTAACAAACATATTTGGGCTTATTTGGTTACAGGTTATAACTAGATAAGCATTAAAGTTGTGATTAGGTTAAAAAGTGGGTCTAAATGAGACCCAATTCTTTTACTTAAAATTCAATAGGTTTATTCTGAGACCTGAGTTGGATTCAGATCTAAAACAAGAACCAAATAAAAGGGTATTTATGGCATTTAAAATATTTAACTCAGGTTAACTAGGTGAGAGTATCGGTAGTTTAGGCAAGGTCTTTATTTGACCATTGTCAAATAAACCGAGGTCTGTATCAGGAATTTCAGAAAGGTAGTACCTGACTCTAAATTTGAAATTTCAGGTGAAAGGTTGGTCCCTCTCCTGAAACAATTACTTGAGTTTGGTAAGACAAAATCATATCCGATCATAATCGGATGCATATATGGTTTTGATTTTTTGCTACCGGATCCAACAGATATTCGGAATCGACAGATATCTCAATCGAATTACATGTAAAAAAAGGTAATTGGTATGAGTTTTTCACCATCTGAGCCCGAATCCAAATCCATTTAGCCAATATTCTATTAGTCAGATATGATATTGACCCCATCCAATCAGAATCCGAACCATTTACATTCCTAATCGGTGAAGTATTGGAAAATACCACTTTTGGGCATTTATGAAGATGACTCAAAATGATTTTGATTTAGCAAACCGAAATCCGATCCAAATCCACATTCAAATCATACCATCAGGATTCGAATCTGACAATTACAAGTTGGATTCAGATCAGATATCCGATCTGTTTGCAACCCTACATCAGGCTCTTTTAAGAAAGGGGAGAGAAAGGCACCATCACCAGCATGCATCCGCGGAGGACCCTGTATCAAGAAATGGGCGAAAGCATAGTTTTCTATGCAGCACACCGCCAGCATAGACGACGGAACTAAGAGATACCCTTTTCTCTATCATCCCTGACTGGTTCAACTCTCCGTTTACCGCCAAACTCTCTCTCTCTCTCTCTCTCTCTCTCTCTCTCTCTCTCTCTCTCTGGGCTTCGTTTCATACACATATCTTCTATTTCTAGGGCTTCTTCTTCTTCCTCTCTCTCTCAATTGTTCACCTTTTGATGTTTCCCCCCATTTCTCTGCTGCGAAAAATCTCGTTTTGTTTGCATTCGAGGGTTTCTTTTGACTACCCATTTGCTCATTCTTAAGCTTTGGGCTTAGCCGGAAGTTATCTCGGTTTACTTGCGAACCGTTGAGCGGTTCTTTTCACATTGGGGACCCGAGCTACCGTTGGAGGTTTATCTTATTCTTCCATCAGGTTTCACGCCGGAGGGTTTTGGTCTATTTTCTGGTATGAAGCTCTCGACCATCTCATTTGGTTCTAGTTGTCATTTATGACCAGTATTTTTTTTATAGACGTTGCGAATTGTAACTAAATTGAGTTTTTCTATTGATATTTGATAATTTTTCGAGTTGTCGTCCAGAATTTTGTTCATGATTCTTGGGATTTGATGATTAATATGTAGTTTTTGCTTTTCACGATTAGTTCTTGGGTTGACGTTATCCATAATGTAGCAAGTTAACAGATTCAAATTTTATAATAGTGGTGATGAGTTGCCTAAAATGTATCATAAGTAGAGTTTTTGGTTTGTTAATGTGTCAGGTCGAGTTCTGAACTTGATCAATCCCAATTTAGGCTCAATTTGCTATCCAAAATCACGTTTTGATCATCATAAAATTCATAAGAACTATTTTGAATTAGCTAGTATTTTGGTGATTCTGCTCGCTTTAGCTTAAGGAAAGAATTGTCTGTTCAAAATCATTCTCGTTGTTTTCATGAAGTATCTAGAATCATCATACACTGAAGACAGAGAAAATTTAGAGTCAAACTACTGATGAATTGTTGCCACCTCTGTGAGTTTGGTTTTCGTTAGGAATTAATAAAAATAAAGCATGACATTTTTGGGAAATTGTTATCATGCCTTAATTGTGTTGATACTTCTTTGGAGGGCTTGGTTTTGAAAGTGGCTGATTGGTGGGGAAATCATATACCTAGTCCTTCTCATTCAAATATTGAATAATTTGTTGTTATGGTTAATGTTTTCACTTTTCACAAAAATAGAATCCTTTGATTTTCATGACATGCTTCCTTCAAATGGTAACAATGTAAGTAAGCTCTACTGTTTAGACCCCTTATATATTTCTGTGTACTATGCACATTGTTGGTCCCTTGTTTTTGTACAATTGAGGTTCTATTTTAATTGGGCAATTGGAGTTTCAGGCTACCACCCGGCAAAATTGATCTTGTTTGGTTTTATTTTCCATGCCTGAAACATGTCTACTTTGTGACAAGTTTTAATATGGCAGAGAAACATGGGTTCCGATAGTGACACAAAAGCAGTGGATACCAGTGATTGTGGTGGTGAGGTTGATGAAGTTGTGGAGAACTCGATGGAAAGTGTGCTGGTAGGTCATGAAGGACTGCAAAATCTTGAGCCAATTATCGGTATGGAGTTCAAATCTGATGAAGCTGCAAGGATCTTCTACAATGAGTACGCCAGACATATGGGCTTTAGTGTCCGAGTGAGCTTTGTCCGCCGTTCAAAACGTGATGGAACAGTTATTGGCCGGGAATTTGTATGCTCTAAAGAGGGATTTCGTGCAAAGAAATATAAAAGCAATCGGCCGGTAACGAGGGTAGGCTGCAGGGCAATGATCAAGGTCAAGAAGGTGGACTGTGGGAAATGGGTTGTGACAAACTTCATAAAAGATCATAATCATGATTTGGTTAGTCAAAAAATTGTTCACCGTCTTCGATCGCATAGGCGTGCTTCTGATAAGATGAAAAACCTAATTAGTGTCTTTGATGGAGCTGGAATTGGCACCGTTAGTATGATGTCCATTTCAGGAGAAGAATCTTGCAGATCTGAAACTAATGATTTCACATTGGAGAATTGCACAGACTATGTCCAAAGCATAAGAAAGAAGATCCTTGGAAGAGATGCACAACATTTCTTAGAGATCCTTAGTTCTTTGCAAGCGAAAAATCCATATTTCTTTTATGCAGTCCAAATTGATGAAGAATATCATCTCACCAACTTTTTCTGGACTGATGCTAGGTCAAGGATGGCTTATAAAGCTTTTGGCGATGTGGTTACGTTTGACACCAGTTACATTACGAGTCAAAATGGCCTGCCATTTGCTTCATTTCTAGGGGTGAACCATCATAAGCAGCCTGTCCTTTTTGGTTGTGCACTATTACTAGTAGAAAGTGAACCTTCATTTGTTTGGGTATTTAACACATGGCTTAAGGCAATGTGTGGGCACTATCCGCAGGCAATTATCACTGACCATGACCCTAAAATATGCATGGCAGTTAAGAATGTATTTCCTTGTACGAATCATCATTTCTGCAGATGGCACATCACAAGGAAATTGCCTGAGAAGTTGGGTGATATATATTACAAGCATGAAAATATTAAAGATGACTTCATCAAATGCATCGACATGGAGCTGAATGATGAATTTGAGATATGTTGGTCAATGTTCATTGATAGATATGAGCTCAGGGGCAATGAGTGGCTCCAGTCGTTGTATGAAAATCGAAAACAATGGATACAAGTGTATTTACAAGATGCATTTTCAACAAGCATGCCCATAGGGCAACATGATGAAAGTATAAACCCTTTTTTTGATGGATATGTCGATCCTAATACCCCTTTACAAATTCTTATTAACCAGTGTGAGAGAGCCATAAATTACTGGTGCGAAAAAGAGCTTGAAGAGGATATCAGAACAAGCTTCAAGAAGCCAGTTCTTAAAACAGGCTTACCAATGGAGAACCAGGTAGCTAAAATTTACACAAGAACATTGTTTATGAAGTTCCAAGAGGAATTATTCCATTGTCTCCGTTATATTGCTGAAATAACCAAGGATGATACACAGACCATTATGTTTAATGTTTCAGAATTTGGGGTAGGTAAGAGGGCACATACTGTTACATTTAATGCTTCAGAATTGCGAGCTAGTTGCAGCTGCCAGAAATTTGAGTATGGTGGCATTCTTTGTAGGCATATACTGAGAGTCTTTAGTGTGAAAAACATATTGCTTCTTCCATCACATTATACCTTGAAAAGGTGGACAAAATATGCCATGGCTGGGGATCTTTTGAACGATCATGCTGTTGCTGTCCATTTTGATTCTAAGGAATCTTGGACTGCCAGATTCAATGAACTATGTGATCAAGCAATTAAATTTGCTGCAGAAGGAGCATCAAGTAAAGATGTACACAATGTGGCTTCCCATGCCCTAAGAAAGGCACTAGAGGAGGTTGTTGTCGCTAAAACAAGTGATGGAATAGTTGCACAACCTACATCCCCAATTAGAGGTAGCGTTCAAGATGACAACATTTGTGAAGTGCAGGAGATAGTGAAACTAACAATGTAACTTCACATAATCCTCGATGTGTGAGGAGGAAAGTGTACTCGACTGCAGGCTCAGAGGAGCACTTGAAGAAAAGAAAATGCCAGCTTTGCAAGCAACTTGATCATGATGATCGCCAGTGTCCATGCTTGAAGGACACAGGGTGATTTGAAAACCTTCTGTTGCATTTTGTGTTCGACTGTAGGTGACTTCTTTGAGCTAATGGTTATGTCTCATCTGGATGTTTGCTAGAGCTTGTTCCATCAGTTCTGGTGTTGAGCTCGAATGTGACTTCTTGCATGGTGGGATGGGTGAAGAACAGCCAAAGTTCTAACGAAATCTATGAGTCATATTGTTCTATCCACCCATTTATTGGCACGGTGCAAATTAATAACAGCAATTGCAAATTTTGGTGGGTTGGTTTAAACAGGGGAATTGTGACGAGCATTTTTTTTTATTTGTATTATCCTACTGTCATTCCTAACTCTGGTTCATGGTTGTTGTTCCAAGGCAGGTCTTTGGATGTTGGTGACTATTAGCAGAATTTTCTTGGAAGTTGGATCATGATCTTAGTGATTCTTTTCTTCTTATTCCATTTATCAGATGCTTCATTGGAGGGTTCAGTCTTTGTCAACTATAGGCCCCACAGCAACACCTACCATTGCAGCAATGCTGCTTTCTCCTGATGGGGTCAGAAGCTAGAGAAGCATGAAGAGGGGAAGTTCTGCTGCTTGTTTCCACTAATAAGAATTCTCCCCAACATTTACCTCTCTACACCCTTTCGTAACCCATTGTGCCATCTTGCCAACTTCACGAATTAAAGAGCGTACTTACAGTTGACAAAAAGCCACAGCAGATTTTGACAATTAGAAACTCGGGCCGTTTGGATGAGACTTTTGAAAATAAATTTATTAAAAGTAAATTTTTAAGTTCATGATATTTGAACATAAATTTCCTTATAATTTGTTGATTAAATAGTTATTATATTCATGGCCTGGCCACACATAAGAGAATGAAAACTGGTCTCGTTTCTCCTTTCCAAGGCTTTTTGGTCATAAATTGATTGGAAATTGTTCCAAAGAAATATGGGTATTGCGATCTTTATTATTTTAATAACGTCTCTAACACTAATTGTTTACAACAAACGACAGGCCAAACACCATTTTAGTGCTGTCAGAGGGATACTTACGAGTTCAGTATAGGCAATCTTGGATTAAAGCACTTCGTTCATCAGATGGTGAGAATGCAGTGTATCCTAAAGAGGCCTTTGGGCTACCAACGGGGGCTCCTATTGGCAAGAGCAGTTAGTGCACGTCACCTTGTGTTGGGACATTGCAAGTTGGAACCCCAAATGGTATGATTGTATAACTGGTAGCCGTCTGCTTAACCCCAGCTTTCTCTATAAGAAAAAAAAAGGTCTTTGCTCTGATGTCAATACTTTGCCTCAACGAGGCGAAGTGCGAGGTATTTCCCTTCAACGCCACCCCACTTCAAACGACAGTTTCCTCCTACATTTTTAGATGCTGCATCGGATTGCTACCAGTCCAATGCTTGGGTCTCCCACTAGATTCCCGTGCGGTACAAGTTCGGTTTTGGAAGGTCTAGCCCCTTTTCTGTATTAATTATTATTATTAAATGGCTTTCTCCCTAAAAAAAAAACACAAGCTATTGGCACAGCCTCCTACTGAACGTGGGGGAAGCAATTGCATTTTTTTTTTCTTTTCTCGACAGAGAAAGCTGGGGTTAGGCAGACCCCTACCAGTTATACAACCGCACCATTTGGGGTTTGAACTTGCGACGCCCCAACACAAGGTGACTAGCAGTAACTGCTCCTGCCAGACAAGCAGAGTCACCGTTGGTAGAAGCAGTTAGGGATGGCAGTGGACAAGAGAAAAACGGGGATTCATTCAAACTTACTTCTGTGATGAAGGACATTATATATATATAAAACCCGAAACCCTTCTTCTCTTTATTTTCTTCTTAATCCTCTTAAAATAGGAATAACGTTATTTTGAGATGGGGATGGACTAAGGATGGAGGGCAAAATTTTGAGACGGGGTGGGGGTGGAGACATTGTCCCCCGCCCTGGACCGTTGCCATTCTTAGAAGCAATTGCATTTCTATACATGCAAAGGTGGAGATACCTTATCCAAAAATGGTCCCAATTAATCAACAAAACTGCCTCCATGTCCTGAACCATGAGAAGCCCAACCCAAAGCAGGGTCTGACCCTGCACCCCAACCTTAATTTTCTTGTTCAACTGTTGCTTGCAAACTCTAGATATAGGCGGGTTTTATACTCAATAAGTAGGGATGTATATGGGTTAGATTCAGTTCAGATGCAAGCACGGATTCTCAAATATGACAAATACAAATAATGCATAATTAGATTTTGAGTTGAATTTGGGTTGAATTATGCAAATTATGCAAGCACGGATTTTGAGTTGAATTTGGGTCAGAGTCACTGAAAACTCTACTTGTATATGATAAACCTATTTCCCAAATGCAAAACATGATGTTCCTAAAACATGTGAGAAAATTGAGAGAAATACATGAAATACGCATTTCCCATTGAGTGAATTCACGAGAAATTTATTTTATATGAGAAACACATTTTCCTTAGTTTGAAAAACATATTCTCATAATTCTCCTTTAGATAAGATTTTTTTTTTCTTTATAAGAAAAAGATGTTGACACGTGTTATTTATAATCTTTAATTATTTATTTATTATTGTTTACATAATTTTAATGATAAGAAGGGTGCAATATGCTAGATGAAATTGAACTTTTTTTTATTTAATGTATCCATCCTATTTTTATCTTATTTCATAAATATATTCTATGTAAAACTCTAAAACCTATGTTGCATTGAACATTTTTTTGTGATATTTTATTGTTCTATTGAAAATTTATCCCAATTGTACACTCGTTTGATGAAGCATAAACTTATGGGATTATTTTCTAGTTGCAATCAATATATTCAGATGTTTTGTGAAAGAAATTCTTTTATTAATTCTTACTTGCTGTCATAAGGTTGATAAACTACTAAAGTTGGAGTTAACTTACAATACCATATTTACATTGTTGCTTTAATATATATATATATATATATATATATATATATAGGGAATTTGGTTCCTCCTACCGTCCTCATGGTGTAGACAGTTCCAATTTTCGATGTTCTAGGTTTTTTATGCAAATCTGACTTCATATATGTGTTCAACATGATTCATTTGCTAAGAATTGGGTTGGATTGTATTTTTTTGATAAAAAATATAATTTTATGAACCTTAAAATTTATAAAAATATTTAAAATTGATTTTTGAAGCCTTATAAAACCCTACTTAGTAGTCATGATCTAAGAGTTGATTCCAGATTACATTTATAAGGTTAGATTATAAAAAAAATTGGAAATTCAAAAGAGTGCACTGAATGGATGGTAGGAGGAACCAATGTGATTGCATACTTTTAGTGTGCTGCTACACCTTATCACCTACCATAATTGGTATACAACCTGTTAGCCGTGTGGCCCAACAACAGATGATGATCATGCAACTGTATGCTTAAAGTGTACAATCACATTGCACCCGATCTTAATTTGGGAGTTTACTACCATGGAGAAGCTCAATGGTACTTGTTCGTAGGCTCATTTTTTTGAAGGAAAATTGCATTTGAGTGGGAATAAGAGAAGCCAACTTAGTTATCTTTTGGATGACACCCAAAACACAATTTAAAATTGTTGAGTTGTGTGGTTTGAACGAGTTATTGAGTGAGATCCAATCACCACATTTTATATCAACTTTTGGTTAAAAAAAATATGGGAATTCCTTAGATACCAAAGGAAAATTAAAAAGAAAGAGAGTAGGTTACTCTCTTTTATAACATTAAATGAGAGAGAGGATGGTTCTCTCTTGGAGGAGATTATAGTCTTTTAGCTATTTTGGCTCTTTCTGTTTAAAATAAAATTGTATTCAAATACTTGATAAAGGTATTTTTGTCTTTTATCATATAATACAGTCCACTAAGAACTGAAATATAATTTAGCATTATAATAAATAACCTGCCCAACAACCATATTATGACTGTTAGGCACAACCGTCAAAATAATGACTGTTAGAAGGCAGTCCAAAGAGCTGGACTGCCTCCCATAGAGCCTCACTCCCTTGTTATTCCTCGATGCTCTTAGAAGCATTTGAGGGTTTTCTCTAGAGTTTTTTTCATCTTATAGGCTTGTATGCCTCTTGTGTTGTTTGATATTTTTATCTCTTTTGAGATTATATTTGGTTTATTAGTGACCAACCTTAAGTGAGTTTATTAAAACCCTTTGTTGACATTGTGTTTATTTCACTATTGTTTCATTGTACCTTGTTTCATTACATGGTATCAAAGCTAGGCTTTTGAAAGAAGGAGAATCTCGTGAAGAAAGTGTTCTTCGATGATTGATCATTCCCTATCTCCTTTATTCTAAACTCAAGTATTCATTATGGGAGAAAGAGAGTCTGCCACTGTCATCACCTACAAACTCAATGAAAACAACTACTTGATGTGGGCGACGACTATGAAGAATCATATCAAAGGAAAAAAATATAGGGTTTTGTTAGTGGTTCTACTAGTCAACCACAACTCAAATTGACTAGAAGAGAAGGAGATCAAGTCAAAGCCTTGTTCGAAAAAGAAAAAGAAAAAGCCTTGAAAGAATACCAAAATAAATTGGAAGATAGGGAGGCAAGCAATGCACAAATACTCTCATGGTTTATGAATACCATGGAGTTCAAGATCGCCACCAATATCATCAAATTCAAGAAGGCAAGTGACACATGGAGCTTTCTAAGAAGTACCTTTATCCAAAAGGATATGGCTAGACTTTATTATCTCCCAGACAAGATACAAAATTCAAAACAAGGAGATAAAAGTGTAAGAGAATTTTATGATATTTTATCTTCTATTTGGGATGAATTAACAATGTTAGAACCAAAATGGGAAAGGTCAGCTATTGATATGAGAATGACCCAAATCGAAAGAGAAAATCTTTTTTCCTTTCTTTATGTCCTTCGATCGAAATTTGAACAAGATTTTTCTTACTTTATAGGACCACTTCTCCTTCTATAAGTGAGGCCCTTGCTCAAATTTGTCAAGAAGAGACAAGACTTGGAATGCACAAGTCTAATGATGAGGTCATTGCCATGGCAAGACCTAAAAATTTTGTGAAAACATATAAACCACCTTACTTTGAGAAGAAGTTCAATGGGGAATGACACAATGGAGGATGATACAAGAGAGGATACAAAGGTAAAATTATTTGTCATCATTGTAAGAAACTCGAACATATAAGACCAGAATATCCTAAATTTAAAAAGGTGGCAGCCTTAAGTGAAGAACCTCAAGAATCAAGAAAAGGGGGCAACTTCAATTCATGAAATCTTGCTCAAATAGCAGAAGTCGTCTCACAACTTCTCAAGGCTACACCTTCTACATCCAGGGTTGCCATCTCTTCCTCGTCTCCTTCATGTAAGACCTCTTGGATTCTAGACTCGGGTGCTTCTTTCCACATGACTTATAATGAGTCTCTATTATCCGATCGCACTAAATTATATTTCTCATGTGTGTCAATTGTCGATGGTACCTCTTTAAAAGTCAAAAGCTTAGGAAACCTTGATGATATTTAAAAAAAAAATCTTTGTTCCAAAAGTGAGAGTCATTCCCAAACTGAATTTAATTTTTTTTTTCGGTCTTCCAAAATGTTGACTATGGTTGTAAAGTATTATTCTCATCTAAGGCGTGTTGGGTGTAGGCCATAGACAAGGAGACCTTTACTACATAGATTTCTTGTGTTTACCAAAATACTTGTTTTGTAATCATGTCAAAGACATTAATATAGATCTTTGGCATAAAAGATTATGACACCCAAGTATATCCAAATTATCTCTTTTTCCATTTTTGAAAAAAATTTGTAAAGATAAAAATTTTGTATATAAAGATTGTATACTTGGAAAAATGCAAATGATACATTTTAGGTCTAGAACCTTTGTGACACATAAATTTTTTGAATTAGTGCATTCAGATGTGTGGGGTCCCGCTCCTCTTATGTCAAAAGGTGGTTATTCGTACTATGTTACATTTATAGATGATTTTAGTAGACATACTTGGATTTACTTTCTAAAACTCAAATCCGAAGTTTTTTCATGTTTTAAAAACTTTCATAATCTAGTTAAAAATCAATTTAAAACAAATATTAAAGTCTTCTGCTCCGACTCTGGGGGAGAGTTTTTTTCAAATGAATTTCAATTATATCTAAAAAATCATGGAATTGTGCATAAAAAATCATGCCTTAAGACACCTCAACAAAATGAGATTTCTGAAAGAAAACATCATCACATCATTGAAACTACTAGAACCCTACTTATTTCAAAAGAAATTTCAGAGCAATTTTGAGCTGAAGTTGCCCTAACCGTAGTTTATCTAATAAATAGAATGTCTTCTCAAAATTTGGAAAACAAGTTTCCTATTGAAAAACTCTTTAAAATTTCTCCTGATTTAAAAAGGCTAAGGGTATTTGGTTGTAAATGCTTTGTGCTTCTTGAAAAATATAACAAACTCTCTCCTAAAGCCATAAAATGTGTCTTTCTTGGTTATGCTGATAACAAAAAGGATATCGATGTTATGATAAAACAAATGATAAACTCTCTGTTTCTAGAAATGTTACTTTTCTAGAAAATGACAATAGATTTGATTTTAAAGTTCCTAAGAAAGAATCTGAGTATGCTTTCTTATTTGATTTGTTACTCAATAAAGGTATTAGTAATGATATTGAAACCTTTGAGTCTATTAATAACTCAAGTAGCGAACCATCTCAAGATCTTCTTTAATACTCTAGACAAAATACTAGGGAGCATCCATGTTCCCTTGACAGATATAATCAACTAACAAATACTGAAGAAACTAGTGTTAGAAGGTCAAAATGAACACATAGGCCTCCAAGTAGGTTTGTCTCATACGAATCCTTCTTACCAAACTATAGGGCATGTCTTCTAGTCATTCATTTCTATCATTAACCATCCAACTATAACGAGGCCAAAAATATAAATGAATGGGTTGAAGCCATAAAAATTAAATTAGATGCATTACACAAGGCTTACACTTGGGCAATTCAACCTCTTCCTATCGGAAAGAAGACAATAGGGTGTAGATGAATGTTTAAAATTAAAACAAAAAGTGGCGAGTCTTTTGAGAGATATAAAGCAAGACTTGTTGAAAAAGGATATTCTCAAGAATATGGTATAGATTATGAAGAGACCTTTGCCCCAGTAGCTCGTATGACTACAGTTAGAACTCTAGTTGCTATAGCATCCATTCGAAAATGGTCAATATATCAGTTAGAAGTTAAAAATGCATTCTTGAATGAAAACTTAAATGAAGAAGTATATATGGATCCTTTCGCTGGTCTGTCTATTGAGAAAGGCATGGTATTTCATCTTCAAAAAGCCCTATACGGGCTTAAACAAGCTTCTAAAGCATGGTATGATCGGTTCAGTAGTACGATATTAAAACTTGGATTTAAATCTTGTTACACTGACACTGCTCTTTTTGTGAGATCTACAGGTACCTCATTGATCATTCTTCTTTTGTATGTTGATGATATGATCATCACAGGGAATGATCAAAAGAAAATTGAAGATATTAAAATTTTGCTTAAAAAATCCCTTGATATGACTGATCATGGTTTTTGAGATACTTTTTAGGAATTGAAGTAGCTTACTCACCAAGATGATACATTTTATCTCAAATCAAGTTTGCAGCTGATATTGTTGAGCATTCAGGAATCACTAACACAAAATATGATGATACTCTTGAAGTAATAAATGTGAAAATGCGAGCTGAAGATGGAGTATTATTAGATGATCCAACCCCTTATCGATAACTTATTGGATCATTGATGTACCTGTCAATTACAAGATCAGATATTGTGCATGCCATACATTCTACAAGTCAATTTCAACATGCGCCCACAACTATCCACATGAGTGCAGTATTAAGAATAGTTCAATACATCAAGAAAACTATATCTAAAGGACTATTCTTATCCTCTTTATTATCCTTAAGTCTTATTTCTTACACTGATTCTGACTGGTGAGGAGATCCTAATAATTGTCACTCAACTACTGGCTTTTATGCATTTTTAAGTGATTCTCTCATTTTTTGGTGATGCAAAAAATAACAAAAAGTGTTTTTATCCTCTACGGAAGCTGAGTGCAGGGCAGTAACTATCACAACCACTGAAGTTGTGTAGATAAGAGCACTACTTTTCGATATAGGTGTTGATGTCTCAGAACCTTTAAAGCTATGTTGTGATAATAAAAGTGTCATCTATATAGCCAACAATCACACATTTCATGAGCGAACAAAACACATTGAGATGAATTGTCACTATGTTCGCGAAGAATATTTGAAGGGGACTATTACATTGCCATATTTCAGTCCGAATTTCAGATTGCAGACTTCTTCACCAAAGCTCTTCCATTGCCTCAATTTTTGTATCTTCCTAGCAAACTTTCAGTGATTTCTCATAAGTTTGAGAAGGAGTGTTAAAAATAAAATTATATTCAAATACCCGATAAGGATATTTCTATCTTTTATCATATAGTACAATCCACTAGAGACTGAAATGTAATTTAGCATTATAATAAATAACATGTCCAACAATATTATGATTGTTAGGCACAACCGTCAAAATATGACTGTTGGAAGACAGTCCCACTAGACGTTGGATTGCCACCCAACAATCATAATAATGACGGTTGGAAGGCAGTCCAAAGAGCTGGACTGCCTTCCATGTGCTAGAGTAAGGTTTTATAAATAGAGTTTCACTCCCTTGTTATTCCTCAATGCTCTTAGAAGCATTTAAGGGTTTTCTCTAGAGTTTTTTTCTATCTTATAGGCTTGTATGCCTCTATGCTTTTTGATATTTTTATCTCTTTTGAGATTGTATTTGGTCCATTAGTGACCAACCTTAAATGAGTTTATTAAATCCCTTTGTTGGCATTGTTGTTTCATTGTACTTCGTTACACTTTCTTGGTGTTGAGAGAGGTATGTCTCTTGGTTTTTTGAGTTCTTTCTTGCAAAATGTGAGGTATCTCTTGGCCTTTAGTGATTGAGAAAAAAAAGAAGAAAGGTGGTTGGGCTTTCTTGAATGGCTCTCCAGTATTTTTAAGAGGAGTTGAGAGAGAAGGTGTGACTTCATCTTGGTGATTGAATAAAAAAGGGTTTAAGAAGGCATAGAAAGAGAAGGTGTGACTTCTTCTTGGTGATTGAGAAAGAAGGCCTTGCCTACACGCTTCGAAGTTACTTGGTATCTTTTTCACAGTTTCAATCTGTTTAATTGGAGGCTATTTTGTTTGTATTTAAAGTTTTGTTGCCCGTTAAAGTGTTTAATTTCTTAGTCCAAAAGAAATAGGATATAGAAAAAGATCATGAAGACTCAAGAATAAACCAAGATTGTTTTGCCCTTCTCTGCTGGATTTGTATTCTCCTTTTAGATAGTGTCTCTGCCCAGTTCAGCTATCTTATTGTACCCAACCCAACCTGAGTTGGGTCTAGATGTGCAGCATGAGGCTTCAGTTATCCTGCACCAACTCATCAAAGGGTCATCTAAGTTGCCCCCTGACTGTACCCTGTCAATCAGTCATCTGGAATGCGACGCACCTTCAAGCCAAGCCCAAACTGCTGATCATCAATGTAGATCCTACTGCGGCAACATCAACGTCGACTACCCTTTCGGCATTCGGCATGGCTGCGGCAATGCTGGATACAGGGACCTACTCTTCTGCATCAATGATGTGCTTATGTTACACATACAATCTGGTTCTTATCCTGTATTTAGCATCGATTATGCTTACAGAGTGTTAATACTCTCTGATCCTGGAATGTCAACATGCAGCATGCTAAAGCGAGGCACCGGCAATGGCTTCGTGCTCGAAGAGTTGCACATGCGGTACTTGAAGCCGACCCCTGATAATGTGTTCATGTCAATTGGTTGTAGCTCAGAGTCACCATTGGTCCAAGGCTTCCATAATAAGAACTTGCAATTTTTATAAATCTCGCGATATTTGTCACAGAGCTTGCGAGGTTACTGGCGGCACGTGCAGATATGACGATAATGCAGGCCGAGATTTGTGCTTGTGCAATGGCTGGAATTCAACGATAAGCTGTGATCCAGGTGAGATAATCTAGAACATAAACTTTGAGTATTCGGATATTTTGTGTTTGGCTAAGCCATGAATTTGGTTTGGTGCAGTTAGGGAAATTGAGACGAGTCATAATTTAGCTTGATGCGGTTCGTTCCTTGATTGATCGACTTGGACCTAGGCAGATCCAATATGCTGTGTCAAGGCGAACATAGGTTGCCACTGGGGCCGTCACAAGGATAAGGGTCCAACCTGACACGCATCTCTAGTTCGACACACGAACTCATAATTTAGCTTGATGCGGTTTTTTTATTTAAAAAGAAAAGAAAAGAAAAAAATAAAACATTATTTTACTCAAATATTAAATTATTAAAATAATATTCGTACATGTCAGAATCTTATCAGTGTCTCATATGTTTCCAACTCACATCACGCATGAGACACCCTCTAAATGGCGTGTCGTTGTGACATAGACTTAGGGTAATTCATTTATTTTTGCAAGGTCTACCTGTGAACCACAAGTGAACTTCCAATGAATCACGTGGCTATAGAATGAGCTATGTTTGATTCTTCAACTAATATCACTAACCTAGAAACAGGGATTTACATACAACAACAACAACTACGCCTTCATCCCAAAATAATTGGGGTCGGCGATATGAACCAAAACAGAAAATCATTATGGGTCTTCCACATGAATCCTTCTCCTCCAATCATTTCTATCCAATGCCATGTCCTTGGTGAGGTTCAAAGCATTCATATCCTTTCCTATCACCTCCATCCATGTCTTCCTAAGCCTACCCTGACCTCTTTTAACTAATATATTTTCCCATTTCTCCATTCTTCTAACTGGAGCATCATTAGGCCTTCGCCGAATATGTCCAAACCACCGTAAATGATTCTCTCTCATCTTATTTTCAATAAGTGCAACGCCTACCTTCTTACGTATCTCCTCGTTCCGAATCTTATCTTTTATTGTATTTCCACACATCCATCTCAGCATACGCATCTCAGCTACACTCATTTTTTGAATATGATGTCTCTTGGCAGCCCAACATTCCGTACCATATAGTAAAGCAGGCCTAATAGTCGTCCTATAAAACTTTCTCTTCAACCGCAATGACATTCTACGATCGCACAACACTCCAGTTGCACTTTTCCATTTCATTCACCCAACCTTTATCTTATGATTTACATCTCCATCAATTTCTCCATACTTTTGAATGATAGATCTCAAATACTTGAAACAATCATCCACCGATATTTCTTGCTCACCAAGTTTCACTACACTCTCATCATTACTTCGTTGCTTACTAAACCGACATTCCATGTATTCTGTCTTACTCTTACTCAACTTAAAACCTCTTGCTTCCAATGTCTGTCTCTATAATTCTAACTTAGCATTAACCCCAGCTCTAGACTCATCAATCAAAACAATATCATCAGCAAACAACATACACCACGGAACATTTTCTTGAATTGATCTCGTAAGCAAACAGGGATTTACATCTCACTATAAATTTTAAAACATGTATTTTCAAGAAATTTTCAGGTCACTTTAAAGTTCTAACAAAATATATAAAAGCATAGGGAAATTTTTTAATTAAGGATAGTAAAAAACATTAATGTGGAGATAAAAATATGATATTCTCATCTTATCAAATTTTTATTGCTCTCTAAATATAATGCTGACAAACACATGGCAAGAGTAGAGATGGCATAGGACAAGGTCTCCACCACCGCCTCGTCTCAAAATCTGGACCCCTCTATCCCTACCTCCATTCTCACACGAGTTTGAATTTTAACCTACATCTCCGCTTCATGTCCTCCATCCTCAATCCAAACGGGGCAAGGCAGGGTGGAGCCCTGTTTTCCCTTGGTCCATTGCCATCCTTAAAAGGATTGAGAATGGGGTGGGGCAAGGCGGGGATCGAGATGGGGACAGAGCATGGTGGGGAAAAGCGTAAGTCCATCCCTGCATGGGTTTTGATTTTAACATTCATCGCGGGGTGGGCCCCGTTCCCCCCCCCCCCCCCCCCCCCCCCAATTCCACTGCCATCCCTAGGCAAGAGTATACTGGTGCCTCTTTTTTTGTCTTATCAAGGACTATACTACTCTCCTCTCTTACTTTTATGAAATTGGGCATCTTGAACCATTGCATAAGTGTTTGTTAGGTTCATTAGACGGGGTGAACATTGGTCTGATCATTAGACGGGGTGAACATTGGGCTAAGCAAACCCAACCTGTCTTGATCATGACTAGTGCCCAGCAAGCCAAAGCCCCAGCACGGATCTGCCAACGACCGGACCCAACCCATATTGGGTTATAGCTGAGCCCAGTGTTATCTGGTTCGGTTTGGTTAGGTTTTGGTTTATATAACTATTCCCAACTAACCAACTGGGGCTCCATCTGTTTGGTAGGTGCAGTTTGTGTAAGTCACCATGTGATGGGACTTTGCAAGTTAGGACTCAACTGGTATGGGTGATTGTATAACTGCCTGGTTGTATAGCTACCAGTAGGGCTTGTCTACTAGAAAAGAGGAGGGCCTTAATCCCCCAGCTTGATCATAAAAAAACACCTATCCCCAACTAGGCCTGTCTTAGGCCGGTCATCGAAAAGCCGGTCCGGTACCCCTCTAAGTGACCACATCTAATCATCATATTAATCTTTAAATCAGGGTTTCTAATGCTTAAACAACACTTCTGATTGTGCAGCCTTGATTATCATTGGAGAATACTATTACAGGCTCTCTCTCTCCCTCTCTCTCTCTTGGTTTGATAGTCAAGCTAGGGGTGCCTCCATTGTTATTCGAACCTGATGGTTCGGTTGAGATAGTGTAACTCCAACCGGTCCAGCTATCTTATCAGACACATAGGATCCGTTTGGATAACACCCAAAACCAGGTTAAAAACAGGTTTTGTGGGTCTTTCAATCTGTTAGTTCGAAGTTCTGACACTGAGGCAACTCCATGCCCCGGACAAGCCAAGAACTCATACTATCTTTGAACTCACTGCAACTTGGTTTGGACTTGATCTAGAATGGTCAGAATCCTACTCGTCGCCAAGTCTTGTCAACTTTTGAGCAATATGAGCCCAGTTCTCGAGTCGAGTGGACGAGTCTTTAAGTATTGGATTCGATCACTAATCACTAATTGTGGAGATCTAAGCTCTTGTTTTCTTTGTGGTTGCAGTTTTCCTTGCTTGGACGGCAGTATGGTTGGGTTTGCTGATATTGAAACGAGTTGTGATTGTATGGTCCAGTAAGTGCCATGATGTATAGTATTGTTTTGACAATCCTACATCTAGAGTGTGTGTCCTAGTGATTACATTTTGCCTAGTCATATTTAGAGATGGCAATGAATCAAGGGAAAACTGGGGGCCCTGCCCCGCCCCGCCCCGCCTCACCCTGTTTGAATCGGGGATGGAGGACATGAAACGTGAATGGGGGTGAAGGTTAAAATCAAAACCAGTGTGGGGATGGAGGGCAGAATTTTGAAACGGGGCGGGGGTGGAGACCTTGTCCCTCGCCCCTGCCCGGGTCCACTGCCATCCCTAGTAATATTCTTTTTTTGTGTTTATTTTTTATTTTTTTCTTAATGTCATGTGAGAGGTCTTTTTAATTATATTTTACTTGTAATTAAAGTGTCACCCCCCTCGTTTTCATATGGAAAATGAGAATTTCATAGCAACGCATATGTACAAACAACCATCCTCATGATCTACCAAATAAATCCACATTTTCAGCACATTGTAAATTTTTTTTTAAATCTGACTGCATAAATATATTCTACATGCTTGATTTTATAGGAACCTGCTCTTGTGTCGTTTAATTACAACACCTGAAGTGTATTCTCGAAAACTTTACAAATCAATGGCTCATAAGTTTTCATACATTTTTAAGGCTTAAAAATTATATTTTTGATAAAAAAAAACACAAATCAAGTTGGATTCTTATGGCTACTCGTTGGGGGTAAGGATGGCAGTAGCCAGGGGTGGGGGACAAGGTCTCCACCTCCGCCCTGTTTCAAAATCTGAACCTTCATCCCCGCACAGGGATGGATTTTAACCTCCACCCCAACCTTCATCCTCATTTCATGTCCTTCATTCCTTGTCTAAACGGGGTGAGGCAGGGCGGAGCTCCATTTCCCTTCGGTCTATAGTTATTTTGTAAAGGATTGGAGACGGGACCGGGCAGGACAGGCAAAGGCAGGGATTGAAACGAGGATGGGGCAGGGCGGGGAAAAGCGTAAGTCCATCCCCACATAAGGATAGATTTTAACCTTCATCCCCATCTCTATCCCCATTTCATGCCCTTCATTCCCGGTCCAAACGGGGCGAGGTGGGGCGACCCGTTGTCCTCCTGTCTCTACCATCCCTACCTTGGGGGCAAGGGTCAAGCCCACATAGTTTTTACTCTGTCAGGTGATGGTAAGTACGACAGGCAGAGCCAGCATGGCTAGGTCTATGATCCTGAAAGCGGTTTCTTCATGTAATTATATAAAAAAGTGTCGCTTTCTAGGAGATCATGTTGAACATATTTTCAGGGTCAAACCTAAAGAAAAAACAACCGGAAATGATCATTTCATTCCAAATTCACATAGACGGTATTTAGTCTCTATCCATTATCTAAAGTTTCATACTTACGTGCTGGCCAAATTTATGAATGAGTCCAAGCTCCAAATTGAGCAGGATTCATGGGTCTACTAAAATTTGGTCGAGTTGAGTCCAGTCCAACCAATTCAGTTCTCAGTTCGGATCAGGTATACTAACCCACTTACATCTCTACATAAGACTTGGTTACCCGACTAAGTTTATATGGATCTGACCCACTTAACAAACCCGGTCCAAAAACTAGCACAGTCAGGTGTGGTCCAAAAATGAAAGGAACTTGACCCACTCGGGTCATTTAATCGTCCTGGTCCATTTCAGCCCACAGAATTCGCTTAACTATAAAACAATAACCTCCTTTTAGAGTTTCCTACAGGTGGAGCGATGTGGACTTGTATAGATGCATCCGCTCGTCTATTCTTAAAAATGAACGGCCAGATCTGCTTGGTCTCGGTAGTTCATAGGAGCATTGCACTACTGGATCAGTCCTCTTTTGTTCGTTAGTGCCACGTGAGAGGGAAGGTTTGTGTGCTGCACGTCGCGAACCCGATATTTGCTTTTTGGTATCCACCAGACTCCGATTCTCTCTACAGTATCGGATATCATCACACATAAGACTCCGATTCTCTATAAGCGCTACAAATTATATATATATATATATATATATATATATATATATATATATATATATATATATATATATATATATAGAAAAATCGCCCACAAGATCAGAGAGTCACCTAGCCGCGCTGACTCTGCCTGCCTTATGATCTGTCTTGACAGAATAAAACTCTGTGGGCTTACCCCTCGTCCAAGGGAATCACCATGAGGCTTTATTTTTAAATATGTGGATCTGAATTGGATTTGGATATCGGGGATATTGAACCTTAGATGGTGCTTGAAAACCTCAGGTATCAGACCCAAAGATTTGAGGTGGCATGGGCCCTCATGCCTAGACTCGATGGTATGGATGTAAACGGGGTTGGATATAGGGATTACTGAATCCGACCTAATTGAATCTGACTTAATCGGATTAGATTCACATTTGGAGTTGGATGTAACAAGCTAAAACCGAGTCCGAATCTGACTAACTTAAAGCCCGCTATTTGCACTTAACTGAATTTGATGTATTAGTCAGATTCGGATTTTAGTAGAATTTGCATTTGGGTTAAATTGCTAAAAACTCAATACTGAACCTGAATCTGATTATTAATTGGATCCAAATCTGGCAAACGAAGCCAACTAATAAGATTTGGATTCGAGTTGGATCCGACCCGTTGACATCTCTATTCGAGGGTATTCAAATAAAGGATCAGATCAAGGATTTGAGATCTCTGGGCAAATCCTCGAGGGGAGGGGTTATGTTCTTAGATCCTCGGATCTCAAATTCAAGGTTCTTCCTCATATTTGAGATGCAAAATTTTCAAACACGGCCTTAGTTCTTCATTTTTTTATGATCTCATATTTATTTTTTAGTCTACTGATTAATAGATGTTTGGATCTATAATACTCGATTCTTAAATCAGATCCATCGTACTTGAGATTCAGGCTTTCAAACGGATCCTAAGGTAAAATCCAAATGTGCGTTTGAATCAGCTTTAAATTTCCTATGTTCAGATCGAATCCTAGCTGTTTGCCTTCAGTCTTCTTTTACCGACTCCATTTAAACCCACTTCATCAAATCAAATTCAGATCCAGACTCGGAATTGGGGTCCATTTTGTGCATAAATTGGAATCAAGTTTGGGTAGAACATAATCTGACACATACCCGATCCGTTTTCACTGCCTACCCGAGCCAGTGGGAAACCCATTGAGAATGAATCGGATGAAATGCGACGGAGCGGACAATACGTCTCGTGCGAGCCATCCCATGCCACTCGGAGTTCAAAACCGAATCGATACGATGGTCGTTAACCCGAGTTGTCTGATCTATAAATTAGCCGTTGGAGGCTACGCTTCTCATCGTTCTCCCTTCCTCTTCCTCCCTGCAGACATCCCTCCTCCCTGCAGACATCCCTTCACGTGCGAGACTATTCAGGTCATGCCCTCGAGGTCTCCCTCTCTCCATCTGGAACGTTGTTGTTTCCTTCTTTTCTTCTTCTTCTTCGGTTTGAGTTTGTCGCTTCGTTTTCTGTGTAGATTTCTGGACCCGTTGATCCTTGCCGGAATCTCATTTTCCAGTCTTCATTTTGACGGAAATCTAGGACTCTTATGGCGAGGAAGAAGATTCGAGAGTACAACTCGAAGCGGCTGCTGAAGGAGCACCTGAAGAGGATCTCTGGGATAGAACTGCAGATCAGATCGGCTCAGGTGCCTGCATTCTTTGGATCTCCTTTCTGTGTTTTTGTTAGGGTCTGGAGGTTGTGAGTTTCTGGATGGAAGGTTAGGTTTTGTGATTTCATGGGGTTTTGAACAAACTTTTATGCAGAAATGCGTCGAAAAGTCTCAAGCTTTGGTGCATTTCTTTGGTGCTAATGTTTGATAGATGGCGTAAAATGTATAAAAAAATGCTGGGACTTTCGATATTTTAAAACCAGTATTTGAAAGCTTTCTTATTTTTCTCTTTTTTTTCTCGAAGAGTTTGAATTGCAAAAAGGGTTAACCTGAAGAAATAGGAAAACTAACAGGGAAGATTACCAAAAAGAGATTAAGAACAGTTTAAATGGGTTTACTTAAAAGTCAAATAGAAAGGAAATATCTTGACTTTAACCCTTTCTATCATTAAAGTTAAAAAAAAAACATTAGGAGGTTTTCGAAACAAAAAAAGGGTTAAAATGGTGATAATGGGTTACAATGGTGTTGTTTACACAAATGGTGGATGGCATAAAAAAGGAAAAAATACCAATGCTTATATTTTAACGGAGAAAGTGAATTGAGAGAAAAAGAAAAGTCTTCCGTAGTTCGGAATGAAGATAACGAGCTTTTATCTAATAGGTAATCTCTGGTCTGGTTGATTGAGATAAGCTGGATTGGTACAGTCTTAACCAAGGGTTCTGGGGTTTGTATCCCGCCAGGACTATTTCCCCACATGGCTACTGAAAGAAAAGAAAAGAAAAAACTTTTCTGCGGGGACTTTGAAATGCCATTGGTTGTTTATTTGTAGTTAGATAAATCTACAATAATTAGGAAGACGTTATATCTTCTTGTTTTTATTGGAGGAAGATTAACGATGAGTGATTGGTAAAGATCAGGCTTCTTGAGGAAATATATTACTAGGTTAAAAATTTTTGTACCATAGAGTTGGACTCTGTAATTAATAGTTTTTCTATTGTGATACTTTTGTTTTGTTGATTTAGATCACGGAGGCAACTGATTTCAACGAATTATCAGCCCAAGAACCATGGCTCTCATCAGAAAGGTTGGTTGTGAAGCCCGACATGTTGTTTGGTAAGAGGGGGAAGAGTGGTTTGGTGGGATTAAATCTAGATCTGGCTGAGGTTGCTACATTTACAAAGGAGCGCCTAGGAAAAGAGGTAATCTTTTGCTAAGTTGTCTAATGGTCTGAATGCTTAACTTTTGTGCTCACTTTTATTACCTTTCCCTTTCTAATGCTTGCGTTTCTGCTGCACATTGGTTTGCATCTTTATGTCTGGCAATATGTGCTATAAGGTATGCTAAAATGTTGATCACATCAATCACTTGCCTTAGCTTCTTGACATTTTCCTTTTCTCTATGTTGTTTTCCAGGTTGAGATGGGAGGTCGTAGGGCGCCTATAACTACATTCATTGTAGAACCCTTTATCCCACATACTGAAGAATTTTATCTTTCAATTGTTTCTGAGAGGCTTGGGTGCAACATAAGCTTTTCAGAATGTGGGGGAATTGAAATTGAAGAGAACTGGGAAAAGGTAGGTTTCTGGACTTTTGTTCTTTTTTATCCTATAGTTCCAACGATCCCTCTATAACAACGGATTGATGGTGCAAATCTGGAACGGACTTTGTAGAACTATTTGTTCTACCTTTTTAAACTCATTCATGCTCTCAACTGTTGGGCTAGGCCTTCTTTCAATATTCATATTACAGCAGTGTCATCTTACACAGATTTTTAGTGATATATATATATATATATATATATATATATATATATATATATATATATATATATATATATATATATATCTGAAGATTTATGCCGTTCATATGATATAATTTCTCCTGATTGATCTCCAATTTGTGGCTTTTCTTTGCTAGTGATATTTTTAGTTTTGAAGCTCTATGTGATTTCGTTATGATCATTTGGTGTTTGTTGCTTATGCTGTTCAGGTGAAGTCTGTATATGTTCCAACTGAGCAGTCACTAACATCTGAGTTATGTACCCCATTGATTGTAACCCTTCGTTCGGAGGTAATTTTTATTGATTGATGGTTTAGGCTCACATTATATAGGAACACCATGCGCAGAGATGCTTAAGAAAATTGTTTGTTGACAGAATCCAGGATATGTTTGTGTATAACCTTTAAGGAGCTTAGCCTTACACTTCTGTTTACCTATTTGCTGCATCACATTAACATTGTTGAGTGTTCTAGTTTCTTTTTATAACTTAGTAGTTGGCAGCTAGAATGTAAATTGTGACAGTTCCTCAAAATTGTCTTTCAATTCTGGTCTCAATATGTTAATATAATTGCTACTTGTAATATGCTAGCGCTCCTAAGGCATATGCTTAAAACTTTTTTCGTGCAGATTTGTGCTAAAGTTGAGGGTTTTATCAAGGGGGTTTTTGCTCTATTTTTAGGTACTTAGATATTCCTATTTTGATGATTTCACATTCAACCTAGTGATTGATCTCTTGTGGTTTTAAATTATGGTTTAGTAGTTAATGCCTCTAACATCTGGTCGCAATTTTGCATTTTATTGTTCCCAGATCTGGACTTTACTTTTCTAGAGATGAATCCATTTACTTTGGTCAATGGAGAGCCTTATCCATTGGACATGAGAGGAGAGCTGGATGATACTGCAGCATTCAAGAACTTCAAGAAGTATGGCATTATCTTGCCTTAGTAACCATTTGAGTTCTTACCTACGTCAAATGGGTGCGGGTGCGACACGGGTGCGGCGCAATTTCAAAAATTTTGGATACGGGGACTCGGCTATATATATAATTTTTTTTTTAAATATATATAATTATATATAATAATAAATTAATAAGATAGCATTGGGAACAATCAAAGTAATAAGATAGCACTGGCCATGTGACTGTGCACGCAGTCTGTGACTGACTGTGCACAGTCTGGCTATATATATATTTTAAAAAAATATATAAAAAATTGATTTTTTTTAGTTTTTTGCCCTAAAAAATAGACTAATATAGACTTGTTCAAAGTTGCTCGAGTCTATAAAGGGGACGGACTCTACTCAGGTGCGTTGATCGAGTCTGACACCGGTTGATCGAGTCTGTCCTGTGTCCGAAGCCGCACCCGTGTCGGGGCGTGTCGACGTGGGTGCATCGACCCCCTAGCCGAGTCCGTGTGACATAGGTTCTTACATTTCACTATTTATTGCAAAGAGGACTGCAGGTATCTATTAAATGTTAGCTTACTTAAAGTATCTTAGTGGCATCTTGTTTTTTCAATTATAGGTGGGATAACGTGGAGTTTCCATTGCCTTTTGGTAGAGTTATGAGTCCTACTGAAAGTTTTATTCATGGGCTGGACGAGAAAGTAAGTGAAAACCATGTTCCTTTTATTAAATTTTCACCTCTTTTTTTTTTTTGCATTGAGCATGTACATGTATGCTCTTTGTGGGCTTAATTTTCCCTCTGATTTGGTCTAGTATGCTTAAAAACACTCATAACCTATACTCGTTCTTTAGCTGGTTTGTTTTGCCTTTTTGTTACCCTCTCTGCACATGTCCGCATGTTTGTTGTTCTGTCTAATGTTTGGTGATGCTCAAGACAATTGTCCATATTGTTTGTGTATAAGAAGATAACTGAATTAGTTAAAATGGAGCCTAATTAGGAGTCAAAAGCTTGTGTATCATATACAGGTGCTTATAATTCTAAAAGTTTCCAATAACGCAACTGTAAAGGTATTCTCGTAACATCTGGCAGCCAAGCGTTGCCAGGCTGGCCTGAGTTGTGATGCTTAAGTTATATTATTCAGAATGCTTATTTTAGTTACTGCTATTTCACAAGATTTAAATATATCCAATTGTCTTTACTTGTTCATAATCCATATGTTATTTGTCTGATTGACAGACATGAATCCTTGTGTATTAAGACCCTATCAGTTTATTTAGTGGCCAAATTTGAACATAATAATCTGGTTGGCTAGATTGTATATCCTATTGATGATGAGAAATATATCTTTTGGCTCACTTTATTAGCTGCTAGCAGAATATTTGTGTTTATCTTGTTTCCCACAATTGGTACTTGTGTTTCCTGAAGTGGCCACGGGACAATCATTGATGTGAAGTTCAAACAATGCCTTCCAAGAAGGCATTTGGTATTGATAACCTGGTACTCTTGGAAGACTCCCTTCCAGATTACACATTCTAAAAGCAAACTCTGCAGCACTCACCGATGTTGACACTCATGCATGTGGTCTAGGGGTGTCAATGGGTTCGGTTTGACCCGGACCTGACCCGTACCAAACCCTATAGGGTCAGGGTTTGGTGATAAATAAGGAGGGTCTGATTAAAATCTGGGTCAGACACGAAGAAGGGTCCGATTAATATATGGATCAGGTTATGGTTTGTGAAATTTCATACCAGACCCGGGCCGGACCCGATTTCCGACTAAGATCCACAACTTTTCGATGTAAAAAGAAATAAAAAATATTATTTTACTGGGTATGGTCCTGGTCTGGTTCATGTAATCCTTATAGGATCCGGGTATGGTTTCTCTTAAGGTGGGTCTGATTGCACCGGGTCCGGACCTGGTACCAACATCTCAAATCAAGTCTGGGTTTGGTCTGAACCAAACCAGAGTTGGCACCCCTAATGTGGTCATGTTCTGATTCTGATATTTTCTTGCATCAGTTCTTCGTATCTTAATACCCTTACATGAAGCTTGTTAATGTGTTACTTGCAGACAAGTGCTTCACTGAAATTTATTGTTTTGAACCCTAAAGGAAGAATATGGACAATGGTAGCTGGTGGAGGTGCTAGTGTAATTTATGCTGATACAGTAGGCATCAGGCATACTTGTCCTTTGGATTCATTAGCTCGCTCAGTTTCTACCTTCTATCTCACACATCCTGCTGTTCAGGTTGGAGATTTGGGCTATGCATCAGAACTTGGGAACTATGCAGAATATAGTGGAGCTCCTAATGGAGAAGAGGTCTTGCAGTATGCTAGGGTTGTACTTGATGTAAGTAGTGAAATATGTATCTTTTTACCTTCATAAGTTTTTTTTGTTTGTTTTTGACATTGATCATGGATTATGCATGCAGCAAAATTTGTGTTCTTTTTAATTTTTATTTTGTTATTCATGAAATCCTGTATTCATATGTTATTTTTCAGAAAATTGCTTCTGTAAGCTTTGGAAAGAATAGAAAAGTTTGCAGACCAGTTAAAACAGCTTTCACATCATTATATAGTCAAAACTAGTGGTAACATCTGATACTAGCGTCAGTGTCAGACAAGAGTACAAAGTGTTGGACATATTGGGCTTGGAAAAGTTAGATACATAGACTTGCTATCTACACACACATTCATGAGAGAGAGAGAGAGCTATGCTAAGACCCAGTAGAAGGATATTGCATAATTTAAGGTAAAAATAGACAGTTGTAAAATCCTTGAAGTTATGTTGATGAAACCAATTTTGCTCTTAACTCTTGGAAATTGTCCACTGATCCACACGTTCATGATAAATCGGTGCTGGATGGGAACTCTCTGGATGCTTTTACATGAGTCTTATGTTGAAGATCTCTGTCTTTTCCATTCCTCACTTTGAATGAATCCTCCCAACCTCCTCTTGGATAGCATTTTTATCATCATAATCTATTCTGCCTACTGGATGACATTCTCCATGAAATGTTGAGGCTCTCCACTTTTTGATGATTCTTTGCAATATAGAGGTAGATATATCCAATTTTTGATATATATTTCTGTTGTTTCTTTTCTCATTTTAATCTCTTTAATGAAATGTAGAACTTGTTACCAATGAGATCGACTGACAGGTCTAGCGAGTCCGCTATTAGCTTTCTTTGATAATCATTGAATTTATAACATTGTGTCATTTTTGCATCCATGCTACGCTTTAAGCTAATCTACATTAGAGCATAGCTTCTTTTTTTGCTATATGTCAGTAACTCTCGAAGTTACAGAAAAGCTGGCCTCCATGTATCTGATCAAGGGCCGGGCATGATTTGGCAGTCTTGAATCTTGATCCTTGTTTTTCCAATCGTGTAAGTAAATAACTTCAATTCCTGATGTACAGTCCGCGACTGCAAATCCTGATGGCCAAAAGAGAGCTCTAGTGATTGGAGGGGGAATAGCTAATTTTACCGATGTGGCTGTGACATTCAATGGAATTATTAAAGCCTTGCGAGAGAAGGTAACTCGATGTGTATTTTCATACTTGGTTTTCATAAACATGTCTCTTATGGATTCTGTTATCCTTGTGATTCACTGAAGCACAGTTTTTGTTTTTCACTTCATCTACACTGTCCATTCGAGAAATAAGAGATGGAAGCTGAACAGATTAACCAATCATAAGTGATGAGAGAAAATGGATGACCTGTTCGAGCTTCTCTACATTAGGTTGATTCAATTTCGTATGAGACTGTGTGGTATAGGTGGGTCTTGAAAGAGACGGAATGATGGATGACTCTTAATTTGAACCATCCGAATCATCTATCTCTTCACAGAGTCAACTTGAAGTTCTGAGTGGCGTTGGGCCTTTTATTGGCCAGTGGAAAAATCAAAGTCACCTATCCTGAGACTGACTTGGCCTAGACTGAGTCAAGCAAGACTCGGTGCGAGTCACCTGCATTACTCATTCTATGGTCCTAGCTGTGATGAAGAACGGTTGCTATGGAAATGGCTTAGCTGGGGGAGCTTGAGCTAACATGTAATTAACACTTGAGACTCTGCTGTCTTGGATTAACAGGAGGCGAAACTGAAAGCAGCAAGAGTGCACATCTATGTGAGAAGGGGTGGCCCAAATTATCAGACAGGCTTAGCAAAAATGCGTGCTCTCGGTCAAGAAATTGGCATCCCAATTGAGGTAAAGACCTATTGCACAGAAAACATAAGGTTGCACCTGTGGCATACATTTCTTTTTTTTGATAGGCAAGCTGGGGTTAGGCGGACCCCCTACCAGAACAACAGCCGCCCCATGTGGCAGAGGGATTCGATCCTGGGCCTTCAGCTTCAGCTTGACCACATGGGATACATTTCTTTCTTTTCTTTTTTTCTGGATAGTCCAAGGGAAAAGCTCCCTCATCCTGCGCATTGGCTGGCCTCCCATTGGTAAACCCCTTGAGGTCCCCTCTGCCCATCGGGGGAGTACACTCAGCTTCGACCTTGCGGCAAAGGGATGCCAGCCATTGGTAAAATCCTTGAGGTCCCCTCTGCCCATCGGGGGAGTACACTCAGCTTCGACCTTGCCGCAAAGGGATGCCAGCCATTGGTAAAATCCTTGAGGTCCCCTCTGTCTACCAAGTAGTACACCCCAGTTTCGACCTTGCGGCAAGGGACGCCAGCCGTGGGTTTCTAGCTTGTGTCATCCCATCAACTTGGTGACATTCACAAGTCACCCCCTATCATATGAGCGGAGCCCTTGTGGACTTTGTCATACATTTTTAGTGACCCATAACATACACAGCCGCCAATACTGGCAATTTTTCAAAGGTAGTTGAAAGTTTTTTTTTAAGTAAACAAAAGATGAAAAATATGTGATATTTTCAAAGTTTCACAGGTTTGGAAATATTGATAATATCTTTGATTTTTTTTTTCAAGACAACATGTTGTAAAAGTTTTTTGAAAGAAACAAAATGTGGAAAACATTGTTATATAATTCAAAATATCACCGAAAATATGGTGATAAGATCAAAATATTTTTGAAAAACTCTTACTCTTACATTTTAAGTATATATTTTAGAAAACTTTTATTTTTACATTTAAAGTATACATTTCTCCTTTTCTGTATTAAAAAGATTTTCTCTTTTATTTATATTTGTGCAATAAAAACAACACTAAAGATTTCTAAGGAAGAGTGTGTTGGTGCAGGTTTATGGGCCTGAGGCGACTATGACGGGTGTATGCCAGCAGGCAATCAAATGCATCACGGCTGCAGCATAGCATAGGTTGTTGATGTTGCTTATCTGATTGTGTTCTATGTTTTTCCAATGTTTAATCGATTTTTAGCAACTAGTTAGGAACCACGGGCATGTGTGTGTGTGTGTGTGTGTTTTGAATGCCAAACATGATAAAAAACCAGAGTGCAATATAAAGGTGTTTTTTGTAGGGGGATTTGGGTCAAATTCTCATGGATTTTGGTATGTGGATCCATGTCCTTGAAAATATATCTTCTGCCGATTTATTGATTGATGATCCTGTCGATGTTTAATCGATTTTTAGCAACTAGTTAGGAACCACGGGCATGTGTGTGTGTGTGTGTGTGTTTTGAATGCCAAACATGATAAAAAACCAGAGTGCAATATAAAGGTGTTTTTTGTAGGGGGATTTGGGTCAAATTCTCATGGATTTTGGTATGTGGATCCATGTCCTTGAAAATATATCTTCTGCCGATTTATTGATTGATGATCCTGTCGATGTTTGTGACATTTTTTTTTTTGAAAAATTTACAAATATACGCTAAATTTTTAACCTAATGACAAAGACTGCCTGCCTTTTTAGATTTTACGAATTGGCACCTGAGTTAAGAAAATAATTCACAAGCAGATGCCTAAGCTGATCCTAATCCTCTAACTATAGTGGCTGCCACCCTTTGTTACCTCAGCTTAAATGACCGCTTTACCCTTTTGGGATTAAAAGAAGATCAGACCCGTCTTCATCATCCTGTCCATTTTTTTCCGACGACCATTGCCGGAGAACTTCGCCTCCTTGCTGGCTTCAAGCTTGTCATTACGAACAATATGCTAGGTTTCATTGCCGTCCACCTCTTCTCTTGCATGGATCGCAGATGCCATTGGGACTGCTCGATGAACTCCAATGCTGATGATGAAGCTCCGCAACTGCTGCAACAACTTGGAGGGGCTTCCTTTGATACCATCAGCCAAACTAAATATTTACCCATATGAATAAACAACAAAACAAAAAGCATCAACTTAATAATAAAATCAATCATTAAAATCATGAAAAATACACCACAATGATATGCAGGAAGTCATGAAATTTCATAAATTGCAGTGGAAATTTGATAAAATCAAGATTGATCCATCAGTTTTCTCCCAACATTTTCAACCCTCAAATCATAAAAACAGGTACCCATATTGGAACTGAGAACAATTTCGATGGATTTTGTTAGAATATGCTGCAGATTTTGATATGTTCTCATTAGATTTTCTACACAAACCAGTTTTGAACTTGGAACTCTCAAACTGCTGCAGATGGCAGATTGAGGGCAAAACAAGCAAGAGAGAGAGAGAGAGAGAGAGAGAGAGAGAGAGAGAGAGTTCAGGGCTTCTGCTGAGGGCAAACACAGTTCTTGTGGGTCACGGTTCCGGCCGATCATAAGGTAAAAGCCATTATTTACACCAGTTGGATAAAAAAAACGTGAAAGCTGAAAGGGGTTAGGAAGTTCTCTCTCTCTCTCAAAAAAAAAAAGGTTGGGAAGAGTATGATCGTCCTTTAGTGTCATAAGGTTAAAATAGTATTTCAAGTTAAGGTAACAAAGGTGGCACCACAGTTAAAGGGTTTGGGTTAGCTCAGGCAGCTGTTTGTGAATTATTTTCTTAACCTAAGGTCCATATGTAATATTCGAAACGTTGGATGGGTATTTGTAAAAAGGTCAAAAGTTAGGTGGGTATTTATAATTTTTTTCTAAAATCAGAGAAAGGTAATGGGGAGGGTAAGTCACCCTTTAGTGTCATATGGTTAAAATAGTTTTTTAAGTTGAGGTAACATGGGTGGCACCAGGGTTAGCCTAGGTGGCTGTTTGTAAATTATTTTCTTAACCTAAGCATCCATTTGTAATATTCAAAAAGTTAGGTAGGTCTTTGTAAATAAGTCAAAGTTAGGCGAGTATTTGTAAACTTTTTTTTTATTCACTAAGTGGGGTTTAAGGCCCCGTCCTTAGCAAAATTTACATAAAAATGTTGTTCAACCTCTCAATCTATAGGATAGGATGCATTCCTCCCCATCCTGTACTATACAAAACAATAGTTAGGTTATCAATTATGAGGCTTCCTTCACAAAAATGTACATCTGTACATGTTGGAAATATCAGGGAAATTAATCGGTAAAGACCTTGGACCTTCTGCAACTGCTGTCATTCCATTGTTGGGGGAGGAAATAACCAGTTTGATAAAAAAATGAATAAATTCTTTCCCAAGCTAGTGTTTAGCTTGATGATCATTTCGAAAAATATTGAGATGAATGGTCAGCTGTAATGAAGCTGCGCGCCACAGCATAAAAGATGAGCTCACATGCATATTTCATAATCGCTTTAGGTTATGAAATGTCTAAAAAGAAGAGAAAATAAACATCCTGTATGATAAAAAATGATGTGTTTTAGGAAAACCCTACAATTTAAAAAATGGGTCGATGTGCAAAACCCTAACTTTCAGCTGTAAAAGAACCTTTTCACCCTTCAGGCATGCTAATAGTTTTCTGTATATATGCAAACTTTTCTCTCAAATATCCAAATATGTAAATTTTCTCTCAAATATGAGAATTTTCTCCCATACATGTGTGAATGTCGTGCCTGCTTTCACATTTGTGAATGTCTTGACCTTTGCACGTGACGGTTTTTAATAAAAGGAGTTTGTTGAGAAGGCCCATCACGCCTTTGAAGCATCACTAAATGCTTTAGTGACACATCACTAAAGCATTTAGTGATACTTCAAAGGTGTGATGGGCCTTTAACAACACTTCAAAAGCTTTGCTAGAGCCTTTAATGCCCGCTTCAAAAGTACATATTTGGGGAAAAAATCATAAAATGCAGTATAACATTCACGTGTTTGCGAGGACATTTGCATATTATCATATTATGAGAGAAAATTAGCAAATGTGTAGAAGGAAATTCACCATTGAGAGGAAATTCGTAAATAAATGAGGAAATTTACATATTTGGATATTTGAGAGGGAAGTTCACTTATCTAAAAGAAATTTGCATGTGCCAAGGGTGAAAAGGTTTTTTTACAGCTGAAAAGTTGTGGTTTTGGACATCAAATTGAATTTCAAAATTGTAGGTTTTTTCTGTCATTTTTGCTATACGGTATAAGTCATTTCCCGAAAGAATGGATATTCAGCTCACCCAGCTCATGTGCAGCTCTACTAGTGAGTACACCTAGTTGGGCCTTGTTGCAAGAGATGCGTACCCATGGGTTTCGACTTTGTGACACCCCTTAAATATGGTGATATTTACAAAATCTCCCTTACCAGCTGAGCGGATCCTTGTAGGCAAAAGTAAAATTTTGACCCTCATAACTTCTTTCAAATTTGTGCAAAATAAAATTTCCGTAACTATTAAAATTTTCACTTCACCTAGCTTACACTAAAAACAAAGTACACAAAGTTCAGGACTGAGCTCTATTCAGTGTAATAATTTTCACGATCGTAATATCATGAACTTTGTAGGATTTCACAAGTCACATTTTTAAGAC
Source organism: Nuphar pumila (assembly GCF_984573655.1). Lineage (NCBI taxonomy): Eukaryota > Viridiplantae > Streptophyta > Magnoliopsida > Nymphaeales > Nymphaeaceae > Nuphar > Nuphar pumila. Next base: position 83,849,479 of record NC_143258.1, read on the forward strand.
TGGATATGTCTATGAGTGAGAGAGCCCAAACAGAATTTTAAACAGAGTTGAACCCAAAAAGAACAAAAGCAAAAAAACAAAAAAAAAAGCAAAAAGACAAGCAGAAGCCAAACAAACGTGAAAAAATGGCTCATGCAGGAGCCGCAAAACCAATACAGTTCAAAGGGAGTGGAGCGACAACAGGAGGAAACGTTAGATCGAAAAGATGAATATGCAGAATCACGTAAACATCCATTAAGATTTTTTGAATAAGATGATTAATGTTGACCGAATATTCCCGAAAAAGGGCATTGTTGAGAGAGAGAGAACCGAAAGAAGATCAACATTAATACTCATGAAGATCAACAAAATGTTGAACCCATGAACCGAACAAAATAGAAAACAAAACTAAAATATAGAAAAAACAAAAGCTAAAGAAAAAGAAACTACAGACAGCTAGCAACAAACAACAAAGCCAGCTCAATCAGGATCCGCTAGATTAGAAGAAACCACCGTTGAGTGAATGTTGTTCAGATGAAAGGAGAGGTCTCTAAGATGCATACGTAAAATCGCATATACGTCAACCAAGATTTTATGGACAAGATGATTAAGGATGACCGGAATTTGACGGAAAGTAGCATTATTGCATGCCATCCAAACAAACCACCAAGTAGTAAGCAACCATGTCTTCCAGATCAATCTCCACCGCTTGCATCGTCTAATTTCAATAGGGTCTAGGAGCAGATCAAGCGCAAAAGACTCCTATTTGACAATTACATTCGGAGATCTCCATGTCCTATTAAATAGGGCCACAAAGTTTGGGCAGGACCAAAATAAATGAAAAGTAGTTTCTTCAGCAGCTTGACACAACACACACCAACTTGGAAACTAAAAGCCCAACTTCTTTAAATAACTGTGAGTCTGAACCCTATCATGCAAAATTAACCAAGCCAAGACCCGAGATCTTGGAGAAGGGCCCTTACCTCATAACGCACACTCAGGAAACCAATCTGCCCCTAGGGGGAGCAACGATCTATACACTTTGTGGGTGTGGAACGCACCATTTGGTGCAATCGCCCATTGCAACCACTGATCATAATTTTCAGCATCCCCAGTTTGATCTCTAAAGGACGATAAGGCTCTCTGCCACATGCTTCGCAAGTGTGAGATCGCCAACCCCCGGGTTCCATGACGAAAATGAGATAAATCAGGAGCACCATATTTAGCATGAAGCAAGCGAGCACATAGAGAGCCTGGTTGATGGGTCATCCAACATTGCTTGGCCACAAGAGCAATACTCCTTTGTCTTAGAGCAAAAACACCTAGGCCAACCATACGCCTAGGTAACACCACTGTTCGCCAACCAACCAAATGGCGCTTACTCTTAAGTTGACACCCAGACCAAAGAAAGTCTGTCATTAAATGCTAAATTTGCTTCTCCACGCCGATAGGCATCACGAACAATGACATGAAGAATTTAGTGATAGAAGAAAGAACATGTCTGATTAAAGTCAGACGGCCAGCAATAGAGAGATAAGACGCCTGCCACGAAAAAAACTTGTTTTTCACTTTTTGAATAGTTGGAGCCCAAACGACGGAAGAGAGGCGCTTCACTTGTAACGGCAGACCCAAATACATCATCGGCAACTCAGAGATTGCACAATTAAAAATCTGTTGACCCACTGCAAGCATAGGAGACTGAACATTGAACATAGTAAGAGAACATTTACTATCATTTAGGGAAAGCCCAGAAAGAGAAATAAAGAACTGGAGAATAAGCTTGAATCTAAGCATCTGCTGCACGTTTGCTCGCCAAAAAATAATCATATCATCAACATAAATAAGAATATGGTCCAAAAAATCTGGAACATCTAGAGGATCTATTAGGCGCTTCTCCGCAGCACGCTTGAGCAACACCACGAGACCCTCAGCAATGACATTGAACAACAAAGGCGAGAGAGGGCAGCCTTGCCTTAATCCACGCCCCAACTTGATCCGGCCACCTCTAGTGTCGTTACCCACCCAGAAAAACGACGACCAATGCCAAAATTGGATAACATTTGAAATAAGAAGGGCCAATGCACAAAATCAAAGGCTTTATGAAAGTCTAATTTAAGAGAAAAATAGGGTTGACCACTAAGATGTAAGGAGTGAATGACTTCAGAGGCCAAGATGAATGAATGGTGAATCCTCTTATTGTGGATAAAGGTGAACTGAGAGTTCAAAAAAATTTGGTGAGCCACGACCTTCAACCTATTAGCCAATACCTTAGCAATCATCCGATAAAGGGCACTCATAACAGAAATCGGGCAAAACCTAGAGATATCAGTGGCAACATCCTCTTTCGAAATTAAAGAAATAATTGCCAAGTGGGTTTGAATAGGCAATCTGGAGTTGCGATAGAACTCATAAAACATGTTAATAATATCAGGCTTCACACAAGACCAAAAAATTTTGAAGAAATCCACATGAAACCCATCAGAACCTGGAGCTTTCCACTCCGACAAACCTTTGATGGCCCTAAAAATCTCATCTTCAGAGAACTTCATTTGCATAATTCTGGCATGATCTTGCTGAATCGAATCGACAGAAACAAGACCAATGACACCCTTCGCAGTAAGTGAAACAGAATATAAATCTTTAAAATACTGAGTGACAGCTGAAATAACGTGTTGATTAAGGTATGAAACACTCCCAATGGTGATTGATGGGACGACATTTCTCCTATGACGATGAGAAGCATATGAGTGAAAAAATTTAGTATTATCGTCTCAGGCCGCAAGTCATTTCACCCTTGCCCGTTGCTTCCATCTAATTTCCTCTTTGACCCTCCAGCTCTTCAAAAGCGTTGATAACTCAATAGATCTGTCCTGCAAACTCTGCAGGTGAGAATCAGATAGAGACTCCGGGTAAGATATAATTTGATACAATGCTGAAATCTCTTGCTCCCAAGTAGCCATTTGCTGAAATTTAGCCACATCTCGATTGTGGAGCCAAACTTTGATATCCTTAGTGAGACGAGACAACTTCTCATGACACCGGATAGCTGCCCACTACTCATTGGAAGGCTTGTTCCAAGAGTCTGAAATAATAGTGTGAAAAGTCTGGCTCTTGGAGCCACCATTGTTCAAACACAAGACTTCTGACGTATTTAAAACCATCCCCCCAAATAGTGATTAACTGGCTATGGTCCGAGATAGAGGGAGCCAACAAGACACACTTGACATCGGGAATGAGATCCAACAAATTTGGAGTGACAAAAACCCTGTCAAGAACTCTGCAGCATGGGCGAATCCACCTATTCGACCAAGAGTAATGCTCCATAATAAAAGGAATTGGGTAAAGGTGATGCTGATTAACAAAATCTTGAAAACCTCGCATGGATAGATTGGGAAGAACGAGGTTATTAGAATCCTGAATAGACAAAAGGCAATCTTGAAAACCTCGCATGGAGAGAGAGAGAGAGAGAGAGAGAGAGAGAGAGAGCATTCACCATTCAACATTACCAAAATACATCCAACATAATATTGGATGAGAGAGAGAGAGAGAGCATTCACCATTCAACATTACCAAAATACATCCAACAAAATATTGGATGAGAGAGAAACAAAAGAGAAACAGAGAAAGAAAGAGAGAGAACATTCATCATTCAACATTACCAAAATACATCCAACAAAATATTGTATGAGAGAAGAACATAAGAGTAATACAACCACCATCTAGATGGTGACTATGCACAGTTTAGAGTACAAGTAGATCAAACCCCCGGTCTCTACTATGTAATTTAAGAGCCAGATACACATCAGACATAACCCGCTGACGTAGCCTTCCAAAATTGAATTTGATGCTCCTGAAAAAGATATTGTTTCTTTCAGTTCAGATCACCCACCATGAGAGAGAGAGAGAGAGAGGCGTAATTGGGATAATCTTCACCGTATATAAGGGATGCAAATATGGGATAAGTCATGGTTGGTCAATATCCAAATCCAAATTTTAAAAAATAAGGGTAAACCTGGATCCCAATAAGAACAGGATCACATCAAATGGATTCTTATACCATACTGGATCTGCTAAAAAAGAATGGTAGAGACAAATTTCCTTACATATAAAAGGTGCAAATAAATCAGATTTGATCATGATCCAAGTAGATCCGAAAGAAAATATTGATCTAAATTTGAATCTTAATATGAAAAGACTAATTAAGTAGCTCTGAAGTTGGGATATATTGCACTGATCTTGTGAATCATATCTGACAAGAAAGTGTCGGATTTGGATTGAAGGTCCAACCAAACTCAATTCATTTGCATCCCTGCACACGTCCCTGAATTCACTAATGCCCATTTAGATCATAGCCACAAATATCAGTTATTTTTGGAAAAATCTCCTGATTTTTATTGTGAGATTTAAAAAAAAAACTTATGTAATTCCAAGAAAAACACTATTTTCAAAATATCACAATATCATTTTTTTTATTGCATTATTGATATTTTATATTTTTATAGGTACAAACATATTTTTAATATTTAAATATGCTGATATTTTCCTCTTTTTTTCAAGATAGCTAGCCTAAAATTAAGTTAACCCAAGATTTTTCTTTGCCGAGAAAATCCATAACAAGATCGGTGACTTTGATTTAGATTTCTAGATTGACTTTGGAGGCCTTTATGTCTTCTTCAACGATAAGGGCTCCGCCTGGTTGGTAGGAGCTGTCGGTGCAGGTCTACTTGTGGTGGGACATTGCTGATTCAAATTCAGTGGTACGTTGAATGTCTGCCTCACCCCAGCTTGCACTAAAAACAATAATAATAACTCTCCCGGAGAACCGTGTCACTTAAATAGGCCCACCCCCTGTAAGGTAAACCCCTTAGTGAGCACCCAGGCCAGCCCACCAGTAGGGGTGTCAACGGTTCGGGTTTGATTCAGACCCAAGTGAAATCAGACTTGGATCATATTTTTTACTATAGTATTGGGTTCTGATTCAGGTCTAATCAGGTATACTATAAGAGAAATTATACTCGGACCGATAACAACTGTATAAATCAGACCCGGTAAAATAATATTTTTTTATCTTTTTTACATTGAAAATTTGTGGGTCTTAATCGGAAATCGGGTCAGCCCTGGGTTTGGTATAAAATTTCACAAACTATATAAACTTGAGTCCATGCATTAATGGGACCTTCAAGTCTGGGCCCGGGTCTTAATTGGATCTTCTTAAGTATCACCATACTGGGACTCTATAGGGTTCGGTCCCGGTCGGGTCCTGGTAAACCCGACCCGTTGATACCCCTACCCACCAGATACCCTTTGACTTTGAAAGCCCCTTTTATGGTATGGTTTTAAGATTTTACTCACTCTAAACTTGCAATCTTTGAACCTGTGGATTGGCTCTCTTAGCATTTATTGTGTCATTTCAAAGTTCATACTTACCTTTTCTCCCTCTAACTTTCCATCTTTGATCATTTGGATATATCAATTCAGAATTATGCATTTCCCCAACTCATTGGTAGGGTTTATACATGTACACAATAAAAGCTGGGTTCCCATGTCAGTCTATGATTCATGCTTGAAGAGAAAAGGACCAGAAAGACCTCAAATGCTAATGGATCACTGACTTATATTGGTCCAGTGCAACAGATTCCGGTTCAAGTGGATCCAAACCCACATCCAAATAGGGCACGCCTAACCTTGGTCCAATAGCTTTTAACGTGTCATGTATTAGTAGTACAATGAGATAGAGGCCTAAGACCAAACTAAGAGCACAAGAGATTGTAGGCCTAACGTTATTTGGATCTGGATCAAGATGCCTGAATCCGGATTAAGATGCATACAGTCATGCACCATATGCGGAATCAACCAAATCTGGTTAAGATCAGTATTTAGTGTATACAACTCAACTATACGGACCTGAACCTGATTCTGGGTCCAATATAATCCTAGAAGGTAAACTCAAGCACGATCCAATGACCTTAGCCTAAATTGGAACTAGGGATGTCAATGAATCTGATTTTACCGACCAAATTTGGGCGCGTTTAGTTACATTTGGTAAGCCAAAGCCATATCAGATTATAATTGAATGCAGATATGGTTTTGATTTTTTTGCTACGGAATCCAATCCTCACAAATATGTGAGTTTGACAAATATGTGGATCTGTTTACATGTAAAAGGTGGATCTAGTATGAGCTTTTTACCTTCTTATTCTGAATCCGAATTTGAATCTGTTTAGGCTATGTTTGGGAGCAAGTGTGAGAAGTGGAGATGAGGATTTTCGAGATCCCTGTTTGTCTTGTCTCTGCTGATTGTTTTGGCGTAGTTGAGAAGGAAGAGTTCTCCACTCATTAACTTTGGTGGGGCGGATTTCAACAAAGAGGATGTTGTTGTGAACTTCGCTCTCATCTCCATCGATCCATCATCACTCCCGTATCCCTCTCGACACCGGTTCTCAAACAGAACCTTAACCAACATCCAATTAGTCGAATATGGTATTGGTCACATATGATCCTAATCCAAACTGTTTACATCCCTAATTGGAGCTTATATCTATGCGGGGACAGAATCCATTTCTTCTTTCCTTCTTTTCAAGCACAAGAATCACATGGGTGGTGGATTGAGGGATTTTTACCAGTATTTGAGAGGCTTACGCCTCATTACCTTAAGCATACGCTTAAGGTATTGAGGCGTTGTATGAGGCATTTGCAGGCTTGAAGAACACAAGCGGAGCCCTCGTTTACCCTATAGGGTGACGTGAACTAAATGTATTAACACATAGTGACGTGAATTAAATGTTACTACCATTAAAACGGAACCCTTGTTGTATTCAATATGATTTTGTGATTGTAGATATAACTTGTTTTATCTTACTCTATGAGTTTAACTTAATTGTGGTTTACATGTGTATATATATAAAAAAATAAATAATATTAGTTAATTATAAGAAGTTAGTATTTATTTTATATTATTATTTATTAATAATTTTTATTTAAAAATTTTATTATTTTATTAATATTATATATTTTATTATTTTGATCGTGAAGTTTAAGCTTCAACGCCTGGCTTCATATAACAGGCTCAACGTCTCGCTTCACATCATCGCACTTATCAACCTTGATTTTGACAGTGAACGATAACGAAACATTTTCGAAAATTTGAAACCTGTTCAGGGGCATTTCCGTATTTTACAACGCCACTCTCCCCTGCATGAGAGATATAGAGGCGAGGGCCCGAATCTCCGTTGGTCCCATCTCTGCCTACGCAGAGAGAGAGAGAGAGAGAGAGAGAGAGAGAGAGAGAGAGAAGAAGAAGAAGAAAGGAGAAGCGAGGGAAAGATAGAGGAAGGGAGAGAGGCGCATTCTTCTACCGGCTGTCGTTCTCTGTTCTTTCGCAGTTAGGCGAGGAAGGAGAAGGCTTCCAATCGGATGAGTTTTCCGAGCAAGGCGGGGTGATTTCTTCTCTTCTTTGGATTGCGATTACAGGGTTATTGGACCCGGTATTGTGGTCGAAGCGGAGGCTGGAGTTCGGACGCTAGAATAGAGAGGTAGAATTCTCGAGAATTTGAGGTATTTGGAGATTTTTCCTTCCGATCCTTTTCGTTTGGAGCTGAGCGATCGTGGATTCCGTATGAAACGTTTTTAAAAGTTTGAAGTATTTGTGTGTTCGATTTTAGAGGAAATTTGCTGGAAGACTAAAGTTTCCCGAGGATTTCTTCTTGGTATATCGGGGTTCGTGTGTCTTTTCGGAAGATTACCTCGTGAATCTAGCACATTTGCGTCAAAGGAGCATAAAAAACTTTCCTTTATTGAGAATTTGGAAGTTTTTTTCTCGTAAATTTGTTAAGCGATTCGCGGAGGGTCGAATCATTTGAGTTTCTTGAGAGTTTGTTTAGTGGGAAGGCGACTCTTTGCATGCGAAGTTAGAAGCTTTGATTGATGGGTTTTTGGTTAGTCATGGAAGTAAACGTTGTTGTAGTATGAGGTAAGGGAAGAGCTTCTTGAAAATTTCAGCATTTCTATTGGTTTTAGCTATTTTTTTCTCCTTTAAGGTTCAAACAGAGGCGAGCAGAAACAGTGTTTCTCCACAGATAAGAAAAGATGGCCGTCATTAGTTGCAATTTCTCTGTTTTAACTTCACTGAGAAGTTGCAGCATCAAGCAAAGCCGAGTTGATCTTCAAAGGTGTTCTTTTCCATCAACATCCAATAAAGTTTCAAAACAGTTTTTGGCTTCGAGATCTGGTTTCCGAATCCCCAATCCAAACTGGCTCTGTTCTACCAACGCCAAAGAGGTACAGATGATCTGATACGTAGTTCAGGTTGTTGCTTTTGTTGTTGGTTTTATTCTTATATTGATCGCTTATGGTTTTTTGTTTTGGTTTTCAGTTGTTGGAATCACTGATTGAAAGAGTTAATTTATCTGAAGATGAGGCGGAGGCCTCACTTGATTTTTTGTTGAGTGAAGGCGATGAAGCTCTAATAAGTGCATTTCTTGTTCTTTTAAGGGCCAAAGGAGAGACATATGAAGAAGTAAGGCTTAGGCATGGATATCTTTTGTTTTCGTATTTTTTTTCATTTCTGCATGATTTTGTATCTGTCCTCTTAGACTAGAAATTGTTTCCATGGTCACTGGTGATATTCAGTGCATGAACTTTACTGATGTGCATGAAGAGCTTGGTTTGATCCAGGCCAAGCTATGCTTCAGCCTGTTGGGTGTAACTAAATGGGCCTAAATTGAAGCACAGCCCTGTTCTATCCTGTTAGGCCCAAGTTCAGGCAGATCCCAGTCTCGACTGAACCTCAAGTGTGCCAGGCCCTTAGCCTACCAAATTTGGTTCTTTCCTGGCACATCTTCTGGAAGTTACCAAATAATTAGTCCACTTTCTGCTCACTGCTCCTAAATTTTAGACACAAACATGTCCAAGAACTGGGCCGGGCCTTGTTCATTTTCACCGCTAGTGTATAATGTCAAGATGTGGAACCCAAATGTTGGTTAGGCAAAGACCGTTGAAAGAAAATCTGTGTCTGCATAGTGAATTTGTTATATTCTTTTTACTGAGTTTATGGTGTTTTTCTGTAAATAGATCACGGGATTGGCAAAGGCAATGATAAAACGTTGCAAGCAGATCAAAGGGCTTGCTGATGCTGTTGATATTGTTGGAACAGGTGGTGATGGCGCAAACACAGTTAACATCTCAACTGGTGCTTCCATATTATCTGCTGCTTGTGGAGCGAAGGTTGCAAAGGTCAGGATGGCTTCAAATAGGCTATGATTTTGAAGCTAACCTTCTTTTCTGACTTTTTATTTAACCTTTACAATTGTGCTTTATTTTAATTGATAAATAGAGGAGAGTGATTACTGTAATTTTTCTTGCAGCAAGGAAACCGCTCCAGTTCTTCTGCATGTGGAAGTGCAGATGTGCTCGAGGAGCTAGGTGTAATTATTGACTTGGATGCCGAGGTCAGTATACAAAATTTATTGATATGTAATTGCTTTTAGGTATATGTTACATTAAAATTATCATACATCCAAAACATGGTAATGAAAATATCACAAGTATAATTGCAACTGAGCTATTGATCAATGAATTTCAGTGTAGACAACTGAAATTTGAAATCGCAATGATATATTGATGTTCATTTGGAGATGCTTATGACCTGTTTGTTTCATGGGGTGGGAAGGGAAGTGCCTTCGGTATGAAAGGTACATCGAGAAACATCCGTGCCCCACATGGGCGTCACATTTACCCATGGTATAGCACTTCTCCAGGAGGCCTTATGAAAGGGTTTTCATTTGAAAACTCTGTAGGTCAGGAGAAACGTGGGCCCCATAGCATCCTACATGGGGCTTGTTTTTCTGTGGGAGGTGTTTGCTTCATCTACCACAGGAAAATGACCCTTTTCATACAAAATCAGTCCTTTTCCTGTGAACAATTAGGCCCTTAGAAACAAATGTTCAAGGTACAACAAATAACATTATTTTCCCTCAAGTGTTAAAAGCCATGCATACATGCATCATGTTACAGGCCATTTATATATTCTTTACAAAAGGGGAATGAATTAAACTATGAGTCGATAATTACCTTTGTTTCATGTAGTATTCTTGTTCTTTGTATGTTCTCTTTTTCTCTTAATTGCTGATTTTTAGGACTGTTCATGATAAAACTTGTCTTTTGTGGAACCAGGGGGTAAAGAAATGTATAGAGGAAGTAGGGATTGGTTTTATTATGAGTCCTGAGTACCATCCGGCAATGAAAATTGTTGCTCCTGTACGAAAAAAATTGAAATTGAAGACAGTATTCAACATACTGGGCCCAATGTTGAATCCAGCACGGGTTCCATATGCTGTTGTTGGTGTCTACCATCAAGAACTGGTAATTTAAAAGTTTCCTTCAATATTCTCATTAGTTTGTATTTTTCATTCTTCCTGTATGTTCCCTTTTCCTGTACTGCTCTCTGGTTGTTTAGGCTGAGGAATGGTTATATCTTCACTTTTTATTAAGGAATCTTATTAATTTAATGTACTTTGTAGTTTGCTCTCTTTATTCTTCTCATTTATTTTGATCACTTCACTGTAGCGACTAGCAAAGTTGTGTTTTTCGCTCCTCGTTAAGTCTGATACATGACACAAGGACCGATTGCTATGGTATCCAAATAGCAACTTTTCTCATCAAGTTTCATCATTAAAGATATCATTCCAGTCATGAAAGCTTGCTGCCTTGAGAATCACCCTCTGCTTCTTTTGGAGTACATCAAAACTGGCTTCAATTTTGTGTAGGGAATTCCACTCATCAATCCCCAGGATGAGGATTTATTTGTCAGCCTGTGTTCATCTTGAGGTGGCCATAGTATTGACTCTTTCTGGGTGTTGACTAGAATAATTTGACGTAGGTTCTGTTATTGTTCATTGAACCATATCTCAATATGTACATCAGAGTAATTTCCTTGGCCACATAGAGCATGTGATTTATGATGAATTGATGATGGTGATTGACAACAAATGTTGTCCAATGTATTTCCCATCTATAATGAGTCATACTTGTATGGTTATTGCATCTTCCAGAAGTCTTGCATGTTCTTTTACATAGAATTTTTCACTTCTCCTTTGCCTTAATATAAATATATTTGTTTTCTCTTTTCGAGTGTCAGAGGAAGGCTTTTTTCAAAGTAGTTGAGTTGGGGTTGGGGTTCCGGTGAGCCATAGTTAAATTAAGGACATAGTCATGACATTTGATTTGAATTATATGTGCTGTATCATGTGTTAGCAACTGTTTTTTCTTTTGGTGAAGTATCAAAAAATAGATATTGTAGAACTAATGGAAAGAACTGCAATGCATCAGATGGTTCTCCATTTCCTTGTTCATTGAACTTTTTCAATTTTAAGATTTAAGGGATCAATTTCCTTTCTTAGGTCAGTAAGATGGCGAAAGCTGTACAGAGATTTGGCATGAAGAGGGCATTGGTAGTTCATTCAGAGGGACTGGATGAAATGAGTCCTCTTGGTAATCACATTTTCATGTTTCAGATTACCTGTCCATTTCTTCAATTATTACCTGTCCATTTCTTCAATTTCAGAAATGTTTAACTTTTGTAAAATAGTTTGGATTATACCTGATAGGTTCGATTTTTTTTCTTTTTTATCAGGTCCAGGATTCATTCTTGATGTTAGTCCAGAGAAAATTGAGAACTTTCCCTTCGATCCATGTAAGCGTTTCTTTTCAATTACCTCAGCAATTGTCAAAATCATAAAAGAATTAGTACAGGCACACATGCAAATTTATGTTTGAATATCAAACGGACTATCAACTTTTGGACAGAATGGCATGAATGTAGCTATCTTGGAATAACATCTCAGCTTTTTTTTGTTTTTCCTGCCATTTTAGTGTGATTAATGGTGTGTACATACTGTTTGTATTCGTAGTGGAGTTTGGAATACCACGCTGCACTTTGGAAAGCTTGAAAGGTGGTGGACCAGAGTTTAATGCACGAGTGCTTAGTGATGTACTCTCCGGTGATAAGGGATCAATAGCAGATGCTTTTGTAAGTTCCTTTTCATTTCTGGTTAATAGCATGCAATCATTTCTTTTTATTATTCCAAGGAATGCTAATGTTCGTCATCCTATGCACTTAATAGATTAGTATCTTATGCCATCCTCTAAATGGAATGATGAAATTTTGCTATGGTGGTTATTCCATCTCATGGAGAGTGGATCCTGTAAAACACTGGGTGAGATTAGCAGTCTCACCCAGCGTTTACAACCACAAAACCCACCCCCTGTACTGCAGCTCAGTACAAGTGGGACCCACAGAGGGGTGGGTTTTGTGGTTGTAAACGCTGGGTAAGGTTGCTAATCTCACCCAGCGTTTTACAGGATCCACTCCCCATTTCATGCCTGTGCACATCAGTTCCTAATTAATCTCCTTTATTTGCCTGGAAGCCTATCTTTGCCTCCATGAGGTCACCTCAAAGTTTTCAGATTTTTGAAGGTTGCACGAGACATTTTATTGGGCATCTTCTAATGCTTTGTTTCCAAAATATTTTTAGATTCTGAATGCAGCGGCTTCCCTCTTAGCTTGTGGGCATGTGAAAAACCTTGCTGAAGGAGTAGACCTAGCTCGTGAAACACAACAATCAGGAAAGGCTATCAAGACACTGGACTCTTGGATAAGTGTTTCAAATGTAAGTTTTTTAATTTCCTCTGTGGCCTTTTTTACTTTTCTGATTCAATTGATGTTTATCCGGAAAAAAAGTGGTGAATAACAAGCTTTGGGATTTTCTCTTTTTCTGTGTGCAGCGTTTAAGAACTGCTGCATCTGAACTAAGTAGGGAAACAATTAAAAATGCCCAAGTGATATAGCATATCAAAGAGAAAAGTAAAAAATCACCTTTGATCCAAGGTTCTTATTAGAACATTGTTTTAGTTATTTTTCATATGTTGTAATAGACTTTTATGTCTGTAGCTGAAATGATTTGTTGAGAAAGTTGTATTGAAGGATTTTTATACAAAATGGACCTCTCATTGGATACAGGCGTGCGCGGACATGCTCACTTACATGCACGCACATGCAGACAGCAACCTATACCCATATATCCAGTTTCCTGCTTGCAAGTGACCCCGTTTGATCCAGGATCCTCAAGTTGGATAATCCACAATGTGGTTGTTAAGATGTTCTCATGTGAATGATAGCTGTAGCGTTTGGACATGACTAAATTATATGATGCTTATGTATTTCTGATATGAAAGTGGGATGCAATCATTAAGGAATTTGAGTTGAATATTGATAGATGTAAAACTCCATAGTCGGATCTAGATGAGGTATATGAACTTGAATCCAATAAGAATATGAGAATATTCAAATCTAGATCTCCAATTTCACTTTGTGCTATTTTACATTTAAACCTATGTCTAATAAGGTTGGGAAGCTAAGGGGGCATCTGAATCCCTCGGATATTGGAAATCACCAGATAAATTGATCTGCCAATCTTTCATCCTACCCCTCCACATCTTTCCCTGTATCAGCAAATCTCTCGTCCAGCCCCTTTATATCAGGGATCTTAAATCCCCACTCCAGGTTAGATCCTCCAATCTGAGGCCTGAGGCATTCAACCCCCCCCCCCCCTAAGGGCACATCTGAATACCGTGGATTCACGGTTTGAGGTTGGATCTCAAACGGTGGTACTATGAAACCGATCCAACCCAATATTAAGGAAGTTTCATTCTCATATTTACGATATCAAGCGTCTCCTAAAGCTTTTAAAGCATGCAGTTTCAAACTTATGAAGTGAGCTTCTTGAGAAGCTAGTTTCCAAAGTTCTAAGAAGCTTCCTGTAACAGTAGTTTGCCTGGCTTATCAAGGTGATCTTTCAATACACAAAGTTTGCGCAAACAAAAGTGCCTCCTGAGCTGAGTATAAAAAATTGACTGCTCTACTCAACTCAGCTGGTTTATTGTCCTGCTTATTGGACCCGGGTATGAGCGTAGTACTTGATCCTTCGATCATGAGAAGTGCACGCCATTCAATCACTAGAGAACTGGACTATACAAATACAAGATGGAAAGTGTGGCCACATCTATAACCATATCAAACTGGATATTGCATCACGGATCAATGTCTTACCCATTTTAATATGAATGTTGATATGGTGATCCATATGCTTGAAAATGGATACGGTTTGAATGGACAAGCATCCCATGCTGCACTTGTCTCTACACCTATCTGGATATGAACAATGTAGACATTGCAGAAACCATCTTGTGAAAATTAACAATCTTGATTCAATATCAAAACCTATTTGTATAAGCATGCGTGTGGATTAGATGCCCAACCACATGATAGGTTAAGAGTCTCCATCGGTGACACGCCCAATCACCTCAAGGCAGGTCAGTCTGTGTGATTCTCTTTGTTCTTAGCAGGGTTGAACGCACTTCCCTCCGTCTAAACAGCTCCAAGAAGGCGTTGGTCTGATTTGATTGCCTCAATGCTTAAATCTAAGGTAATATGAGATCTTAAAATCTCAAAGGTACAAACTTGAAATCGCCCCCAAATCCATGTATTTTGGGGGTATTGGGGATATCAGAAGTAGAGGGTCTAAGATCCCTAATTTGTAAAGCCTCTGATCTGGCATAGCCCCAGAGCAGATTAGACCCTCGTTCTGAGATATGAGGCATTCATACGCGGATACACCCTCCAAGGGAGTTCTGAACCATGAAGGAGAAAAAATTGAGACTTCAAAAGGGCTCATGCTAAGTTGGACGGGTGAAAGTTATAACTCAAGACTCGGAAAAACTGCCCTTCTCAGGCAAAGTTCTGAGGGTTGGATCTGATCTTAAAATTTGATCCTTAGTCCAACTTAAAACCCTCAATCTTGGTGCTTTTGAAGCATAAATATCCGAGGTTTGGATCTGAAAATTGTGTCTGACCTTGAATCTTTTTGCCATCAGAGGCACTGAAGTCTGAGGTTTGGGTCTAATATTAGACGTTGTACTGGTAGGAGACTCAGATCTCTTCTTATCCATAATCCAGCCATTATTGGAACCTCAGATTTTGGGTAAGCTTGAGCCAGAAACCAAGTTTTGATCCACCAAATGCTACCCTCAAGAATCACATGGGCAATTCACATCTTTTTTTTTATGATTCATAGGCAATCACATCAGAACTACCAAAAAGGAGCTGATAATTCCAACACTATTCGTGATATACACAGCAATACACCTTATTGAACATGTACGGGTTTCATGGTAGAGGATATTTGGCGTAAGGAGTCTGACTTAATATACTGCAAAAGTTTAAAAAAAGAGAACACTATCCTGGGAAGAAAAGCAAAGCAACAAATTTAAAGCTAGCTGGCCGGAGCATTGGGTAGGGCACCAGCATCCGTTAGCAGGGGCACCAGGTTCCCTTTGTTATGTGTTTCCGTGACCGCTGTACAGCAAAGAACAGAATAAAAAGTAAATCTGTAAGGCCAAGCAGCAAATACACCTCTCTAACCATCTGTGCGTGCGCACTTGCATGTGTGCATGTGCGGGTGTATGTGTTAAAAGGTCTCATAACCCTTGCTCTTACGTGATTGTTGCCTTCACAGAGACAGACTAAAACAGGGAATGTATGTACACCTTTGAATAAGTTCGTACCATTCCCAGGTCCATACTGGATATTCGCATGCTCATCCATGCTAAGTTCCAATGGAAATGGCAGAACACATGTTTATGCAGGGATCCACACAAGTGGACAGGGCAATAAGCATTAGCCAAAAGTATTTGCCCATTCTCCATTGGTACTCCGATGGACAACAGAGCAAACAGAAATTGGCAACAATCAGGAGCACATGGAATTGCCAATCACCAGTTTCAGTGACAAGCAACGATATGTGAAATGGTAGTTTGCAAGTTAAAATGATGACTAACCATCGCAACCACCAATGTGGTTTCCACCGATGAACACGTTAGGCACAGTGCGCTGTCCAGTCCACTCCAACAATGCAGCCTGAACTGCACTTCCATCACCTTCATATAGGCAAACATTCAATTAAGTGCACATTTCCAAGTCAATGCTACTATAATGAAGCCACAAAATAGCGAGACTTCAATCTTTTCTTGGTCTATTTATAAAATTATAAGGCATAATCCTCGGCTTTACAGAAAAATATTACAAATCCAGTGATATATATGCAGTCAATCTAAAGAAATTGGCCTTATAGATTATGTTATCCACTTGACCAACAGGGCACATAGTAATAAGAAGCATGACAAGAAGCGGCAAACACAGGAAAACGAAAGTCAACCTGATGCTTAGACGCTCACAAGAGGTCTTTTATGTGGTGCCACATACTGAGTTTTGGTATAAAGCCACACCAACCATACATTTGCAACATTAGCGCATAGCATGACCAGGGGAGCAGCTCTGAAAGGGGACCTGTACACATGATTTTTCCCTTTGTCATAGGCAACCAGTCCACCCACTTTGATTGGGTTCAAACTTCAAACTTTTCTTTTTCATGACAAGGTAGGGTGACAAGCCTTTAGAGGTTCTGCACTCTGAAGGAAACCGGAACTGCAAATTCTAGTGGATATTTCCTTCCTATAGAACACATTTTTCATCCAGGAAAGTGCCGTAGAAAATTTTAGTGTTAGCAAACATGTGAATCATTTTCCCATGCAAAAGCAAAAGGTAAGACGTACATAACAAAAGCTTCTATGAGGAATTTGTGAATAAGCCGAGCTCCTTGGAAGCAGACCAGAGTCTTGGAGACTCAGACTCACCTATAAGCTTGTCTGAACTTGGTAACTATGTTCATGTGCCAGTGCAAAAGCCCAGAGGCTCGCTATTTTCATCTAACATTATACACAGACAAATGGATACTATTGATAACACTCACCATTCCCAAATGCTTGGATTTATCCTAGTGGATGCATCTCTCATAATAAAAAAGGTTGGATTTCTGTTTTCATTGAAAAGTTTCTCAAAACTTCCTCAAACTCCAAAAAGTTTTGGTAGACAAGGAGTCATTCTAGCAAGATAATGCCTGGACTCAAGTGTTTTGTGCATGTGCATGCAAATGCATGCACGTGATAATATTGGAGGAATAAATAATTTGACTTTTATCACTACAATAAACCTAATTATAATTAGCAATTTAGCACATTAAGTGAAGGAGATGCAAAAATGTAATCAAGGAATAGACTACAGTCTTGCCTATATCTGATGAAAAAAGAAAAAAGGAAGTTACTATCGCTGGATTAGCCTGAATTATCTCTTTTGGATATTAGCCAAATGTAGTGATGGTATAAAAAATTTGACTGACGTGAGTAGACATAGTCAACTGTATGTGAGGCATGCCTTAATTATATCCAAAATGTGCTAGGCCATGTTTTATGTCTTCTCACATCAATACTATTATACAGGCCAAAATGGAGTACCTAGTAACAACAGTCACCACATAATAACAAATCTATGGAATATAAGTGATACCTAGAAACATGTTACTGTTAGGCATCTTCTACCAAAAAATTGAAAGTCAAATGATTTTACCGGACTGAAAAACTCTTTTTCATAGCAAAAGAGAGTGGCAACGATGAGGCCACCATTTTTTTTTTTTAATTTAAAGGCAAACAGAGGGTAGCCCCTCATGGGATTCAAACCTAAGACCCCCTGGCTGTGATGCTATCAAGTCGCTATCACATTCACTGATGAACTGCCTAGTAAGGTTATCCAAAATGCAAATGGTGCAGGTACAACCTATCAATGGTTATATCACTCATTGACATGGATTTATATACTAAATGCATAAAGTATACATATTTAGCAAAGCTCCATCCCTACTGATAATGTGAACTTTTAAATTTACCGACTTATATTTCTTAAAGACAGGGTAGGCAATGAAGACTGAATTTTGTGGCATTTAGCAACTGGACTCCCAATTCTCTCATGACACCCTTCACAACTGACCATCAATAAAAAGAAAAAAAAAATCATCTAAAGCTGATCTGGATTGAAATTTTTAATATTGATGTTAACACTTATAGTGTGTATATGGTAAGTACAATGCCTTGAGAATTGCCATTGAAATCAGCTGTTTATCTTCCTCTACGATCGCAATATAAACATGATACCAGAGTTGAGTACTCATCCTTCTAAATTATTCTAGACTTAAGAATACAAGTAAAGCTGATATCTACCATAATATATACACCTATGAAATGGTCATTCCTCAAGTGCCAATAAGTTCTAGCTCTTGCTTAATCAACCTTTTAATTCATCTGAACATAATATAAAATTCCTTCCTCTCTAGTTTTTTGTTTTCAAAACCAGTAACACTTCCTTATAACAAGCACTTTGGTAAATATTATGCGATGTCCACAGAAGATTAAGAGATGGTTGGATGGAATATTCTACCGAGGATGGTATTGCTATATCATTCATCTGTTACAAACTTTCAATTGTAATTCTACCATGATGACGCAACCATGAACCTTGAAAATATATTCAATTCTGAAGAATCAAATATCTAAAGTTCTACACAAAATCTGAAGTTAAAACTATGAACATATTTGCATCAAAAACCTAATCCAATCATGCATACCTAACTCAAAAAGGAAAAAAATGAACAACTCAAATATAGAAACTCTAAGATTGATAAAAATTAGGAGGATGGCAGACTCACTTTCCACATCCAATTCGACCACCTTAAATTGTGCTCCTAACTTTGACAGTAGCTGCTTAACTCGCGTGCAATATGGGCAATACGTTTTACTGCAGTATTATAAACCAAGAATATCCAAATAAAGAAAAATTCAGGAGGTCCCAACGAAACAAAATATCAAAACAAGAATAAAACCAAACCATGAAAAATGAAATTCAAAATCACCAACTACAGATAATGAATAAAATAACATAAAATTAGAAATAAATCAACTTCTATCAGTAAAACAATCCCAAAATTCACGAAATAGCTGATCGCCTTAAAAAAATTACTAACCGCAAATGAAAATGATCTGCTAAAACAGCGCACAAATCAAAACACCAACAACAACGTACACAAATTTTATATTGAAGATGACAAGATCATTAGGAAGTCAATACACGAAAATCATGACTTATAAAGAAAACGATCAAAGCTTCGTTGGTCAAAGCAGAATTGCAAAAAATTCAGATGATGGCAAATAAGAAACAAATCCCCATTTTCCAATATAAAAGCAAAAGAAAAGCATCTATGTTGGAAAACACAAAATACAATTCTATCAAAGAAAAAAAAAACCGAAAAAACCGAAAAGAAAAAACTATACTTTTCCCCTTTCCGATCCCAATCTCAATCCCAACCTAAACAGGAAAAAAAAACGTAATTCCCTCCGGACTCCAATCACGAACCGACACCCAAACAAAGGATACGACAAAACTCATGTATTCCGATTCTGGTCCCGGATCCAAACAGAAACCCCAACTAAAGGAGGAAACCGACAAACTCGTTTTTTTCCCAACTCCTCGTTGAAAAACTCCTGGTTTATCCATGAAAATCCAAAAAAAAAATCCGGAAAAGGGGGATAATTTTGAGAGCAAGACCTGAAGACGACGACGGAGTTGTTGGAGACGATCTCCTGAGCCTTTGGGAGCGCCATCTTCACCTCTTCTGGATCTGCCGTCCCCCGACTGAACCAACTTCCCATCTTCCTTCCTCACCACCACCGCTCCCTCTTAATGCGCTCAACGCGGTCGCTCTCCCTCTTTCTCTATTTGTCAGCCAATCAGAATCTGACACGTTTTGCTGATCAGACTGGTTCTGGACGTTAGTGGAAGGGACTGATGAAAGGTCAAGAAGGGTGCGCCAAGGTTGACTGTATCGATTCGTATCGTATCAGCTAAAAACGATGCCAAACTGAGCTGATTCGGTTTATTTTTAAATAAGTTTTAAAAATTGTTTAAAATAATGTTCTAATAATTTTCATATTATTTTAATATTTGCTTGAGACATTTCATTTTTTCTTAAATTGCATTTTTTTTCGTTTGTTTTAGACGATAGCAAATTTTACATGAAAGATTTTCAAAGATCCAAGATTTTTTTTATGTAAAAATTTTCTCTATTTGTGGATATGGAGAAATTTCTCATATGACAAGCTGCTTCCCCCTCTTTCTATTTCTCTTTCAATTCAATTTTCACGTCCACACAAAAAAAAACAATTTTTTTTTATCATATAAGAATTTTTGTCACCTTCAAAACATAGCCTTAAGAGCTAGTGTTTTATTTTGGAAAATATTTGTATGTAAAAATACATATTATATATAAAACATAAATAGTAAAAAACTCCACAAAAAGTGTTTTATCACGTAAATACTAGGTGAAAGATGTCATGTTTTTTATTTGAAGGTATCACATTTTTTTGTACAATAATGAACTTTGGGAATATCGTGATAAAATTGTGATATTTTCAAAACATGCGATATTTGTCAGCATGCTGGGTCTATATTCGAATTTCAAGACTCAAACGTCTTTATATATATATATATATACCTCACCGAGAACATGACCACCAATTAAATTCAGGCGTCAGAAGTCAAAAGAATATCTTGCATTCTAAGTTAGCTATTTTTCTTTGTATATTTTTAAAAGCTTATATAATAATCAAAATATCGTAATCTGATATATCTTCCCCACCAGGAAGTCTATGGAGATCACCTCAATATAAAATTCACACGATATTTTAATGCAAACGTTAAAAAATTATTAATGGGGTTATTAAAGAGTACAATACTATCCAGACTGCAAAAGTGAGGACCTATAAGCTGGCTAAATAATCGGGATAAATTTTTTTTTTTAAAGGCAAGCTGGGTTTAGGCAGACCCCCACCAGTTACTATTCAACATACTACTGAGGTTTGAACCTGCAACGTTTCACTACAAGGAGACGTGCACTGACAGTTCCTACCAACAACACGGAGTCCCCTTGTGGTATAATCGGAGTAATATATGGTAATAGCATCATGAGGAACAAACGCTCATTTTTTATATTTTTTTATTTTTGATTATTTTTCATGAAACTAACCTTACAGATATGATCTACATGTTTTTCCTAGTGTGAGAAGATTACAACACATAGGTAGGTTTTTAAAGGCTTCAAAAATCAATGGCCTACATTGTGTGATACTTTTCCGAGTCATAAAATCATATTTTTTTCATTGAAAAAACATGATCCAAAAGTGAGTTCTCACTATTTTGAACATGATCTGAATCCATCCATCAGGTCAGATTGAATCAAAACAACATGGACCACGGAGATCAAGAGGCATTTGTATGTAATGGTGCCATTACAAATGCACCAACTGTGCTGAACTCATCTGTGCCATCAAATTGAACACAAGAAGTTTAGAAAGTGTGGCTCAATTGACATGGTCAATATTTTTCATAGTAAAAACTTAGTTCTGTATGATTTCTACCCATGTTTGCTAAGTCAAATACTCATGAAACGGTCGTTATGGAAAGTGCCTTCTGACTTGTGTGACACAATGCCAAGATGGTGACACTACTTTCATGTGAAAACTTTGAAAAATATTGAAAAACTTGAGATATGTATTTACATGTTTGCTTTGGTCACATGCAGAATGAGCCATTACAGCTGAGAAAATAGAAGCTGTCATTATTGGTCACAAGGTCAATCTCGCGATCAAGAATCACAGGAAAAGCAATGAATATTCTCAAGTGATAATCACAATCGCAACTATCACTTTTTTATGTTTCAGTAAACTTGGTAAAGTGGTGTGCTTGTGATTTGCAATCACAGGATATTGAGAAAATGCAAAAATCACAAGGTGTTCCAAACATGTCTGAATCATTTATATTCTATAGACTGGTCAATTAATTATATCAGGTATGCTAACTTTTCAGATTCAGATCGGATATCTGACTAAATCTGAATCCATTTAGTCAAATTTGGCAACATAAGCAGCACGGGCCGATTAATAATCAGGTCCAGGTTCAGCATAGAGTATTATATCTAAATCCAAATCTGAGTCTGGCGGACATCCGAATCTGAATACATGTAAATCCTACATGTGATTAGCTTTTTAAGCTAGTCAGATCCGGATACAGTTTTAGCTTTTTCCATCCAACTCCAAATCCGATTAGGTTGGACTAAGTAATGCCTATATCAAACCCAATCTAGACTAATTAAGAGGGTTGGATTTGGCTTGCCTGGGTCTGGAATAGGCTAGACTGAGCCAAAGGAGTTCCAGCCCAAGAATACTTGCCTAGACTTCACCTTGGTATTTAAACATGCTAGGCTAGGCACACAGTTTGCTTCATAAGCCAAGCTCTATTTGAAAGTCTCAATCTGCCTATCGTATGGGTCTACGTCAAATAAGGTTGGGCCTAGGCCCAGCCAGGTAGACTAGCATGCCAGTCTACCGGCTGAGCCCAGTTTTCCTCTAGTGGTCACAGCCAACTTGGCTAGGCTTAGTGTACTCCATCCTAGCTATGATTGTCTGCATATCCAGGCTTGTAAAAGGCTTTTGCTTTGGCAGCTCAATAAAGTAAATTTGTGGATTTAGCTAAGTGGGTTGTGGCTAGGCTTATTGGGGTTTTATTGCCATGTCAGTCTTCAATACACACCATACTTAGTGTCCCGGACCAAGCTTTCAGAATGGGGCGTGTGCAGTGTAGAGCTCTACATTCTATGCCCGTGACACTTAGGAAATGCTAGTTGATGTGGTAGACCAGGCCATGACAAACTATGGCTGCACCAAGGAGAGAGAGAGAGAGAGAGAGAGAGAGAGAGAGAGAGAGAGAGAGAGAGTGTTTCCTGATAATACTTTTGTGATACATACCTCTTGAGAAGTCCGTAATGATAATAAAGTCGAATTATTCAACTTGATCCTCAATACTTTTGTGATACATACCTTTTGAGAAGTCAGTAATGATAATAAAGTCAAATTATTCAACTTATTCCTCATTAATCACTGCCAAGGATCCAAATGGCTGGAGTTCAGTTGGTCCGTCGCTTAGAACCTAACACGCTATTTTTGGATACGGATCTTGGAATAGAACCTGGATGTGCTTTGCGATTGGTTTCATGATTAGTTGATCGGGGTGTTTTTAGGTTTCAGATGAACTTTTTTCTATTGCATGTGTTTGAATCCAGATCAAATCATACCCAATTGTGTTTTTACATCTAAATCAGTACCACCAATTTTTCTACTGGATTCAGTACCACCAAACAAGATCATAACTTAGGATTCAACTGTGATTCATCAGATCTAGTTCAGATTCAGATCCAGCATGGGACTTGGTAATTAAACTTCTAATTTAGATCAACCATGATTCAGCCTGAATCTAATCGTGCATTTACACCCTGAAATTCACTGCACCTCTTTTAACTAGGGATGGCAGTGGACCGGGGGAAAGCGGGGCAGGGCCCCGCCTCGCCCCGTTTGGACCGGGGATGAAGGGTATGAAACGGGGATAGAGGCGGGGATGAAGGTTAAAATCCATTCCCGTTCGGGGATGGACTTACACTTTTCCCCGCCCTGCCACGATCCCCGCCCCGCCCCATCCTCAGTCCTTCTAAAGGATGGCAATATATTACGGGGAAACGGGGCCCCGCCCCGCCTCATACCCGTTTGAACCGGGGATGGAGGACATGAAACGGGGATGAAGGCGGGGGTGGAGGTTAAAATCCACCCGTGCGGGGATGAAGGCAGGGATGGAGGTTCTAATCTTGAGACGGGGCGGGGGTGGAGACCCTGTCTTGCCATCCCTACTTTTAACATTGTAGGAACAAGAATAGAGTGATTGATGGTAGAAACTAAAAATCAGGATGTGCATACCATGCTGTCACTTGTACAAGCAAATGTTCTAGGAATTACGATAAAATGTGGAGTTGTTGGAAACATAGTGACAAAAGTTAAAAACGGAAAAATATCAGCAGCCAAAAACTTGTGAGATTAAATCTTTTTGAAAATTTTGCATTTTTTGGCAAAATCTTGGGAATAAAAATTTTTAAAAATATATAAAAATATTTTTTATAAGGAAATATAAATAACAAATTTTTTAAAATAAAAACTACATGTTTTTTCATGATAAATAGCTGATAAAAACATAAATATCTTGTTTAAAATGTGATGTTTATGTTTTTGATGAAAAACTCGCAAGAAATTGAAAATATCGCCAGAAATTACCATTTTTAACTTTCGGATAATTCTCACGAGATTTGTCACTATGGTTGGAAAAAACCTGTCATAAATTTACACGTGGCAGCAGATAGTAATTGTCATTTTTTTTAGAGTCACAACAGCTTGATTATGAAATAATTTCCCATTAACATGAATCATATAGAACCAATTTTCTTTTCCTTGCGATTGAGAGTTATGACAGGAGGAAATTACAGCATGGGACACTACGAAAAGCCAAGATGAGCTAGCTTGTCTTCAACTACTTATATAGAACAACTTTTGTCAAGACATTTACATATCTCTAATTCTCATGGAACCATTTTTTACTCTACTGGAGGATGTGAATGAAAGCCGAATGCATGATTTGCAAAATAATCTAAAATACGAAAAATTAGACAGTATGTCACCTAGATGGAGAAGAGAAGATAGCTTCAAGATCTCTGTACAATCTTGCAGGACTGTGACTTCTCCCTAAGCTTCCCTGATTCTGACTGCTTGAAGGGTCAGTCTGGGGCCCACTTCCTTCTCTGCTAAAGCTGGCTCTTGCCAACTCTCTCAGTTGCTTCATCCATGGCCTCTCTGATGTGCTAGAGCTCCTTGATTGTCTCACTGGAGTAACTCCAGCCACTCCAATTCCAGGAAAATTGATTTGATTGCCAAAGCCAGCTATATTTTCACCACCTTTGGCATTCACCATGTTGCATTTCTCTAACAGTTTCCATGGAATGAGAATCAACAACCACCCTATGAAAACTGCTTTTAGTCCATTGAAGAAAGAGTGACCATCGGTGCTCAATCTTAAGACCTGCTTAATCAAAGCACGCCACTCATTGATCATTTGGACAATGAATCCAATGAAGAACATGAGTATCATAAATATACCAAGCGCCTTATCATTTGCAACTGTAAAATCTCTCTCCAGGAGAACAATGCATGCTGCAAAAATTCCTGCTTCAGTGGCAACCGTAATAATCTCTACTAACTGCACCATTTTTTGGATAAATGGCTTCTTCATGACCATGAAAAGAAGCTGAAATGCTGTAATGCAGAAAATGATTAAAACAGGGAATTTACATGGAGTGCAACTGGAATAAGCACCAGCAATTATTCCAAAAGAAATCCGCTTGATGGATTCAAGCACAACATAGTAAATCCTGAGAATCCCAAAGAGTTTTTGGATAAAGGGTGCTTCTGCATCTTCAGTCTCATCATCAGAAGCAATGATCTGGTCACCATGCATTTCAGATTTTCCTTCAACAAATTGAGAAAGCATGTATTTTGGTGGGCCTCTCAGATCTTCAAATAAAGGGCCAAGCATTATCAGCTGGACTGAGTTTGGTTGGTTTTTCCATGTCCATTGCCCCCTCTTACCAGGACCCAAGACAACTCTTATAAGCTCCTGGTACCAATAGAATTTTTGGCCTTCTTGATGAACTTCTTTATATTGAAGTAGCTTGCCCATGGTAATTCCAACTGTAAGGAATAATAGCAAGGATAATGCACACAGTGATGAGAAACCAATGAGCAGAATGCCAACAATGATCCCCAGTGTTGATCCCCCTGGAATGAATTAAATCCAGCATGGTCATGGTGAAGAAGCATGTTCAAGTAATGGACAATTAAGATAAATCATTGTAGGACACTGGGAGGAACATAAGCACCAATAGCAGGGCACTGTAGACCACTTCTATATGGTAAGCGAAAAAAACTCACATGCAACAACAGTTACCTTTGATGACTGCAGCTGCAGCCTGGCACATGCAAGGCAATGCAAGAACTATAAGAAATAACTCAAATCTTGGAAACACAAGTGCTCCATAGCTCACATGTTTCACTGCTAAGTTTCTCTTTTTCAACTTAAGAATAAAAAGAATTGTAGCATGAAGCAACATCAAACTGCCCCCTATCACAGCTAACCAGAACATGTTTCTTTTGAATTCTTTCCACCTGAGAGATGCAAATGCATTAAGAACATAGATTAATCATCTTCATTTTCCAATCAGAAATTTGAACTTCCATATTTTTGTAAAATAATATAAAATCAATTGCTCTGAGTAAATGATACGACTTTTGGAAGACAAAAAACTAAAGGTTTATTAAGTAGACAATAATCTCGGGAAGCATAATATATGCACAACAGAAGTCCAAGTTACAGGGTAGCAAGAAGCACAGGAGGAAGAAAGGGTCATTTTTTCAGCTTACCCTGTGGAAGTCCTCGCACTGAAGAGAAGCTCTGCCTCAGGTTTCATATTCTGGCTCTGAAAAAATATACATATATATGTAATTAAACTAGTCTGTGATGATGAAAATGAAAGGAAAATTCACAACCAAAGTTGAAAAAAATATAGGGTCTCAAACCTCAAATATTGATGCATATTCCATTGGAGAAAGCTGTTTTCTCATGGGATCAACTGTTTCTAATGTGTATTTTCTCCCTTTTATGTTGGAAAGGTTTCGTAGTTGCCTTTCCTCAATGACTTTTACAAGTGGGCTGACATGGGAACTTGAGCTGACCATGATGGAATTGAAATGCTCTGTTTCCCATGGTAGTCTAAGGTAGGGGATACTCCACTGTAAGCCCCTAACAAATTCATAATATTCAACAGGCAAGCTAACTGGCAGCCATTTTGATAGTGCAAACACTTGAATATGGCAAGCAGTTCTCTGCAGGAAAGAATATACACACATGCAAAGAAAAAGAAAAAACCACTTGATTAGAAGCATACTTTCATCATTCTTAACTGAAATTCTGATAAAAGTTTCAGAAACAAATGTGATAAGGGAATGAGAGAAAAATTATGATCGAGTATTGTCATCCAAGCAGTGATAGTTCTTAAAATATATTTGGCAACATACTATGAGATTTCTTGACGGATCATAACTGATATATGATGGCAAAGGTTTTGAAAGTGCCCCAAAAGACTCAAGGCTGGCAGTGGAAACCGTGAGCAACCCAGCAGCTAAAGATGTTAAAGCAAAAGCAGCAGTGGTGATTGTGCTGAGCACCACAGATGCTGTAGGAACTGAATCTGCAATGGACATGACATATTTAGAATTGTTGTTGTAGCCTTTTCGAAAAATGGCCCACAAGAAATGGAAGGAAAGCTGCACAATAGAAAACTTGAAAGTACCAGAGGTTGAGACATCATTGCATGTGTTATCAATGTGATGAGTGCAAAAATCAGTCAAACTATAAAACAGGGCAAATAAAATACAGTCTAGTAGGCATACTCAGGCATAAGATTATGTTTATGACTTTTGCCTACATGTTAATTCAGCTTAATTATCTTTAAGAGAACCAACATGCTCCACAGCAGACAAAACGATATTCAGATATTTTAGTGACAAATTTCTCTATGTAATATAATGATATCATAGAACCTTTGCGAATTTGACTTCCTATACAGATGGAAATACTGAATTACAGTTATTTCATGATGAAGAAACTAAATGAAAACTAGGCAGATGTTATGACCATTCATGATATACCACAATGAGGCTTGGTCAATTGAATTTTGAATTTGATGCTGGACATGATAGTGAATTATTTAGATTCGAACACCCTTACAATGCATCACTTGTAGAATGTTTGATGCTAGATTCTTGTTTCCTGCAACATCTCCAGTAATATTTTCAGGAATCTCCACTGACACAATAGAACCATCTGCATGTACATCTATACTGTACAGACTCCAACTGATTTGAGTAAATCTGCATTTAAGACAATTGAGAAAAAAAGTTAGAGCGATAAGGATTTAAAAGCCCTAAAAGTGTAGAAAAGCTCTATCCCAGTCATATGAAGAATGCCAACTTGACCTCATTTATAACTTGCCTTAGCAAATGACCTCCTGAAATTGATATAGCAGAAGCACTAAAATCAAAGACTGGCTCTAAGAATTTTATCAATACTGGTAAATGGTGATCTCTAGTCCTCCTTTCTGCTGTGGTGGTCAATCTCACTGCTGGCCTCTGAGAATCTGTCATTCAGTATCACAAATTACAATCAGATCAAATCTAAAAAAGACTACAAAATATGCAGACGATGGTCTCTGGCCAAAGAATTGAGAAGTTGTAATTATTATATTATGAAGTATCAATACTTGTTATATCCTTGTAGTTGTATGTCAGTTAACCCTTTATGCTTTGAAGGGGACAAAAGTATCTGATGTGGAAAAAGAAACGTGTTTTCAGAGAAGCAGGTTCTGAAAGGGAAGTTATAATCTGTTTTCAAACTCCACCAAGTCTGTTGGACAGATCATATACACAAGTTCCAAAAATTCTGGGCCCTCCCAGTCTCTAGAACTTTCAAGCATAAATTAGTAAAACACAAGAAGAGTGTGTGGGCAAGATAGACAGAATTTACTGAAATGTGCAGCAATGCAAAACTCAATAAACTTACATTAAGTGGGACACGACAGAATGCACTTGGATAATCCTCAATAAGTATGTCTCATGATTACCATCTAACATGAATGCAATGGAAAGAAGATGAACAATTTGTAAATAACATATCATGGTAAACATGATATCCTATCATCTTTCAGGTCAAGGGATTTTCCTAAGGGCATAGGAGGTACCATATAGAAATGTGAGGGGTTCAATTGGAGAAACCAAAGTCCCTTGTCGACTAACTATAGCATTGCTTTGCAGTGTTATTGTGACTACAGCAATGATTGATATGTTATTCACCTGTAAAACATAGTAAGCCAAACAGATGCACAGTTAGGATTTCCATGTCCATGAAATTATGTAAGCTTACAGTTCATGCTTTCAGACATGGACTTCACGAAAACACAACAAAAACTGCCATTTGCATTATTCCATTACAAGAGAGTGCGCATTGTGCACTCAACATTAACATCTGCACTCAACCTGATCAAATAAAGACTCCAAACCATCTAAGAACACATGCCAGAATTACAAAAGCATGATAATGTGCTCTTAAAGCAAGAGAATTTTGCTTGCAAAAATGAAACCCCAAGAAATCCATTAGATAGATTCCTTAGCCACTTGATGTCAAATGGCAACAACACAAAATGGGCAATCCAACGGAGAATATAAAAATCCTTATCATAAGATTCCCACCTTTTCAAATACACACACATACATGTATTAATCCCTTAGAAAAAGGATGCCCATAAATATCACAAAGTTTTCCAATATGATCTGAGAACAAGAAATTTTGGTCATGAAATTTACTCTTAACTGATCCACAACCTCAACCAACATTTATTATAAAACTGATAACTTATAGTAAGAAATCCATATCCAACAGATAATAATTATTTCCTTAGAAAAAGGAAATCCATACATAACACAAAATTTGGCATATTATATGACTGCATTACCAATCATAACGACCACAAAAGATAACTTACCACAAAACCAAACCGACGGTTTCCAAGGGTCTTCCGAGTAATAGGAATGAGGGAGCCACAACTAACATGAAGAGACCTTAGTATTTCAGAGGATGAATTCAGAACAGGAGCAGAGAAAGCCAAATGAATCCTCAAGTTCCTGTTGTTATTGGTTGCTGCAACTATCCTTGGCTCAGCATTGAGTTGAAGTACCTTTGTGGGGACGTGTGCAGCCAAATTGGCAAACACTGTCCTCCTGTCTGACAAATCCCAGTGATAAAAGCGGATTCCTTACTAAACAAAAATGTGCTAATAATAGAAATCAATAGAATAGACTTCAATAGCATCAGTTCATTTCAAACTTGAAAGAAAAAAAGAGCAGTAACATGATGCATTTGCCAAAAGAATGTGTAATGAAGCATACAGTTATACACAAAGGAACAGCAGAATGTTAGCAAATAATCACTTCCAGCGAATGAAAATACTATGAAGGTGACAGTCATTTTTTTTTTCATTCTTTCAAGATAGACAAGAAAGTCGTTTTCTTCTTCTAACTGGTGACAGTGTGTGAGCATTTAAAAAAGATATATTTAGTAACCATTATTCCCTCCACTTCCATTAAAGTGCAAAAATGTTTTCAACTATGTCACCTGGGTAAGGGTGTGGGTACGGACGGTACAACACTGCAATTCCAAAAAATGTGGGTACGGGGACATGGCTATATATATATATTAAATATCACATAAATAGAAAATAAATTCAAAATAAACTGAATATAATCTAAATATATATGCTATATCTAAAATATATATTATATACTGAAAATATAAAGTTATAAACTGAAAATATAATTCTAAATTAAATACAAACTTGTATGTACGGAGGGTAAAATGGCGTGTCCAGGTGTCAACGCATGTCGACACAGGTACAAAGGGAAAAATGGAGTGTCGGGGTACCATAGTTTTCAACTGAAAGTACTTCAGCTAAAATATTCTACTATTAAAGGAAATAAATTAAATGTTCATATTGGCGAAAGCTACCACTGGTTTAACCATAAATTCTTTCTGTACTCAATAACCCCTGAATCTTATGTGGAACAAAGAAAATTTGTATTTACTTTACGTTATATGCAAGTCCAAAATGCAAAAGAACTGTAACATGTTAATTAATGAACAAAAATTGGCTCGATCATTTAGATTAAAGAACGGGCTTAGACATTTTTCCTATGCTCAAACAAAAGCTCTTCTGATAAATAGGAAGGCTATTATCATACAACAGAACATGAACAAGTAATAAAACATACCAAAGTGCAAGACATATGTTGAATTTGCAGTTCTGAGAAACCTATTTCCTGCAGAGTCTGTGCAAAAACCTCTTTCCATTGCCAATATCACCCTTCCATACTGAGCAGTGGGAGACAAACTCACAAGAATGGAGAATTTCAGATCTGACTGGAGAACCTTAAGTGTTGATGGTATAACTTGGCCAGGCCCATAAACAAGAAGCTGTTAAAGGGACAAAAATAAAAGTACAAATGATTGATGTATAACCAATATTAAAGACTACCTAACCATGTCACATGCTATTTTTGGAGTTCTCTCCATTACTAATAATATATAGAGACATAAGGAGACAAAGCAGGAGCAAATAACAGTGTGCATTTGATATAGAAAAGCCTACATATTTGGTACCAAAAGGCCTGCAAAAAAAGCTATAATGGCAAAAGAAGGCTAGTGTTTGTAATGTTGTCTCAGACAAATTTGCATTGCTAGGCTTTTAGCTCAAAATAATGTGAATTATCAACCAATAGCTTCATGTAGTTTTTGACAAATTTCTCAATACTCACCATACTTAAGAATGTTTAGCATATGGAAGGATGAAAAGAGTCATCAGCCAGGGAGATCTTTTGGATTGGAGCCCCTTATCCATAGGGAACTTGATATATATATATATATATATATATATATATATATATATATATATATATATATATATATATATATATATATATATATATATATATATATATATATATATATATATATATATATATATATCACTGAAAGGTCCAAAACTTATTTGCAGTTAAGCATGAACACGAGAAGTCCATTTTAAATGAATTAGATGCCTACAGAAAAAAATTGCAACAAAAATTCCTTCATGAATGAGTGCATCTTTGTTGCAAACCTGGTGACCCCTTTGAAAAAGTAATATATGATTACCAACCAAAATTAAAAGAACAATTGTAGACTAGATGAATTGACTAAGTTTAGTTGGTCTTCTACTCACATTGCAGTCATTAACAGAAGCACAACTAAATCCACCTCCCCCACTGCACGGCTTGTTGAAAGTTATCATGACTGAAAAATTTAATGCATTTGTGAAGGAGGTTGCAGTTGAAACTGATGCAGTAGGATGAACTGTAACTGCAGAGAATTTGGTAGTTAAAAATATTAATCAAAATCACGTGAAGAATAATCTAGTTATTAACATTAGAAACTTCAGCATTTGTTAGGGTAATTATAATTGTGGAGAGCAGGAAACGTATGACTTGAAGAATCCAGGCAAAGATTTGTACTGTGATATGAATTTTCCAATTAGAACATGTTACACTTTATTTCAGCACACACTGATCCGGGTGAACCACATAGATGCAACAATAACTTGTAGCTTCACTAAACTGGTTGTTAAAGTCTAGAATCTGAACCTCTGATGGATCAAATTAGGCTGACCCAAGCTATAAAGAACTTGGCCGAGCTAAAAAAAAAGAATGCAACTTATGCTAGACTTGGACAATTCCTTGGCCAGTCTCTCTCTCTCTCTCTCTCTCTCTCTCTCTCTCTCTCTAACAAACTGACTACCAGGTGTGTGTAGACCACCCTGACCACCCAAATTTTATTCACATCTTAAAATGAGATCATGGCAACTGAAATTGAGTCCAATTTCAATCAAGTGATCCAACTCCATTCAACTTTTCTATCAATTTCTGGCCGCTTTTCCAACACTTCTGAGAAGTTTTTAAGACCATTACATAATTGAAATGGTGACAAGCACATTGCCCACCAACTAGGCATTTTATCATCTGCATGAAAATATTGGAATGCAAACCAAATTCATGAAAGAATTGATTCAAATAGGAGTTTAGAGAACAGTTTCTTAACCAATGGTCCAGTTGTAGCTTGAACAGGAAATTCCCCCTGATTCAGTGATGCAGACATCGAATTTATGATCTCCATCGTCCAGCCTTGAATAAGACACAACCTTTTGTCTACAGTCTTTAGTTTGATCATCAAGCTGGACAAGTTCCATCCATACAGTCAGCCAATGAAAGTCGTATATTTCACAATAGAGCGTAAAAAATGCCAGAAGAAAAACCATCCAAAAATTTTAATTGAAAAGCATCTATTCCCTTGGAATTTATGAATGAGTAGAGAACCTAAGTCAGCAAATTAAAACAAATTATAAGAACATTTGGTCTAAGCTATAAAGACAATTTCAAAGACCAAAATAACTAGTGACAGATTTCCGATGCTTAGCCTCATATTTTAATTATGTGGATGGATTTGCATTTGCAATTAGCTAAAAGAAATGAGAATAAAAGCGGAAGTGCCATCTTTTTCATATATTGAAGAAAGTTTGGCAGGTAAAATCAATACGATTTTCTTCGCTAAAATATAAGGCAACCATCCAACAACATGGCAGGCACTTCGGATGAGTAAGAAATAACGGACAACTTGTATTCACAAGCATTTACCAATTCTACTATCTGAAAATCTTGAAAGAAAAGATGAACTTACCTTGCATTCTATACTACAATTGACACAAGACCCTCCACCAGCTCTCCATGAAACCTCGAAAACAAATGTAGCTGAACTCGAAGAGGTTATAGGCAAAGGAGCCTTCTGGAATTTCACCAGTACATCAGAATTGCTTCCATGGGAACCCATACAAAAGTACAAGTAAACGAGAAACCACAACACTCTCTTCATCTCTATATCACAAAAAAGTCAGACCTTTGGTTTTTTGCTAAAAATGAAAAGAACCCAAGAAACAATTTTTTTCTTTTGGAAAAAGAAAAGGAAAACTATGATCAGTGAAAAAATGGGACTACAGAGACAAAAATGAAGAAAATGTTGGCAACAAATACATTCTTTGCAATATCACACAAAGATTAGACAAACCCACAGACGCCCACAAAAGAAAAAATTCAGCACACCATAAATAGCAGAGATTTGATAGACACAAGAACATCTCAAGTAGTGGAGATTTTATAGGGCTAAGAAGC
The DNA here is from genome assembly GCF_984573655.1 of Nuphar pumila. NCBI lineage: Eukaryota > Viridiplantae > Streptophyta > Magnoliopsida > Nymphaeales > Nymphaeaceae > Nuphar > Nuphar pumila. The sequence goes on from NC_143258.1 coordinate 83,883,241, forward strand.
TTATTTTTAGCATTCCCATTTATCAAAAGCTTCAAATTTGAAACTCGAAAAGACTATGACCAGTGAAGAGTAAGAAGAAAGGAACATTAATGTAAGGATTTAGGATGATGGTAAGGATGTCAGTGGCATTGATGGATGGTCTCTTGCATGCGTATACGAGAGCGTAGACAGTTGTAAGAAATGAGAAGGTGGGGGTGATTCAAGTCTGCTTCAGAGCCTGCACATGAGAGACTGTCAGTGAAGCCAGTATTTAAAAGGGTGGAAAATAAAGAACAAAAAGTGGAAGGAAAGGGTTTCATCTTATATAGAAAGTGGCGAGTTAGAGAGAGAGAAAAAAAAAAGAAGAGGCCAGACATGGCAGAGTAGAGGCATCAGAGTATCCTCGACTCACCAAGAAAGTAAATTAATTGGTAGAGGGGGGTTAGGACAGTTACTTTGTTAATTAAAAATATAGGAACCAGCTCTTGAAAATGTACTCTCTCTCTCTCTCTCTCTCTTGTAAAAAAAATAACATCTGTCCCTTATTTTACTGATGAACTTTTCTCCCCTCTTTCACCCTGCTCAACGAAGTTTTGTATTTTAGTTGGATTCCTGTAGCAACCTTTAGATTGACTATTCGAAAAAAAAAACGTCCATACTCAACGGTCACCCACAACTCTAGCAGTGTTTACAGAATAATAAACACATGAAAATTAGCGAATTTTCTCCCTCTCTAACTACTCTTCCACACAGTAAGACATTCAAAATCAGCAATTTCTCGGGCGTGAATTTTTGCAAGTTTTCTTTTGTTTTTTCACATTTTACCTGAAAATCTTGGCCAATATAAAAAAATAGGAAAAAGACAACATAAAAAATGCGTGATAAGAAAAATAACATCCCCCACACTTTTTACTAGAAAGAAAAATGCCACAAAAAATATCGATTAACTTTTGGAGCTTCTGATAAAATATCACGTTTTCACCATATCTTAAAAGATAAATTCAATATTTGTCAGGGAGATTGGAATCTCTCTCTACGCATGATAAGAGTAAAAAATTAAATGTTGTCAAAGTATCGGCGCTTCCCTACTTTGGTGGACGCTTTAGAATCTCACTCTCTCAGGCACACACAGTATTGAAGAATCTAAAGCCAAGGCAACAAGTATCATCTTTCTGCCATCTGTGTAAAGATAAGGTTAATTTAAGATTTAACAATAGAAGTGTCTAGGAAAAAATAATCACCAAGTAATGCAGCTACTAGGAATTTGGTGGTATACTGTCTTGACTCTTGAGTCTTTACAGTGAAGAGTAGATATCAAACGAGTGGGAATAGATTATATGGTAATTCATCTCATGTACAACCAGTATCAACCCTTGTTTAATTGTTAAATTATTATTATTATTATTTCACATGCCAACTAGCTTCTGGCTGCAATTGTATCCAATAATATTCTTCACACCAAGCAATAATACCTCAACAACTAATTAATATGTTTGTCTGTCATTGACTTTTGGATATAGTTGGCATCTGCTGTTTAGAGTGTCTGGTGTTCCACAACCTGTGCAGCCTGGGGGTGCCCTGATGCAGGAGAAATTAATGTCACATGGACACGGATCCGAGTCGACGACAAATTGAAAAAAGTGAATAAGCGATTTTAAATAAAAAGTACGTAATATCAAAAAATAAAAAGTAGGTCACAAAAAACATCATTTTTAATGTATAAAATAAATTATTTTAATAAGCATAATATATAAATGAATTATTAAAATATTTCAAAATAAAAAAAATGTATCATAACAGTGTTACATGGTGTGTCCGGCCGTATCCCCCTAGACACAGATCCTCCAACTGCGGGTGCATCTGACAGCCTAGGAGTGACCCGGGAGGTGACATATCTTTACTAGAACCTATTTTGCACACATCAGGCTCCAGCCATGTTACTTTACACCATTATATCCTCAGGTGCTCCTGCATGTATAGGAAACCATTAAATATTTGCTAAATTATGTAATGTCAAAGCCTTTTCTCCCTTTTTCATACTGTAGATTCATTTCGTCTTGGGGGTGTTAGGTTATTGGCATCGAGATAGTGACCTTGTTGTTGTGATGCTCACAGTTTTTGGCTGATGTCCTGACAAAAAGAATAAAATCCACATATGATAGTCACAAGCTCAAATGCAAAAAGTAAGATGATCATCGTGAGGCCAACAACAAAGCTGCAGAACCTTCTTTGTGAAATGTGTTCCATTAGATGCATGCAGATGAGCCTGGATAAATATATAAGCTTGCCACTCAAGTATGGATAAGCACCATCAAGCCAAATTTTTTTAATGAGAACATTTTAAATGTGCAACAATTAGCTAGAGTATGGATACCACATCCCATCTTGAATTTCAGCATTTTTATTTTTATTTTTATTTTTTATGATGAGAATTAAACCTGCCTAGGAAAGGGGGTCGCTTGACAGATCTTTTGATGAAAATCGGTTGCCTGATTCACAAAAATCTACGCTGCGATCTACGCTCTATACTATCAACTACCCCAAAAAACAAGTAGGGTTTAGAGAGAAAAGGGAGAAAAGAAAATCAAGTTTAAAGTAATTAATGAACCAAGATAATTACAAATCCCCATAACGATGTATTTATACTTGAAAGAGAAAACCCTAACCCTAACCCTAACACGGATTTCAAATAAATCCAAAATCCAAATAAAATGCAAGACTAAAATGAACCTATTTGGATCTAAATCGGACCCCAAGACTAATACTCCTCCAACTTCTTGCTTTTCTTCATCTTCTTTGCGGATCCGCCCCAATCTGTCTCCACCCCTGCATCTTCCTTCCTAGATAGTAAACCACTGTTTTTTAGGAACAATGAGAGGAACTTGCATTTATGGTTTCTTTTTCGGGATCATTCAGTATAAAACCCAAAGGGTACTCCACTTGCCTATTCGGTAGGTCGTCCCTTAGCTTGGCTTATGTTTGGTTGCATTCAAATGTGATTTGGAATCTCATGCAAATGAGAATGAATCTCAATTGCACAGCTAACCAAACATGCGATTTGGAATTTCGCGTGTGAGAAACTTGAATGTGATTTGAAATTACATTTGAAGTGAATCTCGAGTGATTCCAAATCACATGGTCCAATATGTAATTCAAAATCATATGACTTTAAATCACATTTGATTCCATCTCATGTGATTCCAACCAAACATAAGGTCACATATGCCTACCTGGAGTTCGAACATGGAATGTCCAAGAAGCTGCAAAATTTTGCATTCTCCCCTAGCTGGCGAACGTTGCACTTTTGGTACTGCAAGAAATTTGAGGTTGTTTCTTGCTATTAACTTAGGAACTAATGCTATCATGCCATTTTTTTTAAAATCATAACATGTCAATTATTGAACTTCACCTTGATCTTTAAATACAAGTTGGTTGTTATCTTGGAATCTTCTTACCCAAATAATGTAAAGATAACATCCAATTATAAGAAGCTAAATGGTCATAATCTAGCAACTAGGAAGATAAGGTATAGATTTGACAGTTTATGCGCGAGAAAAAAGCCAAAAGGTTAAAGATTTTCTCAACTCAATGACATTTGAGGTCCAACTGCATCCAGAAGAACTTTGCACATAAAACACAACAGGGAATATCACATGTCACACGGACAGATGCATAACAAGACGCATAACAAGACAAACTAATTAAGTGTGGGTATGAGTTTCAATCACGGTACAATTTTCATGAAGCCCACAATTTTGCAATCAAAGTTAGCCATAAAATGACTATCTCCATCCATGGAAAATGCAGCATTTCCTGGCTTCATATTGCTCACTACCTCATCTTTTTAAAGATACAAATCTCTCTCTCTCTCTCTCTCTCTCTCTCTCTCTCTCTCTCTCTATATATATATATATATATATATATATATATATATATATATATATATATATATATATATATATATATATATATATAGTGAAATGCATAGCTGCTTGATTAATAGGTGCTCCAGCACCTACTTAATCAAGCTGACCGTCCATCACGTGTGTTGATGAACGGTCAGCGCGCAAAAAAAGAAAGAAAAATGTGTTTTGGCACAAAAACAGGTAAAAATACCCTTTAGTGGTGCTTTTGAATTCAAGGCTCCGGTTTGACTGCCACTAAAAGAAAAAGGAACACGTATGGCATTACAAATTTGTAATACCATGCACATCCTTTTGACGTTTAGTGGCGGTTCAAAAGCGCCAGTAAAGGGTTTTTTTTGCTCGTTTTTGCATCAAAAGATATTTTTTTCACTGACCGTTCATCAAGAGCACCATCGACCGTTAGTGCTTAGCGCTATTAAGCATGAGTTCAGCACCTATGCATTAAGACCTACCCATCACACTCTCTCTCTCTCTCTCTCTCTCTATATATATATATATATATATGTGTGTGTGTGTGTGTATGTTAATATGGCATTCTCAATGGTTAAAAAACTGCTCTATTTTAAAAATATTGCATTTTAAAAACAGATGCCCTTAGTCAGTCACTCCATTTCTCAGATCTGGACCTGTTTGCTTGTGGCCAATGAGAGAGAAATCATACCCATGATGAACACCAATGTTGTCAGAGTTGAATGGAATCGGCTTGAATCAAATGATTCGAAACGAATTGGTCCTTCACCAAATTTTTTGAAAATTGGCTGCATCGTTTTTCTAGTTTTTATCATAATTATGATATTTGTTGGCTATTGTATTTTTTAGGCATTAATTGCATATTTCATAACTTAATTGGACTCTACAAATTATCATTTAGTGTTTCCTGAATTTTTAAATTTTTTGTTTTTTGAACTTGTTTTGGAAAGCAAAATTTTAGAAATACTGATTTATGCTAATACATTAAAAGTGTTTTTTTTTTTGCAACTTTTTTGCATTATTTATATGTTTATGATATTTTACATATACTTTATATTGTCGTGTATATTGGTATCTTTTTGAGATTTTATATAAAAAAAAACCAAATTTCTGAAAATATTCCAAGCTATTTGCCTCATGAGGCTTTTCCTGATAAAGAGATTTGTAACTATGTATGGTTTTTACTATCGGATGAATCGTACCCTCTTAGCGCTCCCCATGATAATGATGTTTGAATTTCTTGGCTGAAGGAACAAAAACCGAACTGTTGGCAATGTTCTACGTGTTGCATAATGACCATTCATGAGCATGTGTTCTTGTAACTTCTTGAACCATGGCCAACATCTAGCTGGACCATGTAACTTGGAAAATAATTGTGACACTGTGAGCATCTTTGCTGGATTAGAGATGAATATATATATAGTACCACTTATTAAAAAAAAAATGTACTAACAATTTGTTGTGGGGTGTCTTGAATTCTGAACCTGCTCTGATCGATGACCCAATCCAAAAATACTTTGGTGACAGAGAATTTTTAATGGGAGTTTGTGGTGGTAAAAAACCTTTTTAGATCTTTAATTGTGTACCATAACAAAGATGAATGACAAATTAGCTCATTCATTTATATCTTTAATGTTCACCTTCACAGTCCCTTCAAAACCTATACCATAAATATAATTTTGCTCTAGGACATGTTGAGATTCAGCAAAGTGTCTAATTTTTATTTAATGGCAGCAAAAGGAGCTGTCAAATAAATAAAAAACCATGGGAAAAAGGCTTGTGTGCATCTCAAATACACTTCATGAGTTAAACGGTATTCTCTCATTTTCAGTCGAACTTCATTTTAATTACAGTTCTGTTGTTTGCAGAAGCATTTAAAATTACACTCATCTCAAGATGGACGGATGTGATAGCACAGTGGAATCAATAACAGGAGAGAGCTGTCTTCCCCGAGACGTGGGCCACCAACTCCGTGCATTTATGGGAGCTGTCAATGGGTTGGATTTATTCAAGTCTCCCACCCGACCTGAATCCTAATATCCGATATAGGCATAAAAATTACTGACCTGACCTGGCCTGGATGTTATTCGGGTTGACCCAAGTAGCATATAGGTCGGATTTGGGTTATGATTTTTGTCAGATGTCCAACTTGACCTGGCCCACCTGAGTGTTTTGTTATATATTTTTATATAGAAAAGTATACTCTAAGTACCTTCTAAATTATGTGGGTCGGGTTTGAGATTCTTGTTCCTTGATGCAGCCTAACCCTAATCTGAAGCTAAACTTGAGAGTTTATTATTTGGACAGGTTTGGGTGAACCCTGATGGGTTGGAGACCCATTGACAGCCCTCATGTTCACAACTCTTGCTCTAGCAGCAAATTTGCAAGAAATTATCCTCTCACAATCTTCAGCCACAAGCTAGACTGATCAAGTGGAAACAGACACAGATAAGACCACTGAAAATAATTACACAAGCTGGAAACAATATTGCAGAGCGGTTGTCACGAGGAGTCTCTGTTACATGGTTTCAGGGACTGAGTAAGAATAAACAACAAAACCCCAGACAATTTATATTTTATTTTTGTAGGTACATAGAAATTTAGTGGAGAAAACATAATATTTTATCATATATATAACTTGTTATAATATAAAACTAACATAGTGAATATTGTGTACCCTCTCATTGTTTAACTTGAGCCTTTCAATAAGTCCTGCTTGACTTATTTATTTATTTATTTTATATATATAACCAGATAAAAGTTACCTTCTTTATTGAGTTCATTGGCGTAAAACCTTGGGTCTCTCTTGCCCACCAGGAAGTACACCCAACTCCAGCTTCACAGCAAAGGATGCTCACAGCTCACCTATGGGTTCGGACACTCCTGACATCCCATCAACTTGGTGACATGGGTCATCTGTGTCCCTTACCAGCCCTCCTGGACATCTATTTGTTATTTCATAGATGAAGATTGAGCTGGCTATGCCATTTACGCCATTAATAAACGTGGATTAACTAAATTGCATTTTATTTACTAGATCTTTGTCATAATATATAGTGCAACTCTGCCAAACCAGCTATTAGATTGGACCCTTGTAGGCCAACTTTGGAAAACTATGCCCCATATTCAGCAGCACATGCCATCTCAAATTATGCAATGGTACGTAAGCCAGACCAACTTCACACTTGTCGGGCCAAAGACAAACATGCTCTCTCTCTCTCTCTCTCTCTCTCTCTCTCTCTCTCTCTCTCTCTCTCTAAACAGTCAAGTCTCCCAAACACCACTCAAATAAAAAATAAAATAAACTTTTCTTACTTTTTCTTTAAGAAACCAATGGGGGAATAGCCTCCAATTAACTAACACCAAACATGAGAGACCGTGCTTAAGATGGGATTCTATCAATTCAGCTATCTTATTGGGCCTGGGTAGCTTTTAAGTAGACATCTATGAAAAAGGAAGAGTTCAGGATGCTACTTTCCTCAAGTCAAAAAGGCTTATGCACCCTCTAGGGCTCTACCTGGATGTGAGGGTCACTCTAATTAGGGGGTACACTATTTTTTACCATCCTACCATGATCTTGCATGGTTGGCATTTAGACTGTATAGTCCATATAAGATCTTTGTGGGGACAATTCATGCATGATTTGTGGTCCAAAAGATGGAAAAGTTGTGAAGGTTGGACCACCAATATTCCCCCCCCTGTTAAAAAGATCTATGCAGCTTGATAATGTTATCACTTTCCAAAAGCCTAACTCCAGGGTCGGCAGTCCATTGATAAATATTAGAAGCAGGCAATGTGGGTCCATGCTGTGGAAAGCCTGCTGCATTCTTTTCTTTTTTTGAAAGATCGTTTCTTCTAGTCATTTCTTGACTGCCACATTGCATTACCTGAAGAAGTTGGATCCAAATAGTTATCAAATGGCTAAAAGCTTGATGCCTGTTGAGATGTCTGGCCCCACAAGAGGCGACATGCCCCAATAGGAAAGAGGTGGTGAGGATCTCCCCTCCCACTTAACATCTCTTGCTTTTCCTATGACGAAGGGAGAAGCAAAAGTAAAGAAGTAAAGAGAGAACGTTATATATATATATATATATATATATATATATATATATATATATATATATATATATATATATATATATATATATATATATATATATATATATAGAGAGAGAGAGAGAGAGAGAGAGAGAGAGAGAGAGAGAGAGAGAGAGAGAGAGCGAGAGAGAGTTTTCAGACATCTATGATATTTTTTTTCTTTATAGTTTCTAGTCTTGGTTTAAATCTTGAATAAAATATGCATATTTTGTTAGCTTAAACCGGATCGCAGAAGAGCCATTTACTGGATGCAGCCATGGACGATTTTAACAGAGCTTTAGTGGACATGGGTGGTCGGCATTCTCCTCATCCAATTGAACATCCTCGATGAGCCTAGGGTGCCAAGTCCAAAGGTGAGCAGGACCCTAGAACTCAGAGACTCATAGTGAAACCCAAATACCACGTATGCTCTCATCAAGCATCCATGGCAGTCTTCTTATATAGTGGGAGATGAGTAGGGGTTACATGCATGACATTCATGCATATTGAATGTGAATCATCAGCCCCCCACTCTTATGACGTCCCTTAGTGTGCCTGTGTCAAACCGGATCACATCCAATTGATCAATTCAATTCAAAAGTCTAACATTCTCCCACTTGACTCATTAACACGAAAAATCACATAATTGAGGTTCTTTATCATTATCTAGATATAGTTTTTATGTGGGTTCACATGCTAGCCTGTATCACAAGGATGAAGCATGCGAGTTATAGAGATGAACTTTTTTATATGAAATGTTATATTTTCATGCACTACAGTATTATTCAATTTAAATATTTAGCATGTTATGAGTACCTTTATGAATAGGTTGGTCTCTAAACTATTCTATTTGCCCTTTTAATATTGTTATTCTGTTATTCTCTCTTCACAAATAAGAGGCACTTTATATAAAATTAATTGTGTACAAAAAATCATAGAGAATCAATTTAGTTTCATAAATGTGATCACTTATAACCATAATGTATTATCCTACATTACAAGAAATCAAATAAACCCATCTTTATTACATGTTAGAAATATAATCTCGGTGGTAGCCCTTTAGTTAGAGGATTCACGATAATTTCTTTCTTACCGGTTGTATCAATACATAATAAATGATTCTTACTCCTTTCTTTAACAACAAAGTAAAGAACAACAACTTCATTATCACAAAAGATCTTCAATGACCTCCCAATAAAGTTAACAATACTAAGACCCAAAATGAAGTTTCTTATCTATATGGCCTGAGATAAAATCTTGTTTAAATCAATAATTTCTGCCTCAGTGGCTTTCAGAAAAAATTTCACTATCCTGCAGTGAGAAATGGTGCCTCTAATATTCTTAGTCACTCGTGATTGCAAAAGCAATAGGCTAAGACTATTTGAGTGCTCACACTTCTCATAGACAACCTTCTGAGTGCTTTTAATTACTTCTCATAGACAACCTTCTGATCGATTATATTATTCTTTATATAAGTGAGAGGTTACTGACTCTATACGAGATTTATATCTAAAAGATAAACATGAAATCATTTATTATTCACCTTTTATAAAGCAAGTATAATAGAGTCATTATTGTTCTACTTCAGTGAAAACAATAACACTTAGAGTTGCTTCACCTCCTCAATTCTCAAGAAATTGACTTTAATTGATAAAACCAGTAAATTATGTAACCAAAAACAATTCGATACAGTACTTTTTGGTATGATCATGCTTTATGGGTTGATGTATATATCTACTATTACACTTTGCATGAATTTGGAACACAATGACATACCTTTGGGTAGAATCATTATTTCATAAAATTACACACAATTGTAATACCAAATATCAATCTCAACAAAGTCCAAAGAACCCTCAATCAACACAACTCAGATCACTTTGGTAATTGCAAGAGTGAGTTGATTGGGATCTTTTACTGTTAATATATTTGTATTACAAATCATGCTTATGCATGAATATTCATGATAAATTATGTATAATAACATCAAAAACATAAATTTATGCTACATCTCATATACAAAAATAAAATTATGATGAAACATATTACATATGTCATAAATTTAGTCATGATTCATGCTTAAATATCATGAATAACACAAAGCAACATAAAATGAATGCAAAAGTCATGCATCCATGATAAAATTTTACATAAAAGCATAATAAAAATGACAAAGGCATGCTCTTAAAGGTAATGCACAGGGTCCTGGTGTTGGCACTGGTTAAAAAGTACCCGAAACCGATATAAATTGACTTAGGATCGGTCAAGAAAGACCATAAATCAATTGCAAAATAGCTAAATTGGGCTGAAACATGCGCAAGACCATTTAGGAATGCTTGTGAACCAGTTCAACTCTCAGTTTGTGCCTAGTTGAACCTGAGTTTAATTTAAGGCTTTATAAGATTCTTGGTTGGCATTTAGGATCCTTGCATTTGAAATATCTGAGGGTTCTATTGTTTAATGGTAATTTGGTGACTGACTTATGTCAAGATTTGGTTATGAAAGTTTCCAATAAACTTCAGAGTTGAAACAGTCATGGTACGAGGTGCCTTATTAATCATGTGTTGATCACCATTCTCTTGGTATGGATGCTTTCTTTTTGTATACCTAAGACAATTATTAAGTTATTGGAAAAAAGCTTTGCTCAGTTTCTTTGGAATAGTTCTAATGGGGAACATCATTTACACTTAAAGTGAAACAAGCTGGTGGAAAGAGGTTGGATTTTGACTGCTGGAAGAAAACAACTGCATGGTTTTTTTGGGGGGTGCACATTATGCTACAAGACACAATGTGGGCTTGTTTTATGAGAAGTATCTTAGGTGTCACAACTTATGGCAGCTGAGTCATCATAATCATGGGATCTTGGATTTGGAACGGGATTAAGTGGGGCTGGAGAAAAATTCATCAGCATGTTTCATGACATGTTGGTTCAGGTAATTCAGTTCATTTCTGGACTAAACCTTGGAGAGGTCCATTTTTTTGAATTTTGTGAATAGAGTGTTATTTGGAGATATGGAAAGGAATATAAGTTGGCCAATTCATAAGGTTTTGAGTAGTTCTGTTGTTTTGCACTAGGCAAGACCAGTGTTGCCTGCTAATTTGCATCTAGATCAAGTTGGTCTGCATGATGTATCTAACATTCTTTTGTAGAAAGGTAGATGACATGTTACTATAGCACAAAAGTTATTGTGGAAGGAGATTCAGGAGCTTGCAATTGGCAAAAATAGATTTGAGGGAAGTACTACCTTCCCAGAGTCGCTTGAATAATTTACTTATGCCGTGAAGATAGACTACTTATCTAGCAGAGCTTCAAAAGTTAAGTTTGGAATCTCACTTGCTAGCAGGTGTACACTTTGTTGTAAGCATAGTGAAGATGCTTGACATTTGTTTATTACATGCAATAAGAGTGCAACAATTTGGAGATTCATTACTAATAGATTTGTCCAATGTGGGAGTCTTAGTTTGGAGGTGCTTGAAAAAGAATTAAAGTGGTGGCTCTCATGCTCATTTAAGGATCCTTGGTTGTTGCGGTGTTAGAGACAAGTTTTTCATATTATAGTATGGAAGATTTGGATGATAAGAAATCAAGCATATCATAGTGCAAAGGATTATTGTAATGCCCAAAATGTTATCTCAAAAATCATAATTTTGTTTTAAAATAGTTTAGAAAGCATAACAAAAATCATTTACAATAAAATCGGATAAAGAGATTAGGCGGGTTACAGATCTATCGAACCATTCACTGTATTAAATTGAATTTAATAATCATATAATTAATTGAATTCAATCTCATAATTTAAAAATAACATCAAAGTCATAAATGTTCAAATATCAATAAATATCCAATTCTAAAATTTTGCAAGAAAGGAAAGACTTGGCTCTGGTCTCGCCGCAACATCCCGCCATCGCAAGGATTCTCTACTCAGTACATGTATGATATATTGGGGGCAAACCCATTAAGTCTATAGTAGGTGATATTATTCAATACAGGTAAATCAAAACTCGCATACATGAACATATTCTGATAGTTTCACAAAACCACTCAGAAAATTATTCATTTCAAGCATGCCTAACATTTCAGTACATAACAATATTATCATTTATAAACAATCATAATTTTATGCATGAACAGGTAAATAATTAACGCACTTACAGACGTGGAACAGATAACCTTTTCATGCATGAGTGACTTGTTATTGTTTTTACTTACTTTTCTTCTTATGTGATGCATGTCATGCTTAAATAAATGCACAAACAAATTATGATATTCGCTTCTTAGCCATGTAGGTATTACACAAGCTTAATCTGGATCAGGACCACAACTCAAAAGGGTAATTTTAAACAATTTGTGACTTAACCTTAGTCAATCACCTTTCACCAGTACCGGGTCAGGGATGACCTAGTCGAGAGAGAGCTTTCAACACCACCATTGTGATGCATCAGATTTTACTCATGAGTTTCGTAATGTACCACCTCGCAGCTCACGTGGAGGTTTTCTCTTATCTTCGTGGTTGGGGAGGAGCAACCTTCTGTGCTCAAAAACCTGTTCATGAAGCTTGAAGTACCACTTATCCTATCATTATAAGCTCAATAGAATTAATGTTCACATGATTATTTTTTTAATGCATTAATTCTATTATTTATTTATGCACATATAAAATGAATCTAATCTAAGATTTGAGTATCTAATTTGAGCACATGAATGCAGAATTCAATGCCAAGGATGCTATCATGCCACATGTGCAATTTGTATAATATTAAACTCATTTATGCGTTTATCATTTATTAAAGGCATGCAAAAATAATCTTTTTTGATGTCCTACTCATTAGGAACTTAAAACCTGCATATACATAGCATCACATGTCACATATGTATGCTAATTTACATTTAAAATCACACGTTCATATCAGACATTCATTCGATGCATTGATTAACTGGTTTGGGTCTCGTTTAGGCCCATAACTGTTTTTTGTTTCGACAATCACTGCTCTGTGCACCGACTGGGAACAAAACTCCAATTTTTGTAGAATGTGCACAATTTTGTCATCTTTCTAACACTGTAAATCATTCATAAAAACTCCTCCAGACGAGGGAGATACAAACGTTTTATCATATAAAAGTCTAATACGATATATATAACCAAAAATAACAAAAACATGTATGATTTAACTAACACATACAATACATGTATTTTCTTTTCCTTTGCAGACATCTAAACAATTAAAACATCAAGCAACATTTATATCTTCTAATTAAATCTTCTTTTGATCGAGACATCAACGTACTGAACTACAACAAGCACATGACAGCTTGGCAGTTTGCTATATATGGTCCCAAATCATTTTCGGGTTTTGCAAAATTTTTCACCGTATTGCAGAGAGCATAACTCTCAAATCCAGAATCCATTTATCCATTTTACTTCCGGATCCTAGTTCCACTGAGACCTTTAATGGTGCTCAAAACCATTGCTAAAAATAAAAAATACTAGGCACGTCCTTGGATGACCTTTAGCGATGGTTTTGAGCGCCGCTAAAAGTCATGACAGAAATGAGACCTTTTGTAGTGGTTCAAAACCGCCACTAAAGGTTTTTTTGCGTGTTTTGTATCTTTTTTACTGTTTTTTGCGTGCTGACTATCCATCACATGCACGATAAATTGTCAGCACGATCAAGTTTCATCAAGGACGTAATGGATCAATCCCCTACGCATTTCTCTCTCTCCCTCTCTCTCTATATTATATATATACATATATATATCCAATCACTAGTTATATTCAATCACCACCTTACATCTCACTTGTAAACCTTGGGATATGTGTGAGTGGAGCTCACACATTGGACTACCAATGGGTCCTCTTAGTATCGAGGCAAATTCTCGAGTACGAGCATGGAAAGTGCCAACCCTAATAATATTTGGGTCGACCCAAACCTGACCCGAGCAATACACAGACCAGGATTTTTGAGGAGCCCTGACCCTTTGTCAGCCCTACTCACACACCTCCATCAAGTGAGATGTATAGTGATAATAACTCCTCCCCCATTTAATATTCTTAATGTTAGATGTACCATTTTCCGTTGTCTACAGAAGAAATAAATGCAAGTTGTGAAGGCTCTCATTTGTCATCAAACATTTTCGAGTTGTTTCCCTGCATTAAAATTTTCACGATATATATATATATATATATATATATATATATATATATAGAGAGAGAGAGAGAGAGAGAGAGAGAGAGAGAGAGAGAGAACGCTAATAAACAAACCGATAGTTTTCTAATAACTAGAATAAGGAACGTGACAATGGCTATTTCAATGAGGACCAGCGATCAAAAGCTAAGAGTGGACATCGGGCCGGGTACCAGATGACCTAGCGGGTAGCCAGCCCAATATGGGACGGTCTTGGGCAGACTTGTGCGCAGGAGTGTGGCTTGTTCCCGCTAGTTTACTGGTTGGATTTAACGAGTCCAGCTCAACCACTCAAAAACTGGCCAGAAAAAATCTGAGCCCAGTCCAACCCACTCAAAAACAGGCCCGATATATAATGCTTGGGCACAGACCAAGCCCAACAGGAGTAGAGTCCGGCTCCTGGTCGCCCTTGTTCAGCTCTGTGTCTAGGCGATGCCACCTGGCCCAATGCCCACCTCTACCAAAATAACCTCAATTTTAGAAGAGATACATGAACGATTTAACGGGAATGTTTCTTTTTCAGGCATAATTTGAAGGGTTTTTTGCAAAATTGGTCCCCCGCCTTATCGGCCATTTGTAAATTAGTCCCTGCATTATCCTGTTTTGCAAAATAGTCCCTGCCTTTTCTCCGTTATTACAAAATGGCCTTTTGTCAAAGTCTTTTTGGTACATTCAGGGTATGTCTGATCACTTGTCTAGAGTTGGACGAAATGAACAAAAAGAGCAGAACAGAACATTGGTTTTATTCATTCCGTAACAACTGATTCAAGTTCAACATTTGTTTGGACCATACTCAAATGTTATGTTTCAAATGTCCATTGTTTGATGACCGACAACTTGGACAGCCATGCATAATGGGTCGAATTACTTCATTTTGGATTGAATGACCCGATCCGTCTACCATTTTACATGTTTTAACAACTTTATTATGGTTTTTGCATCTAATTACAAAATTAAAAGGTGGAATTTTAATAAGAGCAAAATGTACAGTGAAGTGAAACCATATTGGCAAACATTTTTTTTCAGCAAATCTTGTTTGTCAAAAACAAAACTTGAGAGAAATTGAAAAAATGTTCATAAATCTTGCATTTTTTTGGCAAAATCTCGAGAATAAAAAATAAATAAATAAATCTAAAAAATATTTTTATAAGAAAACATTAATAAAAAAATATTTAAAAAATGCATGTTGTTTTCACGATAAATAACAGTTTAACACGTAAATATCACATTTAAATTGCAGTATTTATGTTTTTTTCATAAATCTTGCGATATTTTGAAAATCTCTTGAGAATTCGTGGTTTTAAACTTTCAGGCAATTTCTCACGATATTATCGCAAGATTTTTGTAAATCCTGCGATATTTGTTAAAGAACAGTGAAATTAGTAACAAAGTATTAAAAAAAAAGAAAATATTTTTGTAAAGCAGAAAATTTCAACCTCTACACATAGGCGACCAATCGTTCACCGCCTTCGTCTGTCGGAAAATGCTAATAGGAGTAGAGAAGGACCAACCCCGACTCTTAGTTGTTGCTCCTCCTTCTCTGATGCTAATAGGAGTGGCCTGCGTCAAGGGGGATCAGATCTTTTATGGGAAGATCCTCATTGTACCAACGCAGGAGTTAAATACACTTTCCTTAGGTAGATGTTTTCTGTTATGAATGCTCATTTTAATAAAGTTTTTATTTAAAATGCTTTGGGTTTTCATTAGTTACGAGCCCACCATTTATGGCTCTTTAAATTCTCATCACATTTCAAACATTTATATATCCAGCAGGCTTTATGGAAACGGGTCCGGAGGGCAGATCAGGTGCACTGTGATTGCACATTTTTAGTATGAGGCTGTATCTAATCACCTACCATCTGTTGTTGGGCCCCACAGCTGACAGCTATATCTCAAAGATGTGGATGATCATGCACATCAGCACATTAAAAGTGTGCAATCACATTTCACTTGATCCTTCCACACTCTTCAAACTTCAGCATAATCTGATGTTTAGGTGAGATATAGAGAGAAGGAATGAGGAGAGACGATGAAATCAAAGTATAAGAACGTCTCATAATCTGATCCTTCCACTCTTTCATTTTGCCCATAGTTAGAAGAAACGGGTTTAATTTGTTTTTAAACCAAGCGGGCTGACCGGGTTTGGGTCAAGGTTTTTAGGTCCTGACTTGTTAGTTACCCGGCCAAAACCCAGCCATACATGATACGTGCACGGGTCAGCCCACGGGCTACCGGGCCGACCCAATGGGTCTAAGCTAGCTAATTAGTTTTTTAGTAGCTGGTTGCATAGTGACTATTATTATTTACCTAATTAATTGTATTGATTATATGAAAAATAGAAAGATAATTAGTTGGATGCATTGATCTTTTATTTAATTCATTATTTTTGTTATTATAGAAATTAATTTACGAACTTTATTAAAAAATAACCTATAAATGGGTTTGCGTTGGGATGGACCGATCCACTGAACATTAGCCCATTGGGTTAATGGGTGAGGTCATGGTCTGCTCGTCAAACCCGAGCCCATTAAAAACCGAGCAAAAACTCAGTCCATTAATAAATGGCATAGGCACCAACGGGTTCTACTTGTCTGGTAGGAGCAGCTAGTACACATTACCTTGTGTTGGGACGTTGCAGGTTCAAACCCCAATGGTATAGTTGTATAACTGGTAGGGGTCTGCCTAACCCCAGCTTGCCTATTAAAAAATAAATAATAAATAGTATAGGCCATCTTCAGACCGGATTGCACTTATAACCCGATGGGCCCAGCTCTAACGGGCACCCACCCTTAATTGCAATTTGTCTCACAATCCAGTGGGTCCCTTTATGGCTTGGGTTTGTGTAGGATATAGACCCAACCCAAAACCAGAAACCTGGGCATGGGCATAAAAACGTGGACCTGAAAAATGCTTGGCCCAACTTGAACCTGACCTGATCAACATGTGGGTTGGATTTGAGCTATGTTTTTTGGTGGATATCTGGCCAGACCCTACTCGCCCCGAGTGTTTTCTTATCTATTTTTATGTAAAAGAATATCCTAAACACCCTTTAAATCATATGATCCCGGTTTGTGTTTCCCCATTATTTCGATCCCACATAATTCAAACGTGGACCTGAATCTGGTTTCTCGTTATTTGGGTGGGTTTTGGTGCACCCTCACGGGTCAGATACCTTACCCGTTGACAGCCCTGCACTTTATGATGATAATAACCAAACATGAGCTCCTGACTGTTTAAATTGATAATGCAATTCATGAAATTGCCCACATAAAACTTGTCAATGGGCTTCATAACTGCATCCGTTTTTAGGTATGTAGACAGTTCGGGTTTGGGTTAATCCAATCAATCAGATAACCACATATATCGGGTTAACAGTCGAACTCGGATTCAGTTTTAGTATTCTTACTGAATCTGAATTCCAAATCAACTCTGGCCTAATCAACAAGATTTGGGCTACATATGTACAACGGATTGGAGTGTACTTTAATCGAAACTAGATTTGGAACAAGCTTTATTAATCCAAGTCTAAGTCTGAGTTCAAATTCCAGCTAACCAACATCAGTCTATGTCTAACCATAGCCTAACCCCCTTCCATCCCTACCAAATCCGCACCAAATGTATATAGAGAGTAGCGGGAAACTGAAACACATACTCAAGGGGCGTTTGTTTTGTGCCCTTTCCTATGAAAGATGTTTGCTTTTATATGAAATAGGGCTTTTTTGGTGAAACAAACATGTTTGAGAAATAGTACTATGGGACCCACATAATAAATTAAAAAAATCAGCTTCCCTATCAAAATGGGTTCATAACTCAAAGCATTGGGACGATCGAAAATTGTCCACATCCCTAAGGTTTCTGACACTCAAGACCTTACTGTTAGAAAATGTAACCATACACATGAAGATCACATGTTAATGTGGTTCGGCTGTCCACCCTACATCCACGGGAAAAAACAGTCTCTCTATTTATGTTCTCCTTACCCAATGTTGGTTACACGATATATAGAAAACTAACAACAATAGCAATTGCTCCAGATAGATGATATCTCTATCTAGAGAAAACAGGAAACAACCCACGACACGATAATCTTGCATGATGCAGTTGCCTATTCTGGCTCCACATTTTTTGGAAACTGAATCCATATCATAATAGCATTTGTTGACGTATACCTCAAAACCGCGTAGCGATTTGCTGAAGGACACCGCAAATCGAGTAACGATTCGTTGAAGGAGTGCAACAATCCCCCCCCCCCCCCCCCCCCTCAAGTTGGTGTGCAGATATCCATCAAGCCCAACTTGGAACTTAGTTTGAGATGATTTTCATGACTTAGAGATTTAGTAAAAATGTTTGCTAATTGCTCTTCACTGCTGACATATGACGTGAATACTTCTTTAGCTTGAATCTTCTCTCTAACAAAATGGCAGTCAACTTCTATATGTTTGGATCTCTCATGGAAAACTGGATTTGCTCAAATGTATATTGCAGTCATGTTGTCACACTTGAGTTCCATCGGTTGAAAGTTTTTGATAGTCATATCAAGGATGAAAGCTTTGATCCAAATGAGCTCACATGTACATGTTGCCATGGCTCGATACTCAGCCTCAACACTGGATCTGGCAACAACAAACTATTTTTTGCTCCTCTAGGTAACAAGATTTCCACCAACAAAAGAACATAATCGTGTTATTGACCTTCTATCATTTGGGTCTCCTGCCCAATCTGCATTAGTAAAACCAATTATGTCAAGATTGTTATTTCTCTTCATAAGAACTCCTTTGCCAGGGGTCCCTTTAAGATAACAATGAATTCTATGGGCAACTTCAACATGACTGGAACGAGGTTGACACATAAACTGACTGATCACACTCACAACATATATAATATCAGGACGTGTGATAGTCAAATATATTAGCTTTCTCACAAGCCTTTGAAAACTCTCGATGTTGGCAACAATATCTCCTTTATTTTTCTTTAGTTTGTAGTTAGTTTCCAACGGTGTTTCTGCAGCTTTAGCACCAATCAAGTCAATATCTTTGAGGAGATCTAATGTATACTTTCTCTGACACAGGAAAAGGCCTTTGTTGGAATGAGTGACTTCTATGCCAAGAAAGTACCTTAATTTTCCAAGGTCTTTAATTTCAAATTTTTGCATGAAGAATTTCTTTGGTTTTCAGCATCATATCCTTATTATCTCCTATCACAATTATATCATCAACATATATAAGCAAGATAACAGTGCGCTATGAAGAATTGTGCACAAACATGGTATAGTCAGTTGTACTTCGCTTAAAACCAATTTTGATAAGAACC
Organism: Nuphar pumila; assembly: GCF_984573655.1. Classification (NCBI taxonomy): domain Eukaryota; kingdom Viridiplantae; phylum Streptophyta; class Magnoliopsida; order Nymphaeales; family Nymphaeaceae; genus Nuphar; species Nuphar pumila. Next base: position 83,902,686 of record NC_143258.1, read on the forward strand.
TCATTGAGCTTGGCAAACCAGGCTCGAGGAGATTGCTTTAGACCGTAAATAAATTTTTGAAGTTTGCACACTTTCCCATGATCATATTTACACCCAGAAGAAGGATCCATATACACTTCTTCTTCTAACTCTTCATGTAGAAAAACATTTTTTACATCCAGTTGGAAGATGCCACACTACTTATTAGTAGCAACAGACAAAAGAATGTGGATTGAACTCATTTTTGCAATGGGCGCAAAAGTTTCTGTGAAGTCAATACCCTCTTTCTGAGTGTATTCATTTGCTACAAGTCTGGACTTGTACCTTTCTACGAAGCCATCACTATTGAATTTAATTCTATATATCCATCGACATCCCACAGTTTTCTTAACTTTAGGCAATTCAACTAACGTTCAAGTATTGTTTTTTAGTAACATTTTAGTTCTTCATCCATAACTGATTTCCACTTAGGATCTTCAAGAGCTTCTTTATGACTTGAAGGTTCATGATGGGCATAGGTCTTAGCAAGGTAAGTTTGATAAGACACAGACAGTTTTGAGAGTTTAAATTGATATTCTATTGAATGAGTTTTAGGAATCTCGGTAGTACAATAGGAGTAATAATCTCTCAGTTTGACAAGAGGCCTGGTGGGACGGGATGACCTTCTCAAATTACCGATCTTTTAACCGATATGAGTCTTAGGTACGTTCTGATTCGAGTTAGCACCAGTCATGGGATTCATAGGTATTGCGTTTTGGTCTCACATGGGTGAGGACTCGAAATCTTGGTCTAAAGGACCAATTGGATCATTAGGACTAGGCGAGATAGGTCTAGATTCAATAAACGGATCGGGTATTGGTAAAAAAGAGCTGGACATATCCGGTTGGTTCTCCCCCTCGGTAGGATACTAGAAATAGGGTTCCTTCTCAAAAAAATTCACGTCCCTTAACACATAAAGCCTTTTTGAGATGGGATCAAAACATTTAAACCCATTTTTTTGTTGAAGAATATCCAACAAACACGCACTTCACGACTCTTTTCTCCAGCTTGTTGCAGAATTTATCTTGTATATTCACAAAGCACTTACACCCAAAAACTTTCAAATGGTTGATGGAAATTTTTTTATTTCTCAAATTCTCAATAGGGATCTCATTCTCCAGACTGACACTTGGAATTCGGTTTATGATGTAGCAAACAGTAGCTACGGCATCAACCCAATGTTGTTGGGGAATGTTCGTATGGAACATAAGAGACCTTGCCACATTGAGTAAGTGGCGGTTTTTCCTCTCGGCAACCCTGTTTTGTTGCAGAGTTTCGTTACAAGTAGTTTGAGGCATTATACCTTGCATAGACATGAAATCACCAAGAACTTCATTAATATACTCTCCTCCATTATCAGATCTTAGACGTTTAATCTTGTGATTATATTGAGTACACACAAGATTATAAAATTTTTAAAAAACTTTGGCCACTTCATGCTTATGTTTTAAGAAATACACCCAGGTAACCCGAGATCTATCTTCAATAAATGAGACATAGTATCTAAAACCGAACACAGAGTCTACATGGGCTGGACCCCACACATCACAATGCAACAATTCAAAAAACCCGCTACTTCTATTAAAGGTGTTTTGAAACAGAAGTCTGGTGGCCTTAGCAAACTCACAAGCATCACACGATAGGCTATTATTATTCAAATTAGGTAGCAAATATTTTATAGTCTTAGCATAAGCATGTCCAAGGCAGGAGTGCCAAAGGCTATACGTATTACTTGATTAGGTATTACTCAAAAATGTTGTCTTTGGTTGACTGAAGATGTATAGACCGTCCCGTTCGATGCCTCTACCAATCATCATCTTCGATCTCCTGTCATGAAAGACAACCTCCTTAGAAGAAAAAATAGCCAAACAATCATGAGACGTAGTAATCTGGCTTATGGACATAAGATTGACAACAAGCTTAGGAACAATGAGGACTTTAGAATCAAAATCACAATTCATAAATTTAACCTTCTTCATGCTGGTAGTCATCATGAGAGAAACGTCAGCGGTATATACCAATTTTTCTTGAACTACTCAAGCCTTCATCATGGTTTGTCATGTGGTCCGGGGCTCTAGAATCTATAATACACTCATTGTTTGTAATACATGAAATTAAGAAGGGCATGAGTCTTACCTTGAGGTACGGTAGGAGCATCACTGGTGGGAGATGACGATGCTAAGTTAGTTTTGGCTATCTGCTAGAGAAATTGAGTAAGATCATCTTTGGTGACAAAGTTTGCAACATCGTGCTTAGTATTGTTCTCCTTGTTACGGCTAGGTCGACCCATGAGATCCCAACACTGATCTTTGGAGTGACCCAACTTTTTACAATAGGAGTATTTGAGTTTCAACCTTGGTCGGGACCGATCTTGAGTAAAGTTTTTTTGAGGCTCTATAGCTGAATAACTTTATTTTACATCAACCTAATATGTCATTTTTTTGGCCTATTCTTCTTTAATTTGCATGCTCGGATTCATAACTTTTCGGTGGGTTTCTTCACACTGAATCATTGTGCATACTGTGTTATATGAAGGAAACTATAGTGTCATCAAGATTTGGCTTCGAAGGTTTTCATAATCCGGGTCGAGACCTACAAGAACTTTAAACACTTTGTCTTCCTCAAACCTTTTTTTACTTTTGAGGATATCACCAGTAGAGGGACGATATTGAAGCAATTCGTTACACATCCCTCTAAGTGTACCTATGTACGTACTAAAGGGTTTGTCGTCACGAGTATATTTAGCTATTTTCAATTGAAGCACGTAAACTCTTGCAAGATTGAACTGTTTACCATAAATCTTTTTAACCACATCTCAGATTTCCTTTGTTGTGTTCATAAACAGAAAGCTTCTAGCAATAGCCGGTTCCATAGAGTTTAACATCCAACTCATGACCATATCATTTTCAGATTCTCACTTTTCATAAGTGGGATCGGTGGGTTATGGGTTCTCATTTTTTCTGATGATATATCCAAGTTTGGATCTTCCACTGAGAAATAACTTAACGACTTTTGCCCAGCTTAAATAATCAGCCCCAAAAAACTGCGAATTAGTGATTTTAAGAAGATGATTCAGCTCAGAGTAACCAACCTTATTATCAATAACTTGAGTGGAGAAACTCCCATTATTCTCAGCAGCGAAACCTCTGATGGTATTGACAGCATTGCTGACCATTGATCCTCCACTCAATACAAATACTATCAAATTGTTGATCTCTTCAACACATCATGCTTTGATACCATGTTAGAAAATGTAACCATACACATGAAGAACACAAGTTAACGTGGTTCGGTTGTCCAGCCTACATCCATAGGAAAAAGCAGTCACTCTATTTTTGTTCTCCTTAACCAATGTTGGTTACACAATATATAGAAAACTAGCAACAACACCAATAGCAATTGCTCGAGATAGATGATATCTCTATCTAGAGAAAACAGAAAATAACCCACGATACAATAATCTTGCATGATGCAGTTGCCTATTCTGGCTCCACATTTTTTGGAAACTGAATCCATATCATAACATTTGCTGACGGACACCTCAAAACCGCGTAGCGATTTGCTGAAGGAGTGCAACACTTACATCATTCAAGCCAATCTCCATCCTCAGGGTGTCATACCGCATTCTCGCAAAGGTTCTGGCAAATCGAATGAAATATGTCTTGCCAGATATCATTAGCCTTGCATAAAGGGCTTTTATAAAGGGTTGCTCGTTGTAGGATTGTGTTATTTTAGCTTCAAAGGCTATGCAAAATATTGCAACTTCAAGAAAAATCATATTTTATGCTCCATCTCAATATATCCAAGGCATTTGATTCGGTCTCTTGGGAGTTCCTCATGTTGTCCCTAAACTACTTGGGTTTTGGGAACCGTTGGTGCTATTGGATTAGTGCTCCCATGCAATGCATTTCAGCCTATGTACGCTTTAATGATGAAAAGGGCTACATGTTTTATTTGCAACGTGGCTTGCGACAGGGGTGTCCATTGTCTCCACTACTGTTTGATGTCATTTATGAGGGGGTGGTAGTCTTGGTCAAGCAAGCTGTCACTTTGGGTTTTCTAAACCCTGTATCTTTCTTCGACTTCAATTTCTCCATCTTGCAATTCGTTGATGATTCCTTGCTTTTTGGAGAGGCAACCTTAGATCTAATGATGAGGATTTTTGCAATCCTTAAAGCTTTCACTCTAATGTCAAGACTTCGCATAAATGAGGCAAAGAGTAAAATTTTCTACTTTAATGCAGATGCGCACACCTCAGACACGACTTCTCATCTTTTTCGTTATCGCCTCTCTCAGCTTCCTACAACCTACCTTGGTCTTTCACTGCATCGTTGTTCGGCCTGGGCGCACTTTGAGAACCTGTCATTGATAGAGTCAAATCTCGACTTACTGCTTTGTAGGCGAGCTAATCAAATATGTGGTCTTCGCACTTCCTTCCTATTACATGTATGTTTTCAAGATGTCAGTAAAAGTTGCAAAGATCATTGAGAGGTTAATGCATGATTTTCTGTGGGGATGGGGCTCAAAGCTTTTCAAATTGTCGCTTGTGGCCTGTTCTCAAATCACATCTCTTCGTTGTGGGGGTCTAGGAATCGTACCATCCACACATTCACATCATCATCATTGAGATATGCGTGAATATACATAAGGGATAACATTAAAATATTTTCAATAAATTCGCAAGTCGGACCTTTCGGTCCCTTACTTCGTGCATAGTCACATAGGTGAATACATTTCATTAATTAGACATTCATTCATGCTTCTATATAAGGCATATCATTCCTTACATAAAATCAGACTTTTAAGCATAAATATAGTTTGCATATTGTTCGTAATGGCACACACATCAATGAATAAATTACGCAAGTGTTTGGGGTTCGATTCTTAAACCAGTTTCAAACTTGCGAAAGATTCAACTCTATCCGACTGGTACAGAGTTTACAGAAAATTTTTCAGTCGGTGAACAGAACTGAATTTTTCAGAATTTAAAGAAAATTTTGTCAGCTTTCCATAGCTACAAACCATTTATAAAAATTCTCGTGGGGGTTTATGAATCGTACCATTGATTATAAAAAATGATGCTTTCATTTCTAAGTGATAGTGGTGGATTTGTTGTGTGGATAGAGATCTTGCGCTATATTTCATAAGTACCAACTGCTGGCGAGCGCACCTTTGGACTGGGTACCTTTTGGAGCTCATCGTCACTCATCCCCAATTTGGAGAATGTGGTGCCGGGTATGGCCAAATTTCAGATCTGGTATCATTGTCTCGGACCATGATGCATCTGGTTGCTCTTGGCTTCACTCCCCATCAACCAAGTTCTTCGTGTTCTGCTACATTGGAGTTGACCATTTTTCTATGGGTTTGCTTTGGTCGTCCAGAATGTCTCTCGGAGCAAGGTGTTTCACTTGGCTAGTTGCTTCAAATAGTGTTCTTACTCAAGAGATCAGTCTTGCATGTCGTCGGGGTATCACTCTCGTAAGTTTTTGTTGCTTTAGCAAGTCCAACTGCGAGACAAACACCTCACTTATTTTGGGCCTGCCACCTTTTTCTATCACATTTTCAGGGCATCATGGGAGCAATGGCGCACCATGCTTACAACTTGGTGAGCTGTTTGGAAGGAGTGCAACACACAAACTTTCACTGGAAAAGAACATCCACCTAACATTCTGATTGCGTGAATCTTATCTGACATCTTGCTTCTTGCGCAAGCAAAACGGCACCGGTAAAATCTGATCTGGATGAGTAACATTTTCCAGTGCTGCCTTATAATCTCATCGACTTAACCTTCAAATCTTCTTCATGAGGACTTGTGTCATCCCCAACTTTGATTAATAAAATATTTTGCCTTTTCCTCAAAAGACTCCCTAGAAAAGCACTTTCCCTTCAAAGTAGCCCTTTCGAAAGAAAGAGGCTTCCCTTCGGTAGTAGCCTAACAAACACTCCCTTGATATCCATTTCTCATAGGATATGGGAAAAGTTTTTTAACCCATGTGGCCACTCAATCAACCTTTGTTCAAGATGTGAGGCTCATATTAGTAAGGTTAAAAAGCCAATGACTCCCGTAGAACTGATATGGGAACTAATCGATATTTTCAAATTTTCACTTATTTTTATATTTTTATCGGGATATTAACACAATGTATAATTTTTTAATATTTCCACATTAGTTATACTTTTATTTTTATACATCACTTTTATGAGATTTTTCAGGCAATTACTTATGATATTATTGCCTATATTTGTCAGTATGGGCTAGAGTTAACAGCTTATACTTAATTGGTTAAATAATAGAGTGAATAACTAGTTTCTCATAGACTTCGCAGTCAAACACATTGATTCCCTCCCCCAATATATTTGACCAAATTTTGAAGACCAACTCTTCGAGTGACTCAGGACTCAATTACATTCATAACATCTTTGAGGAAAAAAGTGGTAGCTGCGCAAGCGGGATTGTGTTGGCCATCCATCTCGGCTTTGATGTAGGGGTGGCAATCCGGTCGGGTTGGCGGGTCGGGTTGGCGGGTCAGCATACCTCAACCTGAACCCGACCCGTTTATTAAACGGGTCGGCTGTGGCAAACACGAACCCGACCCGTTTAATAAACGGGTAACCCGACACGACCCGCCAACCCATTTAATAAATGGGTTGGGTCGGGTAAACGGGTTGGCGGGTTGGCGGGTCGGGCAGACGGGTCGGCGGGTTGACCCACCCGCCTAACCCGTTTATTAAACGGGTCAGCCGGGTTGGCGGGTTGGCATACCCCCAACCCGAACCCGACCTGTTTAATAAACGGGTTACGCGGGTTGACCCGTTTATTAAACGGGTTGGCTTAAGCCCAACCCGAACCCGCCTAAGAGGCGGGTTGGCGGGTCGTGTCAGAAATTGCCTCCCCTACTTTGATGGATAGCCAGCGCAAAAATGTGCATTTTTGCGCATTTTCTACTTTTAGCGGCGGTCATGCATTTTTTCGCTTTTTTTTTACCGTCCAACAAGACTGTGATGGACGGCCAATATGGTTGTACAGCTAGCTGCGCACCTAAGGGTTGCGCACTCCATCTTTGAGTAATTTACCAAACCCAACTTATTAGTCATTTATAGAAAGAAAATAAGGATGCAAACGGGCCGTGTTTGAATCTCAAAATAAAAATTCATTGGGAAGTGGGATCCGGTCTATTCAGGTCCAGGACAGCCAAATGTTGCAAATTCTTCTTCCCGAATCCGACTCATTTGTAACCCTAATAGAAAGTTGCCCATGTTTGGATTATGATATTCAATTACTTACTTTATTCCATTGTACTTTAAATATTTGCCAAAGTTAAAACAACAGTTTTTCCCTCTCTCTAAACAAGTCATATTGTGTTACCTTATGAACTTTTGTTATAAAAATAAAAAATACAAAATTGTCTCTAAGTAGGCAGGAAAGAGTACACCATAGACACTAAAACAAGGTTATTAAAAAAAAGAACTAATAAGGTCTATACCACTAATTTTTTGGTTATAATATCTATATTGGCTGTGAATTAAAAAATATAAAAAATCTGACCAATTGATTTTTTTTAAAGTTTTACCTTTTAGTTGCCTGAAAAATTAGGCACTTTTTTTTATAGGCAAGTTGGGGTTAAGCAGACCCCTACCAGATATCTCTTAAGCCCCATGTGGCAGAGGGATTCGAACTTGGGCCTTCAGCTTGACACAGGACCCCGCTTACCACATGGGATACCACCTCAGTAAAATGTAGGCACTTTGGTGAAACCATTTGTCAAAAAATCAGGCGCCATGATTTCCACCAAGGTGCCTGATTTCTCAGGCGACAAAAAGCATAAAACCATCAAGAAAATGTAAATTGTTCATGTTTGCCATACTTTCTAGTTCAAGATTGCTTATGGTATTGGGGCAAAAATTAGTGACTTTTTTGGGGCTAAACAAAACACCAACAAAATGATTTTAGGAGCACACAAGTCTTAGAAACATAAAGCATAAAAGCTAAGGCTAAATATGATTGATGAAATATTAGTTGGCTTTTGTAAATATCTGATAAGTCAAACGACATTTTGTAAATATGGCAATCAATAGGCTAGGCAGCATTGTTGTCACGGGCCTATTTCCTTCAATGGGCCAGCGTGGCGCGACGGTCCTTCCTCACAACCGCAAGCCTACTCGTCAGCTCGCTTGCCGATCGCGGAAGCTTGGAATCAGAGTGCATGAGAGCAAGACAGAATAGAGGGAGAGAAATTGCAATCACAAGAAGCAATCACAACGAGGGTGAACAAAAGAAAGCTCAACGCATTTACTTCATTCACAATTTTGCCCGCAGACTATTACAATTCAAGTATACGGGCTGCCCCTTCGAGGTATTGATTCACCTGAACCGGGCAGCTTACATCAGACTCAACAAAAGCAAAACAGACTCTAAGCGCAACTGTACACTGTAAGTTGCAAGGGAACATGCTCCCCCCTTCAAATCATGCACCGTCCTCGGCGCCATCTCTTTCGTGGTAAGCTCTGACTTCAGCTGGGTAGTGGTTGTTCATTCGAAATGCAGGCTCCCACGTTGGTTCCACTGTTTCCTCCCACTGCACCAAGTATTTCTTCGCTTGTCCCAAGTAGTTGACCTTGTGGCGAAGGATCTGACTGAGGTGCTTCTCGGCCCGTTGTGCTGCCGGGGCCCTCTGCATGATGGGAGCGCGTTGTGGCACACTGCGTTCCGGGTCTCCATTATCTTGATGGAACTGCTTGAGGTTGCACACGTGGAACACCGGGTGCATCTTGAAGTCTGGGGGCAACTCCAACTTGTATGCCAGCTTGCCCACCTTCTTTGTGATGGTGAAGGGTCCCTCATACTTTCTGAGTAGTTTGCGGTGCCGCCCGCGGAAGATGCCTGTGCGACCAGGATATAATTTCACCAACACTTGGTCCCCAACTTGGAACCCTGTGGGCCAGTGTTTGTCCGCCCACTTCTTCATTCTCTTTGCCGCTTTGTGTAAGATTGCCTTCGCCAACTCATTTTGCTCGTGCCAGTCGCAAACAAACTGATAGGCGAATGATGGCCTTCCCTTTTCTTGTGTGGCAAGAGTGTGCGGGGTCAGTGGCTGCTGCTCCGTGGCTATCTCAAATGGATTGTGGCCTGAAGACTCGCTCTTCTGCAGATTATAACAAAATTGTGCCACATCAAGGAGCTTCACCCAATTTTTCTGATTGGCACTAACAAAGTGCCTAAGGTACTGCTCCAGTATCCCGTTAATATGCTTTGTCTGTCCATCTGTCTGCGGATAAAAGCTTGTTAAAAACAGCATCTCAGAGCCAAGTAGCCGAAATACTTCACGCCAGAACTTGCCCGTGAAGAGAGCATCGCGATCACTCACAATGCTCTTTGGTATGCCCCAGTGCTTCACCACATGCTTTACGAACAACTCTGCAGGGCGCTCCTTGGAAGCTGGGATGAAGGTGGCATACTTTGAGAAACGATCCACCACAACCAAAATAGAACTGAGGCCCTCTACCTTCGGGAGACTAACAATAAAGTCCATGAAGATGCTATCCCAAGGACGTTCTGGAATTGGTAGAGGCTCAAGGAGACCGGCAGCCTTCTGGTTTGTCCCCTTATCTTGCTGGCAGATGAGGCATGTCCGCGCATACCCCTCAACCTGCGGCCGATAGTAGCCGCGCTCAAGGAGTGCTAAGGTCCGCTCCAGACCAGGATGATCGGCCCATAGTGTATCATGGCACTCCTTGAGTAGCTCTCGGCGAAGGCTTCCCCACCGTGGTACAAAGATGTGTCCCCCTTTTGTTACAAGGAGGCCATCCTGTAGCCAAAATCGCCAAGTCTTCTTTGCCTACGCCAGAGAAACAAGGTGTTGTGCGGTCGGATCCTGCTGCGTACCCTCGCGGATGCGGCTCAGCAATGCACCCTCCAAATGCACTTCAGAAGACTCTGCACACGCAGCTGCCAGTTCAGCCCTACGGCTCAAGACATCCGCCACAACATTGGTCTTTCCAACCTTGTACTCCAAGGCAAATTCGAACTCAGCCAAAAACATCTGTCATCGAGCTTGTTTAGGCGGTAACTTCTTCTACGTTTGAAAATAACTCATGGCCACATTGTTCGTCTTGACGACGAACTTAGCACCCAAAAGGTAGTGCTGTCAGGTCCTGAGGCAATACACAATGGCGGTCATCTCACGTTCATGCATTGTGTAACGCCTCTCTGCATCTTTCAGCTTGCGACTCTCATATGTGATCGGATGACCATCTTGCATAATAACTCCGCCAATGGCAAAGTCTGAGGCATTCGTGTGGACTTCAAAGGGTCTTGAATGATCAGGCAATCGCAGCACTGGCTCCCTCACTAAGGCTTTCTTCAAGCCATCAAAGGCATCTTGGCACGCTCCTGTTCAGAGTCATACCTGATTCTTCTTTAACAAATCTGTGAGGGGCGCAGCAATGAGGGAATAACCTTCGATAAAACGGCAATAATAGTTTGCCAAACCGAGGAATGACCGCAATTATGGCACTTTGCTTGACGGAACCCATTCTTGGATGACTCTTATCTTTTGCCCATCCATACGCAGTACACCACGCCCCACAACGTGGCCAAGGAAGTTGATCTCCTCCTGCCCGAAGAGACACTTCTCTCGTTTGACACAGAGGTCATTCTCCTTCAGCACCTGAAACACTGTTCGCAAGTGCCCGACATGTTCCTCCATGTTACTGTTGTAGATCACGATATCATCCAGGTAGACTACCACAAACTTGTCTAAGTAAGGGTAGAAGATCTGGTTCATTAAAGTCGTGAACGTGGCTGAAGCATTTGTCAACCCGAATGGCATTACTAGAAATTCGTAAGCACCATAGCGGGTGACGCAAGTTATTTTCGGCTCATCACCTTCGACAATCCTCACCTGCCAGTAACCCGATCGCAGATCTAGCTTGGAAAAGATACGGGCACTGCCTAGCTAATTGAACAAGTCCGCTATCAATGGCAATGGGTACTTGTTCTTCACCGTGACCTTGTTCAAAGCACGGTAATCCACACATAACTGTTTAGAGCCATCATGTTTCATCTGAAAAAGGACCGGGGCACCAAATGGGGCTTTTGGTGGACGAACAATGCCTGCGTCCAACATCTCGTCTAACTGCATGCGCAGCTCCTTCAGCTCAGCTGGCCGCATACAGTATGGAATCATTGCAGGAGGCTTCACTCCCGGGGTCAACTCAATCCTGTGGTTGACCTCACGTCTTGGCGGAAGACGCTTTGACAATTTCGGGGGCATCACCCCCCGAAACTCCTCCAATAGTGGGGCTAGGGTCGGCAACACTGTTGCTTCTACCTTCCCTTCATCTGCACGCACTGCAACTAAGAATGTCCGCTCCCCATGCTTAACACCCTTCTTCAATTGTATTGCCGATAACACAGAAGACTTGCCTTTCTGCGTAAGGCACTGCACTGTGTGTGACAGGTCTGACCCCATGATCGTCAACATGTTAAACTTTGGCAACATCATAACATTCTGGCTTCGCAGAAACTCCATACCGAGAATCACCTTAAAATCGTCCAGGGGCACCACAGAGAAGTTGGCTTTGCCGACCCAACTCCCCACTTGAGTAGCCACATCTCTTGCTTCACCAAAGATGGGCTTGGCCTCAGAGTTTACTGTTTTGATAGTTCTCTGCTTTGGCCCAGTTTTCAAGCCCAATCGCTCTGCCTCTTCCCGCGAGACAAAGTTGTGTGTGGCCCCCGAGTCTACCATTGCTGAATGCTAAAGTAGATTTTTCATTCATAATGACTTCTACGTACATAAGTTCCTTACTGACCTGCATGTTCTTAGTTGCGCAACTTCTAGCTGCGTTAATCGATCGCATGACCATCATCCTTGGTTGCATGGTCTCAGTGTCACTGCATTCAGTATCGCTGCATTCTTTTCGTGCAGCATTGGCTTGCCCGTCGTCCTTTACAAGGCGCTTTGGGCACAGCCTGACGATATGTCTATCGCTGCAGAACCAACATGTCACAACCGCACCCTTGTTGTTGTTGTTATGCTTCGTGAAGTTCTGTTTCTTTTCGGATTGATGGCGTGTCGACGCCTCACCTTTATCATTGCGTTGCTCATCCTTCTTGCCTCTGTGGTTAGGCTTCTTCCCAACTTTGGTTGATGGGGTGAAAGGCTTGAGCTGAGTGTCAACTAAGCGCTCAGCCGCCACATATGCATCTTCCAAAATACGGGGGTTGCTTCTTTCCACTTCAGACTGTGCTCATGACTGAAGTCCCACAATGAACCAGTTGAGCATGTCGTCTTCTGGCATGTTAGGTATCTCCAACATAAGCTTCTGGAACGTTCTGACATAGTCTTGCAACGAACCAGTGTGTTTGAGCTCACGAACCATCCGATAAGCCTGTCTCTGCGCATTTCTTGGCATGAAGTAGTTGCGCAACTCCATTTTGAAGTCATCAAAGGTGTCTATCACACATTGACCCCTCTCCATGTCATTGTGCTTCCGCCTCCACCAAGCGATAGCATCCCCATCAAGTAAGGCCGCTGCCGCCTTAATCATCAGATCTTCGAGGGTCACATTCTGGATATCCAAGTAGTCTTCTACTTGAAACAAGAAGTTCTCAATGGCCTTGCTGTCGCGAGAACCATTGAATTTTGCGAGTCTTGGCACATCAATCCTTGATGGTCTCTCACCATTTCCGCCATTTAGGGTCACTGTTCGCTGCAACGTGCGGTTCTTCAGCTGAAGCTCCCCTACTTCAGACTGCAAGTCGGCCACTGTAGTCGTCAACGAAGTGACTTGACCCATTAATAAGGTTATCTGCTCTTGCAGGCTTGCCATCACATCATTCAGTCCATTGAATTATTCACATGCGCGTGAAATCGCTTTATCATGCGAAGTCACCTCTTCCACCAGCTTGTTAACAGTTGCAACCAACTCTTCTTGGCCCCGAGGTGAACCCATCTCCTCAGCTTCAGCAACTGCCTTGCCTTTGGTGTTGCGCAAGTTTTGATAAGGCGCCACGATGTCTTGCTCACAAATCGCAGCCTGTCGGCGTGTCTGTCGACACCGACTCCGAAGTCCCTTCCCCAGCACGAGAACGGGCTCTGGTACCACTTGTCATGGGCCTATTTCCTTCAATGGGCCAGCGCGGTGCGACGGTCCTTCCTCACTGCCGTAAGCCTACTCGTCAGCTCGTTTGCTGATCGCGGAAGCTTGGAATCAGAGTGCAAGAGAGCAAGAGAGAATATAGGGAGAGAAATTGCAATCACAAGAAGCAATCACAACGAGGGTGAACAAAAGAAAGCTCAACGCATTTACTTTATTTACAATTTTGCCTGCAGGCTATTACAGTTTAAGTATACGGGCTGCCCCTTCGGAGTATTGATTCACCTGAACCGGGTAGCTTACATCAGACTCAACAAAAGCAAAACAGACTCTAAGCGCAACTGTACACTGTAAGTCGCAAGGGAACAATTGCAATATACTTGGTTTATGAATTGATTGGTCGACCTGGACTCAAACCAAAGGATCAGTTACAATCAGTTGACTTGGTCACCTAGTGAATGCCCTTAACCAACTTGCAACTGTGCCTAAAGTTGCCATTATGGGTTTGCTTAAGGTTTAAAAAATCGATGGCATAAGATTTTTCTAAATTTTTGAGGCTTAAAAATCATATTTTTCATCGAAAAATATGATCCAAGTATCGCTTCATAGTAAATCAATCGTTCTGAACACATTTGTATGGTCAAATTTAAGTACAAAATAAAAAAAAACCTTCAAAACTCTAGTTAGCTAGAAAAATGGTTAGCAGCTACCACCTTCTCTCTTTACATGGGTATTGAAATCTATATATATATATATATATATATATATATATATATATATATATAGAGAGAGAGAGAGAGAGAGAGAGAGAGAGAGAGAAGGTAGTAGCTGTTAACAGCCATGCTAGCCAAGCTTTCAAAGAGATTTTCTATCTTTTTTTTTCTTAAATCTAACCATACAAATGTGTTCTACATGTTTAATTTTATAGAAATTGACTTTTAGATCATACAATTCCAATGCGCAGATAGGTTTTTATAAGGTTTAAAAAACCGACAATTTAAGATTTTTTTAATATTTAAAAATTAAAAAATCATATTTTTTTTTATCAAAAACGTGATTCAAGTGCTATTTCCTAGTAGATCGACCATGCAGAACACAACTGTATGGTTAAGTGTAAGAAAAACATGAAAAAAACTTTTTAAACCCCCAATAAACTAGAAAAGAGGTTAGCAGCTACCACCTTCATTCTCCCTATATCTATATATAGCCAATACATTTCTATCCGTTTGAAAATGAAAGGCCTGTACGAAAATTTTCATATATATAGCCAATACATTTCTTTCCGTTTGAAAAAGGCATATATGATTTTTTTTTTTTTGGGGGGGGGGGGGTGGGGGGAGGGCGTTTTTGTGTTGTAATGTTAGGCAAGCTTGATACCCGGGGGATTGAACCGACACCCCCTCAGTTGTTATAGTGTGACCTAGCCATGCAGCTATCTTCATCGACCCAAGCAAGGTACACCATTTTCGTGAAACAAAAATATAAAACCATTATCTCTCTCTCTAGCTTGCTCAAATACAATCATGTTCAAGGCCAAGACAAGACAAGGTGTGCATGTGACTTGAAGCCAAAAGCTATTCATCACCCCTAGTCTATCATCGTCCCTTTTTCTGTCCAATCATGAAACTAAAAAATGATAGAATACCAATAATCAGTCACCGTTCAGGTAATCTGTCAAATCACTTTAAGGAAGTGATTTGACATCTTCACCGTTCATTCTTCATCTCAAAGGACCTCATGGTCTTTGTGTATGTTGTAGACGGTGAGGATGCTAATGAAAGTGATTTGACAGATCACCTGATCTGCTCTCCTCTGCCTCTTTGGTGCTTTTAGACCGCGCGAAGGGAAGTAAAAAAAACCTGTCCCATGTAAAATGAAAACAATGGGTGAAAGAAAGATTATCAATGAAAGAACACGGCCATAGGGAATATATGGGGATCTGGTGAAACACACAACAGAAATGACCCACCACCCACCTCGAATCTGAAGGAATTCAATGCTAAAACCCCCGTGACCAACTTCCTTCTTATTATTCCTTTTTGGCTTTTTCAACCTCAGTGGGGGAATAATCTTGAAGGTGGGGAGGGAGTGACTGAGCGACTTGTATTGGGCAAAGAACCAGAATGAAGTCGCGAAGTTTATAGCGTATGGTTTTCTCGTTTTTTTCGGTGGGGAGAATGGTGAGTGGAGAGTGAGGTTTTTGAGTGGGTATAGAATGATGGGAAGGATGGCGGTTTGCAGCTGGTGGAGAGTGAGTCTGCTGCTGGTATTGATATGTTTGGAGACCTGTCTTGCTACTCTCTCTCCCTCTGGTATCAACTATGAAGGTGAAGTGAATGTGTTGGTATTTTTTTTTTCTGTTTTTTAGTTCAAGGGAGTTTTGGTTTTGTATGGGGAGATACTCTTTTGTTCGTGCATTTGTGTTTCAATTTATTTGGAGATGTTTTTGCTTCGGAATAAGGGTAAGTGTTAAATTAGTGATTTTTTTTTGGGTGTTTGGCGTTTCAGTGGTGGCTTTGATGGCTATGAAGAGTGAGCTGAATGACCCATATAACGTTTTGGAAAACTGGGACATAAATTCTGTTGATCCTTGTAGTTGGAGAATGGTAACCTGCTCTGTTGATGGCTTTGTGTCTGCTCTGTAAGACAAAACTCTCTCTCTCTGCATGTTTATTTGTGTACATATATTTTGGATTAAGAATTTATTTTTTGGGAAAATTATTGTGTATTGGATACTGCAGGGGGTTACCCAGTCAGAGTTTATTTGGAAAACTGTCTCCAGGGATTGGAAACCTCACCAACTTACAGTCTGTGTGAGTAGAGGAATGCTTTTTCCCTTTTTGCTATTCTAGTGTCGAGAATAAGTGATTTTGTGTGCTTTCTTGCTTGTTTTTTCCTTTTTTGCTGTTATAGTTTTAGGACTAGAATTGGTTGAAAGCATGTACGAGGGGAGGCCATTTTTTTTGTTGATAATGTGGGTTTTTATTTATATAGGTTGTTGCAAAACAATGCCATTTCAGGCTCTATTCCAGCTGACATAGGAAAGTTAAGGAAGCTTCAAACTCTGGACCTCTCAGGCAACCACTTTAGTGGTCCAATTCCTGATTCGTTGGGTCAACTAAAGAAGCTTAACTATCTGTAAGATTTTATAATCTTAAGCTTCAATTTTCTGTAAATCGCAAAATATCGAACTGAACTGACTGCGAATTCGGTTTCACACTTCATTTGTAAGCTGTAATTTCTCTGGCGTTTAAACTATAATTTCTCTGGCGTTGCATAATGCGAGTATGGTTCTTGGTTCAGAAGCATGTTCTGATGGTGAACTTTGAATATCTTATGGTGTAATTGAAGCTGATTAATGCTTGTATTTTTTATTTGTGACCAAGCTAGGCGATTGAATAACAACAGTCTATCAGGAAATTGTCCAGAATCCTTATCCACCATCAAGGGTCTAACACTTGCGTACGTTTCTGTTAGTATCTTAAATCCGTTTCCATTGTTTCGAGCACAAAGGAGAGTGTCATTCATTTTGATTTTCTGAATGCAGGGATCTTTCTTACAACAATCTGAGCGGTTCTCTACCTAATATATCAGCTAGAACTTTCAAGTAAGGTTATTCTTATTCATTACATTCTCGTTTTCATGTGCGGTCTTAATGCTTGATTGTTGTGTTTCCTTCAGTGTTGTTGGCAACCCTCTAATTTGTGGATCTGGTTCCAAAAACAACTGTTCTACACTATCTCAAGAGCTGGTTTCCCTTCCTCCAGATCCCAGTGACGGTAATTTTATTTTGACAACTTGTCCATTTGAGTAATCATTATATTTTCTGATGAGACTAATGACATTCTTATTTTGCAACTATGCTAAAATTTATGTTGATTTCAATGCTCAGCTGGATCACAGTCCATTGGGTCTAGAAAACACAGTGTAGCTATTGCTTTTGGTTCAAGCGTTGGTTCTGTCTGCATACTTATCATTGCTGCGGGATTACTTCTTTGGTGGCGGCATCGACATAATAAGCAGATATTCTTTAACGTTAATGGTATGCTTATGATTTTAATTTTTTAGTTATTTGGGAGACGAGTCTGAAATCTTAAAAAGTCCATATAATGCTTCTATTTGTAGCCCGTTATTAGGAGAGACTTAATGATGCTTCTAACTATAGCACTAAATAAAAGAACATTGGTTTAAATAAAAAACAGTATGTGCAGCATATTCATGAATGGCTGCAATTTACATTGTTATTTGCAGTAAGCCCAAGTGCAAAAGATTCTGAAAGTCAGAGTTTCTGAGGGAGTATATCTTTGAATATGAAATACAGGGGCTAATGAACTAGTAAGAACATGCTGACGTTGATGACTTTGTCAGCAGGTTCAGCAGGTAAAACGCCAATCATAGCAATGTCTGAATAAGGATAGAATATGTGATTTTTGTCATGAAATTTTCCCTTTCATGAATAGGAAGCCTCAATTTCATAAACCATGTATTTGGTGTTCTCCAATTCTCATGACGAGATTCAATTCTAACAATAAGGAATACTAGATTTCAAAGCCAGTTCTAGATTGGTCTTGATCATGACAATTGCATGATTAGGTTGTGGATCTTTATTTAAAGCAATTAACAAATTTCTGGGGGCATTGTTCTTTTAAATGCTTTTTAAGACATTTTTTGTTGTTGGTCATATGATGCCATAGCTATCAAACATATGGATGATGAAGAAAAGAACTTACAGAGCATTTTTGTGCCCAATTAGTGGTATGCTAAGTTAGGGAAGATTTGTATCTTAACAGTTGTATAAGTTTCTTTTCTGGCACCACTCAGGATTTCTGGTAAAGTACAGTTACTGATATTAATTGTTATGATTCTTGATAGATATTAACGATCATGTATTAAACAACAATAAAGAACTCAAAAGGCTATTCAAACTTTTAATATGCATGACAGTCTAAAATGTGGTTCAGTGGATTATTTTGCAATCTACATGAGTTAACAAATAAAACATCACCAGAGGAGCTGCAAGATGACAGAGAATGTCTTGGAAATGGATTTTTTCAGTGTAATATTTGTAAGTGACTCATTAATATGATTGTTACAAGGGACTTTTTGGTGTTGGTGTTTTCTTTAAAATAGTTTGAATGCCATGTAATAACTTAGGCATCACCTGTCCAAAATCTTCTGGATTATATGTAGATAACTGATGGACCAGTAGTTACTTGAAACTATACATTTCTAAAATATCTGATGTTTTGTCTCAGAACCAAACGACCCAGAGTTATGCTTGGGGCACCTGAAGAGATATTCATTTAGGGAGTTACGGATTGCAACTGGTGATTTTAGTTCAAAAAATATTTTGGGCAGAGGAGGTTTTGGAATTGTGTACAAGGGGCGCTTGCAGGATGGCACTCTGGTGGCTGTGAAGAGGCTAAAAGACACCGATGCAGCTGGGGGAGAGGTTCAATTTCAAACGGAAGTTGAGATGATCAACCTGGCCATTCACCGGAATCTATTGCGCCTCTGTGGGTTCTGCACCACTGTGAATGAACGAATTCTTGTATATCCTTACATGCCCAATGGCAGCGTTGCTTCCAGGCTAAGAGGTTAGACATTTTAATGAGTTGGCTGTCCTTGAATTGCATCTAGCAGCTGATGGAGGCCATTAGATGTCACTCCATTATATTCAAATCTAATATTTAGTATTTGCAAAAATACCAGAGGTATTCCTGAAAATTGACATGCATATTGAGTCATCTAGAGGCATATTTGATCTGCAATTAGCATGCTAGCATCATGTGGCCTCTTTTGAACAGTGCTAATTTCAAATGATGTTTACTGCATTTTTGCTCTGTCAAAGAGCCATGGCACTACAAGAGGGAAAAGAGGGTCGAGTGTGATACTGTCATGCTTTGTCTTCCCAGGTCTGACAATTGGAGGTGCAAAAAACCAATCAGTGTGGTGCAATGAACTACATTGATTTTCACCATCTGTGCGATGGACAACAGTTGTATTCTGGAATGAAAGTACTTGTGTTATATGGATGAATAATCCTGCATATGCATGCTTGACTAGTCATTTCTGAGATATTTGAGCTCTTTCCATTTCTTTAAATCTTCTTTGTCTAACAGATAACATTCATGGGAAACCGGCATTAGATTGGTCAAGCAGGAAACAGATAGCTCTGGGGACAGCACGGGGTTTAGTGTATTTGCATGAGCAATGTGACCCAAAAATAATTCATCGGGATGTGAAAGCAGCAAACGTACTCTTGGACGAGGACTTTGAGGCTGTAGTTGGAGATTTTGGCTTAGCAAAGCTGCTGGATCTTCAGGATTCACATGTGACAACAGCTGTCCGGGGAACTGTTGGACATATAGCACCAGAATATCTATCTACTGGCCAATCATCAGAGAAGACCGATGTTTTTGGCTTTGGGATATTACTACTGGAGCTGATTACAGGACAAAAAGCATTGGATTTTGGACGTGTTGCAGGCGAGAAAGGTGTCATGCTTGACTGGGTATGTTTCTTGGCTGTAAGGTCTCTTCTGATCCTGCAAAAAATGACCCAGCATGCCCATATCATTTGGCCAGGCATATACATCGCAAAAGCATCAACTTATAAGTTCATGTTAATAGTTGTGTCTGTGCGGTGCCAGCTTGGCTCCTCATGTACTTAGAAAATGTCCATGAAGTCTTATTATTGAAATACTAGACTCTTGGTGAGATGAGATACTATTAATGGGCTAAACATGGCATCACACAGTCAGTTATATGCTGTTTGACTATGGGCTAAACATGGCATCACACAGTCAGTTATATGCTGTTTGACTATGGGCTAAACATGGCACATAGTTGTTGATGCTTGCAACTGTTTTGATTGCTGTCATCCGAGAACATAGCAAGGGTATTAGAATATTGCATCACGCTGCTTTTCCTATTTCTCTGCTCATTGTCAAGGTTATGTTGGCCAGTATATATTATGTAGATATAAATGCTGCAGTTAAATGGATCAAGATCTTCAAGATAACCTCTGCAGCTTCTTAAAAGTTGTGCTATTAGTTTGAGTTTGTTGCTCAATTTCTCAGATCACTGATTCCATCTGTTTTAATCTGACAGTCCTTTGCTCCAGTTAAGCTCCATTAACCACTATAGTTTGTGGAGTTGTCGTATATGACGAGGACTGGCAACCAATTGGCTTTGGATTGATTACTGGTGCATTTTCTTGTTTTCAGGTGAAGAAACTACACCAAGAGAACAAGTTGAATCTAATGGTTGACAAAGATCTCAAGAACAACTTTGACAGAATTGAGTTAGAAGAGATGGTTCAGGTGGCTTTGCTCTGTACACAATACCACCCTGCCCATCGTCCTAAGATGTCCGAGGTCTTGAGGATGTTGGAAGGTGATGGATTGGTAGAGAGATGGGAGGCTTCTCAGAGGGTAGAGACACAGAGAAGCAAGAAGGTTGAGAAGGAGGAACACAAGCACCTGGAATTCATAGAGGAATCATGGTTGGTTGTCGAAGCCATGGAATTATCAGGACCAAGATAAGAATTTCTTGAATCTGAAGTTTTGCAATTCCAAAACCCATTTTTCAATGAATCCCATATGTTCATGTCAATTGCCTATATTCTTCTGTAATATTATGTGTAGCATAGTTGTTAAAATTGAATTGAGGAGGAAAAATTCTTCATCCATTTCAGTAGAAAAAGTTATAAATAAATGACAGTTACAACCTCATATCTTGAGAAAATGTTACCACAATTTGTAGAAGCCAAGATTAGAACCAGATAAGAATTTACAACTTTTCATTTGGATTTTCTCCGAGTGGAAGTGGAACGTTCCTTGAGGTTTGTCCACACTTCTTGAGCAGTGTCAGCACATATAACACTGTCGACAATGTCTCTAGATAAGGAATCTAGGATCTATGAAAGAATCATACGATGACGACTCTACTGATTGGACAATAGAACCATGGATGAATCCTAACTTATTTTTGGCACCAAGTGCCATGATCATGAAGTGACTTCAAGTTGCATAGTTCTCTCCATTAAGTGGCTGAGAAACTAGAATTGTTAGCATCAATGCTGATCACCATCGTGCTTGCATTCTGATTATCTTCTGCCATAAGGATTGCCAATAGATAATCACCAAGCAACAAGCCGAAAAACCATCAAGGTAAGAGCCAAGACCGTTGAAAACAGAAGTCCGACAAGAACAGGTCTCTATGCTAACTGATAAATCAATTTTAAGATGAAAGACATGATCAAATTGATTCGGGCTTTGATACCATGTTAAAATCAAGGTTGCCAAAGTAGGAAGCGAAAGCAGGAAAAACGATATGGGAAGCGAGAAGCGGAGCATTTTAAAATTTATAGGAAGTGGGAAGCCAAGTATCAATTTAAAAGTAAAATATTAAAAAAAATGAAGCAATATAGGAATCTAACAAGAAACAAATAAAAACTAAAATAAAATTGATCATTCTTATATTTCATGATTTTTCAATAAAAGTTAAATTTTTGTTAAAATCTAACAATGATGGTTACTAATTTAAAGAAAGTACATGAAAAGTGAGTAAAAGCATGAGAGAAAATACATGAAAAGAAACATGAGAAAAGCATATAGGAAGCATAGACCATGTATGTGGAAAGCATAGAAAAAATATGGGGGAATCGAGATTCCCATGAAGTTTTGGAAGCGTGGAGTATCGTGCTTTCGAAACGAGTTTCCAAGAAGCGAGCTTCCCACCTACTGACTTTGGTTAAAATTGAATTGAGGAAAAGTTTTTCATCCATTTTGGTAGAAAAAATTACAAATAAATAGGATACATTCCTCTATTGACAGTGACAACCTCGTATCTTGAGAAAACAGTGTTGCCACAATTCGTGGAAGCCAAGATTGAAAACATATAAGACATTTGGATTTTCTCCATTTGGAACTTACAACAGATAAAATATCTTGCAGCACTGTGTTGAGACTAAATATCACACATATCCACGCGGAGTATGAAGATAAGCCTATCAACTCTGGTTACAGATAAGAACAGATTTCAACAATAGTTTCTTTTTTTTTTCTCTTATTGTAATTGTAAATAATTTTTTTTGTTTTGATTGACAAGAACTTGAGCCAACTTGCTAACAAATTGGCTAATCTTATTCGATATCTGCTCATGCAGTTTATTGTTCATCTTGGAGGTTAAATTAAATGGGATGCATGTGGATTGTCAGATTTGTCATTGCAAGCTTGCATTGGATTAGGTCCGGACTCTCACTCCAAACTCAAGTCCAATCTTGGATAGAAAGGGATCCCAATGGCCAAAAAATGACTCAAACATGAGCCACAAGCAAACTGTGTTAATAAAGCACTCTCATAAAAAAAAAGGTACTGGCGACTAGCCCTTCATGGGGGCGTGCATTTGGCCAATGGAGCGGCGTGACATGGCCGCACGGTTTGGATTTGGATCGGATGTGGTCAATACCAGATCTTACTAATCTGATGTTACATAAATGGATTCGGACTCGGATGGTGAAAAGCTTATACCGATTTTCTTTGTCGGACTCAGTGGCAAAGAACTTAAACAAAGTGCTCATCTGATTATAATCGGATATGGTTTCAGCTTATCAAATCTGACTAAATGAAGTTGGATTTGATTGGATATCAGATAAAATCTGATCCATTGACATCCCTACTTAGTGGTAACCTCAAGTGACATGTTTGAGACCAGACTGTTTATTGGGTTGTAGCAGCTGTACAGGATTTTTTTCTAGAGAGAACCGCATTCAGACCTAGTCTCCGGCCTGGGCTAGGCTTTTCCCTGTCAAAATGAAAAAAAGGGCGTTTCTGACTATACCTATTAGGCAACTATGTCATCTGAAGTTGCCTAAGAATGTGTTTTGGAGGTCACTGGTCAGATGGGCTACTTCAATAGCTAGGGACATGAAATGGTTGGATTTGGATTGGATGTTCCAAATCCCACATCATATTTATGCTAATTGGATCTGGAGCCAGATTTGGACATGGATGTTGACATCCCTATGAGAGAGAGAGAGTCGTTTTACAAGAACAGCAAATAGAAGGAGAAGGAAAGGCAACATGTTCTTCTACCTCGAAGAAAACACAAAGGTTAACTATATTTTGTACTACAAAATACCGTTTTATCAGCACAACGATAGGTTTTCATGGCACATCTAGTGTTCTACAGATGTCTCCAGTAGGGGTGTCAAAGGGTTGGGTTTACCCGGACCTGACCTGGACCAAATTCTATAGGGTCCGGGTATGGTGACAAATAATATGACCCGGGTCCAGACCCAAAGTTCCAATTAAAACATGGACCCGGGTATAGTTTGTGAAATTTATACCAGACTCATGCCTATTCCGAGTTTCGATTAAGACCTGCAATTTTCATTGTAAAATTTATAAAAATTTTATTATTTTACCGGGTCTGGTTCATGTAGTTCTTATCGGGTCCAGGTCTTATAGTAGACCCGATTAAACCCAGGTTTGGACCCGATACCATACCCGGAAATCCGGACTAAGTCTGGTTCAACCTGGGTCCGAACCAAACCCGACCCGTTGACACCCCTGGTCTCCAGTAGCCTTTGGGAGTATTCCATCAGTGCCCACTTCCATATGGTCCAGCCTTGTTATACAGACATACTAAAATCCTAACAAGTACTGTTGGCCCGGTTATTAAAACAAGCCAAAAACATTTCTATGAGAAATGGGTCCACATAATAAATGCAAAAACGCATCTTTGGCACCTCTTCCCATGGGTAAGACTTTCTCTCTCAAACGTTTTATTCAAGAGAATCAAGACACAATACCTTGACTTCGGTGGGGTCATAGTGACAAAAGTTAAAAACGGCAAAATATGGGCAGTCAAAAACTCAGGAGATTTTGATTTTTTTTCATAAATCTCATATTTTTTTGGCAATAAAAAATAAATTAAAAATATTTTTATAAGAAAATATAAATAAAATACATTTAAAAATAAAAATCTCGGGGGTTTTCACGATAAATATCTGTTAAAAATGTAAATCTCGCGATATTTGTCACTCTTTGAAAATCTTGAGAGAAATTGCCATTTTAAACTTTCAAATAATTTCTTGCAATATTATTGCCAGATTTTTATAAATCTCACAATATTTGTCACAGAGGTCGGGGTATAACAAATGCCTTATTATTATTATTATTATTATTATTTTCAAAGAAGATAAACTGGGGTTTGGCAGACCCCTACCAGTATGTTAAATACAAAAAACGAGAATAATTGAATTCTGTCAAAACTGTACAAAACTCCACCTAATGTGTCTGGGGCCTCCCCCTTCTTCGAGCGAGCTTCGATAAAGCGTTTAACACTACCAACCATATCTGATTTTCCACATTCCACAATGATCTGGCTGTGACTCCTCACCCTAGTTACCAGGAAGCCAAATGGATACTAGAAGCGATGCGTGAAGCAGAAGCGGGGAAGCCAGTGTTGAGCAGAATTCATTTTTGAAACGATTGTGGAAGCGTGCGAGAATTGAAAAAAGAAATGTGAAGGAAACAAGGGGTTAACGTGGGGAAGCTTAAAAAATAAATATTAACATGAAAAACACAAAAAACGAGAGAGATAGAGAGAGAAGCACGTGGGAAGCACATTTTCCACAAATAGGAAGCGAGTTTCCCCATACTTCTCCCTTTTGGGCGCTTCCTGTAACTATGCTCCTCACATCATTTAGGCTTGGTTTTGTTGCAGTTCAGGAGAACAACTGGCAGCAGGTTCTGAAGCAATCAAGAAAATCATATATTTAAGCCCTATTTGACATAAGGTGGTCTGGCTTGTAGTACTATAAACTCAAGAGCAGGGGCGTAGCTAGGGGGGAGCAGTCCTGCCTCCCCAAACAGTTAATTTTTTTTTTTTTTTAAAAGCCCAGTCCTAGCCCTGCCCTGATTCCATATGAAATAGATTTTTATCCATTTTTTAGCCCCTGACTGCAGCAAATAGTTTGATTTGTCCATATGAAATAGGTTTTTATTAATAATTGTAGCCATTTTTTATTTTATCTCAAAAAAAAAAAAATTCTTTTCTACAACCCTTTTTACCCCCCTCACATGAATCCTAGCTACGCCCCTGCTCAAGAGTAAAAGATCTCCGAGTTTTCGTCACAGCTCTCAAAGTCGAAATCTTACCAGTCTTGCAGCATTTTCTTTAAGGGCCTAGAGGGAATACTTTCTTTTTCTTATTTCTCATCTCAATGAATGGTGTATGGATTTGGATTTGGATTTGGATTTGCTACAATCTTCATAAAACTGAATTAACTACCTTTTGGAGTTAATTGAGATAATGTTAGCATCATCATTAGAGGGTGAATGCATAGGCACTAGTTGAAGTGACTCTTACTAGCTAGATATCAAGTACTTTATGCTTTTCCATTCGAGGAATACCAATCTTTATGTCACTTTTGATGTCCATTAACACGTCTTTTCATGCATTACTCACAATGGGTAAATTGAAAGGGTGACGTGGTGTAGTGGGTCATCAGGTCAGTCTAACAATGGGTAAATTGAAAGATTCGTGAATTGAATCTTGGTACCTTTTTACTCAAGGAAGATATGGTTTGAATACTATTTCACCATTTTGTGTCTATATATACATTAAACAGTGCGCGCGCGCGCGAGAGAGAGAGAGAGAGAGAGAGCTGCTCCTTTCTTTGGATCCGTATCCGCTGAAGGATACTTTATCAAACTTAAGTAAAAATTGGATTGGAGAAGAAAAGCAGTTTTAAGCTCAAATGGTTTGGCTTGTACTGTCACATGAATGCTATAAACTTAAAAAAGAGTCGGGAAAACATTTGGGTTATTGTCACTGCTCTCTAAGTTGAATCTTACCAACTCTTACAGCACTTTTTTCTAGTAAGGTCTGCAGGGAATAATAACTGTCTCACCTTTTATCACAATGCATAGTTTATGGATTTGGATTTGCTAGAATAATCTTAAAAACCAACTAACTAGCCTTAGGGATAATTAACTTGGTGTTAGTGTCATCATTAGAGGATGAATCTACAAACACTAGTTGAAGTTGGACTCTTTCTGCCTTGCTATTTTGGAATTTATACTGCATTCCGTTATCCACCAACTATGCTTGTTGGCAATTTCGTCGGATGCTGAACGAATCTAGCTTTATTTTGCACTTTCACTGGTGTAGGTTCCTTCTGCTTTGAATCTTCTAACTTTTTCAGCCAAGGAGGTCACTATTTCATCATTTTGTGGCTCGACGTGCAACTGGATTATTTACTAGGAAACAGCAAAATGCTAGTTTACATTGGTAAAACATTGAGAGAGGAGATTTGTTCTGTCCCATTGTAAAACCTATACCAAAGTGCAGTAAAAATTGTTAAGGATAACGATAATGTTAAGGCCCAAGATACCGGTCAAACCGAGAGATCGTAATCTCTCTGTTCCATGGACTCCCCTTGGCTCTATGTAGCAGCATCAGGACTCTTCAAGGATAAGCCAAATGTAACAGCACCAGTATTGAGAACTCTTCAAAGATAAGTCAAATGAGTTGTAGTAACCTAGTGTTTTGTAACAACGGTCTTATGGTCTTATGTTCTATCGTGTAAACCGTGAGGCCTATAAATAAATGCTTCTGCGTCTCAGCTGAGCCGAATATACACTGAGACTGTGTTTTCTTCATAGCCATTGTTATCATGTTATTTTCATGGTATCAAAGCCATCCTCTCCAACGAGCTGTCCAATGGTGTCCACCGTATTTAATCCGAATGGGTCGATGACACTTACTATAGCAGCAACTCAATGGAATGTTGTGGCCAGTCTTGTTTCTATCAAATTGAATCGAGAAAACTACCTTCTCTGGTGCTCACAACTCATGGTGAGTCAAAATTTGCTAAGTTTTGTTGATGGGTCATCTTCTAAACCCGTCGAGTCTATATCTGATAAAGACAACAAACATGTAGTCAACCCTGATTACCATGTATGGCATAAAACCGACCAACTTGCCTTGAGCTGGATTAAGGCAACGATCTCTGAAGCTGTTTTTGGGCAAATAATAAGAACCAAGTCTGCCCGTGAAGCCTGGGTAATATTAGAAAAAGCCTATGGCTCGCAATCTCTTTTGCGCATTATAATGTTGAAGAAAGAATTAACCTTCATTAAGAAGGAATTGTTGGACATGTTGGCATATCTTGATAAAATCATATTTTTATCTGATTCATTAGCAGCCTCAAACCATCCTGTTAATGATTCAGATCTTATCCAAATAACTCCAAATGGCCTACCCATTGAATATGAAAGTTTTGTAACGTCAGTTAGAACATGATCCACCATTCTCAAGTATGCAGATTTATATGATTCATTAATCAACCAAGAAAAGAGACTGCTCATGTTACACTCTAAAGTATCTGAAGTTCAAGAATTCAGTCAAATTGCATTCTCTACCACTCGAGGAAGAGGCTGAAGATGTGGCTCCTACAAAAGGCGGTGGAATCAAGGTCGGGGGAATGGTCGTGGTTCTACCTTGAATAACAACTAAGGCTTCTCTAATCCACGGGCACCTATAACTTGTCAGCACTGTGGCAGACGTGAGCACATTGCAAAGGACTATTGGGACATTCCAAAAGCTTTTCAGCCATGTCTATGCAACAAGGAGGAGATGAATATTGGTTTCCTGATACAGAGGCCACCAATCATTTGACCATGCATGAGAAAAATCTTACAAATAAATCTTTATACATTGGGAGTGACTCCATTATGATAGGAAATGGTAAGACTCACCCTATTTTTCACATGGGTGACATGGTTCTCTCATCTCAAGGATCTCAGTTCTCATTAAAAAATGTCCTTCATGTTCCAACCATCAAAAAGAACTTATTGTCTGTTGGTCAATTTACTCAGAAAAATATCTATGTTTTTATGTTCTCACCATCTCACTTTGTTGTTAAGGATCGTTAGACAGGCAAGATTTGGCTTTAGGGTCAGAAAACTAGTGTGGGACTATATCCCATCAAGGCAAGCAGTGACTCATTACATTCAGCGGCTTATACAGCAAGTCGTCAATCCTTTGACCTATGGCATCGACGGCTCAGACATGCCAACAAAACCATTGTTTCGTTCCTTGGATCTAACAATAATATCTCTTTAAATAAAGAAATACAAATAAAAACTTGTGTCAACTATCTCACAGACAAGGCTCATATATAAACTACCTTTTAGCCACTCTCAGTCTTATAGTTCGCGGACTCTAGAACTTTTGTATGCTGATGTCTAGGGCCCTGCACCTGTGGATTCCAGAGAAGACTTTAAATATTATTTTTTATTAGTTGGTGATTATTCACATTTTTGTTGGCTATTTCCCATGAAAAATAAATCTCAAGTATTTGGTTGTTTCAAAAATTTTAAGTTCATTGTTGAAACACAAGCTGACTTTACTATCAAATCCTTTTAGTCTGATAATGGTGGTGAATTTACTAGTTCAAAGTTCAAGAGTTATCTTCAACAACTTGGTATATTTCATCATCTCTCATGCCCACATACACACGAGCAGAACGGTCTTGTTGAACACAAGCATCGTCACATTGTTGAAACTGGCTTGAGCATGCTCAGTGATACCCGTCTAGCCCTTGAGTACTGGGTCGATGCATTCTAAATGACCATCTATATTATCAACTGATTACCAACCTCCATTCTAAAACTTTGCACCCCATATGAACTCTTCTTTCACCATAAGCTAAATTACTCTCATCTGCGCATCTTTGCCTGCCTCTGCTATCCTCTACTCACACCCTACAATAAATTCAAGTTCCAACCTAAGACTCTACCTTGTATTTTTCTGGGTTACTCCTCTTGCCAAAAAGGATATATTTATTTTCATCCTCCAACCAGTCGAACATACATCTCTCGTCATGTATATTTTGACGAGTCTTCTCTTCCCAATGTACCAGTTTTGACCAATTTGTCTTCTCTCTCTCCCTCAACCATGTCCCAGTGGGGTATTTCCCTGCTTGCCCCGCCTACCCCCCCCCCTAGACTGCCCTCTCCTCCATGCTCTACTCTTGTGCCTCCTGCTTCCCCAATGGTTGTCGCGAACGCTAGATCCGATTCACCATCCCAATCATCTTCTCCTCCTGATATTGCTTCGACTCTAGGTTCTTCTGTGTCTCCAGAACCTTCCCCAACATCTTTATCTATCTCTCCACTCTCAGTGCCCACCCCGGCTGATCATCGTTCCTCGTCTCACACCCATCCAATGGCCACTCAATCCATGACTGGCTCTCTGAAACCCAAAACTTTTGTGACTTCTCTTTACCCACTTGTCCTTACTGGTCTCCACACATCTCTCCTTGAGCCTGAACCTACTACCTTTAAACAAGCTTCTCAGCTTCTCCAATAAAAAATGGCTATGCAATAAGAATATGATGCTCTTATGAGTAATCAGACATGGCACCTCATTCCTTCGCATTCACATCTTAATGTCATCGGATGTAAATGGGTTTACCATATCAAGCGCCATTTAGATGGTACTATTGCTCGACACAAGGAACGACTTGTGGCCAAAGGGTTTCATTAGGAAGTAGGTCTTGATTTTTTTGAGACATTAAGCCCTGTAATCAAGCCAACCACCATTCAGGTCATTCTCTCTCTTGTTGTCTCCTCAAAATGGATCATGCGTCAACTTGACTTCAATAATGCCTTCCTTAACGACTACCTTGATGAAGATGTATATATGACTCAACCACCAGGCTTCGAAGATGCTAATTAAGTTCCCTCACTATGTGTGCAAATTGGACCATGCCATTTATAGGCTCAAGCAAGCTCCCCGAGCTTGGTATCAACGTTTGAGCGCTTACTTACTGTCTCATGGATTTATCATGTCTCAAACTAATGCCTTTCTTTTCGTCTATAAAAAACATCATCTCATACTATTTTACTAGTCTATGTAGATGATATTATAATTACATGCAACTCTTCATAGGCCATCACCCGCATGATCACAGACCTTAGCTCTACCTTCTCTGTCAAAGATCTTGGGCGGTTAAGTTATTTTTTGGGTGTTGAAGTTCAGTATCTTCACAATTGTGTGCACTTATCTCAATAGATATATATCATTAATCTTCTCAAGAAAGCTTCCATGGTCGATGTCAAACCTGTTGCTACTACAATGAGTTCCTCTCTGAAACTCACCAAAGTTAGGACTGCATCATTCTTTGATCCAACGATGTACATAGTGTCGTGGGTGGCCTACAATATTTGTTTCTTACTCTCCCGGACATTGTGTTTGTTGTTAACAAAGTTTGTCAGTATAAGCATTAGCCTCTCGAAGAACATTGGTCTGCAGTTAAGCACATCCTTCGTTACTTGAAGGACACTATTGAGTACAAACTTCTGCTTCATCCGTCTTCGTCTCTTATCCTAAGTGCCTTTTTCGATGCTAATTGGGCAGGTTGCCCTAATGATCGCAAGTCTACCGGCAGTTTTGTTGTCTTCTTAGGCAACAATGTTGTCTTGTGGTCTTCCCACAAACAACGCATTGTTGCACGGTCCAGTACTGAAGACGAATACAAATCCCTCGCATGTGCTACCTCTGATCTCTTATGGTTAAAATCTTTACTTATGGAACTTGGTGTTCCTATGCTTAGACCACCAATTTTATGGTGTGATAATCTTGGTGCATTATTCTTAGCATTCAATCATGTGTTTCATGCTCGCACGAAACACATTGAGATTGATTTTCACTTTATTAGAGATCATGTATGTACTGGCAATCTTCAAATTCAGTTCATTTCCTCTGACGATCAGCTTGCCGATGGTCTCACTAAGGCATTGCCTACATCATAGTTTCATGATTTTCACATCCAACTCAACGTGTGCTTCCCCTTGCTAAGCTTGCGGGGGCGTGTTAAGGATAACGATAATGCTAAGGCCCAAGATATCGGTCAAACCAAGAGATCATAATCTCTCGGTTCCATGGACTCCCCTTGGCTCTATGTAGCAGCATCAGGACTCTCCAAGGATAAGCCAAATGTAACAACACCAGTATTGAGGACTCTTTAAAGATAAGTCAAATGAGTTGTAATCTCGTTAGGTAACCTAGTGTTTTATAACAACAGTGTTTTGTTCTATCGTGTAAACCATGAGGCCTATAAATAAATGCTTCTGCGTCTCAGTTGAATATACATTGAGACTGTTTTTTCTTCATAGCCATTGTTATCTTTATTATTGTTATCATGTTATTTTCAAAAATTTCAAAAAAAAAGATGGGTAAGAATGTTCCCCAAATAAGAAACCATCTCCCCCCCATTGTAGAAGATCCTCGCCTCCCACGATTTCAGTAGTGTGAGGTTTATCTACACCCACTGTGATAAGAGTCCTCACACTGAGCCACTCTACCCCCCCTAGAGAAAAATAGAGAGGTTGAGAACAAAAGAGAGGGAGGAGATCCGCCAGAGCGCTGTCGATTGGAGGAGCCGCCTCCGATAGGTAACGACCCCTCTCTTTCCCATGCTTTTCTTTTCTTTTTCTATTTTAAGAGAGAGGTCAGTCGCCATGGCTACCAACGTCATTGCAGAGAGAGAAAAAGAGAGAGTCGGCAACTAGAGGTTGTCAGTGACCTTAATTTGATCGACAAGTCATATTTGAAGACTGACTCGGTTTGAGAGTAAACCAGACCGAACATGCAAAAAAAAGAGAGAGACCATCTCAACTGATTGAACTGAACTGAACCGAGTCAGTCTGACCAAACTGGTCAGGGTATGAATCTAGACCGAGTAGGGTTTAAATGAGACCAACTCATTTTGGGTCTAGCCAAATCGATTCTGGTCAATGAATAATTAAAAAACAATAAGACAGGTTGAGACTTGTCTTAGTTCCCTTGTTTTGGGTTGGATCTGGGTCCAGTTTAATCCAATTGATCTGGACTTGTCTAGGTTGGACTAGACCTAAACTGAACTAGGTTTGCATTCAGTCCATAGCTAGACAGATCACTCATGCATCCAAAATAGAACTGCATCTGTATCCAGTCTATAGCTAGACGGATCAACCTTGGATCCAAATCATAGCTGAGTCTAGATTCAGTCTTTGACTAGTTTGAGTAGTTTTGGATCCATATCATAACTTGATCTGGATCCAGTTTGTAACTAGTTGAGTAAGTTTTGGATCTAGATCAAAATTGGATTTGGATTTAGTCTCTGATTAGGTGGATCAATTCTAGATCCATATTAGAATTGGGTCTACATTCAGTCTATTCTCGACTGGATCAGTTCTAGATCCTAACTAAAACTAAATTGGATCTAGTCTAGTCAGTTCCTAACTAGAACCAAATCTAGCCTAGTTTGTTTTCAATTAAAATAGTTTGGGTCTAGTCCAGTTACACCAAACTGGATTTGAATCCACATCACTTAGTAATCAAATATGATATGGGATTTAGAGAGTTCATATGGGTCTGAACCCAAACCCAGTTGGATCCAGACTAGGTTTAGCAAACCCATTATTTTAAGCTCAGACTAAGCCTTGTTTGACCAAGTTTGAGTCAGGTCAAATTGCAATGAGTTAAAATGACCAAATTAATCTTGTATATGTGACCCGATATCAAGTTAGTAAAATAAATATAAATTTGTACCCTAAACTCAGAATTGAATGAGGGTTGATGCATTGGATTTGTGTCATAAAGAGAAATTTGCATGTTTTATGGTTCTAACCAAATCAAGGATACAAAAATTGAGGTTTGACATACTACCTCGAAAAGAGTATTTTGGTTATTTTGATAAATTATAAAGAATGTGTTTATTAATATAAACATACTTGTGTGATGATCAGATTCTACTATTAGAGCTACGTGAGACTCGACTGCAAACTGGAGTGCAATGTTTGCATTCGAGGTAAGAGATATTATAAGCATGTCTAGTTAACAATAAACAATGCTTTTGTTTGCATGTATGCGATAATTGCATGAAATTATATATATTTGAGAATGTAGTCATTACCTTGCATGTTATTTAGCTATATTTTTAAAAATCATACATCATTGAAAGATAGAATGAATGCATATGAGTTAGCTACCATGCAGAAATTGATTTCATGTACTCTTGAGCTTCAATATGATATGCATGATTAGAAATATTGTATTTTAGACAAAAATACATATACTGAGCCAAAGAACAATGAATTACATACATAAGAATAGAATTGAGTATTTGAGTAATTTGCTTGAGTCCATTCTTTTAGTTATGTTTATTACAATATTTGAGTTATCTTAGCATGCTAGACTTAACCCTGTAAATCTTGGAAAAAATGATGGATTAAAAGTACTACCCGATAGCCATCAGAGTGAGAGTGGCCATATACATGGGTCATTGGTGATTTATTAATGTAGATATACTACATTTTCTTCATCTTAGATTTGTCAATATCAGAACCCTAAGAATATTTTGAGAAATTTATTTGAGATAGAGAGCAAAAGAACTTGAAGTAGTTCATGTGGGGAAATGAGAGTTGCATAAAATATCTTAGAAGTTATTTTTACACAATGAGTGGGATTCTACGTAGATCAGGATGTAGCATGAACCATGAACCTTAGGAGCAGGTATAGCTCCTCAGTCTAACTCTCCGACTAGCTACCAATGAATCTTCTTTCACTTCAATGCCTAGTGATTCTAATCAAAATTGCTCAAATTGGCTTATAGTATGACCAACATCGTAGAATTGAAGTATTCTATATAGGTTGTTACACCCATAGTATGCTATTACTAGTATAGTAGTTAGCATTGAGTGAATGTTAACTTGTTAAGAAAAATTAAAAGAGTCAAACTTGTGTGTTTTATGATAAAAACTAAACTAAGATTAGGGGCTTAGAACCTATTACAATTGTAAGTCAGAGCCTTAAATTATTTATAATTATTCTTTACTAAGTTTTAGATTCATTCCCTTAATAATTACAATTGTAGGTTTCAGAAGATCTACCTTAAACATGTTGAAGTAGCTACTTCCATCTACAGGTGTTCGTAGACACCCAAAGAGTCATCCAAAGATTGATAGGAGTCTAACCATGGTCGATTCAATCTATGACAAGCCCATGCACTGCCATTGCCAGGCAAAATGGGTTGGTGGGAACTTTAAATT
The DNA here is from genome assembly GCF_984573655.1 of Nuphar pumila. Classification (NCBI taxonomy): domain Eukaryota; kingdom Viridiplantae; phylum Streptophyta; class Magnoliopsida; order Nymphaeales; family Nymphaeaceae; genus Nuphar; species Nuphar pumila. The sequence continues at coordinate 83,936,917 of NC_143258.1, forward strand.
TATTTTATTTTAGTAATTCCATGTGCATAATTTTTTTCGATAAGCATATGCATACATTTTTTTTTTTAAAGACAAGGTGGTGTTAGTTAGACCCCACCAATTATTTTTCAACTTAGCATTGGGTTTTGACCCTACAACGTCCCACCACCACAAGCATATGCATAATTGCTTAGACTGAGTACAAACACATTTGAGCAATGACAACTACTACCATTTCCAGCCTTTTCACTTATACTTTTTATTTATTAGTTCATAATCAAAGTGCTTAATTATTCTTTTGGCATTCATTTTTCTTCTTCTACGAGGAATGTAGAAACAACGCATGGAGTAAGAGCTCCAAGGGGGTTGCCATAGTGGGGTGGGACCTTGGCTGTTAGACAAGCAGTCAAGGTTCAATTCTCATGGGTGTCGCCCCTCTACACAAGCCAACACATAGCATATGCTTTGATAGCAGGGGTCCTATGAGTCATGCCTATTGTAGGTATGACAGGCTATCAGGTCTTCATGCCAGGTGTGATTTATTTGGGTTATAAATAAAAAAAAACATCAGATGTAAAAGACCTGACCCTGTTGAATTATGCCTATCAACTTACGTGCACGTCACTTTGTATTGGGACGTTGCAAGTTCTAATCCTAATGCTATTAGTAGTATGATTGGTAAGGGTCTCACTAACTGGTACATGCTTTTTGGATGATGTAGTTGATATGTCATGCGATTAAAACATTTTAATTTTGAAAAAAAAAGAAATTATACCATGTTTTTTTATGTGCTCACTTTGTACTTTTTCCTTTGAAAAGCGATCAGACTCGAGAGGTCTCAGGTCGGGATGTTACATCCATCCTTGAGATCCATCTCCATTGACGGATAACTCTTTTCTTTTCAAACTCAAGTGAAAAATGGATTGGATCCGACATTTTCTATTCTAGAGAGGTTATAATGGAAGCTTTCCATCCTAACTTGCGGATACATATGAGATTAGCCCTTTAGAATTTGAAGTACTAAAACATATTTTCTAGATCTGTGACAGGCTAATTTGATCTCACCAGGATCTGAATCGGTATAGGTTTAAGCATATGTATATTCTTTTCACTGCAGGGACACCATATTGACTCAGACGAATGAAACTACATATTTTTCAGGTTCCTTATGCATGGTCCTAGAATGCTTAGGTGTCTGGTTAGATCTGGAACTCAAATTGAAAATTCACACAAGTTGGATATGGGCTTAGATCTTACTGTGATCCGTCCCGGATTCCACGTTTTCTCGTCACCGGATTCCACATTTCTCACATGAGAGAGAGAGAGAGAGAGGTTTTGATTCATTCAAGGCAAAAGGAAAACAAGGGAAAGAAATATCCACTATGGGAGAAAAAAGTAGTGGGGTACAACTCTTTATCGGTAGGTGCACTATGAGGAGGAAGCCACTTCTCTATGACCAACAAAAGTATACCAGTGAGAAACCCAAAAGGAGTCCTTTGCAAACGAGAAAATCCCTTCTAACAAAAGTTGGTGCACTGGCCTTTTCCCCCACTTAATGGCTATAACACACTTTTTGTCATGTTAAGGGCTGTTTAATTCTTGGCATCTGATGAATCACCAAATATATATCCTGGGAATTTTAAGAAGTAACAACTCTGTTGTCCAAAGTAACCTTATTATTTTTTAACTTTCAAATGCTGAATATATTTTCTGAGGAAGCTAATTTCCTTCAGAGATCAATCAAAGTGCTGCAACTCTAGGCAACAAAGCTACGCTTAACTATAACAAACACCAATAGAATAAAATGCCAGCTACACATAATATTCAGCATTATAGTAGGTTACAATTCATTAAATCGTTCAGTCCAATATATTATATCTTTTTCACTCTGATACTATAAAAAGTTTGGTGGACATGCTTCGTTAATTTTCACATATTAATCTAGTTATTCATATCCCACAAGCTTGACTAGTTCATCTGATATGCCCCATTCGCGTTCGCTCCAATCTCTAAGATGATTTTAGCTGCCAACCATATCAATGCATTCAGATTGAGTCTGATCCATCTTTATCTCTAATTACCAATACATTATCCTCATTATGCTGTGTGTTGTAATCAATAATGAAGAATTCTTCCTGAAAAACTTGCAGGAGTACCTTTTGTGCGTTCAGATAGCAAAGTGGAGCAATTCATGCAATGAGTCAATGGTGACAGTAATTTCTTATAGAACAAAAGAAGATCAGGGTTGATTAGAAGGAAAAAATTAAGAACATGAACAACTCTGGACGCAAGTTTGGGATCAACATAAGTTAGTGGACTTCCAACTTTTGAATTGCTCATACTACGGTCGTTTTCAATTTGGCTCCTAAAATAATCCCACTTGAACCAAAAGTTTCACTTTTTTTTCCCCTAAATTGACCATAGCTTGCATTTTCATACCAAACTCAAACACATACTTTTTTAAGAAAAAATAAAAGGAAACAAGAGAAAAGAAAGACCTATTTGAAAAAAAAAAATGATGAAATTAAAATGCATTGTGCTGGCAGGAGGCTCGTTGGAGGCCAAGAGGAGTGCCTGAGAATTCTATGCTTCTGGGATGGCGACCACCATTACGGGCTAAGAACAGCATGGCCAGATCTCTGGCATAAAACACTTTGCTAGTTGTTGGATTGTGTTTGGAAAACAGAGTTTTTGGTATCATTTTATTACATGATGTTGGCAGTGGCAAGATGGACTTGCAAACGGGGAGTGCCTAAAAAGAAGTGCATGGAAACTGTGTCATGATGTGCACTACTAAGATGCTCATGGTACTATCATTTAAAATGCAACAACAGCAACAAAAACACCAGCAACAACAATAATAAAATCATAAAATCAAGAGGGGTCTTTTTGTTGCCATTTTCATAATATCAATTGACATGTATCTAAACAAGTTCTCCAATCTGGAATCTTAGTGAAAATGACATTTTCATGCATTCTTATTTGGAGCAGATCGGGTCATATATGACATTCCTGGGTTATATTCAATCCCCACTGCACATCTCAATTGATGGAGATGTGTGTAGCCTCTTTTTCACGCTTTGGAAGCGAAATATGTGTGTGTGGATTCAGTATAATCCACGATCACTTACATACAGTATGACACAATCTACTATGACCTGATAGCATCAGGTCCGCACTTAGGTCCCACTGGACTTACCATAACAAAAAGTTGAAAACTATACCCGAGTCTTATAAGGTCAGTAATCTATATAAATGAGACCCATTACATACTTGGTAAAATAATATTTTTTATGTTTTCTACATAAAAAATTGCAGATCTTAGTCAGAACTCAGGTTGGACCCAGGTGTGGTATGAAATTTCATAAATTCTTAATCAGATCCTCTGGGTTCAACCTCAATTCTTAATCATGTCTCCTTTATTACCAAATCCAAATCCAAATCCGAATATGAATCCTGTCTGATCCAGTGCAGGATGGATTGGGCGGTACCTGACCTGTTGACAGCCCTAGCTACAATATAGGACAAAGGCTGAATGTGATAGCTAGCTAGACAAGTAGAGATCAGCTATCATTAACTGAGAGGTCTTAGCTTGAATCACACCGAAAGCTATCACCAGGAAAATTTTAATAAATTTAAGGTGGTAGAAGTATGTAAAAGATGTAGAAAGATACTGGCTTTTGAAAAAGAACAAAAATCAAAGAATCTCTAATGGCCTTCTAGAAATACCTGAGAAAAGTGCTCATGTACATTAAGGAAGCACATACATGATATATGTTAACATATCCCACTGCTTTTGTTAAATGTTCACTTTTCTTTTTCCTTTTTTTTATGTAAGGCGGATCTATTATAATAATCAATTTCCACGTAGGTAGGTGCTGAAGGATATGATAATCAAATCTTATCTCATGATGGGCGTGGGATTACTAGAACAATCCTAGTAGGACTCCTATCCTTAAAACGTGCAATGGAGGCTAGTGATGAAAGCCATAAGCCTATCCCAAAGGAAGTGTGCCCCACCAAAAATGAAGCACCTGGAATACTTATTTCATTAAATAGACACCCTTGGAACCATCCACTATTTATTTCATGTGGGATTAGAGTTGGAAGAAAAACTCAAAGCATACGCAATCTAGGTCATTGATTATTTTTATGATTGTGTAGAATTTGATCCTCTGGAACCTAAAGATTATATTAATATACTAATAAAAATTCTAATGACAACTTTGGCAGTTTACCTTTGATTGTTTTTCTGATTGGACATTTATGCATCATTGATTACAGCATCAACTTCCGTAGAATGGTTATTTATAGCCTTGGGATAATATTCAACTTCCCTCTACCAACTTTCATCCCTCCTTGGGTGTTTCTCTCTTTCTGCTCATCAAGGATGGCAGACTCTTGGGAGAGTTCAATTCATGGGTCATGAAAGTCATGGAATTTGGAGGTGGGGGGGGGGGGGGGGGGGCTGTTTTTCTCTCTACTCCAAACCTATTAGTCTGTCTCTGCCAAATATTTCCTTTTTCCATCTTGCATTTGAGGAGGAGTTTTGGTGGAATGGAAGCAGACCGGCAAGTCACAAACGGGCATGGGGGACTTGGAAATGGTCTCTCTGGTTTCAAATATGCTATTAGAAGTAGGAACAAGAATTACAAAAAACAAGGAATCATGGCAGACAAATGATGACATGTGAAGTTTTATGTTGGGATATAATTTATGGAGTGTTCCATTTGTGAATGTACTTGTCTGTAAAATGAAGCACCAACTCCAATCAAAGAAGTATTTCATCCTTGGTTTCATGGTTCTAGTCCTTTTTTTTCATTTTATTTGCTCTTGATTGCCTTCTGTCATATTTCTAATGTTTTTTTTGGCTTTACAACACTTTTAGTCTTCGCCAATTCCTTACTTTAAAATTTGGTGTTGATTTCAACCGTGTAAGAAAGAAGCATGTCGTTGATGTGTGCTAATACCCTTTTCCAAAAAAATTGGAGTTAATCTCATTCAGAAAATGACATATTGTATGCCTTACATATAGAAGTTAGTGGAAGTCTATGCATTAACTAATTTAATTGTTTATTCTAAGTTTGGAGTGGTGTGAGAAAAGGCAAAGAACGTTTGTGTTAACAAGTCCTTTGAAGAACATGCAATAAGGAAACAAGTAACATCCGCGCTCTCTTTTTACCTTCATTTGTGAGAATATATTTTTCCTGCTTTTATGCACTAGCAAGTTTGTTTGAGTTGCTTATGTGGATGATTAATGCTTGTTTTGTTGAGGTTTTGTGACACAAATTATGCTCTCTCTCTCTCTCTCTCTCTCTCTCTCTCTCTCTCTCTCTCTCTCTCTCTCCTTCAACATACTTTTTATGCAAAAAATAGGACTGGTTGTAGTCGAATTCAAGCAAACTGGATGGATATCCAATTCCTTTTTGTTCACTTTGAGAACAACACATGGAGGTTTTGTAGATGAAGTTTGTGGTTGTGGATGTAAGAAGATTGGAAAGCAAGTCAGAACAGCAACAACAACAACAACATCAATAATAATGTTCCGACTTCTTTTTTTGGTAATTCTTCTTTTAGAAGATGATATATCGACCAGTTGAGTTGTTAGTTTGAAGAATCGAGTTATGACAGTTGTCTGTTTCCATTTTTGAAGTTTTATCTCAAAATCTTCATGTTTTTCCTGTTAAGATATTCCGTTGATTTTGTGCATGTTGAGAAGTGTAATTTCTGGTCTACGTTGGCTCCCCAAGTTACTCATTTTCATTTCTTGTTGGTTTTATGTTTTTCATGTTTTCAAAGTATTTTCTGTAGTGATTTGTATGGCATAATAGATATTATAATTTATTGTGATAATCTTCAAAGTCCAATATTTTACCAACAATGCATTTTTTAGCCCAATTTTGCTGAATAAAAACACTTTTTGATAGCATTTTTATGTTATATATATAGAGGAATTGGTTCCTCCTAACCATCCATAAATTGTGGACATAATTGATTTTCAATGTTTCAAGCTATGTTTGATATATCTGACACTACATGCTCACCATGATCTGTTTGCTAGGAATTGATTGTTGAATCAAGCTTTTTTTATGAATAAATATGATTTTATAAGCTTTAAATTTATAAAAATTCTAAGTCATTGGTTTTGAATCCTTATAAAAACATGTCACAATCGGATGATTCAAAAGTTGATTCCTACTAAAACAAACTATGTAGATCCATATGTAAGGTTAGATTCTAAAAAAACTATCAAAAAATGAAAGATTTAGATTGTATCCACACCTTCCTACCGTTTGTAAGAACCAATATATATATATATATATATATATATATATATATATATATATATATATATATATATATATATATATATATATAGAGAGAGAGAGAGAGAGAGAGAGAGAATATGAGAACTAATGTGTGAACTGCGATTTTACTTTCATGCATTATTTTTTCTTCTCTTGAATCTCACTGGACGGATGTGATCTACATGTTTGGTTTATAAGAACCCACTCTTGAATCATCCGATTTTGATGCATAATAGAGATTTTTTTTAAGGCTTTAAAGTCAATGACTCATAATCTTTATAAATATTCAAGCATTCAAAATTCACATTTTTTCATCGAAAAATCATGATCCAATGGTTTATTCCTAGCAAATTCACCATGCCAAGCATGTCCACATGGTTGGATTTGCCAAAAAAGTGTTGAAATGCTCATATTTCTAGTTCTCATGTTCTACTTCTCATATTTTAGTTCTCATATTCTAGTGACTACTGTATCATCAAACAGCTAAAGTGTCCGATGCAAATCAGACACTTTTTGGGCCGCTGATCGCGTGCATGATCAGTGGCGCAAAAAAATTTGCGGTGTGTCCACTTCCGCTAAAGGGTCGCTTTTTTGACCAAGATTTGATGTGGCATCCGACGCCCCTGGCCAACGGTACGCTAGCTGTTTCCTATATATATAATGTACCAATGTTTTATTGAGATTTTCTCAAAAAAATTATATTTCTCAAAATATAATGAGATTTTTCCTCGTCCTTATTTTCCTAAGAATAAGATTTGTGACTATATTTCATACCAATGGGAGTTGTATTTTTTTCTTCATGCATTCATGATGCAATGGCCAGACTGGCCAAAGAATTTGGAGTAATGTAGTGGAAAACATTCAGAATGTTGTGTCTAGACAAAGTTTGAGGGGAACAATCAGTGGTAGCCAAGTTTTTGGATTTGAGTATAGAGTAGCTGAAAAGTTTTTTTTTTTTTAGTGAACTTTTTTTTCTTGAGTGTGGGAGTAGCTGAAAAGTTGAGGCTCCAGTAAGACCATAGTGACTTTCTAAATTGACCACACAATAATGATAGGTATAATAATGAACATGGCCTAAGAGATGCCAGGCTGAAAATATATTAGGTTGCCAAATCCCCCTGCACAACAATAATTCAAACTCTTACAGTAGATTAGTAGAGTTTCATTTTGTGGAACTACGAGGGTAACCAATAACCCCTCTCATCCACAACAAAGTAAAATTTTTGCAACACCATATCATAATAGTTTAAAAACTCTCTGGGTCAACCCAGACTCGGCCTGGATTGTTCAGTCACTGGGTCAAAAAATGAGTACAAACTCGTTTTGTATAAAACTAGGCTGAGTTGCTGAGTCGATCCAACCGAGTCGTGGATGAGTCAGCCTTGTCATAGGCGAGTCAGCCGAGTCATGGGCGAGTCATGCATATATATATGCATGTATAATATATTTTACATATAATTACATATATTATATAAAATATAATGTAAATATTATGTATATTATATATAAAATTATGGTTATACATATATTAATAAAATTATACATTAAATATATTATAAAAATATCATATGATGCATATTATATATAATATATTGATAAAATATTATAAAATATAATAGTATATACATATATTTATATATTTTATATAAAATATAAAGTTAACATGACCCACCCAAGTCACCGAGTTGACCCGACCGAGTCACGGGTCACTAACAAGTCAACGAGTTTTAAAACCATTCACTCATTTGCCAAAAATATGGCATATTTCTTTAGCAAAATATCGTTTATGCGTATATATATATATATATATATATATATATATATATATATATATATATATATATATATATTTACAATATGATGTTCATAATAGAGAAATTGGCCGGATGTGGATATTCCATACATGTTGAAGGAAACGTTGATAACAAAATTTTTGGGCAGTAAGATTACCTTCATTCCTGTTTCAAAGTTCATGCCCTTAGGCCACGTTTGGAAATGAGAAAGTGATAGGAAAATTCTTTTTAAGAATGAAAATCAACTACTACTCATGAAAGAAGTTTTTTATGAAAAAGTTTTTTAGAAGCCATTTTCTCTTGTTCCTAAAGTATGGAAATTTTCCTTTCTAATGAAAAAACTTCCCACTTCCAAGCGTGGCATGAAGTGATGTAAGTAGGGGTGTCAACGGGTCAGATCTGGTTCGGACCCAGGTGGAACCGAACCCTATTCTGACTTTGAGGTGCTGGTACCGGGACCAGGCCTGGGTCCATCATAAGAAAAACCGTATCCAGATCCTATAAGGATCACATCAACCAGACCTAATCCATATAAATCCTATAAAATAATATTTTTTTATCTTTTTTACATTGAAAAACATGGATCTTATTAGGAACTCAGGTCCGACCCAGGTCTGGTATGAAATTTCATAAACCATACCCAGCTTCATATACTAATCGGATCCTTTGGGTCTGACCCATATTCTAATGGATCCCTATTCTTCATCACAAAACCCTAATCCTATAGGGTTTGGTACGGGTCGGGTCTGGGTCAAACCCAACCCATTGACACCCCTTGATGCAAGGTTAACAAATGTCAGCTGCAAGCGTTGTGTACTGAACGATACTTACAAGGTAAAATCGATACATGCTCCTTTTTAGGGTGTGTTTTGATCCGCAGGACGAATCCCGCCCAAGAACGGCGGAGTTTAGAAATCTTGCATCGTCCAGGTGCTCAATCAAACACAGGACAACGTGTTAAAAAAAATCGGGACTTTTTGGGTCCAAATAGACCCAAAGTTCCGGACCCGTTTGTCGAAACCAAGGGATTGCGACTTGCCACGCACCCGTTCGGGACAAAGCCCCCGCGCCCCCCCCCCCCCCCCCCCCCCCCCCGAACCCGATGTTTCCTCTTGCCCCTCCACCCCGACCTTTTCCTCTTTGGCACTCGGGCAGAAGGTGAATCGTCACCGCTGCTGCAACTCGAGCGCATCCAACGTCGTTCCCTCCGGCATCGAGTGCCATCTTCATCTCCGCCCGGTAAGCTCTCTCTCTCTCTCGGCGTGCACTCCAACTATTCGACCATTTGCCTCAACCAACTTTTGGTTCAGCAACCCAGCTCTGTTTTGTGGTTAAGGAATCTGGGTCTCTTTGTTTGTCACTGCAAATGGATTATGACTGGTATTTATCGAAATTCCTTGTTCAATCGACCAGTATGGAGGGAATGAATGGTATCATACTGAATTTTGATTCTTGATTGTGGGTTTGATTGATGCTTGTGTCATTTAGAGATTCGTAAGTTTATTAAAGTCGGTCTCTGATAGTTGTTTTAAAAGTATCTGCTTGGTAAAGCCAATTGCCGTCTTGCAAGAGTGCTTTATATTATGTTAGAGTGGTGATGCTCTCGAAGGTGGCTTTTCTTAGTACATGTCTTGTCTGATCCTGTTTCAATGTGCGTATTGCTATTATTGAAGTTCATTTTCAGCCATCTATTGGCTGTGGTCTCATTTGATTTTTTTAAGAAGTTTCTACTATTTTAATTTTTAAGTTTAACAAAACCAGTTTTTAGAATAAGTCCATTCTATTTTATTCGATACATACCAATTCAAGACTTTTTCTTGAAAAAATAATTTGGTTTAGAATCCAATTTCAACATTGTTCAAAAATATGCAACCATGTGCCACAGTTTAATTTTTGTAGAAAAATTTTATTGACTAGAGCAAGTTGTCCTGGCAACTCCAACAATGATTTATTTGTTCAATGCTAATTATTCTGTCAAATCAAACACAAGACAAAAATTGGTTAAGGACAGCTTGTTCAAGACAAGCTTGTCCTGAACAAACTGGTTAAGGTTTCAGAGGAGGAAACACAATTAATCAACATGGGACGCCAAAATAGTAGGGGTAAAAACAAAATGGCTAGAGATGGATCATGGGTAATCCGAATCCAAATTTGAATTTTAAGTAGTAAGTCCAAATCCAGATCTAGTAGAATTGGATCTGGACATGAATTTATATGATAGTACGACTACCACAAATTAGATCAAGACGCCATCATTGTGGTAAACTATGCAATAGTTCAAGTTGGCATACACCAATGATTGTTGGCAGCAGCTTCCTTTGAAGCAATTGTAGTGGCTTGGGCACCTATTAATTTATAAGCTTCTGTTATCATTTTTTTCTTTTAACATGTGTTTTATATGTAAAATTCATTGGTTCGGATTTAATGTGAATCTAAATGTAAATCAGTTGAAAAATGTCAATCTGAATCCAGGTCTGAATTTGAAAAGCATCTGTCATGACCCAAATCTGATCCATTTGCACCACTACAAAACAGTGTGATGATAATTTATTAAAAAATAAAGAGAAATAAGAGGAATAAACCAAGAATCCTGCTTGCTCCCCTACCACAGTAACACCTGCTTTAGCTAGCAACCAGCAACTTGCTCTATCCTCGCGAACCAGTCAATATCTGAATGTGTGGTAAATAAAGTTGCATTATAAATTCAGCGTTCGACTGCATGGCAACTCTACCAACTTCTCAGCCTTGCTTGGGAAAGATCACATAAGGCCATTGAGAGAGAGAGGACGGGGGGGGGGGGGGGGGGTGGCAAGCCACTAATCCAATTTGTTTGGGTTCTCATTGGACCAACTAATATTAGTTTCGACATTGATCTTGGGGTGTTTGAGTGTGCCAATTGTCCAGAAAATTAAGATAAGTTGAGAAATTGCATTTTGCAATACAAGTTATACAACATGATTTCTCAGCCTGTTCTACTTCTACCTTTTCTGACATAAGTGGGTACAGGCGAACACTTCATTCTTCAAAATGGGCCAGGTCCATAGTGGGTCTGATCCCAGTAATTGGGCAGTCCGGTCATGAGCAGAAACCGATCACTTGTTCCAATTTGTAGGGGTGGGCACCAGTTCAGCCCCAAATGGATAATCTACTGAGATACGGCCAAACCTAGGCAGTATTTACAGCTTGAACCCGATACGGAGAGACTTCCCCTGTCCACGAGCCCAGCCCGAGACCATGTGGGCTGACTCATTGGGTCTGTCCATCGCCTATCTACGTGTTGGTGGCTTATAGTTAAAATCCTCTAGTAACGAAAACGAAAGCAATAATCTCCCTCTCTCTCTCTCATATGCAGGAGAATTTCGAGTCTGCTGGGTCTAATTCTTGAGGTACGCTTTTCTCTTCTTCCATTCTATCCAAAAAAGAAATCACCTCTTTTTGCTGCAAGCACTTTCTTCTGCAAGGCTGTTTGTTGAAATGATGGGATTCTGTGTTTTGGGCTTGCTTTCTTATTTCTTTCAAATTTTGGTCTTTCATGCCTTAGTTGGTTTATTATGATTCCTTCATGTGCTGCGGAGTTTTGGTAATAATTATCATTTGATGTGTTCTTGTCATTCTGTAGAGGGCATTCGTACGAAGACCCTTATCCAGAAAATGGAATAAGTTGGGAAGTTTCAGTTTGGAGCACTCTGCAAGTGCACAACTTATTGGTGTATTCAAACACCGGTTATATGTTGTCTTGTTGCACTTTCTTGCTAACTTGCTGAGTTTTTCATTCACTTTTTATAAAACTAAGAAAAGGTATCCATTTATAAAGTGTTTTGTTGTATGTGAAAAAGCAATGTCTTTTCCAGCTCTGGATTGTGGTTTAGAGGTATGGAGGTCAGTTGCTTTGTGTTGTTCTTGTTGTTGTTTACTTGTTCACTAAGTGTGAAATTTATGGAGAACATTATATATTGTTAAATGAGCTTTTTGGGTTTTGAGAATTATCAATATGGGTGTTCAAATGATTGAGTGACCAATAAATTATAATTGTCTAGTTTTATGTGCTGTCTTCAAGTATTAGCGGGCCTTGAGCCGAATTTAGAATTTGGGTTATTTGCACCACACTTGTTTGTTAGAATTGGTACATGAATTCAAAGGCAGTTGAACGTTCAGTTGAATGGTGCATATTCACTGCATTGTTGTTGTTACACAAACCACAACGAAACAAAACAAAACACAAGAACAAGAGAAGACACAAGATTTACATGGTTCGACACTCAAGCCTACGTCCATGGGTAAAGGAGGAGCAAAAAATCCACTAGGAAATGTAAAGAAATGCAGAGACAAGTTATAGAGCTCTCAAAACCCTAATCCCCAATACACCCAAAACTCTCCTACCCCACTATCTAAAGGAGGCAGCTATAAACATAACAAAGGGCATAAAACCCTAGTCAGAACAAAAGGGGAAAATTACAAAATTAGACAGGTCCATACTGCAGGGGCTCCGCTTCCACCCTCAGAGGGGTTTATGGTAGGCTTCGGTCACCATTGAAAATCCCATTGTACAGTCACCAAAATATTTTTGGATCTGGTCACAGATTCGAGCAGGTCTAAAATTCAAGACGCCCACAACAGTTGTCATGGTTTCGTGTCAGGTGTGCATGATTGGTCATGGTGAATGTCATTGGAGCGCCTCGTTTTAGATCACATTAAAAAGTAGCAGTTTTGGAAACAAATGGGTTGATCTATTGTGCAGGACTGACCTGGCACTGATACTTATTTCCATCGGTTTTATAGTGCATTTTCCCAGTTTATGTTATTCACAATCTTTTATTTTGTTTGAGTCAGGAATTTATCTCTACATGTTTATTTTATTCGATTGGCATGGTTATTTCCTGTTTTATTTGGTTGTCTCATATTTTTCTAATTTTGTTTCTTGAACTTGTTTTGTACATTAATATCAAAGGCTAAGTTGCATCATTTCTCTAGACATATAGCATTTCTTTTTCTGTATAGTTCATACTTCTTCGTTGTTAACTTAAATCCCTTCCTTGAACATCATAAGATGGATGTTGCAGAATGCCTTTTAGATGGAAATGCTGATGCGGTTGAGTTCTGTCCATATTATCCATTTCATAATATATTGGCTGCAGCAACATATACATTGCAAGAGGGTGATGAACCATGTCGACTTGGAGGCATTTCAGTTTTCTCTGTCAAGCATGAATCAGGTCTCCAATTAGTTCAAAGCATTGAAACTACCGGTATATTTGATATAAAATGGAACCCTTGTAGAGGAAATATGAATAACCTACTTGCAGAAGCCAACTCTGGTGGCTTTTTGAGGCTTCATCGACTGAAATGCAACTTTGACATGGCTGAAGAAGCAGGTATGTTTCTTATTTGAAAAAAAACCTAATAAGTCGTACTGAATACTGTCCCATGCAGTGACTAGCTCAATGAGCATCAAATTGATTTATTTATTTAAAAAGCAATCAGATTTGTGTGCATGTAATATTGGATGCAAGAGAACTTGTTGAAAGCCAATACAATGATACATGTATCATGAATGGATTGTGATAGTTCTTTATCCTAACTGTGCGCCTTATTTTGAGAGATGATCCAGTGCACCTATTTGTGTTATGAGTTCCCTTTCTCTGAGGTCTCTTAGGGATTGTTGCCTCTTGTCATATGTGTACACATTATTTCTTGTCTTTTGAATCTTGTTCGGTTTATATGTCTAGGTCTTTCTGTATCTTTTCACATTGATATATGGATAGCTTCTTCTTTTCATGTAGGCCTTTATTCAAAAAATTTCTATTGAAAGAAAACAAGTTATTGCATTAGGATGCCGTGATATGTGAAGCATGATGTGTTTGGCAAGCTCTAGGGAAAACAAGTAGGAAGTGGCAGTGGAAGTGAGAAGTGACATAAAAATAGTAGTTAAATCATTTGTTTCACTTTTTTCAAACTTTTTACTAGAAAATGCCCATACCATAAGATAACCAGGTTTTATAGGAAAAACACAAATTTTAAATTACAATCACAACTCCAGTATCAAGAAAGTATTGTTCTCATATTAGGGATAGCAAGCTTCCCATTCTCCGGAACTGTTATTCGTCTAAAACTTTGGAAGCCCATAGTTCTACACATCCGAAGCAAGCTTCCTGGGAAACACGCATCTAAGGTTTTAAGGGGTGTCCAGTAAGTATGGTGTACAATACGTGGTGTGTATGTAACCGCACATGCACACATAGACAGATGGAGACATACACATGTATGGCAACTTGAAGCAACATGATGCTTAGATATTGATATTGTGAATAAAACTCCCATCTTGAAATAGAAACCAGTTTCCTCAATGGGAATCTTCATCTTTTATCTCTCTATGAGAAACTACAAAGTTCAGAAGCTATAGTTCTTTTCAGACAATGATACTGGGAGGCATACTTTATTAGAACATGTGTTCGAACTTCAAATTTTTCTGATCTGTGGTTATCATTGCCAGGTGAAGTTCTGGGAGAGGTTGGCAGAAAGGATATCGGTTCTTCAATGTGTTTATGCCTGGATTGGAACTTGTCACCCTCATCCATAGCTATTGGACTTTCTGATGGTTCGGTCTCTATTGTCACCATAGGAGAGGCCCAACTTGAAATAGTAAAACATTGGCAGGCCCATGATTTTGAGCTTTGGGCTGCTGCCTTTGACACACACCACCACCAATTGTTGTATACTGGTGCAGATGATTGTAAATTCAGTTGCTGGGATTTGCGAGAGAGTACCTCAGAGATGATATTTCAGAACAGCAAGGCACACAAGATGGGGGTATGCTGCATACAGAAGAATCCTATGAATACCAATTTACTGCTTACTGGAAGCTATGATGAATCTCTTAGGTTGTGGGATGTACGTTCAACTGTTAAACCTGTGATGGATAATCATATTTCATTGGGGGGCGGGGTGTGGAAATTTAAGCACCATCCATATATACCCGGCCTTGTTTTGGCAGCTTGCATGCATAACGGTTTTGCAATTGTGAGAATCAAAGAAGATGGCATGGAAATATTGGAGAATTACCATAAACATGTGTCGCTAGCATATGGTGCAGACTGGTTTCGGGGACAATTTCATTTGAAAGGTGAACAGCATACGAGTTCTTTGGTGGCTACTTGTTCATTCTATGATCGGTCTCTCCGTGTATGGATACCAAAGACATTGTCAGCTGATGTCCCAGTGGAATAAATGCCCTTTTCTCTTGTTTGGATGGTTCATTGCTGCTTGGGATTTGCCTGCAGTACTTCAAAGTTGATGGTTTGGCTGTCTTAGAACTTATACTCTGCTTACTGCAGCTTAATTTGGTAGCACCAAGATAGTACTTCAACTGATGCTTACAGTTGAGAATCAGATTAAGATCATTGTCGGAAGCAGGGTTTTGATTAATTCTCTGATGCTCCTGGTCTAGCATGGGCCTGCAATGCTAGGTGCTGTAGTTCTATTTGAACATATTAATCATTTTACTTAATATGTTTTTGAGTTTTCTTGGTTGAAGAGCCGTCATAAACATGGATGGCTGGTGTTTGGTGCAGGCCAGCAGCACGAGCCGTTTCCCATGGGAGGTGATAAACTCTCAGGATCCTTGTTATCTGCTTTCTCACTCTCTGATAGACCTAGTTTTGTGTTTTTTGGTACCAGAGTTATTTTCAGCATATAATCCAATGAAGTGGCCTCTTAAATGGTTCATTATTTCTTGGTGCATTCTATGTATTACATGTCTGCAGAACCTCGCTTGGAAGTTGATAATAGAGCTTCCTTGGAGGCATGACTTTTGGTCATGACCTGTGACTCCAGCATAATGGATAGTGTAGTCCACAAGATCACCATATCTTGCTATCCGGAAGACCGAACTGTAACATATTTGTTTGCATTTTTCTGTAAATTAATTGCTAATGGCAAAACTACATTTTGGTCACACACACACACACACACGCGCTCGCGCGAACACTCCTGCTCGTATGTTCCAAGTTCTTTGGGTGCATAACAACTATGACCCAGAGACCATGATCTGATCTGGCAAGCCACAAACCCAGTAGTCATGTTAAGTTGGTGTGATTCTTCATAATTAATGGCCTAAAATACTTGTCTGCAAATATTTCCATTTGAACGCGCTAATGTTTGGAGTGTTTAATCCAAACGTCCGATTACAGTATGGACAAACTGCAACAATAAGATGAGTGGTCAGTTATTCAGATCAAACGAAGAAACTTGTCCCATGGTTGAAGAAATCCACCAAGTATTTATTTTGGCTGGATGGATAGTGTTCACCAAGACACATAGGACTGTGCATGTCAGGAGCGGGAAGCTACAGAGTGCGGATGCTGTATGACCCCCTCGTGTATCCCTCTGCTCTCTTGGGAATGATTTTTGAAACTTTATATTTTATTATATGGAGAAACAGCTTCAATGTTGGAGTCAAAAGTCATTCTTCACCTAGTGGGGATTCTGCTGTCCCTTCTCCTGTTGGTTCCCCATCCAAGATTCTTGTTGTTTTGTCACATTATGGCAAAGAAGGACCAAGCATCATCGCCTTCAATATGGAATACCACTTCTCCTCTCTCTCTCTCTCTCTCTCTCTCTCTCTCTCTCTCTCACACACACACACACACACACACACAAAAAAAAACCACATACACATCATTGTTCATTGATGATTGTTACTGACAATATTCTTATTAAATGCTTTGATGAAATGCGATAAAATATTTTGGCAATCCCTCTGGTACTGATTAAAAGCCTTCTAAGAATATGCAGAATAAAAGTTGCATTGGTTCTATCTTATGACTTTAATCCATCTACTACAGGTAGGAGTGGACATGGGGCTGGGTACCTTGCCCAAGACGGTCCGGGCCTGGGCTGCATGTGGTCTCAGCATGATTAAAGTCGGGCTGTCTGGCTCTGGCCAGGCCAAATTAAAAAGGCAACGGGCCCAAGCATGGCCCAGCCTTACAATAATCGGGCCATAAGGACCAGGCACGAAACCGAAAATAATCAGTCCAGGCTAATGTTGGGCCTTCTTGGACCCTTAATCGGCCTGGCCCGGTCTGATGTCCACGTCAAATGGAAGTCGACCCAGTTGTTTGGTTCAAAACCTGTGCACAATTTCTGAGAGCAAAGTTCAGCCCAACAACATAAAGCGGATCTGGATCCAGATAGTTTGGGGAGAATCAGAGAAGAGTGAAGAACTGGATTCTCCCCATTCTAGTTCCCAATCTTATCTAGAGATCCAGGGAACGGGGGAATTGGATGGTCTGTCTACCCTCTAGTTCCCCTTTTACCGTATCCCTTTAGATTTGTCCATTCCATTTCCTTGTAATATTGTATGTTGAACTTCCTCTGTCACCACAACTAGATCCTCAGTTCTCTGTTATGTGCCGGTAAACGTGGGAAAATACTTTCATTCCCCAATTCATACCAATCGGATCGAGATCCAGACAAATCCATCAAACTGGGCCAAGATTTTGTTTAGGAGCACAGCAGTAGTGCTGAAAAAAGGTTGGGCATGGGTCTGTTACCATCGTAATTGTATCAGTCTCTTTTAGTATACTTTTTGCTGCGCAGATCGAAACAGGTGAGCCATGGACCTCGAGGATCCAGATTGAGCAGACACGGTCACTGCATTCAATTCCTGCCATCAATCTATACAGACCCATTGATCGCTGGCCCATCATAGGGGCTTGGTTCGTTGGCCTTTCTGCAATTTGTGCCCCTTGCCTAGTATCCAGTTTCTTGGAATTTGGGGGTCCGAGACTGCATTTGAATATGGTCATGTCCATATGGGTCACATTTCATTGGTTATGGGTCCAAGTCTAGAAGTGGCTATAAGTGAGCCCTGCACCTAGTGGTGGCCTTCGGGCCGAGCTGTCCCGGTGTGTCCCATGTCGCGCCCATATTATCCATATTCGTGTGATATACGTTTACACAATGATCTTCAAAATTCAATGACCCATAAAATATGAGAATTTTGCAACTAAAAAATGTGTTTTTCCAACAAAATCACACAATTCAAAGTGTGGTTCCTAATAAACGAACTTCACCAAACATATTTGTGGAGTGAGTTCACACAAGTTTTTGCTACAAAATGTGGTACAGTTTAGTGTAACCAAATTTTCCATAGCATTTATAATATGTTTTGCGTTTGAAAACAACCAATCATCGGTGTGATCAAAAGGACAAGGACCATCCAGATCAAGATGAATGATGGATGCAGGCTGATGAACAATGGTGAAAATTTGCTGTCACTACGGTTTATTACTTTTCCCTCCTTATTTATTTAACATTTTTCAGACATCTAATTTGAGGGCAGTCGCGAGTCGTATTCACAAGGGCTCTGCCCATATGGCAGGGATAACTCATGAAGGTCACCAAGCGGAAGAGATGTCACAAGTTCAAAACCCACGAGTGAACGTCCCTTGCTACAAGATTGAAGCTGGTTGTACAACCGAGGTCGTATCCCATGTGGTAAGCGGGGTCCTGTGTCAAGATGAAGAACCAGGATCGAATCCCTCTGCCACATGGGGCGGCTGTTGTTCGGGTAGGGTCCGTCTAACCCCAGCTTGCCTTTCAAAAAAAAAATAGATTGAAGCTGGTTGTACTCTCCGGTGGGTAAGAAAGATTAAACTTTTTGCATTTTTATTGGCAACATTTTTCACAAAAATAAATAAATTAAAAACATACCTTGACTTTATCAGCTTTATATTGCTTTCATATGGCCAGTTTTGGGGCTAAATCAAGTTTTGAATCATGTGAATGTGAGTTTCAATCCGTTCACCGAAAGCTTAAAAAACTTGGCTTATATAAAATATACTTCGACTTTATTAGCCTTGTATTGGATTCATATGATATAGTTAATAAAGGTGGGAGGCCATCATCTTATATGAGCATTTTATACGAGCCAACTTGATGTGCAAATTAATCCATATTTTGCCTTTTTGGACTAATATAACAAGATGAACATGCCTTTGCAATTTCCAAAAGGGCTTTGCTTATGTCAAATCATATGACTTGGTTGGCCCTTATATTTGAATACCTGGTTTGTCCACTTAATGTTGTTTTGGTTAGGCCAAGGGAAAATAACCCCATCACTAATTAACCGCTAGGGGGTGTTAATGGATCAGGTTTCACCCAGACCAGCCCCGTACCAAACCTTATAGGTTCAGGGTTTGGTGATAAAGAAAAAGGTCCAATTAGAATCCTGGTCAGAGACCCAAAGGGTCCGATATTAGTATACGGAGCTGGGTATGGTTTGTGAAATTTCATATTTATAGTTTTACCAGATATGGACGGAGTCGGGTTTATGTAATCCTTATATAACCCGATTATGGTTTTTCTTATGGTGGGCCTGATTGGACATGTGTATGAGCATGGTGCCAGCACCTCAAAGTCAAATCTAGGTTCATACCTGCCTGGGTCTGAACCAGATCTGACCCGTTGATTCTCCTACTAACCCCACATTGGCAGACCTTTAGTTGGTAACTCTTGAGGTCCCCTGGTCAGAGTCACGACCCAACTTCTACTTTTGTGGGCAAAGGATGCCCCTGTAACCTTCAATATCATTGAGAGAGATAGAGAGACTTAAATCCATAAAACTTATTGGTTATAGTGGACATAACCCATAAAAGTGTTCGATCATTTTTCGGATCACACAGTTTCACAATCGTCATCATGATATAAAACACAATATAAATCAGGAAATACAACAGTGTATACATCATGATCAAGAGACGATCGAAACAATAACAGGGAGCAGACATGTCGGTTTTCGCATATAACCAAAATTCATACGACAGCATACGAGCAAACAGATGCAAAGAACATAAAGAAAACAACATAAACAAGTTTAGATTATGTAATAAGCTAAGGCGTACGAATGTACTTTCCTTAGAGAAGATTCGCCCCCACATACAGTGCAAGACAGGGTCCGACGTCCTTCCCCCAGGATACAATAGCCACGACGACTCCGACAGATCGTTCTTCGAAAACAGCCTCTTCGAGGCAATGTTGCAGAATAACCCCTTTCGGGAATGAACGATTACAAAGCATAGAAGGGACCCGTTACGGAAAAAGAGGAGACGTGACCCGTTAACGACTTGATTGGATATGGCCCTAAACGGCCAATTACCCGACCCGGCGCAGCACGGCGGACAGGTGCGCGCGTGTGTGTGGTGGTCATCCCACCCTCTTGTTCTGAGGAACAAGTGTATGAGTTTACATGTGGCTTATAAAGCCCACAACAAACTCAAGCACAAGCAATATGGGACTATTCCACCTCATCAAGACCACCTTTTCCAAAACAGCCCAGTTTCTCATTTGAATTCTCTCTCCCTTTCTTCTTACACCTAACAAAAAGTACTCCTAGTTTAACATTTTCTCCATATTTTCACTTGATAACTATATTAATACTGCCAGCCTCCAAAGGGTTGGAAGTAAAAGAGTTGGGGCTTGGCTGTTGGACTGGAGCTTAAGATCCTTTTTGATAGGCAAGCTGGGGGTTACGTAGACCCCCACCAACTACACAACATATCATTGGGTTTTGAACTTGCAATGTCCCAACACATGGTAACCTGCACTAACAGCTCATACCAAATAAGCGGAGCCACCGCGGCCCCGCATTGGCAAGTGTCACCCTCTTACACAAATAGGTCCTAGTGGTGAGGGTCCTAGCCTCAGAATTTTACACCTCTAAGACAATGACCGTGGCCAGTGTGTATGGCAAGTTGTGTTAGGTCAAACACGCCTTCAATCCTAAATGTTGTTTATTGACCATCGGGAGTTTGCTTGTCGGGTAGGAGCAGATAGTGCACGTCACCTTGTGTTGGGATGTTGCAAGTTCAAATCCCAATGGTATCATTGTATAATTGGTAGGGGTAACCCCCAGCTTGCCTTAAAAAAAAATGCTGTTTGTTGAGCACAGATCCAAACAAAAAAGTATATGAATTATGTCTGTTTTCTTTTTCATTTTCAGATAAGGAAAAAGATGGTCACGAATAGGTTTGCACGTTTCTATGTTCCATAATCATTAGGATGGCATTGTGTTTCTACTTTTATTTATAAAGATTAACTTATTCATATTATTCCCTTTTTATCTGTTGGTGACATGATATTTTTGGAGATCACGCTGTTCCAACTAAGGCAAGGTTGGTGATGATGATCCACCAAACTTTATCAGCCTTGTATTGCTTTCATATGACAAACCAGGCCGGCTATACTTCTGTTTTGCTTGGCCCAGCTACATATATAGTCATGATGAGATATTTAGTAGAAAAAACACCATTCTTTCGTTTTTTATCAGTTTTTCTGATACACCATTCTTTCATATTATTTTTCTCAGTTTTTGTTGATAGATCAGACCCTACATGAGTCTAGATGATTTGTTAGTAGAACATGGGTTTTGTATCACATGAATGGGATTTGCAAACAGATTTTTCAAGTGCTCAAAAATCATTGGCCTCACGTATATTCAAATTCTATGATTCAGATTATATATTTACTTTTAGAAAACATGATTTAAGGTGTGATTCCTAACAAACAGACCATTTGAAAAAGTATATATGGTCAGATTGGCTGGATACAGCTCACGATCATGACTTTCAGCTTAAATGGAATGCTCATGTCAACGTTACAAAGTATCTGTCATAGACGCTACTTGCAAAATCTTACTTTTTCCACTTTCCAAAATATAAATAAAAGTTTCTTAAAAGTTTCCAAAATATACAAAGTATCTGTCATAGACCTAAATAAATTTCTTAAATCTCTTATCTATTTATAAATAAAAGTTTTTCTAATTCTAAACAAAACAAAATACATATTATATATGACAACTTTTTCCAACAAACCAAGCCTATAATAAATATATAGAACATAAACAATGATCTAATATCCAAATACAAAAGAATCCAAAGTCTAAAATATATGGGTCCTAATGGACCCTTATAGATCTGGTTCTTCCACTATGCTCCTGCATCAAACTTGGTTCTTCATCTCTTAAATTTTTGCTTATGGTTCGATCTTTTGGTGCTCTAAGCAGAATTACACAAATCCATCCCAAAACTTATTGACTATTTTTTCTTTTTTTGATAATCAGGGAAAATCACCTCACTCACTTGCAAGCTCATTAGCATGCTTAGCAACGAGTACACCCATTTTCCGCTTTGCAACAAACCATTTACTCCTATGTGTTTCGATCTCGTAGCTTCCCTTCAGCTTGGTGACTAGTTACCCCTACCAGATGAGTAGAGCCCTTGTTGGGTTTGGCGTGATGAAAAATAGGAGATTTAAAATCTATGTTATAGAGAAAATATCCAAAACATAATGGATAAAGTAGTCATTTAGTACTTAAGGAAATAAGCAGCTTATGAAACAAAAATTCTAAGGATATCATCATACTTCTAGTACAAATGGGTCAGAATCCTGACCCAGATCCGGATAGGTTATGTCAGAATATAATCTGGATCTGGAATGAACTTGGTTGAGTCTATTCAGTTTTGGGTCACAACCAGATAGGCAGGCATGGTCAAATCCAGGTCGGAATCAAATCTACTCCGACCTGGTTTATCTTTTTCACTTGAAAATCAACAGTTTTTTTTCCATATTTAGCATATCCAGTGCCAGAGATTTATATCTCAACCAGAACTTGAACTTTAAAATCTGATTAGATTCAGATCTAAAACCAGACTCACACTTCAAAATGGATCCAGCATCTGGTCAACCCATACTCTCTCTCTCTCTCTCTCTCTCTCTCTCTCTCTCTCTCTCTCTCTCTCCAGCATCTGGTCAAGCCTATATATAATCCTCCTTTGTTTTAAATTGCAGAGTCCGAGTAAATAAGAGCTTTCCACACAGTGTAGAGATTTGGCATGTTCTTCTTGGCTGTTGCTAAAAGGGACACCAAAATCCAAATCATAGTGGGATGCCCCTACTGCTACTCTTTAATTATCACAATAAATGCAGTTCTTTTTCCCAATTATTATGTTATGAATCTTATCCTCCAACTATAGAAGTCATAGTAGCATGCCATGTGCATTAGAGCAATTCTGAATATTCAGTCTAACCAGGACCACTTGATTTGTTCTTGACTGAATTCTGGCCCAACTATGAAACCCAATTATCATTTAAAATAAAAAGAAAAAACTATGAAGCCCAATTGAGGCCCTGTCAATGGGTCAGGTGTGAAACCCATCGAAGTGCACCCGAACCCGCCCAAATAACAATCAGGTTCATGTTTGTGTTCAGGTTACCTCACGTCAGGAAAAAAGAAACCTATAATCTATTTTATTAAAAAAACGTACAAAATACTCAGGTCAAGTAGCATCATCAATCGGATATCCAAAATACTCAGGTGAAGTAGTTCAAGTAGTATCATCAATCGGATATCTAACACAAATCATGGCTGAAACTTGACCCATTATTTGGGCTGATCATATATATATATATATATATATATATATATATATATATATATATATATATAGAGAGAGAGAGAGAGAGAGAGAGAGAGACGAACATATTAGGCCCCATTTCTTGTTATGCCCCATAGTTTTAAGTGTTTTATGATAGATCTAAACTATTAAATGTGTTCAGCATGATTGATTTAGTGAGAATCAACCCTTCGATCATGTTTTTTAATGAAAAAATATATTTTTTTAGCCAAAAAAATTTGGTACCTTCATAGCCATTGATTTTGGATAACTGAAAAAACATTTATACAGGTCAGATTTTAAAGATCCAAAAGTTGATTCACACTAAATAAAACCTATAGATCACATAAATGGTGTTAGATGTGTGAAAAAATACTCAAAACTACAATTTTTAAAGAAGCCTAACAAAAAAAGGGGGCTTATATATATATATATATATATATATATATATATATATATATATATATATATATATATATATATATATATATATTGGTGACAGTTTTCCATCCTAGCAGGTGTTGTCAAAACAAACATTGGGCAAAATAGAGTTCCTACATAATAGACGAAAATTGTGTTATGTCGGTTTTGTTTGTTATTTTCATTCAATGTGTAACGCCCCAAAATATTTAACTCCAAAATTTGCAAGATCTTTTTTTTTTTTAATCATAGTGAAATTGCTTACTAAAAATTTGGTTAAATATCTCGAACAAGTTACTGGCGATTGATAGAAGAGTCCATATCAATAGGCAAAATAACTAAAACATTATCGTGAATTATTATATGTCACGTAAAGTCATAAATAATAAAAAGAATAATTTGAATCAAAGTTTCATAGGACATCAACATAATGATATGGTCGTATGGTGTCACCTACAGCGATACTCACAATTGCTCCATAATTTTTATTTGCTACCTCAAAAATAGTAATTTAGAAAGGGTCAAACTACACCCGGTTTGATTATGAAACACAATATCAATGAGTGTGCATAGTATCACACCAGTGTAAACATCTTATTGTTTGGCAGATAAAACATGATTGACTACCATGCACCATATAATTATACCATAATCATATTTCAACAGTCGTAACATCAAACTATGCATGTATCTCAAAACATAAAAGGTAAATTTAGGTTTCTCTTTTTAACTAACTTTGTGGGTATGAACAAGCTCAGACATTATAGATGATTGAGACCACACGGGGGTTTCTTATATTTTTATTGAATAACCTGAATGACTGGCTGCACAAATACCTATAGAAGATAGTATATGACTAAGAGAGTATTCTCTAATAAAAAAACTAAAACAAGATGCTTCTTGAGACTTTTGTAGAAGACATGGATCTACCACTTTAAACGCATTGATAGTCTTAGCCCCCTAACTCCGAGGACTGGGGATCAGATGATATGTATAGCTCTCACAAAAACAAAAATATCCTACGAAGTTTGTACCATCTACCTTCTTCAAGTTAGACCATGGATTTGGTGACATACACCATCTTTCAGGTATACCTAGCACCCAAGAAAACCAATAACATATATCGTCTTTCAGGTATACCCAAAATCTCATATCTTATGTAACACTTCAAATTTTATATCCTGAAATTCATGATTTTTTTAAATACTTTTATAAAATTGTAACCGAAAATTTACATGAAACAAAAACTTGGCATGTTACTTACCGATCACATTCACATCCATACATGTATTTAATTCAAAAAAATAAACTTTCATAAATCAAATAAAAGTCTATTACATTTGAAATTTAATGATAACAACCCATTTTAAAATTTAGATCAGAGTCTTGAGCATTTATAAACGTTTGCAATCCAAAACACTCGAAGGGATGAAAAAGGCTTGGCTAGGCCCCCCATCGCAACTTTCTGCCATCACATGTGAATTTACTCGCTACCCAAAAATATTTAAAATCAACAGGGTCTGACACATAATGTCTCAATAGGGTAGAGTTATTCAGAACACAAACTAAAACTAGTAAGCAAGAATTGGTTTGATTTTTCATATATTCAATAAGATAAAATACAACACAAATACAAATATGAATTCATAATATGTTATTTAAACATTCATTCTCGAACTTGCTTTCAATTAATCATTTACTTAAACATGAACAAATAAAGATGCATGAACAGATAAAAATGCATGCACTTACCATTGTAGAATTCTAACTATATGCATGAGTGACTTTAAAATCTTTAATTAAGTTTTCTTTTCAAATGATGCATGTTATGCCTATTTCAATGCACAATCAATTAATGTTACAATTCTTATCCTTGCAGGTACAAATATAGGCAATAATTATTGATCAAAACCACGGTGAAAGCGATGTTTTCAAACAAGAGTAACTTTGGCCTGACCGGGCATCATTCACCAGTGTTAGGTGAAAGATGCCAAAAGCGAGAGAAGTTCTCACACTACCATTTTGATGTATCAGACTTTACTCATGAGATTTTTTTATCCTCCACGCTGCAGTCTAACGTGGAGGGTTTTTTTATCTTCGTGGTTAGAGAGAAGCAACCTTTCATACTCAATTTGATACTCACGAAGACAAACTAGTACCACTTATATTCTCTTAATAAGTATCGATCTTTTAATGTCGCATGTTCAAACTTTCAAGTTAATTACTTTACAGGCAACACTTACATAAGAATCCACTTAAGAGATTCGGCCTCTTCAGAGCCCATGGATGGACATTTTAAAAAAATATATATGTTTTCAATATCATTGTATATGTCTTTCTTTCATTTCAAACTTAATCACATGTGCAACATAAAACATTGAGTCTAAATGCATCTAATCATTCACATCATTATCACCATGTACATGGCAGTCACATGAAAATAAATTACAGCATGCTTAGTTCATTAACAATTCGCATTTAACTTTGAGCTCGACAATATCATACATGTTTAGTTCATCTCAATTTTAAACCCACATATATTAATAAAATAATAGATTTCTTTTTGCAGCTAAATGCATACATTATTCTAATCTTTAACAAAAAATATATATCAGTATTATATCAATAAAAGACAACATGCATAATCACTTAATATTCGCATCAATTCGCAAAACAAACACTTCAGTCCAGTTATTCGATAGGAGCCGCAAAGGCATGTTTGTGTTTTAACATATTAATCAAGTCATGTCTCAATAAGAGACACTTAAATTTCTTGTAGCAAACTCATTTTTAACCACCTATAACTCTACAACATAAATTCGTAAGGGCACACATACAACACATAAGATACGCAAGCACTCGGTAATCGGTTCCTAAACCGGTTCCAAACTTGCAAAAACTAAACTATGTCTAAATATTACAGAGCTTACAAAAAAATTTACAGTTGTCGGTCTGAGATAAATTTTTTAGATTTTGCAGAAAATTTGTCAGCTTTTCGATGCCATAAACCATTCATAAAAATTCATCTAGAAGAAGAAGTTATGTTTTGGTACAAACATTTACTTTTTTGTTCTGACTGTCACAAAATAGTGCTCAGTCCATGAACAAATTCAAAATTTTTACAGAAGCTGTAAATTTTTGTTAGCTTTCCAACGCAATAAATTGTTTGTTAAAACTTCTCTAGACGATGGAGATATGAGTGATTTACCATAAAGTGTTAAGCCAAAAATATGTATTAATGGGTGTATGCATTCGGGTGGGCCAAAACATGTTACCCAAATTTATATTTTTAAAATATTTTTACATGAACACATTAAGAATTTTTTTAAAAACATAACTATGCTACTTTAAACTAATCCATAATGGACAAGTCTTGTTTTCACAACCATTGGGATGGAAAACAAACCCGTCTCCCCAAAGCTTATTTCCTTAAAATTAGTTTCGGTAAATTTTACGATAGCACATATAAAACACATAATTTTTTCATAACATAAAATAAAAAATCATGCTAATCATCACAGTATATTCACATGAATATCCACTACAATCTTTAACTAAAATTTGCATGAAAAAAATAGATATTACATGGATTTTTCAAAAATTATAGAATTTATTTCTGAGAAAACTAATAACATGAAACACATATCTTTCTCTCACGAAGGCAATGAAAATCATGCAAATGCAGTGCATGAACACAATCCACTATTTTTAACCAAAATTTGCAGGAAATCAACTAAGTAATACAAAATCGATAGCATGTGTATATATCTTTTTTTTTATTTTTAATCGATAATTCTACTAGTTTTGGAGGGTGAATCGATTCTTTCTTGAAGAAAATGAAATTAACCTCTTTATATTAGGTCCAAGAATTTTTTTTTACAAGAATTCAATTTTTACTCCTAACAAAAGTTTGAATCAGGTCCTCAAACCCAATTTTAGAGAAATCGATTTTCAGAGAGGTTTTCTTTCGAAAACTCATTTCTATCTTATATTTTGACAACCCTAAGCCAAACCTACATGTGTGAAGTATGGTTTAAGATCTGTCCTTATAAAAAATTGAAAGAACTTGTGCCTACAAGTTTTGATTTACGTGT
Source organism: Nuphar pumila (assembly GCF_984573655.1). Classification (NCBI taxonomy): domain Eukaryota; kingdom Viridiplantae; phylum Streptophyta; class Magnoliopsida; order Nymphaeales; family Nymphaeaceae; genus Nuphar; species Nuphar pumila. The sequence goes on from NC_143258.1 coordinate 83,964,963, forward strand.
AGAGAATAAAACTCATACCTTGATCGTTGAGACCTCAAACATCGAATCAATGCATCGTATGTACGAACCAAATTCCCGCTCTGGCAGTGGCTATTATTTCTTTCTCAGTGACCGCCACAATGCTTAATACCTCCAAATGTACGAAGGAAGAAAAAGAGAGAGAAGGGAGAGAAGAATAGGAGAGAGAGAGAGTTAGAGAGGAAATTATTATAAGAGAGAAAGAGAGAAACGTCTGAGAGGTCTCCTTTTATGGAGACTTTTTCTTGGTTTTCTATTTTCAGTAGGAAACCCTCCCTTTCCTATATCTCCAATTAGATTTAGATTTAGTTAATTCTTTACATTTATTAATATACAAATAACTTGAGAGGGGGAGAGAAAGTCAAATATACCATGCCTACATGGCATACCCCCTTCCTTACCTTAATTTTTCTCAATTACGTGAGAGGGAGAAGGTTTTATAGAGCTTGTGTGTTTATTTGCCTAAACTAAGTTTGTCTATTATAACATGTCTACCTTAACTTAGGTATCATTAGTTAATTAGGATCTATTAACTATCTTAGCTAATTAGGACTCTTTTTAACTTAACTAATTTAATTTGTCTTCTTAATTAATTAAATAGTTTGATTTTGAAGTTCATATAAGGAGATTAATTACTTTATTTTATTTTTCCTATAGGAATTTCAACCACATAAGGAGGACCCACTAGCATGGGACGTCTCTTCATGTTCCAAAAATTTTCAAAAGAGACATTTAGAACCTTAGATTTTTAACACTTTAGCCTATGTTATTTTTTTTCATTTATGTTATATACAATTTTTTTCTAACTAAACTTTGTTTTATATATATCACCTATATATCTTATACTATATGTAATATACTAGATATAATTATGATATATGGGTTGGTCAACACCTCCCCATAGGGTTTCAACCTTTTCATATTCTAAATTATCAATCTTGCTTGCTTAGCAGGCAAGTTTGACTATGTCAAGTTTCTTTTTTTTCTTTCTTTCTTCTTTTTCTTTTTTCAATTTTACTTCCTTCTTCCACTTGTTTTGGCAAGTTTGTCTTATCTTCTTAAAATATTGTTTTTAATAACTAGTTTAAAAACCCTTTCATTTAAAGCTTTAAATTTTATTTTATTTTTGTTTAAATTAACAAGGAGGTGCCACATAGGATGTGCCCCACCTATGGACTCCTACCACCTTATTGAAATTAATTAAATTATATTTTATATTTAGTTTAATTATTTTCTTAATTAATTTAATTTAGTATTTTTGGATTTTAGTTCTTTTAAAACTATAATTTAGTTTTAAATGGAATGACTCTAAATACAAACCAAATTATTTTCAAATGCATATGGAATTTTTTTAAACACTAATTTATCTAGATTATTTAATTTCTTTTTTCAAAATGTTATTTTCTCAAAAATAAACTTCAAAAGCGATTTTCACTACGGACGACAAGACCCATTGTTGTTTTGAGTACTTTATTTTATTTTTTTGTAAATTAGATTTTAAACTCACGAAACTAAATTCAAATTTATTGAAATTATATTACATACATACCAAATTATCTTAATTTCATTTGAAATCATATTTGACTTTATTTTGATAAAATTTATCAATTATTTTATTAAATTTTATTTTTTTATAAATTTGATTCTAAATATGATTTTCACTAAAATCAACTTTAATTTGTTGTAAGATATTTCTTATGATTCATCTTATGCTAATTTGCATTTTTTTATTTTTTTATAATTTTTTTATTAGTTATTATTTTATTCATTATAAATACTCTAAAGAATTACAGGTATTATATCTAAATTCAATTTAAATTTTAAACTCAATTTCAATGAGGGTTTAAATTATTATATAATTTAAACTTGACTTGACATTCAATTAAGTCTTGATTTAAATCAAATACAAATTTAATTATAATATTCAATACATATTTATTAAGTTTGAATTAAATTCAAATCCGATTGAAAATCAAAAGTCTGGTTCAGAATAAATTCTCCACTGGAAATTTATTTTGAATCCTAATAAATGTTTAAATTATAAATTAATTCTTATGTTAATCTCAAATAATATTTTAGCCTTAAATTTACTATTATTTCTTGTAAAATATCAAAAATTTATGATTTTTACATTTTAGGTTATATGTGCATATATTAAATTTGTTTATTTTATAGTGCGAGTCATTGCACCACAAGAGACTATCGAAACCCTCAAACCCACACTCAAGGTAATCTAAGTGTATGCACATCATCAACTTAGTACACCATAGGTACCGACACAAATTTTCTCATAATTATAGGCTTATATCTGAGCCGAACACTTGTGCATACACTATTAAATTTTTCTTCTTCTTTTTATTTGTGAGTACGTATTGTACCCCATTGGTCATTCAACTGCATGTTCTGTTCTGGGTGGAATACACTTAGGTATATGCATCACAATGTAGCTTCAACCGTGGCATGTCACATATACAAAATTTTGCACAAATGTACATATAGCACCACACAGGTTCTATGAAACCGCATGATCAATTTTGCTTTTTGCACAATCATGCCCTTGCTATTTTTTTCTTAACTGTGAAATTATCAAAAATATGAATTTAACAATGTGGTTCATGCATTGAACCATGGTCGCAACATTCACATATCAACCACATACAAAATCACTTACAAAATAAAATACATCAATGATATCTCATTCATTTGCCATGTTTATTATCACATATGATTTTTTTTCTTAAGCATATAATCATTTTTTTATTATATAAATTAAACATGTGCACTACGATGAGTTCTACCATAAATTATGTGTGTGCACCTTGGTGAGTTTCAGACTTGCTCTCAACAAGTGCACAATAGTGAATTTTCAATACAACATAAGTATGCGCACCACATATAATTTTTTTTTGTCATGGCTATGTATGCACACGGCTGTGCCTATGCATATACACAACACACGTTTTCAAGTGTGCATGTGTGTGTGCATAGCATGACCACACGACAGTGTTTGTACATATGCACAACACATGAATAAGTGTGCCCGTGCAACTATGCGACACATTCTGTATGCTCATTCTCGTAACACAAGGGTCAAGCAATATAATGTTCAGACTTACATATATTTTTTTTGAAAGACAACCTCGGGTTAATTCGAATTAACCCAGTCTGATGCACACTTAAACAGGTGCAGCAGTTGTAGTTGTCTACCCTGTTCAACACAATAAATCACACCACTGTTGTGCTCAGTAAGATGTTGCACCTTTTGTACCATAAGAGCAAGTTAGGCTATGACAAACCTCTAACAATCATGCACTCTGCCACTTACCCTAGCCTATGGCGCATCAGCAGGGTGGCATGCCAAATTGGTAAACTGAACGGGCGAGGCAAGAAGGCTGGGGGTTGGGCTGACTCCACCATGCTGCACCTGATAGGGTGCGGCACTGCTATTTGACACAAGAGAGACAGCGGGATGGGGTCGGGTAGAACCCTGCCTACTGCACCCAATAGGGAGCAGTGTTGTTGCTGCGCACCCAAAGAGTAGCATGCTAGGATCGACTAGACCCAACCGACAGCGCCCAACAATGCATAGTGTGTGCAGTCGCAAGACCCCTAGCCGTTCACAAATACAACCACACCACACTAAAAAAAAATTTATACATAACAGAAGCCAAATTCAAACACAACTTACATGGCAGTTTATGTTTTTTTATATCTAAAACAACAGAATATTATCAAATCATTCATGTCATACACAAGGGTTTGTGTAGCAAAACAACCTCAGGAATACATAGACCCATAACTATGTTCAACATATTTTATTTTTGAATCTAAAAATAAACAAAGCAACAAGGTAGGATGAAATGCATGAACATAGAATTCTTATTCATGACAGAACTTAATTCGAATCTAACGTTATTTATACCTAAGTTTTAAAAAAAAAATGAAAAAAAAACAAAAACACGTTAGTGCATGCTGCTATACCTTTAGATCCATGAAATCAAAACATATACAGACTCTTTATGTATTAATCATTTTTTTTAACAACTAATACCAATATAATTTTGCCGAATTGTGCAAGGTGAATGAGTGTTTGTGTAATCAAAACGACATGAATACTACATATGTGTCTCTTTTTTAATCTGATACAATGAATAAATCATGTAAGATGCATGATCATATATATGTTTTTCTAACATAACCGGAATACCCTAATATATATATACTTTTTTTTAGAAATCTAATTTAATCAAGCATACATGAATCATTACTGAACAAAATCATATGCATCAATGTATTTATGATAAATAATATCTATATGCATCTATTTATTTCTTTTTACTCCTTTAGTAATACATGCATATTTGCATGAACAAGCTATGTGATTTATTGATCTCAGCATTTAGAGTGGATTGATACACATAATAAACTGTGTTCCAAAATAGTCTAATACACTGCACATTATTCGCATACCAAGGACCAATTTGATCTTTCATCCACCATGGTTAAAATCCATGGCTGAATATATGGTATGCAGGATACATGTGCTTCATGACACTATGCATATGCATAGAGATGTTGTGTCCTTACTTCTAATGACGAATTGAAACTCTGAACAAGACTGACATAACTGGTTCCAAGATATCGTCCGGCATGGTGCTTTTTCTACGATTCCTATTGGTGATCTTCAATGCCTTAAGGTCTTCCTCCACCAATTGCATGACCTTCAATGGAGGCTTCTCCAGCGTGATGAAGATAGGAAGGAGGAAGAATGGAAAGGAGAGGGAGAGATAAGACAGAGACCAGATATGCTAAGAGAAACAATGGTAAGGGGCATGTGTTTAGGGGAAGAAAATAAAGATAAAAAAAAATTCAAGGCTATTGGGTTAAAAAGGAAGAAAGGTCTTTTCAAATTCTCTTTCCAAAAGTGTGGGAGAGAGATATGGGATTCTTAGTCTTTATATATATATTTTTTCTTCTTTTTTTTCTACCTCCTTTTTCCAAAATGTTATTCATACTTCTAAAGGAGGGTGAGAGGTGAGGTGTGGTCATTCCCTTAAGGAACAAACAAGAGAAAATGGAAATAGGGTGCCCCCCCCCCCCCCTTCCCATATTCGAGGCTAGTCAAATAAAGGTTTTTAATATGAGAAAAAAGAAAAGAAAAAGCAAGTGAAGACTCCGTCTTTATTACCAGTCTATCTTGAGCTTAAACCAGTATTTGACTATCCATTGGATACCTGACCTGGTGTCTACCCCTATGTAGGAGTGCCAACGGGTTGGATCTGTTTCAGACCCAGGTAGGTCGAAACCCAGACTTTAGGTACTGGTCTGGATCCAGACTTGGGTCTAATCAGATATAAAAAAAATCATACGGGGTCCTAAAAGGATTTACATAAACCAGACCTGGTCCAAAGCCTAATAATATGTATAGTTTTATTAATTCTTTTGTTTGTTAAGTCATGGATCTTATTTGGAACTCTGGTCGGACCTAAGTTCACGAACTATACCCGTCTGCATATAATAATTGGACCTTTCAGGTCTGACCTGGATTCTAATCAAGCCTCCGTCTTTATTACCAAATCCTGACCTTATAGTGTTTGGTACAGGTCGGATCCATGTCAAATTAAACCCGATTCATTGACACCCCTACCCCTATGAATGATGGAGCAACTTGACTTGAAAACAACAGAATAAGACAATGAATAAATAAAAGTAGATATCCAAGCAGTTTGAAAGTTTATGAACCAATAATTATCTTCTTCAGTATCCTGAAGAAACAAAAAATGGGGACAAACCTTAGCTTGAAAACAAAAGAATAAGTCAATAAATAAATAAAAGTAGATAGTGATAAAGGTCAATTCGTCTAAGCAGTTTGAAAATTTAAGAACCCAATAATTATCTTCTTCAAGATCCTCAAGAAACCAAATAAAACGAGACAGAAAGTAGTATACAACGCAAAAACAGTGCATAAAAACTAAAACTATGAGCCCATGAGTAATGATTTCAAGTATAGGTAAACTGGGGATGGAAGACAGGAAACGGGGATGAAGGCGGGGATGAAAGTTAAAATCAAAACCAGTGCAGAGATTAAGGCGGAGATGGATGGCAGGATTTTGAGACCGGGCAAGGGAGGAGACCTTGTCCCCGGCCCCACCCCGGTCCACTACCATCCCAAGCAGGGGCTGTCTACAGGTCAGGTATGATCTGACCCATCAAGGTGCACTCAATCTCTCTTAAATAATAAACATGGTTTGAGTTATGTCTGTTTAAGAAAAATAAATAAAATCCCTATACAAAGGTTAAGCCCACAGAGTTTTAAGCTGCCAGAACAGGAATCACTTCATGCAGAAGCAGTGTAGCAGGTCTCTAATCCTTGGGGTGATTTCTTTGTTTAAATATCAATACATATAATTTTCCACCTATAAATATTTAAGAAAACACTTCTGTTAGATAAGCCGGTTGGATATTCAGCAAAAATCATAAACACAAACCTGACTCATATGCGCCATAAAAAAACCCGACCCATATGTTTTTCGGGTCAGTTTCAGGTCGACTCGAATAACATTTAAGTTGGCATTTTTTCGGTTCATACCAATGTTGTCAGTATCGTTGCGAATTGGCCTGAAATGTATCGGCCAGAAATCGATACAAAACCAAGTTTATTCTATTTTCAAAACATTCAATCCTGATGTGGATTCTTCGTCCATACTGGGGTAGTCAGTTTTTTTATGTTCATATTTGGATGTTTAGTTTTGCGACAACCCTAGCTTCAATCATACGGTGGAGATGTGGACATTTGAGTTATATCTCTAGGCTCACTTTCTTACCATTCTAAAGCTCTTGAACAATTAGGGTAACTAGTAACCACCTAGGTGGTATATATCCCATGTGGTAAGTGGGGTCCTGTGAAGGCCTAGGATTGAATCCCTCTACCACATGCAGCAGCTGTTATTCTGATAGGGTCTGCCTAACCTCAGCTGGACTTTCAAAAAAAAAAAGAAACATATATGGTAACTAGTAAGTCAATGGATGCACATGGCTAGCCAAGCTTACACTTAATCATAATGGTCCCTTGTTTTCTCAAAACAAAAAAACAAAAACTGCCCCATGTGGCAGAGGGATTCGAACCTGGGCTGGGCTTCAGCTTGGCACAGGACCCTGCTTACAACATGATACCAACAGCCTTGGTCAGTATAACAATGCATAAAAATATTTGCTGCAACAATCCAAACGCATCTTCTGTTATTTCACAATTAAGCTTTTTGTAAGGATGTAGACACCGTGGTTCTCAAAAAGAATTTTGTAAGGTTGACAGCAGCACGTTCTTTACGTCATAACATTCCGAGACCCCGTGCAATGTATATACCTTTAGATTTATTTAAAAGACAGTGCAATAAAGTTAGAGAATATATAGATAATCATCTAAAAATGTGTCGTAATTCATAAATTTCTATTGTTTTTTTATGACAAGAACCCTCGCCTAACCAAAGAAAACTCAGAGTGAGCCTCCACCACCACCTTAACTTAAGTGGCCCACCTCTGAAAGTTTTTTTTTTTACTCAACAGCTTCAGGCACAGACTTAGCTGCCCTGGGTCAGCCTGCCGTGCTTACGGCCACTATCCTATCAGCGTAAAACTCCAAGGGCTTACCCCTTGACCTCAGGGAGTGGGATTTGAACCGATGCCTTCATCTCAGCAATCTCACACAACCATCCCGCTGGCCAAGCAGGCGACTCAGCAGTGGTAAATTTTAGTATCGTTATAGTAAAAATTGGTCAAGTACATGAATTCCACACCAAAATGTAGGTTTAGACATAGAACCCAAAGAAAAAGGCATTTGCTAAGCTGACATACCATACTAACGGCTGATCTATTTTTTACAATATGATCTATATATATATATATATATATATATATATATATATATATATATATATATATATATATATATATATATATATATATATGGTTTGTTTAGTCATCACCCTACAATGCATGGAATTTTATAATTGAAAAAAATATGTGCTTTTACATTAAAGTTATTTGGTCCAAACTGTGACGTTAAGTGGCGTTTGATTGCGGGGACCGATTCAGTTATTGGTGTTGAGTAAATCTCGAAATGGGCCTCATAACTTCACTTCTCTGGCTCCAATCTTTCTACTTTTAGATGAAAGGAGTTCATGAACTTCATATATCTGTACTCTGTTTGGATGTGTTTAGAATCTTTAGATTCGTGGGAAATGGTGGACTTTAAAACCCCATACACGGAAATCCTTTAATTTTACCCTCTTTTTTATTGAAGAAAATTGTTGGAATTGGATTGTAGTTCCCAAGAACATTTACTACAATCAGACGCTACTTTGCAAAGCTTATAATCAATGCAGTAAAGTAGGATAGCTACAACACCGTATATAGTTTTTTAGATAGTCCAAGAGAAAAACCATCTCATCATCGACTGCACATTGGCTGGCCTTCGGATAGTAAAATCCTTCAAACTTCACCTGACGACGGGAAAGTATATACCCAGCTTTGATAGCAAGAGACCTTGTGAAGTCCCATCATCTGAGTAACATTCAGAAGTCGACCCTACCAGATGAGCAGAGACCTTGTGGGCAGCTACACCACCGTGTTTGTTGGTCCCACTCCCACCACCTGGTACACTGAAAAAAATCATTGGCTTGTTAACATGATTAGCTCGGGTGATGAATACCCTATATGAGCTCTAATAGAGTATTGTGAGAGAATCTCACCACCACGTGGAGAGGGCTGGAGGTTCAACCTCTCTCTAGTGCATATTCACATTTAATTCAATAACCTCAATCAAATAGAGTTTACCAAACTATTTGGTCTCAACAAAGGCTCATTTCAAATCAGAGTGATTCAATTGTGCAATATAAGATCCTCATTTTCTAGATATTTGAAATCCAGATGTTAGTATAGGTTCATGAATCTGAAATCCATGGATCTCAAATTATCTGAACTCTTGTATACCAAAGCAAGGCGTTACTTTGATCACAAAATGCTTGCATGGATTGGCTAACAATAAGTTAAATTTACATTGTTTGTAGTTTATAACTAACACAAGCGACCCTAGGTGGTGCATGTGTAGGGATGGCAGTGGACCGGGGCGGGGACAAGGTCTCCACCTCCTCCTCGTCTCAAAATCCAGACCTCCATTCTCATACGGGTTTGGATTTTAACCTTCATCCTCATTTCATGTCCTCTATCCCCGTTCCAAACAGAGTGAGGCGGGGCGAAGCCCCTGTTTCTCCTCAGTCCATTGCCATCTCTTAGAAAGATTGGGGACGGGGCAAGGTGGGGATCGGGATGGGGATGGGGACGGGGCGGGGTGGGAGAAAGCGTAACTCAATCCTTGCCTACATCCCTGCATGGGTTTTGATTTTAACCTTCATCCATGCTTCCATCCCTGTTTCATGTCCTCCATATCCAGTCCAAACGGGGCAAGGCGGGGTGGGGCCCTGTTTCCACCCAGTCCACTGCCATCGCATGTGTATGGCACTTAGATCATTAAAAAGGCTTGCTTCCTCGTAAGCTCTGAGCAAAAGTAAGAATCTCTTTGATCTTCTCAATTGGAAAGAAGCTTTGAAAAACTCAATAACATTTAATGGGAAGCCCGTTTCCTCCTTGTTTTCCAAATAAATTCATTTTCACTTTCTGAACGTTTTTTTTTGCTTGTTGTTACTTCCCACTTGCATCTCCTTCCCATCTTATGTTTTCATGTTAAAAAATAATTTTTTTATAACAAGCTTCTATGTTGGTTTTATATTTGTTTTTTAGTCATTTCATATTTGCTTCTGCCGGCACTTTATATTGTTTTTTATATGATTCCATTTTTATTCTTTTATACACTTGAATAATCTCTTCACAATGGTATCCTGCCTTTGGCTTCAAACTACTTTTTAACGCTTGCTTCTCCACTTTAGCTTCACCCATCACTTTTCATATCTATTTTGTTTTCTCGTACTATGGTTAAAAGTGAATTGCCATATCTAAACTTTCATCTAAACAAGCTAGAGTTTTTTTTTTTTAACAGAGAAAGCTGGAGTTAAGTAGACCCTACCAGTTATACAACCATATAATTTGGAGAGGGTGGTGTATGTTCTCTCTCGATGATTCACTGAATCACACGTCTATGTTCGGAGGTCTGAATGAGCACCACATATACAAGCACATGGGGCTCGTATTCCCGTGTATGTTGACATCACTTAGCATTGGAGTCGGGTGTGGTTGCAAAGACTTAAGTACCCTTTCTTGCTATTCTTCTCATAAAGCGATGGTTTAAGAAAATGACAAAAATGTCCTTCATTCAAAAAATAAAAAACAAACAGTTCAAAAAAAGGATAAACATGTCCTCCATCCAGAAAGTCGAGGATGATGTTGACTCTTCAAAGTCTACACAGCAAAACGAACCTTAATCGTTTCGCCGATGGTGATCCGGCGAAACGATGGTGAGCCGACGATCCGATGATCATCCGACGAAACAAACCTGAGTCATAAAAAATGTCCGTTTGAACTTTTCATCGTCATCTTTTTCTTCTTTCTTCTCTGTAAAACCCTCTCTCTCTCTAGAGAAGAAATCAAGGGAGGCAAAGAGTTTCCCCTTGAGAAGACCATGAACATCAACCCTCTCACTCTCTCTCTCCCTTCTCTTTCTGCTTCTGTGCACATCCAACAGTCGATCCTACATTGCTCCATCAAACACCGACTGACCTGCACACTAACTGTAGCATCGTTCAACTTGATGAGTTGTGGAGTCTGATTCATAGTTTTTTCCCTTACAGGAGGGGGTTTGGGGGCTCCTCCCAGCGTGGGTAACATCATTCAACTTAATGAGTTGTGGAGCCTGATTTAGAGTTTTTGCCCTTACAGAAGGGGGGTCCGGGGGCTCCCCCCCGACGCGGATCCTGGGCCCCACAACGATTTGTAGTATTATCGAGCTTTCCTACAACGATTTGTAGTATTTTTGGGTCTCCAACGAGCCCTACAACGATTTATAGTGTTATCCGGTTTTTTAACAGCGATTTGTAGTGTCTTCAGCAAATCACTATAGCATTTTATAGTGTTTTTGGGTCTCCAACGAGTCCCACAATGATTTATAGTGTTTATGGATCTCACTATAGCGATTTGTAGTGTCTTCCGCAAATTACTATAGCGATTTGTAGTGTTATTCAGTAAGCAAATTGTTGTAAATCGCTACCCAAATTAAGACCAACTTGTCAGGGTCATATCTCCCTAACCGGAGGTCATATTCCAAATCCGTAAAAAGTGGTGTCTTCGTTATTGAGTCTAGTTTATTTCTGTAAATTTTCAGTGATTTCTATTGTCATTTTCGTTCCACATTTTAACTAAAAACCAGACCCCTATTATTCTGTGTTATTTGAGTTTCACAACATCATTCTCGCTTGACATCCACATCTTGATTCTGGCATGCTCCTTGTTGGATTTTCCATTGATTTCTTCCAACCTTTTTTGGAACAAACATATGTCTTTCTCACTACGACACCCTGTGCATTTTTTGACCACGACACCCGGAACCCGTGCCGGGGGGGGAGCCCCTGGACTCCCCTCCTGTAAGGGAAAAAACTCTAAATCAGGCTCCACAACGAATCAAGTTGAACGATGCTACCCATGCTGGGAGGAACCCCCAAACCCCCCTCGTGTAAGGGCAAAAACTCTGAATCAGGCTCCACAACGAATCAAGTTGAACGATGCTATCCACGCTGGGAGGAGCCCCCAAACCCTCCTCCTATAAGGGCAAAAAACTCTAAATCAAGCTCCACAACTCATCAAGTTGAACGATGCTACCCACGCTGGGAGGAGCCCTCAGACCCCTCTTCTGTAAGGGTAAAAACTCTGAATCATACTCCACAACTCTTCAAGTTGAATGATGCTACCCACGCTGGGAGGAGCCCCGAGACCTCTCTCCTGTAAGGGTAAAAACTCTGAATCATGATCTACAACTCATTTAGTTGAATGATGCTACCCACGCTGGGAGGAGCCCCCAAACCCTCCTCTTGTAAGAGTAAAAACTCTTAATCAGGCTCCACAACAGTCAATGTGCAGGTCAGTCGGTGCTTTATGGAGCAATGTAGGATCTTCTGTTGGATGTGCACAGAAGCAAAAAGAGAAGGGAGAGAGAATGAGAGGGTTGATGTTCATGGCCTCATCCAGGAGAGATTTCTTTCTCGGATAATCCTGTAGTGCAGAGACTAGGTCTTAAATAATCATCTTTGGGGCACTTAAGTCTTTACAATCACTCATTTTCTAGAATCGATATTTTTTTTTGCACCAATGGAAGAGAGGGTACTTAAGTCTTTGCAATCACATCAAACTCTAATGCTAATTAATGCTGACAAACATGGGGATACGAGATGCACGGGCTTAAATACATGGTGCTCTTTGGGAACCCCCGAACATGAGATGGAGCTACCGGCCCTGTTCGGGGGGGGGGGGCATATAACCTGCTTTGTATAATTTGGGGTTCTAACATGCAACATCCCAACACAAGGTGACGTGCACTACCTACTTCTGCCGGGCAAGGGGAGCGCCCCCTTGATAAATAACCCAGTTACTAGAAATTGGCTTATTTATCTAATATTTTTGTGTTGTGTATGTTTTAACTTAAAACACACATAGGTATAATATTGTTCATAAAACACGTGAACTTGAACATTGACACGTACAGCGGCCAATATTTTAATACTGTTTTAATTATTATTTCAATAATTTTTTTGTTTTCAATACTGAAATATCAAAAAAAATAGTTTTTTATGGATTAAAAATTAAAAAATATGTGTCTTCAATTCCTATTTAAAAAAAAATCAAACTTGCAAGCATATCCTTGTATCTACGTATCATTGTGACATAGCATAACCCGTGCTTGTCGACAAGTATTAACTCATGTACCTCCACTTATTTAGTTATTTAACAATCGACTATAATGCCATGACTTTTATGAAATTCAGAATATATTTCATTATTATCTTACAAATCACTTTTTTCTTTGAGTATCATATGAAAGTGCACTAGGATCGAGGCAAGGAGCACTACAGGGGGGTGAATAGTGCTTTTAAAAATTGTATGCGGAATATTGAAGGATTTTGCAAATCGAAAAGCAAACACAAAGAACACAAGATTTTATCCTGGTTCGGTCTAACCCGACCTACATCCAGTCCCCAAGCAAAACCCGCTTGAGATTTCCACTATCAACCTTGTAAACTACAAGATCACACAGACCAAAACCGGTTCCACTTTCAGTAACAACCCTACTGAAAGCAAACAATTCCTTTAAACCAAGGAGTCCTTCTTTTTACAGAAAATAAGTAACAACTTACAATACAACCTATGAGCCTTTCTTTTGAATGCGAATGAGATGCAATTGGCTTTTGAGGTTGTTGAAATACTCTACTCACAAATTCACTATCTTTCAAAGTGATTTGAGTGAAAAACTGAAGTGAAAATATCAAGTGAGTGAGAAAACAAATACTTGAATGAATAGGAGTGAAAAGCAATAAGTAAATTATTCAAATCGATTGAATTCTTGTTATTTTGAGTGTAAAATGCACTCATATTTATAGTTAAAGTTTTCCATACGTTGAGAGTATGAAAGGGTGTCAAAACTGTCCATTTTAAATGATCAAAACGTTTGAAAAACAAAGAGACGCCTTTTTTGAAGTTTCAGGAAAACGACAAAATTAGTCGACTGAAACATCAGTTAGTCGACTAATAGTTAGTTATTAGTAGACTGACAGTTATCGTCGGTCGACTGATCTGTTAATCGAGCCGTTTGAAAATCTGAACTTTTGAAACTTAGTCGACTAGAGAAAAGTTAGTCGACTGATAATATCATCAGTAGACTGAAAAACCTTTTAGTCGACTGCTGCTAAAATCTTCTGAAAAAACAAACATTCTGTTCGGTCGACTGATAAAAGCATTAGTCGACTGCTGCTAAATTTTCAGAAAACACATGTTATGTTCAGTCGACTGATAAAACCATTAGTCGACTAATTTGACAAAAATGACTTTTTAGAAAATATGGCGCGAAAGGATTAGTCGACTGGTAAGTCGATTGGTCGACTAATAAACATGAAAATTTAAGAAAAGAGTTTTCTAAAAAGATTTTAAAGAGTGTTTCTTTCAGAAAAGTTTTTCTAAAGACTTTTAAGGTGAAATGCAACCTAAATATGCACTCTAAGTAAGGCTCTTACAAGAATCTAAGACTTTTAATGAATAAAACATTGCACACTAGTCTTCAAAGATTGTTCATCGAATTCTTCAATTTCTTCAGAGCCTTAGCTGAAATGCAGATGATTCTACTTGCTCATCATCAAAACCTTGTACTTGAAGTATCATGTATGGCTTCATTGTCGTAACAATCTTCCCTTTTTTATGATGACAAACTTAATCAAAGATGAAGCATTTAGATGAATAGATGGAGATTTTACTCCCCCTATCAATATGCTGCAAAACATTAAAAGTTAGCACATTTAAAGCTCATATATCACATATTGATTGGTTTGCATTTCCATTCATCATTACTTCATGCATTTTGTCTTTTTCTCCATATGAGATTTTTCTCTTGCAAGATCTCTTTGCAAATTCAATTTAATGCTATCTTTTATCTTTTTCTCCCCCTTTGTCAGAATCAAAAAGAGTAAGGGCAGAAATAGCATAAGCAAAATAGCGATACAAGTTTAAAATATTACAACCCATAAAGTATGAAAGTTTAGACAACAAAGATCAGAAAAGTGAGTTGAGCAAATCCTTGATTGAAGTAATCTCTTTCTGAATCGAAGATAGTTGTTGAGTCACATCTTCACGAAAAGTGTGTTGATGCAGCTCCAAAGCTTTCAGTCTCTGCATAACTTCATCATTGTCTTGATTGGTCGAAAATTTCTTTCTTTTTGCATGAGATGAAGGTGTCGCAGAAGGTGAAGGTTCAGAAATTGATGGTTCAGTAGGATCAGATGGTTTAGTTTGATCAACATTTAAAGGAGGCAGATATTTAATTTTCATTCTTTTAAAAATTGTTTGATCAAAGAACTCTTTTTGCTCAATACATTTTTCATTTGTTAAGGGAACTTTGAAATGTCTAAAAATACGAGTTAAGAGACAACCATAAGGAAGAAATGGTTTTTGTTTTCACAAATTTGTAAAATACACATTGGCCCAGTTGATAGAAATTTTTCCAAATAAAACATAAAGAGCCGTAGAAAGATCTGTGGAATAATAATCAAAAGAACCAGTTTTAGGTAGAACATTATGGGCAAGGATTCATCCAGCAATGCATGCACGAGTTTGAAGATTAGTATTTTTAAAAGGAGGGCAGTGAGGTGCGTCTGGAAGAAGAATTTGTTCAAAAACTCTTTCATCATTTAATTCAATAGTGTTGAAAAGAGTGTCTGAAGGTGGAATTTCAAGAATTTCTCCAAGTAGTTTCGAATCAAACTCGATTTCAACATCACGAACAAGAGAGGACAAAATTCCAATTTCATGATCCATTTGTAGATTTGTGTAAAACAAGTGAATAAGAAAAGGATAGTGAAGAGTATCTGCACAAGCATAAAAAAGATGTGAAATTTCAGGAAATAATTCTCTTATGTTGTAACGAGAAAATAAGTGAAATAGAATATTTCGGCCTGGTAAAATAGGTAGTGCAGAAATTGATCCAAAAGTATTATATAAAAGAGGATTTTGGAGTGATTTGAGTGAAAAACCATGTCTTGAAGTAGGTGTAGGAGGAGGAGAACCTAAACCTTTTGCAGATGTAGACTTCGTACGAGGCATAGTTAAAAAAACAGAGTTACCAAAAAAAATGTCGGCTTCCAAACGATTTCCGGCAGAATGAAAACGTTGTCCGCCGTTGTGAAACAAAAACAGAGGATACGATGGCTGACGGCGAGTGTGAATGCTGCCACAAGGGGATTTCGGCAATGGCGGAAAATACACTGTCACGGCAAGAGAGTTTCGGCGTGTTTTGAAGATGCGTCAGTTACCGCAAGAGGATTCCGGCGTTTCAAGATCACGGCCAGAAGACTCTGGCGTCTCCTTGTCACGGCAAGAAAATCCTGGCGAAGATGAGATCGAACGACACTCTGAGGGTTTTTCGGAAGAGAAAGAGGCAAAAGAGAAAGAGGGTTTTCGTTTTAAGGGTTTCGTTTTTAAGAAAAACGAAAAGGTATGAAAACGAAGTGAAACGATGCCTATTTTAAAAAGAATGGGTTAAAAAAAAATCAAGGGGTATCGGGTCCCTTCATTTAAAAAATTTTAAAAATTTTAAAAATTTTAGTCGACTAAAACTTTAGCGGTCGACTAAAATGTGCGACTCGTTCTAAAAATATCATCAGTCGACTACAAATATATCAGTCGACTAATATGGTGTGATTCATTCTAAAACATCAGTCGACTAGAATTTTATCGGTCGACTAATAAAGTGCGATTTTGAGATTTTGTTCAAAAATCAACATTTTTACAAATCTAAAAATGAGCAAATACTTAGTTCTCTCCTAATTCGTATAAAATCTTCATTTTTAAGAGGTTTAGTGAAGATATCGGCATGTTGTTCTTTAGTGGAAATAAAATTTAGCGAAATATCTCCTTTTAACACATGATCTCTCAAAAAATGATGTCTAACTTCAATATGCTTAGTTCTTGAGTGCTGAATAAGATTTTTCGAAAGATTTATAGCACTATTGTTATCACAATAAATAGTTGTTGTGGAGTAATTCAAACCAAAATCTTTTAAGGTATGTTTCATCCAAAGTACTTGTGAACATGTTAAACTAGCCACTATATATTCAGCTTCAGTTGTTGAGAGTGATACTGAATTTTGCTTTTTACTAAACCAAGAGACTAAGGAATTTCCTAAGAAATGACAAGTTCCACTAGTACTCTTGCGATCAGATTTACTTCCTGCAAAATTTGCATCACTATATGAAACTAAATCAAAGGAAGATCATTTTGGGTAAAACAAACCGAAATTTGAAGTATCTTTTAAATAACGAAGAATTTGTTTTACGGCAGTTAAATAAGATTCCTTTGGATTAGCTTGAAATCTTGCACACATACACACACTAAACATAATATCAGGTCGACTAGTAGTTAAGTATAATAGAGATCCGATCATACCTCTGTAGAGCTTAGTATCTACACTTTTACCATTTTCATCTTTATCAAGAGAAGTAGTTGTACTCATAGGATTCCTTCTTGATTTCGATGAGTCCATCCCAAATCTCTTGAGAAGTTCTTTTGTATACTTAGCCTGATTGATGAAGATTCTTTCTTCAGTTTGCTTTATTTGAAGTCCAAGGAAGTAGTTTAATTCGCCCATCAAGCTCATTTCAAACTCTTCCTGCATAGCTTTAGCAAAATCCTTACAAAGAGAATCATTAGTAGAACCAAATATTATGTCATCAACATAAATTTACACAATAAGAATATCTGAATTAAGATTTTTAATAAATAAAGTGGAGTCTACCCGACCAATGGAAAAACCAGATTGTTCTAGAAAATTTCGTAGTCTTTCATACCACGCTCTTGGTGCTTGTTTGAGTCTATACAAAGCTCTTTTCAATTTGTAGACTTTTTCTGGATATTTCTCATTTTCAAAGCCTGGAGGTTGCTCTACATAAACTTCTTCATTGATGTGTCCATTTAAGAATGCACTCTTAACATCAATTTGATATAACTTGAAGTTCATGTAACTAGCAAAAGCAAGCATCATTCGAATTGACTCTAATCGAGCCACTGGTGCATAGGTTTCATCAAAATCTATGCCTTCTTCTTGATTATAGCCTTGTGCTACTAGCCTTGCTTTGTTACGAATGACTTCACCATTTTCGTCCAGCTTATTTCGGAAGACCCATCTTGTTTCAATTACTGGATGATCCTTTAGTCTATCAACTAGATCCCAAACATCATTCCTAGTAAATTGGTTAAGTTCTTCAGACATGGCCAAAAGCCAAAATTCATCATCACAAGCCTCATTGATATTCTTTGGTTTTAATTTAGATATGAAAGCAACATTTGCAATATATTTTTCTAATTGCCTTCTAGTTTGGACACCACTCTTTATTTCACCAATAACTTGTTCATGTGGATGATTAGGAACTTCTTTCCAAACCGGTTGAAGAGGAATATTTTCTTGAGAAGTACTCTCTATCAAGGGTTCTTCTTGAAGTATTAATTCTTCTCCTTCGCTTAGAGGTATAACCTGCTCACAATTCTCATCAAATGCAACATGTAAAGATTTTTCAATACAAGATGTTCTTTTATTAAAAATACGATAAGCTTTACTTCTAGAAGAATATCCAAGAAATATTGATTCATCTGATTTTGAATCAAACTTATCAAGATTATCTTTGGTATTTAACAAGAAACATTTACTACCAAAAATTTTGAAATATGAGATCTTTGGTATACGATCATAATACAATTCAAAACATGTTTTATGTAAAATTGGTCGAATAAGAATACGGTTTAGAACATAACATGCTGTATTAATTGCTTCAGCCCAAAAGTATTTTGGTAAATTTTTATCTTGAAGCATGGTTCTAGCATATTCTTGCAAAGTTCTATTCTTTCTTTCAACAACTTCATTTTGTGGAACCGCTCTAGGAAAAGCAAAGTTGTGAGATATACCATGTAAATCACAAAACTTTAGAAAAGATTCATTTTCAAATTCACCACCATGATCACTACGAATTTTAATTATTGATGTAGATTTTTCATTTGTAATTCTTCTACAAAGTTTAGAAAATTCCGAAAAAGCATCATTTTTGCTTTTTAGAAAAATCACCCATGTAAACCGAGAATAATCATCTACTATAACAAAAGCATACTTGCTACCATTCAAACTTTGAATTCTAGATGGTCCAAATAGATCTAAATGTAAAAGTTCAAGAGGACGTTTTGTTGAAACTATATCTTTTGCTTTAAAAGAACTCTTGATTTATTTACCCCTTTGGCAAGCATCACATAAGTGATCTTTCTTATATGGTATTCTAGGTAGGTCTCTTACAAGATCATTCTTGGATAACTTTGAAATAATTTTAAAGTTAACATGTTCAAGTCTCTTGTGCCATAACCATTGAATTTCATTTGAAACAATAAGACATTTTTCATTAAAAGTGGGTAATTCATCTAGATATAGTTCATACACATTGTTCCTTCTTTTACCTTTAAAAATGATCTTTTTAGATTGAAAAACAGAAATTAAGCATAAATCATTTTCAAAAGAAACATGAAAACCTTTATCACATAATTGACTAATAGATATTAAATTATGCATTAAACCATCTACTAAAAGAACATTTTCTATCAAGGGAAATTTTGGATTACCAATACCTATTACTTTTCCCTTGTTATTGTCACCAAAGGTGACGGTTCCTCCATCCTTATTTTGGAGGGTAGAAAATAACTCCGGCCTTCCAGTCATATGTTTGGAACAGCCGTTGTCCAATATCCATTTGCTTCTTATGTTGTGTACCTACAACAAAATTAGAAAACAGAGCATTTGACCCCTTTCTATTTTCGGGTCCATGAGAGTTAGTCTTAGGAACCCATATCCATTTGGATTTTGGTTTCCTTTGATAATAAATATTCTTTCTATAAAAGGATTTATCATGTCTAGAATAATCATGTCTAGGATAATCATGTCTGAAATAATAAACATTATAGTTTCCATGATTAGATGTATTTCTATTAGAACTAGAAAGTTTAGTTCTATAAACAAATGGTTGAGAATAATGTCTTTGATTTTTCACCACATAGTTTGGTCTGTTTTGAGTATCAAAGAAGCTATATCCCAATCCGGTTTTATTAACCGAGAAGTTTTTCTAGATTCTCTTGACCATTTGTGAATTTGGTCACTATAGAAAGAAGATCATTTGATTTTTCTTTAAGACTAGATATTTCTTTTTGTAAGAGATTGGTTCTAACTCCAATTTCTTTTATTTCAAATGCTTGGCAAGAGTTTTCCTTCTTGAGATCTTCTATCTCTTGAAGTAACACTTTATTTTGAGAGTCAAGAGTTAAATTTTCAGTTTTTAACTCTTTATTTTTAGAACTTAGACTCTTAAATTTAGCATATAAATCATTGAATGCTTCTAACAAATCATCATAGTCAAATTGACTTACCGAATCTTCTTTTGCTACAAAACACATGTTAGCAACTTCTTCATTTGATTCTTCATCGGAAGAGGGGTCACTATCATCCCAACATGCTTGAAATGCCTTTTTCTTCTTGAATTGGTCCTTGGGCTTGATTTTGAGAAGAGGACAATCTTTCTTGATATGTCTTGCATTTTTGCAGTTAAAGCATTTGACTTCATTGGGATTGGAAGAATCTGCTTTCTTTATCTTTCTTTGAAATCTTCCATTTTTGATGAATCTTCTGAATTGCCTTGTGATGAGGACAATATCTTCATCTTCTTCTGAATTTTCTGAGTCAGAAGTAGCCTTAAAAGCAAGAGACTTCTTTTTGGGCTCTTCTTCTTGTCTGTCTTGAAGTTGAACTTCATATGCCATAAGGTTACCAACTAAATCTTCAAGAGTGAAAGTATTGAGATCATTTGCTTCTTCAATAGCAGTGGTTTTTCTCTCCCATTTAGAAGTTAAACACCTTAGAATCTTTCTGACTAAATCCACTTATGAATATTCTTTTCCAAGGGATTTCAAAGTGTTAGTTATATCGGTCATTCTAGTCACCATGTCCGATATAGATTCATTTTGCTTCATTTTGAACAATTCAAATTTATGAATTAAAGAAGCAATTTTAGATTCATTTACTTTTGACGTACCTTCGTGAGTCACGAGAATAGTATGCCATATTTCAGTTGCTGTAGAGCATTGAGAGATACGATTAAACTCTACCTTGTCAACGGCACAGTACAATGCATTCATGTCTTTGGCATTCAGTGAAGCAGTCTTCTTTTCATCATCGGTCCATTGGCTCAAATCAGTTGATGGAGTTTGGTACTTTTCTGAAACAACTCTTCAGATTTTGAGATCCATGGATGGCAAGAATATTGTCATTCTTACTTTCCAGTATCCATAGTTTCTTTCGTCGAAGAGAGGAGCTCGAACAGAGGAACTTCCTTCTTTGTGCTGAGATGTTGTAGTTGTCATGCTAGATGATGGTCAAATCAAAGTAATAGCAAACCTGTGCTCTGATACCAAATGAAAGTGCACTAGGATCAAGACAACAAGCACTAGAGGGGGGGTGAATAGTGCTTTTAAAAATTGTCTGCGGAATATTGAAGGATTTTGCAAATTGAAAAGCAAACACACAAAGAATACAAGATTTTACCCTGGTTCGGTCTAACCCAACCTACATCCAGTCCCCAAGCAAAACCCGCTTGAGATTTCCACTATCAACCTTGTAAACTACAAGATCACACAGACCAAAACCGGTCCCACTTTCAGTAACAACCCTACTAAAAGCAAACAACTCCTTTAAACCAAGGAGTCCTTCTTCTTACAGAAAATAAGTAACAACTTACAATACAACCTATGAGCCTTTCTTTTGAATGCGAATAAGATGCAATTGGCTTTTGAGGTTATTGAAATACTCTACTCACAAATTCACTATCTCTCAAAGTGATTTGAGTGAAAAACTGAAGTAAAAATATCAAGTGAGTGAGAAAACAAATACTTGAATGAATAGGAGTGAAAAGCAATAAGTAAATGATTCAAATTGATTGAATTCTTGTTATTTTGAGTGTAAAATGCACTCATATTTATAGTTAAAGTTTTCCATACGTTGAGAGTATGAAAGGGTGTCAAAACTGTCCATTTTGAATGATCAAAACGTTTGAAAAACAAAGAGACACGCCTTTTTTAAAGTTTCAGAAAAATGGCAAAATTAGTCGACTAATAGTTAGTTATTAGTAGACTGACAGTTATTGTCGGTCAACTGATCTGTTAATCGAGCCGTTTGAAAATCTAAACTTTTGAAACTTAGTCGACTAGAGAAAAGTTAGTCGACTGATAATATCATCAGTAGACTGAAAAACCTTTTAGTCGACTGCTACTAAAATCTTCTGAAAAACAAACATTCTGTTCGATCGACTGATAAAAGCATTAGTCGACTGCTGCTAAATTTTCAGAAAACACATGTTCTGTTCAGTCGACTGATAAAACCATTAGTCGACTAATTTGACAAAAATGACTTTTTAAAAAATATGGCGCGAAAGAATTAGTCGACTGGTAAGTCGATTGGTCGACTAATAAACATGAAAATTTAAGAAAAGAGTTTTCTAAAAAGATTTTAAAGAGTGTTTCTTTTAGAAAAGTTTTTCTAAAGACTTTTAAGGTGAAATGCAACCTAAATATGCACTCTAAGTAAGGCTCTTACAAGAATCTAAGACTTTTAATGAATAAAACATTGCACACTAGTCTTCAAAGATTCTTCATCGAATTCTTCAATTTCTTCAAAGCCTTAGCTGAAATGCAGATGATTCTACTTGCTCATCATCAAAACCTTGTACTTGAAGTATCATGTATGGCTTCATTGTCGTAACATCATACAGGAAAACCACTTCACTCACACACGTTGGCGTGAAAACCCAAGCCCCCCTTGCCCATCAAAGGAGTTTTTTTTTAAGGTAAGTTGAGGTTAGGCAGACCCTACCAATTATACAACTATACCATTGGGTTTTGAACCTGCAACGTCTCAACACAAGGTGACATCCACTAGCTGCTCCTACCAGACAAGCGGAGCTCCCGTTGGTGCCCACCACAGAAGTTTGTTTGCCCGTCTCACTTAAACATCCATGGCTTGTGTTTGGCAAACGGAGTGAGCCATAAAGCCTTATATTAGACAATTAGTACAGTCACATTTTCTAATCTTATTTGACTTATTATTTGGTAAATGTTGGTTGTGTTTATTTTTTTCATTTTAATAAATGGCATCTATTTTCCTCTTCTTGGCACTTTGCCATATCGCCATAGGAGAAACTGGGTCTGAGTATTGGATAAATGTTCAATCCGATCCATTTCATGTACATGAAGCTTCTACCGACACCCATACTTGTGAATGGATCTAGGGTGAGATGAGGATATTGAGCTTGGATCTTATATTGATTAGGTAGGAAAATGTAAATGTAAATGTTGCAAGAAAATAAAAACAAGTAAACCAACCTAAAATTTTGGGTAATTTACATAGGCACCTAACCAATGGGAAATTTATATTTAACTTCAACGCCAAATAGGTAATGTTAAAGAGAAAAAAAAATCATGCAGCTAGTCATTCAAGGAATTTCAAGAAAAAGTAGATGTATATATCGAATATTTAATTACCAAAACAGTCAGATGTAAATTAGACATTTCTTAGGTGTCTATATGTAAATATATATATTTTTTTCAATCGCTGATTGGATGCTGACCACACAAGTGTCATTGGGGCTACAAATGGGTCACGTTTACAACCAGTCCTTTGTCCATCTTGGAGGGTACAAAAGGGCCATAACAGTACTTGCATGAAGTATGTGTTGGGTGTGGAAGGGTAAATTTCAGTCCTCATAGTCATAGGTATAAATATGGATCCAATAGGGTAAGGCAGATCCCAATCAATCACCACCTGTTTTATTCTTAACAAACCTGCATTCTTGCCATTCCTGGATCTAACCTGGATCCGGATCGGCCATGTTTTTAGCAGCATCCTTTTATCTGAATTGTGAATAAGTCAAGCCCTGATAGACTGCCCCACCAAATCCTTTTAGCGGAACAAGTTCCATCATCACCTGGTTTCATAGCGTTACATATATACCCAATAATGTTTGTGATATTTTTAAGATAGCATAAATCTGTTTTCAAATATCATGATCTAATCACTCTTTCTATTTTGTTAATCACTAAAACAAATACATTACATATATAATGGTTGGTTCCTTGAACAATAGGAGGGTGCACTAAGTCTTAGTTTTCATTTTTTAATTCTCATTTTTTAAAAATATTACCTCGCATATGTGATTTACATGATCTATTTAGTATGAATAGGCTCTTGGATCATCCATTACGACATGCAGGCATGTTTTTATAAGGCTTAAAAAATCAACGGCCTAAAACTTTCATAAATTTCAAAGCTCAGATTATCATTTTTTTATTTAAAAAGCATGTTCCAATAGTCTCTTCCAGTAATGAATGATGTTAAACACATATGTAGGACCAGATTTAGCAAACATTGTTTAAAACTGTAACGACGTGAACTAGGGCCTCTCGAGCCCAAGTTCGTTAGTTTTCAAAAAGAAAATACCAAAATAACCTAAAAAACCAAGCTAGATTTTTTGTTATCACAAGGTTCTTATAACTATTGTTAAAGCTAATCATCCATACTTATCAAAACTATAATGTTCATATTTCATGTTCAAAATAATAGTGCAAAAATAAAGACATAGTACTTCAAAGTCCACTAGTAGTCAGTCCACAAGTCACATCTTCCTCGTTGTAGTGCTTTCTCATCCTATAGTTATAACCAAACATGAGTGAGTCTAAAACTCAACAAGATTTCATTTACAAATATAAGACATGATCGTTACAATTGTAGTAAGCTCTAAGCTTCTACTCTTAATTTAGTTCTCTAACTAAGCACACTTGTTATTTACATATTTTATTCTCTTTTTACCATTTTTATACCCTTCCTCAGACTATTTCTCATTTTAAGAGTAAACATTCTCATTGTCCTACTCTGCACTATTCGACTATTCTGAAAATGGCTTCATGGGGGCATAGCAACCCATGTATTCAACTCTAGAGTCTACAATTGTTGGCCAGACATATAAACCACCCACAAATAACATTGTCTAAATCGGTCCAAGCTATGAACTTTCAATCATTGTAGTTTTGCTCACCAGTTACAGACTGAAGAGCCCAATATATTCGTCGGTAGCTAGCCGAAAAAATTGAGAGGTAATACCTGCCCCTAAGGTGTTCAATGAGCTATATCTACCCTTAAGGTTTCTTGTTTATGCTACTTTCTATATGTGCCTAATAGGCTTTGTTTTTAACCCTTAAGGGTTACTAAAAAATTTCTCAAAAATTTTAAGCACAAACGAGGAACATTCACCTCTAAGAAAGCCCTAGACAATGTCCTTCATAGTAGAGTTCTTTTTAATTTCTATGTTGTTATCCTAGGTGCATCATTCTTTTTCTTTCCTTTTATTTTTTTGCGCTAGTGTATTATATTGTATCAAATATATGCTCACTAACTAATGTTCAGTAAGAAATCACATATATACGTCATAGTTTTAGAGATAACAATCTATCACAAAGATACATTTTTAATCAAACGTGACATGGCACTTAAAATACCCCTCCCAAGGTATAAGCATGACATCTTTAAAATAAATCATTTTTCTGAGAACCCTGAAAATCTACTTTCTTTTTTCAAAGCCTAGCAATCATTTTTACTTTTCACAACATTATATGCATCCAACCATTATCCTCACTTCCACAACAAGCAGAAACATGATACAAGTTATATCATATGTTAACATTTATATGATATGATTAAGTACTAAACATAAAGATATAGCATGCACTACAATCCTTATGCCTTTTATTGAAAGCAAAAGAAATATAGATTCTTACGCATGCAATTTATACGATCTATTCATATACATGAAATAATTAACTTACTTATAAAGCACATGAAATCACATAACAAGATGTATTTTCGAACAAGCCTTGTCTTATTTATCAAGGGAATTATTTGCAAATGTTCACTTATCTCAAAATGCCCAAATCTCTAACTCAGGATCAACCTTAGTCTTTCTGCAAATTCTTATCTGAAATGAGCAAAAAATTCAATAATCAATATTATTAAAGTTTTTGCTTGTGTAAAATTATAAAAATACCTCTAAGCCTCTTTGCCAAACTTTAATCTTAAACTCTCCGAGTTTTTTTTCTTTCCTTATGCTAATGGATTCCTCTCGAAAAGAGAAGTTAAGAGGTCCAAAAATCACCCAAATTCGATATCGGGGTAAAGAGTTATGTTTGATTTACCGAAATAGGTAGAACAAGGTCAAAATGGGTATGGATTCATTGAACTTGTCCCAAACTCAACCTGACCTGGGCTTTATTACAAACTGGACTCAAATAAGTTCAGTCAATGTTCCTCTTTCAGATTTAAGCAGATTGGATCTAGATCTAGTTTGGTCTGTTTGGATCCAACTAAACTTGAAACTAAGATTCGATATAACTAATCTAAACCCGATTCATTCTGGGTTTGGTACTAAATGGAACCAGACCTATCCTGAACCCAATCGTGCTCCATTATGGTTTGGTCATGTTGGATCCAAAACCTGATCCGGTTCATGATAGAAAATCGACACAGCCACTGTCTTGGTCTCACCCACATATATATATATATGTGTGTGTGTGTGTGTGTGTGTGTGTGTGTGTGTGTGTTTTAACACATGCTTTGTTCAAGTACCACCTTAACCAAACCGGTATGGGTGCGAACCCACTTGATCTAGTCTAAGTTACACCCAGACTGAGGGTTGTGGCTGGCTTGGTCCAGTTTAAAACCCAGACCAAGTCAGCCCCAGTTTCCATAACACAAGAGAGGGAGCACTACTCTCTGTCTCAGCTTCTCATGTGATCATGACTCCGTCAGGGTGTACCTATACCGAGTCGGTCCATAAGTGAGCTGAGATAGAGAGCTGAGAACTCTTTGTCTCGCCCCCTCTAGACTTGACTTAGTCTTGATGAATCAAGACCGAGTCAATCTATCTCATAAATTGAGACAGAGAGTTTGGATCTCTATCTCGCCTAGAGGTTTGACTGAACTCGATCTGATCTACGAGCGAAAATTCTTGCTTATACCAGTGACCAGGCTCGATTTGGGTGAACCCAAACCAAGTCTGTCCGTACGAACCGACAAAAAAAGTTGTAGCTCTTTGTCTCGCCCAAAAAATGACCTGACTCGGTCAAGAAAGCCTAGACCGAGTCGATTTGTTCCAAGGGCTATGATAAAGAGTTCAATCTCTCTGTCTCACCTATTTGTGACCAGACTCTGTCTGGTTTCCTTGACTGAGTCAGTCTAATCCTTGGGCTGAGACAAAAAGCTCAATCTCCTTGTCTCGTCCATTAGTGACCCGACTCGATCTTGTTCTTTCATTTAGCCAGACTCGGTCTCTCGTTCTCCCATTTGCTCGAGAAAAACCTCTTTGTCTCGTTCTTCCATTTGGCCAGACTTGATCTGGTTCCCACCAAACTAAGTTTGTTTGTGTGTAGACCAAGATAGAGAGTCTTCACTCTCTATTAGGACCCTTAAAGGACTAGACTTACTTTGGTTTTAACAAGACCGAGTCAGTCTGCTATCTAACTTAGATAGAGAGCTTTCTGTCTCGCCCCCAAAATGACCAGACTCAGTCTGGTTTTGACCATATTGAGTCGGTCTGCCGATGGGGATAGTGATTCCCCCCTCCCCTACTCAACAACACAATGGTGATGTTGACTACACTGGCAACTCGGTGAGGTTGTCAGGGTTGCCAATGAATGTCGAATGGAGGCACCATCTCTGCTTGTCCTTCTTCTTTTGCATCTAGTCAAAACAAAAAAGAGAAAAAGTTTACCTCTCCTTGGACGGAGCTCGACCAGACCGCAACCTCCCTCTCTTTCAATCCCTCTCCTTCTTCCACCATCTTTGTGCTCTCTCTCTCTCTCTCCCTCCTCCACCCTTTCTCTCTATCCCCCCCTCTCTCTCTCTCCTTGAAATTTTGGGATTGAGAGAGGGGACCGATGGGCTTAAATAGGCCCATAGAAAACAGAGGTTTCACTCCCCATTAACGAAGGTTTTCTTCCCCTTCGTTAATGGGGAGTGAAACCTCGGTTTTCTGGTTAGATGATATCCTTCGTTCATGACTTATATTGCCTCATGCTGGTGTGACAGTACTTAGTCTTGCTCCACAGTGGTCATAGCAGAGTTTATCATAACCCGCACCACAAACCGTTGCACCTCTGCATCTACGATTCCTCATCAGTCCTCTTTTAATCTGACCAAGAGGAGGGCATCCTCGTGATGCTATCATTCGTCCAACCGGTGGATGGGGTGGTGTTACGTCATCTATCCCAAATGCCTGCCACCCATAACCGCCATTATTAATTACAACGATGACTTGTGTCAGAGGAGGAATGAGAGGTTTCATGTGTCTGATTGTTCTAGATACATCAATTAGGGTCATCACAAAGTAAGTTAGGATTGTCACCATTTTTGTATGTATGATCGTCGGATGCTCTCATTTTTGTGTTTTTGTCCTTGTCATAATCTCTTTTGTTCATACTATTAGCATCTATACCCGCTAATATAGTTTAAATTTATAAGTGCAAGGTTTAACTAGCTATGTAAACTCTCCTATGACTTTAGACTACTGGACTGAACTTGAATGATACACATTATTTTTCTTATAAAACCTTATAATTCTGATAATCCTCAATCATCTTTAATGATCTTTTGTTAACCTAACTTTGATACCAATTATAATGACCCAAAATGGGGCCACTTGAGTGCAGGTTTGTAGATGTTAGTTCCTAGAGAAAAAAATACCAAAATAACCTTGAAAACCAAGGCTGATTTTCTTTTATCATAAGGTGGATATAACTATCGTTTGGTCTCTCTATGTCACCTATTTTTTACTAGACTCGGTCTGGTTTCCCAGACCGAGTTGGTCTAATCCTTAGGCCAAGAGAGAGAGAGAGCTCGGTCTCTCTGTCTCGCCCATTAGCGACCAGACTCAGTTTGATTTCTCATACCAAGTTGGTATAATCTTGGGCCGAGACAGGGAGCTCGGTCTCCTTGTCTCGCCCATTAGCGACTAGACTTGGTTTGGTTTCCCAGATTGAGTGAGTCTAAACTTAGGGTTGAGATAGAGAGCTCGGTCTCTCTGTCTTGCCATTAGTGATCAGACTCGGTCTGGGGTTTGACCATCGATCTAGACAGGGAGCTTTAGCTCCTTACCCTTTTCATTTTTTTTTAAAATAGGCCGAGACAGAGAGACAAATCTCTTTGATGCGTTCTCCCATTTGGCTAGACTCGATTTGGTTTCCACCAGATTGAGTTGTGTAGACTGAGATCGAGAGCCTTCACTCTCTATTTTGCCCCTAAAATGACTAGACTGTCTAGTTTTAACCAGACCGATTCAATATGCTTTTGGATTGAGATCCCAAAATGACCAGGCTCGGTCTGTCGATGGGTTGAGACAATCTCCTCCTTTCTTCCACCTCTCTCTCTCTTGCTCTTAGGGATGGTAGTGGGGCGGGGCGGGGCGGGGGACAAGGTTTCCACCCCCGCCCCGCCTCAAAATTTTATCCTCCACCCCCGCCCCGCCTCCGCGGCGGGGATGGATTTTATCCTCCACCCCCGCCTTCATCCCCGTTTCATGTCCTCCACCCCCGCCCCATCCCCGTCCCCGTCCCCGCCCCGTCCCCGTCCCCGCCCCGCCCCCGCCCCGTCCCCGTCCCCGCCCCGTCCCCGTCCCCGCCCCGCCCCCGCCCCGTCCCCGTCCCGACCCCGCCCCCGTCCCCGACCCCGCGGGATGAGCGTGCTCGTCACCGGCGCCACTGGCTTTGTCGGCACCCACGTCTCGCTCGCCCTCCGGAAGCGCGGTGACGGTGTCGTCGGCCTCGACAACTTCAACGACTACTACGACCCCTCGCTCAAGAAGGCCCGCCGTCGAATCCTCGGCGACCACGGCGTCTTCGTCATCGCCGGCGACATCAACGACGCCCGGCTCCTGGCCAAGCTCTTCGACCTCGTCGCCTTCACCCACGTGATGCACCTCGCCGCCCAGGCCGGAGTCCGGTACGCTATCGAGAACCCGGCGTCCTACGTGCACAGTAACGTCGCCCGGCTCCAGGGTTAGGAAATTAGGGAAGGGAGTTAGGGTTAGTAAACAGTTCATCTGAGTTGGGGGCGGGGATGGGGCGGGGCCGGGACGGGGATGGGCCGGGGGCGGGGCGGGGATGGGCCGGGGCGGGGCCGGGGCGGGGATGGGGCGGGGCGGGGCGGGGCGGGGGAACGTGCCAGTCCATCCCCGCCTCCACCCCCGGACGGGGATGGATTTTAACCTTCATCCCCGCCTCCATCCCCGTTTCATACCCTTCATCCCCGGTCCAAACGGGGCGAGGCGGGGCGGGGCCCCGCTTTCCCCCGGTCCACTGCCATCCCTACTTGCTCTATCAATTCTCTCTCTCCTTAAATATAGGAGATTACGAGAGGGGACCTATGGATTTAAATAGGCACACGTGGAATGGGGGAAGTTCCCCCTTAATGGGGGTCCTCTTCCCTTTCCTCACTACTACATGTGTGGTGGGGAGCCAAAGATTCCTCTCATTAACGCTTTTAATGTTGGGGTGGGGGACTTTTTCCATTTCCCACCACTTTCAGCGTGGGAGGAGAAAGGGCACCTGCCTTTTTGACCTAGCTGACCCAGGTGGTCTCGAGCCCATTTAGCCGGTTGGGTCAAGTATTACAAAAACATAAAAATTCAGCACAGTGTAAAACAGTAAGAAGGAACCAATATATATATATATATATATATATATATATATATATATATATAGAGAGAGAGAGAGAGAGAGAGAGAGAGAGAGAGAGAGAGAGAGACTAAAAAGAAAAAAAAGACCGGTAATTTTACTTAATTGCACTTCTAAATCTTTTTCCTAAAAGGGCCCAACATTCTATGTCTTACAATAAAAAAGGTTTTTGAGCACCAGTAATATGAAAAATGTAATTGCAAAATCCTTGAGAGTAAGATTCGTATTGGAGAAAGCCAGCGTTCCCTAGAATTTTGAAAGCCACAAAGAGGTGCGTGGTTTCGTGCTTCTGAGGTTTTTAAAAAGCTTTCAGTAAATATGATGTCAGTCAGAATGGATTTGAATGAAATCGTATTCAGAAGGGCTGGATTTGTGATCTAAATGTATATGATGCATTTGGATCCATTAATTAAAATTTATCCAACCAATCAATTCTGAATCCAATCTGGATGGAAATTCGGATCCAGGTTTTGAAAATAAAGTACTAAATTTGGATCTAAAGTCACAACCGAACCCGAAAGAAACCCCAATCTTCCTCAACAACGGCTGGACCCGGTTTATGTTTAGGTGATTTCAGGTTTTAAATATTTAAGAGAAATTTTTAACTACACACCAAACTTTTGGCTCTAATTCATATATCGACCAAACTTTTGGAGGTTTTCAATTAGGCGCAAAGTTTCTTACTGTTAATCAAATGCCCTGCTCTCGTTCTTAAACTACCGTTACCTTGCCCTTGAGTTAGCACTAATTATTATTTTAAAGTTACTATTTTACCCTTGCAGCAATTGAACTGCCCAACCCAAACCTAATTTATATTCAAACTGATTTTATCCACATTAGGATGGTGCAACGACTCGGACATAGATAAATGAAGTATAAAGTAAAATTTTGATTATGACAAAAATAAAAATCATTGAAGACATAAAATTCAGTATATATTTAAAATAAGATGATTATTTGAAATAAGTGCATAAGAAAATATAACTACCTAAACTATAAACGAAATCCAATGGCAAAAAAAAAAAATTGCTTGCTATTAAGGATGTCTATGTAACCCGACATCCGACCCAAATTCAGATCCGATTAGCCGGATTCAGTAACCGAATATTTTTTTTTTAAGTTGAATTGAGTTAGCATAGGCACGAAAAAAACCAAACGTACTTGCTGTAATGGCAAAATAGTAACTTTAAAACAGTAGTTACTGCTAACTCAAGGCAAGCTTACCGGCAGTTCAGGAACGAGGGCATTTGATTAACAGTGTGAAACCATTGGGGTCTAATTGAAAACATTCAAAAGTTGTGGTGCATTTGAAAAATTTAGAATATTTAATATAAAGCCGTTGTAATTTTTGAAAAATGACTCAAATGACGTCATGTATTGCATTTTACTCACCTAACTGTTCCTAACTTTTTGATATAACAATTTTAACCTTCATTTTTTCTTTAAATAATAGAATCACACCTTTTTGAGCAATAGTTTTAAAAGAAAAAAATGCAAGCAGTTATTCAGCACTTTCTTGAAAGGTTAGCCGCTTATCTTAAATAATTGAAATCGGATGACCAAAACTTAAATTTGATGTATTTTAGGCCCTTTTATGAAATTACCTTGCTTTTTTTAAGGTCTCCGACTCTCCGTCCCCATCCGCCTGTTTCTGCACGTGCACGGGGCCACCTGGAGACTGGGACACGCACGTGAGGAGAAACTGAGGGAATGGATTTGTTGACCAGAGTGCGTACGTCAAAGATTAATGTCCTGACATCTTGTCCTGCCACGTAAAGAAAAAAATTATCAATATTTACTAAAGGGCGCCAAACTTTTTTATTATTTGCAATACCCCACTTCTTCTGCAGCTTTCAGCATGAAATGACGGAGATTTGACGCATTGGTCTTATCAGTGTCATCGCGTCAATGGCCCACGTCAGAAAAGTTAATTACACCAGTAAATTTGTGAATGAGTTTCAAGATAAAGGCCAATAGTCTACTGACGACACTTGTATAACATGCAAAAATCTTCCCTCAAAATTCTTTTCAAATCTCGATTATTCTTGTTAGATGCTCCTCATAAAACCTAAACGTCAAGCCCATGAAAAAGCTTCGGGCAATAATGCTGCGATTGCTTAATCTTTAAACCCAAAACTTCGTTCTTTGCTTAAAAAGAGAAGATTTCTCCACCGGCAGCGGGTCAGAGGTGCTTAAGGAAGATGTGAAGGGCATTTTCGTCGTCGAAGCAGTCACTCTCATAAGCTACGTCGCGGAAAAGTAGGGTGCCGGACGCCACCGTCTCCGAGAAAAATGAAAAAAGAATGCTGGAAAAATGAATATAGTGAAAGAAAAGAAGGGAAGTAAGTTAACTTTCCACGGAGAATCGATGCATTGTCGAGCGTGCGTGTTCACCGGTTGGACGGATTCTGCCGGTTCACTCCTTTTATTTTATTTTATTTTATTTTCTGAATTTATAACTTGAAGAAACAGCACCCGGCAAGAAGAACTGGTGGCATTTATTAAAAAATAGCCGATTCAGGGTATTGATTTTCTGCCGATGCCATGGTATTGACGGGTACAAGTAAGTCAATAGGGCACGGATTAACAGTGGCGCAGAAGAGTGACGCTAATGAGAATCGAACCTTGCCTCCCCGTCTAACAGCAAAGGCCCTACCCTACCCCACCGCACCCCACCCCACCCCACCCCACCCCACCCCACTACTCAAAACAGGAAAAAAAAAAACGTCTTTCCGTTGTCGCGTAAAGGGGGGGATATGACAAAATGTTGGGAAAGAAGGAAAAAAGAGGTTGACGGAGAATGCCGTAATTCTGCCGGACGAGAACCAAATTGTGGACGTAGATGAAATAGTCGAGGACGGTGGTTGAGAGGGGATTGATATAAAAGGTGGATCCCATTTTGGGGAGGGAAGGAGGGAGTGGGACACTGTATTGGGGGGACACATGGGTCGTCTCGTCCACGGTGGACCCACCTCTGGGTTCCCCTCTCTCCCTATTCTCTTGTTTTTTTAATTTTTTACCGTGTGATTTTCATTCTGTTTTTATTCCTTTCCTTTTTGAGTCCGCTACTGGTAATTACAAAAAATGTCTCAAATTGAAAAAGGAGGGAAACAGGAAAAGATTGACAAGAAAGGTTTGACAGAGAGAGAGAGAGAGAGAGGTGGGGGTGGGGGCGCTCTGATCGTACGGACGAATTTCATGAGTTGTGAGAAAGGAGCCCTCTCTCTCATCTGAGTCAGAAAGAAATCTCTTTCTGAGGAAGAGAGAGCGACAGGAGAAGCAGTGGGGGAATCCTCTCCTGTCCTCCGCTCGGAATTCCGTCCTCTCTCTCTCTCTCTTTGGCGTACAGCTCACGAGTCTCGACGATCACCGGTCTCTCTCTCTCTTCATAACAAGGGTAGAAACATACAGAAAGAGAAAAACTCTTTCTTCCCATAAAATCTCAGTCAGAAAACTATCAGAGAGAGAGAGAGAGGAGGACGAACGGAGAGGATGGAGGAGATATACGGCATAGGATCGCCAGTGGACTACTCGGACCACACGGTGATCGGGTCGTCGGTGTCGCCAGAGAGCTTCGTGTGCCCGCCAGAGTTCGCGTCTCCCTACTCGAGCTACTACTCCCCAGGCTCTGCCATCGGTGGCTTCCGTGAGAAGATGGCTGCGTCCGCTGGCGCCGTCGTCGGGTCGATGCCGCCGATCTCGACCGTGCCGGAGTCTTCGGTCTCGCCGGGAGGCCTCGCTGGGGTGGAGGTGGAGGAGGATACGAGGGCGGCCTACGCCGCGGAGATCTCCTCGGCGATGAAGGCGAAGATCGCCAGCCACCCTCGGTACCCGAGCCTCATCGAGGCCTACATAGAGTGCCGCAAGGTAATTAGACGAGAGTGGGAGAGGAATCACTATTCGCGGAAGTGGATTCGACTCCTATTGCGATCAAATTTCTCGATTGTTTTTCTTTTCCGTTTCTCCTTGTTGTCTTTCTACTTTACTCTTTGGCCTGCACAGCGTCCGGTGACCCTTTTCTTTTTCTTCTCACGCTCGTCTTAATGAACAATTGGTTTGATTGTTACGTGAAGTTTAAATGGTTTATCTTCTCATGTGTTACTCATCTCTCTCCCGCTGTCATAGGTTGGAGCACCACCAGAGATAGCGTCGCTATTAGAGGAGATCCGGCGAGAGAACGATGGCTGCAAGGCGAGTGCAATTACCAGTTGCTTCGGTGCTGACCCGGAGCTGGACGAGTTCATGGTGGGCATGCGTCTTCTCCTTCTCCTTCTCCCTTTCTGCTTTGCTGCTCAATAGCCCAAAAATATATATTAATCGACGAAAAAAGATCAAATAATATTCGTAGTATTTTCTTTCAGAGTGTTGGGTCATTTTGACCGTCACACACATCCGAAAAACTAGGGCAAACCAGTGCTTGCATCTAAACAAGGCTTTTGCTTTTCTTGGTTTATTTGTTTTTCTGCGTTTCCCGTCTGCAGGAATCTTACTTTGAGATCTTGGTGAAGTACAAGTCGGATCTCACGAAGCCCTTTGACGAGGCAACCACGTTCTTGAATAAGATAGAGAGGCAGCTCAGGAACCTATGTAGCGAAACCGCACAAAGGAACTGCGGTTCTGGTATGGTCTCCGCTTCGTCGCTTTCGTCTTCTCTTTATTTTTCTTGCTAGAGTATTTAGTTAAGAACACTTGCTTTTCTAGTTGGTTCTCTCGAAATGTGCTGTGATCTATGCTCCCCACAATGTTGTGGATTTACTGTATGTTCGAAGGTTTGCTTATGAGTTTGTTTATTAAGCTTAAACTCGTTGAACTTCGTGCAAAGCAACCTTATATATACATATACATATATATTTATATGTATGAGAGAGAGAGAGAGAGAGAGAGAGAGAGAGAGAGAGAGAGAGAGAGAGAGAGAGAGAGAGAGAGAGAATTGTCTGCTCGGCGTTGAACTCGGCTGCTGGTAAAGAGAAAAATACCCTTGTGGTGATGGTGCATGCAGTGGGGCTTTGATTGTGAATTGTTTTATCAACAGTGGCAGGAAGGCTTGCTTTTTGGGTGGGTGCTACTGCTGCCTCTGGCAGAAGCCGTCTGGTCGTGAAATCTTGTCTGTGTCAGCCATGCTTGCGGGTGGGCTTTCTCTTTTCTTCGTTTTAGCTGCATGCGTCGCCTGTATGCCATGTCTTGTCATGAAGAAAAAAAAAAACAGTTTATTCTTGGAGTTAGGCAGATGCGTGCTTAAGCGGTGCCACGGGATGGTTGGGACTTTTCTTGTATCCATTCTCATGTTTGTGCCATCTGAACAGTAAATAACTGCGAAATGTGAAGATGGGGAGATTAGAATTATGACAAACCATATGATAAGTTTTCATTTTTCTTGCACTAGATAGGAAATATAACACCTTGTCACCACCACACTATAATATGCGTATGTATGCATAGATGCGTTAATAGTCTACTCTCCATCGGAAAATGAAAAAAACAGCTGGATTAAGTAGTCCATAGATGAACCATATTTTTTGAAACGACATTGATGGCTCTTATTTTCCATCAATTTCTTGGTGTTCTCGTTATTCTTTAAAAAAAAAAAGTGCACCCATTCCCTGCGCGGGTCCAACTTTAGGAACATTTTGGGTTTTTATGCGTTTCTTTGAGAAGTGAAGCTGGCTCGTGGGTGAATGTGCACTTTGGGAAAGGTCATGGCTACAACTGCAGCATCCTTTGTGTTGCTGGCACTGGGAGAGTATATTTTATGTCTCTACCTCTTTGTGTTCGAATTTGTTGGAAGTTGGCTCATTCTTTTAGTGGGTGGCAGTTTGAGGCTGTAGGTGGATAGGTTTCTGAGCTTTAGGAATGTGTCACTGTAAGGTCAGGGGTTCTTTTCATTTGCATTTTGTGATGAGTTAAATCAAATGATGATTTCATGATTTCCTGGTTCCTGTCTACTTTGGTAGCGTCAAACTATCTTGTAGCTGTTGTGCCTGTACTCTTTCCTGCATGTCTAATGCTGATTTGAATGATCTGCTTGTTATTTTACTCTTTTTAGGTGCTCATTGTGCATTATGCAGTTTATTTTTGCTAGTTCTTGATTTTGAAGTCAAGACTGTTTAACTTCATGCCTCCTTGATCTATAGTCATTGCCAATCAATTATCTTGTCACTGAAGCTTGGTTCTCTATGGCTTTCTAAATGTATCATGGTACCAACGGTGTCTCTCCTTGTTTGTTAGGAGCTGTTAGTGCATGTTACCTTGTGTTGGAATTGGAATGTTGCAAGTTCTAAACCCAATGGTGCGATGTATAACTTGTGGGGATCTGCCTAACCTCAACTTTGCTATCATTTTTTTTTATCATGGTTGTCATGCTTATTAGATTTTGCTGAGTTTGAATTGTGCCTTCCATGTCTTGGTCACATTAGCTAAGGTTCAGTTGTAAGGTTCAATTGTGTTACTGTTTGATCCTTTGTGTTCTGGTTGTGTTCTGAGTTGGAAGCTCAAGATTAAACTTTTTCTTAGAAAGTACATATAAAAAAGAAAAGCAGCAGGTGGATGGGCCCGTGGTGTTGGATATTGATGTTGTTTTTTCTTTTCTCTGCTTTTGGTAACTGCCTTTTCCTCCGTCTGGTTCCTTGCACTTTCTACGTCCCTTGTTCATTTTCTACTATTACTCTTGCTCATAATTCTTCTAGTTTGGCCTCCATATCTATGCCTCACGCTTACGTCCCTTGTTGCACATTTCTCAATATTGGGGTTGCAGCTCACATCTGCGCTGTAACCAAGGCGCCTTCCAAATTTTAATCTTTTTTAACCTGGGGTTTTGTTGCATTCTAGTCCATTTTTATTTTAATCATGGTGATCGTGGACAAAATGATCAAACATTCAAACATTATTCTTTTGAAAATATGATGTGTGAACAATGATCTTACTTCTTGAGTGGTTCACATACTGTGACCATTTTTGTTTTAATAATATTGTTAGAAGTGGGTACTTAGAATTTTCTGTGTTGGATCAGGTGTCCGTACACTTGTGATGTGCCATCGTTTATTTTTCCTTGGTGGCATTCCTATGAGCTACCGTGGGACTTTATCTTGAACTGCAATGATATTTCACCTATTGTATGATCTTATTTCCCACACCCTGTTATTTGGAATCTGAAGAACTGTTTTCACTGTGATTTTCTTTAATTTTTTTATTTGTTGGTTTCTGCTTTTGATGTCCCTGGCTAACTTTGGTAATGTAACATGTGGAACTTGATTTTAGAAAGTGTGCTTTGAGGTGAAGAGTGCAAAAGAATTTGCACATTGAAGACATAATTAACCTTTTAATTCAATTACTTTGTCAGAGATTGTAATTCTATGGCTACGACTTTGTTGAGAAGTGTGTTGTGAATGAACCAAAACTATTCTCTAGGACTTGTTTGGGTAGTTGAATATTTTGGGTATTAGAAAATTTCTTAATTGTTTTTCTCTAGCTCTGAATGTAATAAAGTCTACCCTCAGATTCTTTCTTGTTTGCATAATGTTTCCCTTTTTCTTCTCTGTGATCTATTTTTCATTGCATCCTTGTTTCTCTTTTCTTGAAATTAGTATGTATACTTGTGGAAAGGAGGAAACAGAGATCAATGTTTAGGTCGTTTACTTTATCTGAATTGTGTTGGCCACGTGTATTATATATATATATGGTTGTGGTGAGAGTATCCACATTCTTTTTGAGGTGAAAGCTACAGTGGTGTATCACCTTTCTATTTCCAAAAATGTTATACCATTTAGTTCTCATCTGGAATTTCCTGTACTGCTATCATACCTTTTTTTGTTTATTTTATATTTTCTTAAGAATTCTTTAGTTAATTTATAATTCGTATTTTTCTTTTATATTTTGAATGCTAGATTTAATGGCCTTGTGATCCTCTGCTTTTCCATGACACAGATCGATTTTATTGTTTTCTCCGCTTGCTTCTACATAAGAGAAACTCCTCCAATATTCTGGTCTCTTCTGCAGGAACTTCTAGAATGGCTTTATGATCTTCACATCTCGAATTCCAGTGAACTCCCCTGAGCTATGCAAAGTTCAATTGATTGTTAGCGTGATTAAACTTTATTAGTGGTTGTTTTATGGATTTTCTGTTGTAATTTGAATTCTAGTAGTAGTCAGCACTTTTTTGTGTCTTATGTGAATTTTAATTTAAATTTTTAGAATTGGAGAAGCAACAAGTTGTGTACATTGGAAACAAATATTGGTAGGATTTTGGAAATGATAATTCCCCTGGAATTTTTTGAGAATATAAATATTTCTGAAATATGTCATTGAAACTATGGAGTTTCAGCTAACCGTCACTGCGGTGCTGAAATGAGACGTTAGAAAGTTATAAGTGTTGTGGGACGTCTGTTCAAGAGTTAATTACCACCTATTGTCTTCAATTATGAGGTGACAACCTTTGTCCAGTTCCATGGGAGTTTTGTTCGATTAGGTTAGTTGGTTATTGATGGTGGTTGCAGAACTTGATTCTTGATATGATTGTGTATCTGGTGCTGGATGAGTTGCCTTTCAGTTTGAAATGTAGTTTGCAACCTAGTCTTACTGGTTGAAACCTGATAAGCAATTGATCCAAGCCTGACACATGCTGGTGCTGTGTTGGGCTTTCCCTCGTGCCTAACGGGCTCCAATTGGTCTCTCACCTGACCTTGGTCTGGCTGGATTTCCATCCATACTCAAAATATGTGAAGCCAAAGTTCTTCCGCTGTGATGTCTTGTTTGTCTATCAATTTGGCAAAATAACCATAGTTTACATTATTCGGCCCTAAGTTATACCACTGTCTACGTCTTCATATGGTTTGCCTGAATTAATCCAGAGCTACTTGTGACAATAGGGACTGATATTAAAGCGTTGGCATGACTGGATAATAATTCTGTATTTATGCAGACATGAAGCATCTGTAATGAGTGTTGATATATTTAGTGATGTTTCACTTGGTCTAATAATGTTCTGGTGGTGCTTGATGATGTGCCAAGAGGAGTTTGGATGGTGGTAATGAATGGTGACGTGGGAATTGTGGATATACTAGAAAGCAACTTTATGTATAAAACCAAGCTATTCGGAGAATAGAACACCATTAAAGATTGATGGTTGTGATGGTGGTGCATTTGAGCATTTACTAATCGTTCAAAACTTGGACTGAGATGGATGAAAATGGTTTCCACAGTGAACTACTAATACATGGAATGGGATGATTTGGTTTTCTTTTTCTTTATTTTTAATGTTGGGATTGCCTAGCACTTCTTATTGTTCATGGTACCTATCATGGTGCTTCTTATTGTTTCTTTGTAGGCACTATCCTTGCCTAGCACATTTTTTTATTCTTTTGTGCTAACTAGGCTTAGAGGGCCGTGGTCTGTTGATCATGTACATTCAACATGTCATGATCTTTTAGATGTTTGGGGGGCCATGGACTGTTGATCATGTACATTCAGCATGTCATGAGCTTTTAGATGCTTGGGGGCCATGGTCCGTTGATCATGTACATTCAGCATGTCATGAGCTTTTAGATGCTTGTCAGGGCCTATGCCTTCTATAACATATCCTAGCACCCTAGGTTGATTCTGCAATTCAGCTGGTTCAATTGGGTCTATTGGTAGTTCATTCAAGTAAATATGATGATGTAATATAATGTTCTTTATCATGGTGGTAACCTGATGATCTTTCTATCTGTTGTTAGCTTTTGTGTGTGCTTCTGCAGCGGGTGATAATGATTTTGTCTAGAATCTCAATAGACTTTGATTATTTGCAAGTCTGTATTTTCGAGTACTAGATTTTGTCGCATATATTAATTCTTGATGATTTTGGGGGACATAGATGAGCAAGCTGGATCATCGGACGATGAATTGAGTGGTGGAGAGATTGAAGTGCAAGATGAAAATCACCGTTGTCAAGAGCATGATATCAAAGCGAAACTTCTACGTAAATACAGTGGTTACCTGAGTACCCTGAAACAAGAATTCTCTAAGAAGAAGAAGAAAGGGAAGTTGCCGAAAGAAGCTAGGCAGACATTGCTTGATTGGTGGAATTTGCACTACAAGTGGCCGTATCCAACGGTATGATTCTGTGCATTTATTCTGAAACTTTATTCGCTATTTTCTAGACTTTTGGTTTCGTGTTGATGTGTGCTATGATTGTGCATCATATTGTTGTCCTAAGGGGTGGATGGTGTGGTGGTTATTGTCTCCTACTTTTATGGTGTTTTGCTGCTTGATCATTGACACTTGTTGATCTGCCTGGATTTTTCCCATTTGGACATGGCAAGGTCTCCAGGAGGAAGTACTATGGCCCATTTAGGAACTTGAAATCCCCAAATGCTGATGACATGTGGGGCTGACTGCTGAAATGCCTAGTTTGGTCCTTGCTTCAAGCTTGTCTTTTGATTGGGCTTCCTTATATTCATTGTTGCATGAATTGCTGATTTGTGTTTCCATTATTGGTTGGCTGCATGGAATTTTCTTAAATGATTGTAATTTGGTGACTTGCCTTGTCCTATAAGTAGGTCGTCTTAATTACTGAATTTGTCCATTAGAGCTTATTCATGATGATCGGATGATTCTGTGAATAATGATGTTTCACACTAATCAAACTATATTCGCTTAAGCAGATTCATGTTGCTGCAAATTGTGGACAAGAATTTAGGCTATGTCACCCGGGTACCGGTACCGGTACAGCACAGCAATTCCAAAAAATGTGGGTACAGGGACACTGCTATATATATATCACATAAATACAAAATAAATTCAAAATAAACTGAGTATAATCTAAATATATATGCTATATCTAAAATATATATTACATACTGAAAATATGAAATTATAAACTGAAAATATAATTATAAATTATAAATTGAATACAACTTGTATGTATGGAGGGTAAAATGGCATGACCGGGTGTCGACGCCTGTCGACACGGGGATACTCCTGTCGACACAGGTACGGAGAGCGAGTTGGAGTGTCCAGGTACCATAGAATTTAGGCATTGGTCCTTGTGCCTAATCCTGGAGATCCAGTTAACACTACAGAGGCTTGCATTTAGCGGAATAGGCATTGGACGAGTCAATCCCGGAGTTACATGACTAAATCACTAAATTCCATACCTTTGTGAATGTGTCTCTATAACGAACTGAACCATTGTTTAGTTTTGATTGTCATTCTGGTTAATAATAATACACTTGATTGTTTTCTATTCATATGTTCTGTAACTTTTTATCTTTGACTGGGCTCCTATGACAACTCCATATCCTCGTTTTGAGCATGTCTCTGTTACACACTGAACTGGTTTTCAGTTTTGCCTGTGATTTAAACTAAGCAAACTCTAGATTGGTTTCTTTCGATGCATTCTGCCTGTTTAATCTTCCAAGCTGTTGATTGTCTTCACTGTGCTTTTCTTGAGGTACCTGAATCATGGCCTCAAGTTTATCCAACCCACTTGTCTCTGCGAAATATCATGACTCTTCCCTAATTCTAGTATTTTCTTCATGGGTAGCTTGTGGTGAGACCATCCATTTTTATTGGCATGTCATGCAGATACTCCATTTTGACTCTCATTCTGTATCCTCACCTGCTAACCAAATATTACTGTGAAAACTGGAGCGGGTGGTAAGGTATGTTTGCTTAGATGTGGGTCATATCCCGGTATTTTCTATTGGCAGATATAGTTGATTGTTGGTCAATCCAGAACTTGTAATTATTTGATCTGATCTCCGGTCAGCTGTTACTGGGATAAAATTCTTTGTTTGTTGTTTGTTAAGGCCTGAAATTGGAGAATTGCCTGAGTTTGCTTCTGGAACTTTGTACTGAAACATTTTATGACATAATATAATACCAATATGCTTTCATGTCTTAGACCTGCGTCAGTGTTGGGCATGCATGGTGAAACATAAGGAGATCCCTTTTCGGTTCTCTGTCGTCTTGGAACTTTTCCATTTCTCCATCCACTTCCTAAAGAGTGTCCCTGCCATATGCGTTTGTTGAATGCTAGGAAGATGGCTACCGAAACTATAGTTGGTACTGTCTCCATTCTGACAACAATGGTACTCTGTACTGAGAAAATTCAGTAGTAAATACCGTGTTGTACTGGTATCTGAGGTATCTTGGAAAATTCCAATTAATCCTTCAATGCTTGTTCACGATCCTGCTCTTAGGTGGTCTTAACATACACAATCTGTGTGATTTCTCTTGTAGTACATTATATGTTTAGATTATGTGCAATAGTTATTGATGTCATGGTATCTTTGACTGATGTTAGTAGTTGATTCATGGTTGCATTCAGATCTTATCCCTTCTGGGTGAGATGATCACAGCCAGCCTGAACATCACTCTCAAAAAGTTTCCCTTCACATGGTTTTTCTCGATCGAGTTTATATATGAACTCTTTGTTAGTGAAATGCTCAAAGATACCTTTCACAATGCAATCAAAGATAATTAAAGCATCATTTCTGCTTTGTTGCAGGAAGCTGACAAGATTGCGCTGGCAGAGTCAACTGGGCTTGACCAAAAACAGATAAATAATTGGTTCATAAATCAGAGGAAACGCCATTGGAAGCCTTCTGAGAACATGCAATTTGCTGTAATGGATAGTCTTTCTGTGCCTTTTTTTGAGGAAGACTGAGGTGGATTCCCCTTTCTTTCTTTGTATATTCCTGTTTTGTTCAAACTCAATTGAATGCAATGCATTCTTTTATATTGTGTTCTGCCTTTGTCGTCAAGTATCGTGATGTTCCGGCAGTAGCAGTTATACATGCTGTCTCAGTCACAACTGCTAGTCTGCTACTTGCATCTCTTCGTAGACAACAGAATTCTGTATGTGCATGGAGGCATGTGTTTATATCCATAAAATTAGGATATGAATTACCCCTTGATGGAGTATGGGTATCTCAACGTATCCTGCTTTTTTTATTTAAATGATGCGTGCGGACTACCCTTTCTGGAACATAATCATGATTTTCGTGTACTTGAAAAGACACTTCCATTTTATAGTACATTAATTCTCAAGTATATATCTCATGGTGCCAAAATTTTGTATAAGGCATTGTGAGTTTTCAGTAATTCTTGCTTCATTCTATGATATGATGCGTTTGTGCGGCTTCCTATGTGTTATGCTTCTTGTCTACTCATGAAGATTCAACAGAACTAGTTGGAGTAGTACTTGGTCTAGCTTTATGTTTCTTTCTGTTGCGATTGCTGTAAATGCTTGGGTTAGGTTATTTGTTTTTGCATCTGAACCTGTTTACAGTTAGGTCCAGTAGCTTCATGTGTTTGGTTATACCATAGCAACTTTCTTGTAACTTGGTTTTTTAATACGATTTCTGCACATTAGCTTATTCTGGGGTTATTAATGCTTTTGTCAGACCTGAATCTGATCCTTTATCATACGGGGTGATTAATACCATAGCTTATTGTGTGATAATTGTGAACTCTTAGGATGTTTATCTAATGCCTTTGGCCGCCAAGAGTGATGAGACTTTCTATTGATTTCTAATCGATAATTGATTGTGCTGACCAAAATTTGTAACCTTTGGAAGGAACTGCAACTGAGGACCGACAGTGCAATTCAATGCAGCTTGCATGCTTTGATACAATTGATTGGACTAGATGAATGCTTGGAGTTGCAACCGTATGCGGTGTTCTCATTATGTTGGAGCTTATATTATATTCGTGCTTTCACACACACAAGAGAGAGAGAGAGAGAGAGCAGTACGTCCCTAATTTTCTAATGCACCTTACATAAGCCACTTTTTTAAGGTCATAGCTAAGGGCATTTGTTATTAATCTATGGCTGAAAACGTGTTTATGGTTGTCTATTGACCAGGATAACCTGGGTTGGATCAAATTGTTGCAATTAACTAACTAAATCGTTCTCTTTTTTACTGCAATTCAAACCATTGAGTTTTTTATTCTCTGCAAAGCGCCTTTAACATAAGAAATTCCTCATTTAATAATGTTTTGTACTAGATTAATTATGAGAAGCAATTTTTGAGAGTTTGACAAAAAAAATCATC
This sequence comes from Nuphar pumila, assembly GCF_984573655.1. NCBI lineage: Eukaryota > Viridiplantae > Streptophyta > Magnoliopsida > Nymphaeales > Nymphaeaceae > Nuphar > Nuphar pumila. The sequence continues at coordinate 84,009,563 of NC_143258.1, forward strand.
GTGAGTCTAATAGGTTCGACTATATATAGATATAGAGAGAGAGTAATGCGGTCCTTAGGCCCGTTTTTTCGTTAGCCCCCTTCAAAAATTATAGTTTCAAGTATTTTTTTTCTCAAGCTGTAGATGTGATCTTGAGGTTTTGATTAGTAGTAACAGGCGTTTTTATTGCAGGAATCTGACCTTTACAAAGATTTTCAGTGATTCCAAAATCAATACCCATGAAAATACCAGTTTTTCTAGGCTCAGAAGAATATGCTTTTTTCAAGAGTTGATTCTCACTAAATCGAGCATGCTAAACACATTTAATGGTTCAGATCTATTATAAAACACTTAAAACCTATAGGGTAGAATGAGAAATGGGGCTTAATATGTTCAGTTGTATATAAATAAAAAAGATAGTTGTGATTCAATCCAATGGCGTTTAATTTTCATGATCAACGTTTGTGCTATGGCCTTCACCTGGTAAAAGGTGTAAGGTGTGAGTCTATTCTATTCTTGAGAGAGAAATGGCATTGGTGGTGCAGTGGATTATGCTGTCTACGACTTCATTACTCCGGCCTTTGTCTAGCAAAGTGTGGCGCTCTTGTTCACGGGTGGGCTTCCTCACTAACACGTCGTGTTTTTGACACTCTTCTTGACTTCGACGGCGCTCTCTTTTGCCCGGTGTCGTGTCGAACATCTTTCTTTAGAGTCTGCACAGTATACTATCGATGTACAATCTTTTTTTATGTATATAATTTAATTTGGATTTCCTTTTTCTCTTACATGAGACTTCTCTGCTAACTCATGTATCATTTCTTTCGGCAATTAGTCTGATGATCAGCAAATATGGGATGTTGAGAGATGATTTGTATATAGTCGAGGTAATGTGAGTGTTTTCTGACTTTTATTATTTGTAGTACAATGATTGTTCATGCGGTTTGTCCTCTTTCTATCTCTCTTAATATAATAGTGTTAGGTCAATGTCCTTCCAATGAACTTTTGTGAAACTCCGTGCGTTGTATCTTTATCTTAAGTAAAATGTTGCATAACTATTCATCTCTCTCTCTGATAATTAGTTTGCTTTTCGTTTAGTACTGTATGTTTGGCAAAATAACACAACTGTTGCTGCACCTGGGGTGTTCTCCTCTCTCTCTCTCTCCCTTGTAGACTTTCGGTTTGTGGAGTCCTAGTTTTTGAAGTTACCATACATCCTCTTTTCTCTCTCTCTCTTTCCTCATTTCCGAGATGTGGACTACTTTTTAGTACTGAATTCTTGTCCAAGTAACACAACTCTTTTACTCATCTTCTCTTTACTGTGCTGCTGCTTTCCTCTGTCACTCTCCTACATCCCTGCTCGGTTTTCGTTTATGGCAACTGCTGCTATTATTATCACGAAAGATTAGTTGGCGCTTGCTATTTAGGCCTCTGATCTCGTGCTCAGTCACTGTAAAGGGGACTATCAGTCTTGGTGTGACACTCATAAAAGGTCTTCGCAAGCCACACAAATTGTTGAAAATATTGTGCATGGAACCCTAAAAAGCCCCTCTAACCTCCTTTGAGGATGTCAGTAGTAGGGGTATCCTACGTTACGTGCTTCTGTGGTTGATAGTGGTGCATCTAAGAGTCCCTGTCGTTTTCTGATCCTCATGTTCCTGTCGATCCCTCTTGGCACGTGGGCACATGGACTCCCGCAATTTGCGTTGCAGCAGCTTTAAGTCTAGTCCCTGCTATAGTGTCTGATTATTGCTGTGTCTTTCATTTTCTTTTTGTTTTTCTTCAGCCCGATCTCGGCCGTACGATCTGCCCCTGTCTCCCCACGTGTCCAGTCAGTGTTGCCTTGTCAACAGGGTTTCACCTTCCATTGTTTCGGTCAGAGTAAACTGTGCAGCACCTCTCTCTCTCTCTCTCTCAAACACTCCTTTTAGGAACCTCTGAGTTCGAGTTTCCAGGTATTACTTTTTAGAGAAGAATACATTCTTAAAAATAACATCTTAGTTTTAAGATCTCAAACTTTCTTAAAGCTACATCATTGATACATGTCATAAGTTCAATAAAAATATATACACACAAATTAAAGTCTCATCTAATTTAGTTGTTTAATGATACATGATAAATATTAATAACTCTAATTATTCACTTGAAACCTACGATTATCAAAAGAAGCAGTGAGGCTAACTCAGTAAAAAATATTTATATACAACGGAAGACTTTAATCAACTATAATGGGTTTTAAGCTCTTAGTTTAGTTTAATTTTACAACATACATGTTTTATTCTTTTATATTTTTTTATTAATCCTCTCAAAACTCATAAGCTAATACTCACTTGTATTAAATTGGTAATAACTTACTCTGAGTGTAACAACTTGTATAAAATATTTTAATTCTAATGTGTTGACCAAACTATGAACAACTTTTTGTACTCTCATGAGACTCACAAAACATTGCACTAAAAGAAGACATGTCAATGAAATGTCGGACTAAAGAATTATACTTACTCTTTAAAGATTGTGGTTCATGCTACATCCTAGTTTCTTAGAGTCTTAACACTACAAGAAAATACGTTGTTAGCGATGGACGTTAGCGACGGAACGATTCCGTCGTTAGTTAGCGACGGATTAGCGAGTGACAAATATTCGTCGCTATAATTAATGAATCTTATGAACATAGCGACGGAAGATAGTCCGTCGCCTAGTCCGTTGCTAATTAGCGACGGACTAGGCGACAAACTGTTTTGTCGTTACGATCGCACCATTTACCGACGACGTTAGCGACGGAATCTAGTCTGTCGCTATTTAGCGACGGATGTGGCGACAGAATATAATCCATCGCTATTTTCGTAAATTTGATTTTACGTTGGCTTAGCGACGGAATTAATCCGTCGCTAACTTTCGAATAATCCTAATCCCAGGCAGCTTTTCCTTTTCTTTTTTCGCTGCTCCTGTCGTTCGCCGCTCCCGCCGTTCGCCGCTCCCGCTCCCGCCGTTCGCCGGTCCCACAGTCCGCCGGTCCCAACGTTCGCCGCCCGAAGAAAGGTAAAGGACGCCCGACGCCCCCATGTCGTTTCCGGCAGGGGGTTAACGCCCTCCCGGTTCACGCAGGGGGTTAACCCCCTGCCTTTTCCGGCAGGGGGTTAACCCCCATTTTCACGTAGGGGGTTAACCCCCTGCCGTTTCCGGCAGGGGGTTAACGCCCTCCCGGTTCCGGCTGGGGGTTAACCCCCTGCCGGAAAACGCAGGGGGTTAACCCCCTGCCGGAAATGGCAGGGGGTTAACCCCCTCCCGGTTCACGCAAGGGTTTAACCCCCTGCAGTTTCCGGCAGGGGGTTAACCCCCGTTTTCACGCAGGGGGTTAACCCCCTCCTGGTTCACACAGGGGGTTAACCCCCTGCCATTTCCGGCAGGGGGTTAACCCCCGTTTTCACGTAGGGGGTTAACCCCCTGCCGTTTCTGGCAGGGGGTTAACCCCCTCCCGGTTCACACAGGGGGTTAACCCCCTGCCATTTCCGGCAGGGGTTAACCCCCGTTTTCACGTAGGGGGTTAACCCCCTGTCGTTTCCGGCAGGGGGTTAACCCCCTCCCGGTTCACGCAGGGGGTTAACCCCCTGCCGGAAAACGCAAGGGATTAACCCCCTGCGTCCCCTGCCATTTCCGGCAGGGGGTTAACCCCCTCCCGTTTCCGGCAGGGGGTTAACCCCCTTCCGAAAAACAGAGGGGGTTAACCCCCGCGTTTTCCAACAGGGGGTTAACCCCCGCGTTTTCCGGCAGAAGGTTAACCCCCTGCGTTTCTTGCAGAGGGCTAACCCCCTGCGTTTTTCGGTAGGGGACCCTTTCCCCCTGCCTTTCCGGTAGGGGGTCGACCCGGGCAGGGGGTTAACCACCTACCGTAAGAGGCTGGGGGTCGACCCGCTGCCCGAACAGGGGGTCAGTTAACTCCCTACGTTCCGTAAGGGGGTTAACCCCCTATGTTCCGTAAGGGAGTCGACCCCTTGCCAGAACAGTTTTTTTTTCGTGGTGACTTCATTTTAAAACAGTGTTTTTTTGTGTAGATTTTTCAACGGAACTCGCTTGTGCCCCGCCACCCGTGGTAAGTAAGTGACAAAAACAATGCAAATCGGATAAATACCCGTGGTGAGTAAGTGATGCAAGCGTATCACATGTTATTTAATTTATTAGATATAACACTTTATTGTTCACACACTCACTTAGTTGTTGATATTTAGGGTTACTTTGTTGGAGTTCGGAGATCATGCTGAGCATGATTTTAATGTATGAATATGGAAGTGTTCTTATTTTTGGAGTACGGAGTCCATGCTAAGCATGATAGTAGTTAGTGAGATATTGAAGTGTGTTTGCTGCAAGTACATATTTGCCATTTGTTTGATATGATTGATTACGATGTATTGCAATGTTTGATGTAATTGTATTAATGCTTGCATGTAGTTACTTTCAATTTGATTTTGACTTCCATGTGAAATTTTATAATAAAAGCATGCTTCAAATGATTGTATCGTGTCATTAATAGTTTGCACATGAAAATATTAAGTTATTAATGCATGCATCAAAATTCTTGTTATTGTTTGACATAGTATATTGCATGATAAATTTGATATTTTCTTCATCGTAGCATTCTGATTGTTTTCTTTTAATTCGTTAGGATACTATTCGTAACATCATACGACAGAATGACTGCAAACCGTGAATGGATGTACCGTAGGATAGTGGACAATGAGTTATCGCATGAATATATGGATGGTGTTGACAGTTTTATTGAATTTGCAACGGCAAGTGTCAGTACAGTGGATCCTACAGGTCAGATTAGGTGTCCCTGCAAGATTTGTAAGAATAATCGATTTATAGAACCTCATAGCGTTAGACATCACCTATACAGGGAGGGTTTTGTGAGTGATTATCAGAACTGGATGTTTCATGGAGAAGAATTTAGAAACGATTTTGATGCACGGGTGAATGTGGTGCACGATAATCCATATACGGATTTGATATTTGATGCCGCAGGAACAGAACTGGGTTCTTCTATGAGTTCTAGTGATGTAAGAACTGTCGTAGATGAAGAATCACCAAACGATGCAGCTAGTAGATTTTATGATTTACTTAGAGATGCTGATGAGTCACTTTGGAACGGTTGTGAGAGTCACACTATCTTGTCTGCAGTTCTTCAACTAATGAATTTGAAGTCCGAGTATAGTTTGAGTCAATCATGTTTTGACTGTTTGTGCATGATTGTGAAGAGTATGTTGCCCAAAGATGAGAAATTGCCACAAAATTTCTATCGTGCGAAAGTTATGGTCAACGCTCTAGGTATGGGTTACAAAAAGATTGATGCTTGTCCAAATCTCTGCATGTTGTACTTCAAGGATTAGGAAAACAACATATTATGCTCGTCATGTGGGCATCCTCGGTTCAAGCCAAAGACAAGAGGCAATGGTAGCACGAGATCAAATGAAGTTTCATACAAGTCGCTCCGCTACTTTTCTATCACTCCTACATTTCAGCGATTGTATATGTCTTCAAGGACAGCTAAACACATGAGATGGCATGCAAATAAAGTTTGACACGATGAAAACAAGATCACGCATCCTATTGACGCTGAAGCTTGGAAGCACTTTGATCGTACTCATCAGAACTTCGCAATGGAAGTGCGAAATGTTAGACTCGGTCTATGTACAGATGGATTTAATCCATTTGGGGGTAGAGCAACTCCATACTCATGCTGGCCAGTATTTGTAACTCCATACAACCTTCCACCAAGCTTGTGTATGAAACGTCCAAATCTTTTCTTGTCTTTGTTGATCCCTGGTCCGACCTCACCTGGCCAAAATCTTGATGTATATCTAAGGCCATTGATTGATGAATTAAAAGTACTGTGGGATGACGGTGTTACCACGTATGATGCCCACAAAAAACAAAATTTCAACATGAAGGTCGCTGTTCTATGGACAATCAGTGACTTCCTTGCATATGGTATGTTATCTGGTTGGAGCACACATGGGAGGTTGGCTTGTCCGTACTGCATGGAGGATTCCAAAGCTTTTAGATTGAGGCATGGAAGGAAGCCTTGCTGGTTTGAGTGCCATCATCGATCTCTACCCAGCGATCATCCGTTCCGACGTCAAAAGAATGCATTTAAAGTAGGTACAACTGAAACGGAAGGTCCATCCTCGAGATTGTCCGGCATAGAGATTCTAAGAAGATTGCAATACTTTTCAGATGTATTAACAGATGCCCGCAGTCCTACACCCTTCCGTGGATTTGGGAAGGATCACAATTGGACGAAAAAATCTATTTTTTGGGAACTACCGTATTGTCTGACCCTATTGATACGACATAATTTGGATGTGATGCATGTAGAGAAAAATGTGTTTGATAATGTGTTCAATACAATAATGAATATTAAAGGAAAAATGAAGGATAATCCGAAGGCCCGTATGGATTTAAAATTAATATGTAAAAGACCAGAATTGGAACTCAAAGAGTATAATGGCAAAGTATTGAAACCAAAGGCGAAGTACGTGCTCGGACCTGATCAAATAAAACATGTATGTCAATGGTTGAGACAACTGAGATTTCCTGATGGATATGTCTCTAACATTGCTCGGGTTGTGAAGATTGACGATGGACAGTTATATGGGTTGAAGAGCTATGATTGTCATATCTTTATGAAACGATTGATACCCCTAGCATTCCATGATATGTTAGACAAACCTATAAGGGGGGTATTGTCTGAGTTGAGCGAATTTTTCATAACATTGTGCGCATCGAAGGTCGTTGTATTAGATGTAAAGAATCTCGAGGACTCTGTCATCACCACTGTTTGTCTGCTAGAAAAGATATTTCCTCCAGCATTTTTCGATGTTATGGAACATTTGATCATACATCTGCCATATGAACTAAGGGTTGGTGGCCCTGTGCAATATCGATGGATGTACCCATTTGAAAGGTATATGTTTTTTTATATTTGTCTCTTTAATGACAAATATTTAAAATTTGAAATATATATTATTGTCAGATGCATGTTCGACCTAAAAAAAAAGGTTCGTAATAAAGCAAGAGTAGAAGGCTCTATTTGTGGGGCGTACACTTTAGAAGAGATTTCAAATTTCTCATCTATGTACTTCGAACCTCATATTCCAACACGTTACACATGTCCGCCCCGTAACGATGATGGAGAACAAGTAACTGTAGCTGACAAGCTGGCGATATTTTAACCACTTGGGCATGCATTTGGTAGTTGCCGATCAAGGCTATTGACAGATCGAGAGCAAGATGCAACACACATCTATATTCTTTTTAATTGCTCAGCGATCGACCCATACATCGAGTAAGTATATGTATATGAAACTCAATTATAAATCCTTTTGTGGTACATGACTCGGTAATATAAGTATTTGTGGTTTGCAGACGATTTGATCTGCAGTTGCAAAGCGAAGTTTCACATCTCACTGATGCAGAAGTACAAAAAGAACGTGAAACTAAGTTTGTGGAGTGGTTGAAACAGTTGGTAAAGAAGCTAACATAAATTTTATACTTATAAACAACACTAAGTTACTTAATTAATCGTGATCACAATCATTGTTTATGTCTGTGCGTAGGTTCGCCATGGTGATGTTAAAGATCAAGGAATATGTGATTTAGAAAATGGTCCGACCAAAGTTGTGCAATGCTACAACGGATATATCGTAAATGGTTATCGATTCCATACAAAAAAACTACGGTATAAACAAATCAACGATAAATAGTGGCGTGTGTGTCAAGGGTAGCAGCTACGGTGAAAAAGAACATGATTACTACGGTGTTATAGAGGAAATAATGAAGTTGACTTACTTAGGCATGAATAACAGGGTTACGATATTCAAGTGTCATTGGTTTGATCCAACTGCAACAAGACTCGACAAAGCTTCAGACATTATGGAGGTGAATCATAAATCCAGGTTTGGAACATATGAACCATTCATATTAGCCTCGCAAGCTCAACAAGTTTATTATACTTCATATCCGAGTATAAAAAAGTCAAATAAAAATGAATGGTGGGCAGTTTGCAAGGTGAAATCCAAACTATACCCCGAGTATGATCAGTTACAGGAAGATGAGTTAGCTGAAGACAGCGATTACTATCAATTAGATGATGTCTATGACTTCGCTTATGGTCACGATGTTGCGCATGATATGCATGTCATATCTCCTTTGGCCGATGAAACATTCATAGAGGAATATGATCCAAATGATGTACCAAGTGGATGGACAAACAATGAAGAAGAAGAAGAAGAGGAAGAAGAAGAAGAAGAAGAAGAAGAAGAAAAAGAAGAAGAAGAAGAAGAAGAAGAAGAAGAAAGTCAAACTAGTGACGAGGAAGAATTCTCAAGCTAGTGAGCAAAATCTTATACTACAAACCTCTATTTAAATGCATTGCAGTACTTGATGTGAGTTGTATTGCAATACTTGGTGTGAATGATTAAAAATTTTATTTGAATGTATTGTAATACTTGATACGAATGATTCGAATGCATTGTAATACTTGATGTGAATGATTTCAATTATTTGAATGTATTATAATTTATGCAACGAATGATTTGAATTAGTGCAATACTTGATGTGAATGATTTGAATTATTTGAATGCATTGCAATGCTTGATGTGAATGACTTGAATGCATTGTAATACTTGATGTGAATTATTTGAATATATTGTATGACATATGTTATTTGTTAGAATATGGTTCGTGGAGGTTATAGTGGTCGCTCATCCAGTACTAGCCAGGCTCAGCCTTCATCTTCACGGGCTCCTGTGATAGGTATATCATATAACTAATTGGATGCTTGATTAGTTCAAATGCGCATTATGAGAATTTCTAATGTATTTTTTTACAGATGATGTTGCGCCTGTACACGACCCACCTACACCAGTTGATCACACAAGTCAACAGCCAACACAGGAAACAGGGTCTTCTCAGGCTGGCACAAGAAGACTCATTCGAATAGTGTATATCGTTAATCGGCCGTAAGTATTTTATTTTCAATTATTGCATATCTTTTAAATATTTTATATTGATATTTACTGTGTAACAATTCATGTGCAGCACGAGGTTTGAGCCACAAGAAGTAGTACGGGAGATTAGGAATTCACTTCTTCAACATCTACCAGGACCAGTTGCTCAATAGAAAGAGTACCCAAAGGAGGTGTTAGACAGATTGTGGTCCTCATTCATGGTATACAGTTGTTCCTCATAGTTAATGTGTTTCATATTTAATTTATTTAAGCAATGTCTACTAACTTTCTGAAAATATTTATAGGCTTCGAATCGCTTCGCAACTACGATGGAAGAAAATGATGCAAGGAAGGTGTGGCAGAAGGTGGCTGCCAATCGATTTGCAGGCATGCTGTACACTATGAAGACTGCAGCAAAAAAAACATCTGGCGTAGTAGATGATCCATTACTGTGGAAGGGCCATGGTCCTATTACTATTAGGAGAGATTACTGGGATGAAATGTGCGATAAGTGGGCGAGAGATGCATTTAGAAATCGCTCTGCAAAGGCTGCACAAAATCGATCGAAGATGCCCGAAGCCCATCTACACACAGGTGGATCTAGGACATTCGGGAGCCACCTGAAGAAAATGGTAACTCATTAATATATAATATTAATTCTATAAGTATTGTTGGAAACTTGTGTACTAAATCTTTTGTTATTTAACTTCGCAGGAAGCAGAAAAAGGAGGCAGTGTACCATATAAGGATGTGTTTGTAGAAACACATAAACGGAAGACCACGGGAGTCTTCGTATCAGAGAAGGCGAGAACGACAACGGTATGTATTAATTCTATTAATAATCATTGCAATATATATGCAAGTTATCATAATGTTATCATTAATTATTAATGAATACTTTAAACATTATTTTGTAGGAGGCATATGAGCAACAGATGGTAGAGCGATATGGCGATGACGCTACTCAGCATCCATCATTTGATCATACAGCTTGGGTGACTGCAGCAGGTCAGTTTTTTGTCTGCCTTAGAACACATATGAGCATAATCGAATCACATATATAACTTTTTGCCTGCCTAAGAACACATATGAGCATGTTATAATCACATATTCAGTTTTTTGACTGCCTTAGAGCACATATGAGCATGCTATAATAACATATAGAGTTTTTTTATTGCCTTAGAGCACATATGAGCATGATATAATCACATATAAAGTTTTTCTGCCTGCTTTAGAACACATATGAGCATAATCGAATCACATATATAACTTTTTGTCTGCCTTAAAGCACATATGAGCATGATAGAATCACATATAGAGTTTTTTGCTTGCCTTAGAGCACATATGAGCATGCTATAATAACATATAGAGTTTTTTTATTGCCTTAGACCACATATGAGCATGCTATAATCACATATAAATTTTTTTGCCTGCCTTAGAGCACATATGAGCATGTTATAATCACATATTCAGTTTTTTGACTGCCTAAGAACACATATGAGCATGATAGAATCACATATAAAGTTTTTTTGACTGCATTAGAACACATATGAGCATGCTATAATCACATATTCAATTTTTTGACTGCCTAAGAACACATATGAGCATGTTATAATCACATATTCAGTTTTTTTACTGCCTTAGCACACATATGAGCATGCACAAATCACATATAGAGTTTTTTTACTGCCTTAGAACACATATGAACATGCTATATATCATTTATGATAGAATCACATATAAATTTTTTTGCTTTGCCTGCCTTAGAGCACATATGAGCATGCTATAATCACATATTCAATTTTTTGACTGCCTTAGCACACATACGAGCATGATCGAATCACATACATAGTTTTTTGCCTACCTTAAAGCACATCTGAGCATGGTAGAATCACATATAGAGTTTTTCTAGATGCCTTAGAACACATATGAACATGCTATAATCACATATTCAATTTTTTGACTGCCTTAGCACACATATGAGCATGATAGAATCACACATATATATATATATATATATATATATATATATATATATATATATATATATATATAACTTTTTTTCTGCCTTAGAGCACATATGAGCATGATAGAATCTCATATAGAGTTTTTTTATTGCCTTAGATCACACATGAGCACATGATAGAATCACATATAGTGTGTAATTTATTTCATTATATTTTGTTTATCAATACTGATTGTTCTTTTCTTGTGTAGGCTGCTAGCGATAATCAGCGTAGTGGAGCTGAAGGGACAGATAAAGACAATGAACAAGAAGACGCACAAAATCTTGGCGATGATTAGAGAACTGTGTTGAAGAAGTTCTATTTTTTTATGTTTCCTAATTGTAATTGTTGAATTGTAAATAATTAAACTTGTTAATTTTAAGGTGGAACGATTAATTGTTATAGATTCTTGTTATATAAAATTTTTTGTGTGGTTTGTTTTTTATTTACAGGAAATATAAATTGTACAAGAAATATAAATTGTACAGTTCTCGGTATTTAATTTTCAAATATTTTTTTTAATTTTTTTTCGTGTTTGCGACGAATTAGCGACGGAACCATTCGTTGCTATTCATATAAATCTAGCAACGACATAGCGACGGAAGTAAATCCGTCGCCAAGCCGTGGTCGCTGTTTAGTACCGGCGGATTGGCGACGGAATATAGCGCTCGTTAGTCCGTCGCAATTAGCGACGGACCTGGCGACAGAATAATTCTGTCGCCAGTTAGCGTCGAAATATTCGCGACGTAAGCATATCGTTGCCTTGTTGTCGCTAATCCGTCGCTAACATGTGTAGCGACGGATTCGCGACGGAATGTGGTCGTCGCTAATCTACTGCTTTGTTGTAGTGTAATTACTTTGTAAAACATAGTCCTTTGGATGTATTTAACTACTCATTACTTTCTCACATGAACTACTTTAAGTTCACTATTTTCTTTGTAACTTAGTTAAGTTTTTCAAACTCTTTATAAATATTTGATATTCACAAAAAATGTAAGTATGTACATAATGTAGTGATACTATATTAATAAATCACCGGCAGCCCACACTTATGGTACTTTGACGACCACTAGGTAGCTCTTTTCATCAATCGCCTTTTTCAGGATTTATGAGAGTAACTCTAGCATGCTAACTTGACTTAAGCTTCTAGTAAATTAACTAAAAGAAGAGACTCCAAGACTTCACTCAAGCGCTTTATTATGCTCTCATGTTGTAACACCTCAATTTTGTAAACCGGATATTTTAAGATTTTTTTTTCTAAAATCTCTTTAAATGGTTTTTAAGAACACAACTAAAACTTTTTTTGATTCGGTTCAAACCTTGGGTGGGTTACATATACTAACAGACACTTGAAAGACTACAATAATTAAATCAAATCATTGATTAAATTAAAAAAATTTAGAGAGTCTTTCAAATATCAGAGTTTACAGGACTAAAGAAAAATAATAAAGTAAACAAATTCATTTAGTCCTTCCAACAAGCTTAAATGAATGTGGCCCTCTTGACACCACCCCAAGCCTCCTGTCATCGCCGTCTAGCTTATCCATTACCTGAAATATTAAAATGTAAAGGCATTAGCTACAATCCCATTAGGAAAATCACCCTACACATAAGCATAAAAAAAATACAAATTCATAAAACATACATCTTTTTCAATGCAATTAAATCATAGCATGTCATAACATATAAACCCAGCACCGTTAAAGATCTCAAAAATAATAATTTAATCATTCATGATTTCACAATAATTTATTTTTACCAGACCAATAATGTACCTACATAATATTATTAGTAGTCAAGATTACATTCAATCAGATCCATACATGCCAACATATGCTTGAACTAGAAATTATACATCACATGCATAGAAATTTATACTAATATTTTATGAATCATTTAACCACTAGTGAACTTGATCTAATACATTATTTTTCTTTTCTTTCCTAAAGGATACACATTCAGGACCTAATCCTTATTCAGGAATTAGATTGAGGTTTATTATGTTATGTGTTTTAATTAACCCATTATTTCAAAGAACCAGGCCAAATATCCACTAAAACACTCTTTAACAGAGAGATAAACTTAATATTGGTCTAGGGAATCGATTCTTACTTTGCAGAGCCTTACTGTCTACTTAAGATAAATTGATAGCCCCAACCCCTACACCGATAAATGGGGGGCCAAGATGTGTCAATGCCCTCCAAACGTGTCAGTCAGCGAGTGTACCTTCTACCATCTTTAAGGTAGTCGACTTAAACAAGTAAGCTATTATGTGTTATTTATCTTGGGTCAAACTACAATACTGTGTGCACTTAGCATCAGGCTTAACAACCTCAAACTCTACTATGGGCAGCTCAACAAATCGCGGCTTCACAAGGCACGAACCCACACCTCCTAAAGTCACTTAGATGTCCTATAATAGATAATTTAAACCCAACTCAAGGTACATACTCAACCTAATGAGCACCCAAAAGTATCTCAAGGTACTTACACACATTAAGAAATACCCACGAGTATCTCAAGGTACTTACTCACATTAAGAAATACCCAAGAGTATCTCAATGTACGTACTCAACTTAAGAAATACCCAAGAGTCCAGTTAGAGTGTGTGTGTATGCCAAACGAGGTACTCACAAGCACCTCACGGGTTCTACTGAACTTGACTCACATTTGATCTCCATGTATGCATGTTTCACATGACTTACAACATAACACATGCCAAATACTACACCCCATGATGCATGAGACTTATTTTGATTTAGCATGAACCATAAATTTTATAGAATAACACATGCATATCATTTGGTCTAATTATCATGCTTAATTCTCATGTTTAATATGCAGTCTTATATGACATCATGCCCAAATAATTTACATGCCTACATATAGCATATTCATGACAAAATCCATATTAACATATGCATGATTAACATCTCATATGATAATCAAGCACATGATTTTATAAACATAATTTCACAAGTCAAGATATTATCTTAAATCAAGAACTTTATAATATCAAAACTGTTATATTGTTCACGGGTCTGTCAGACCATCAAAACGAACAGATATAACTCTAAAAATTCACCGTCATGTCAGAGAATACTAACTTTCAATTCCAATTGCTAGATCTAAAAAATCGATTTCGTTTGCCCATGAAAATTCATGGACCAAAAACTATTTTTTTGTTCTTGATAGAACCTGCCAAAATCTTGCTTTTCAGCCGTCACTAAGCCCAATCAGTGAGAACTTTTGTCCTCCCAAAAATTTTGGTAAAAAGTATGCTTTTTTAGCTTTTCAAATCATTTGAGTTTGTCGAAAAACTCTATCATATGAATTTTCTAGGTGTTTTGGACTGGACCCCACCTGAGACAGTTCTAGATCTAGGTTTTCTATAAAATCTTGAATATTTCACTATTTGTGTGAGCTTTCAAGGTTTATAGAAATGAAATATATTTTTCTTTTATTTTTTTTGGATCTATTCATATGATGTGAATGACATATCAAAAAATTAGCTATTAACTCAAAATCATTGATTTATTAGATTTTTTTGCAAAATTGACTGTCAAAAATCACTTTGCACGCATGACAAAATTCCTATCTTTGGTTACAACAATTATAACCCACACTTTCGTACCACCAATAAGGCCCAACATTTTTCTAAGACACCTCTCAGATGTCTGGAAGGTCTTCATAAAAGAGTTTGGCCCTTGGTGATCCGATTTGAGAGGTAGAACTATTTTACTACGATGGATCGGTTAAGAAAAATTAATAAAGCATGTGAAATATAATATAAATCATGAGAAAAACAAGAAAACTCAAGCATCAACATGAAATAACGATTTTAAATCATGAATCAACCCATGAAAAGTATATAAACATCATCTACAGTCATAAAGAGAATCTAAAACTACGTAGGAACACAAAACTACGTGTTTCGGGTTACCTGATTTTTTGGTTTAGTCGTCCAGGCAAAGATTTACCAAAAACGATTTTGTAAATCTGTTTTAAAGCATAATAATGAATTAAAAACACTTTCAAAACCTTTTCCAAACCTATTTTAGGTCTGATCAATCATAGATTAACCTGTAGAATTGGAAAGACACACAGTTTATGCGTTTGCATTCGATTTATGCTACGTGTAGTTTGAATCATAGCTTAATCGGGTTCTCAAACATGGATCAACCTTCGTCTCCCATCTTAGAACCTTAGAGAAGCTTCAATGGCTGTTGAAAAAGCTTCAAAAAGAAGAAAAAAAGAAGAGAAAAAAGAAGAAAGAATAGTAAAGAAGAAGAAGAAGAAGAAGGGAGAGAGCTATCTCATTTTTTTCCTTTTTATATTAAAAAATTCACCAAAAGGGGTGGGGGTGTGGGCGTCCCCTCTTTGGAGTCTAACCCTAATGTGAGTAGATAGGTTGATTTCTAAGAGTCATATTCCAAAGATATTCTAGTTATTTTTTTAATTAATTAAATAATTAATTTAATTAATTACTCATTAGTTATGTATCTACTAAGGGGGGCATCCCACACTCTCTAGAATCCTTTAGGGTTTTAAAAGACCCTCTAATGAGATCTCTAAAGTTTGGAGTGGATCACACTTGGGTACGAATTGAAATTGATCCAGATCTAAAGCCTTGATCCGAATCCAAAAGTCTCATCTAGATCCAATCCCCATTTAGGTTGGATCTAGGAACTAAAGAAAGAAATATAAAATCCAAAATCTATTTAAAGGTCCATATTTAAATATATGATCAAAATACACATTGAATCCAAAATAAAGTTTAGATTCAAACCTAACTTATCCAAGATCCAAATAACCCTGAGTTACCCCTAAACCCTTGTAGGCCACCATGTCGGGCACCCCCACTGGGATAGGCATGACCCCTTTGAGCCTCTCTTGAAACCTGGTTTGAGTCTAAAACACCACTTAGCCAACTTATACTCTCGAATTTCACTTGGATTAAAAATCGATTTTAACCTGAATTTATAAGTTAAAACTAAAACAAAGTTGCAGGTATTACACATGCATGTAGTTCTACACTCTCTATATGTATTTTTATCTAAAATATCATGTATCTTTAACATGCAATTTGTATTGAGAACTTATAAATACATGAAATCATTATTGAGATTCTAGCAAATTCATATGCATTCATTTTATCTTTCATATAACATGAAACACATTCTAGAATGCAACTGTATTAAATACAAGTTACATCTATGTTCTCAAACATATATGATTTCATATAAGCTAACTTATATAAGTAACAAACAAATTGTATATTATTAACTAAACATTTTTATAATATTTTTTATCTCAAAATGCAAACACTGAATTTCTAACCTGCAGTTGAATCACATGTTAAGGTATTATGATCTGTTAATTACATAAAACTTACTTAATTTCCAAACTGACAATTCTCATACTTCGTAAGATTATCAAACTAGCTTTCTTAGGAATGGTCTATTGATACTTGTTTTTTTGTATTATATGTTTGACCATGGAAACACGACAGTCTGATTTCTTTCTGTGTCTCAAATTAAACACACCAAAATTCATCAAGTTTTGAGTTCAGAGTGAAGGTTTATGCCCAAATTATTGAATAGGTACTAGAAGGGCAAAATGCTCATTTCACTTCCTGTTCTGGATTACTCGAATCCAAACTTCTTACTAAACCTAACCCATCTAAGTTAAATCCAAACCGAACCATCTTGGTTTAGTTATGAATTTCTCAACTCGGATCCATATCTAAATCCACTATAATGCAGATCTTAAACTGGATAAAGATTCAATCTCTGTTTCGTATATTGGATCTAGATCCAGTATAACCAATCATACCCTGATTCACTTCAGGTTTGGTACAAAAATGGAACCAAGCTGTTCATTTATGGGTTTGGGTCTAAACTGAATCCAAACCTTCTCCATTCTAGTTTGGTTCTACTGGATCCAAATCTGACTTGGTCTCAATTTGGTATAATAGGATCTAATCTGTAGTGAAAAATCAAGACACTCTTTGTCTCAATTTCTTCCCATTTGGAATTTGTGGAGTCATTAGAATATGAGACCTAGAACATGACAACTAGAAATATGAGTATTTTCAACAATTTTTTTGCAAATTCAACCATGTAGATGTGCTTGACATGGTGAATTTGCTAGGAATCAATCACTGGGTCTTGTATTTTTGATGAAAAATATGATTTTTGAATGCTTCAATATTTATCAAGATTATGAGTCATTGATTTTAAAGCCTTAAATAATCTAGATTATGGATCAAAATAGGATGATTCAAGAGAGTGTTCCTGTAAAACCAAGTATGTAGATCACATCTGTACGGTTAGATTCAAGAAAAGTGAAAGTGTTGTAGGATCGATGCAATGAGCAATAGAGGGGGGGGGGGGTGGAGGGTTGGTGAATAGTGCTTTTAACCTTCGTCTTTGAAATTTGAATACTGCAAAGCAATCACATAAAGAACACGAGAATTTTATCCTGGTTCGGTCTTCCAGACCTACATCCAATCCTCAAGCAAAACCTGCTTGACATTTTCAGTATCACACTTGTGTCACCACAAGCTCAAATAGACGAAAACCGGTTTCACTTTCAGCAACAACCCTACTGAAAGCAAACTTCTCCTTTAAACCAATGATATTCTGTTCTTTTACAGAAAAATTGACATAATCAACTTACAATCAACCTACGAGCCTTTTTTATGAATACAAATAAAGTGAAATAGGCTTCTAAGGTTGCTGAAATATTCAACTCACGATTTCGCTAACTCACAAAAAGAATTGGTGTGAAAAACTAGAGTGAAAATACTCAGTGAGTTAGAAAATGAATACTTGAATGAATAGGAGTGAAAAACAAAAGAATTTGATGTTTTTCTTGATAATTTTAAGTGTAGATCTCATTCCTATTTATAGCTAAAGAATTCAAGATGTTGTTGGTACGAAGGGGTGTCAAAATAGTCAGTTTTGAACAGTCAAAACATTTGAAAAATGAAAGAACACAACTTTTAAAAGTTATAGAAAAATGACTATATTAGTCGACTAAAATAGTTATTAGTCGACTGAACTCAAATATTAGCAGACTGACTGTTACCATCAGTCGACTACTGTATCTAGCCGTTTAGTTTTGAATTCAGAATTTTTGAAACTTAGTCGACTAAAGAAAAGTTAGTCGACTGATGAAAACCATCAGTAGACTGAAAAAGTTTTCAGTCGACTCCTGCTAAATTTTTTAGAAAATCAAACATTCTGTCAGATCGATAAGAAAACCTACAGTCGACTCCTGCTAAATTTTTCAGAAAATGAACTCTCGGGTCGGTCGACTAAGAGTAGATTAGTCGACTAATAAAAAAATAGACATTTGGTTTTGAAAAACAGACATTAGAAAATCGGTCGATTGATGAGTCTATTGGTCGACTGATAAACCTTAAAATGTGGGTAAATAGTTTTCTAAAATGATTTTTGCAAAGAGTTCTTTTTGAAAAGTTTTTCTAAGTATTTTTAGGTGTAATACAAGCGAGATATGCAATCAAAGTAAGTTTCTTACAAGAATCTAAGACTTTTAAAGAGATTTACATTTGCACACTTATTTTCACAGATTCTTCAATTCTTGTCATCTTTCTTCATTGCCTTAGCCGATATTCTGTTGTTCGGTTTTTTCATCATCAAAATCTTGTACTTGAATTGTCGTGTACAACTTCCTTGTCTTAACAAAAATAACAAAAAATTCATGAAATCTACAGTTCACAAATTAGTTCTCATATGCTAGTGACTCTTGTGATGTATATTCTCCCGTTGTAAATAAGTTAACATCAATAAAATGGTAGGGCCTTAAACGGCCACCCTTATTGTAAAAAAAAATGAAACATTTTTTCACACATAATTTATTTCTCCCCGAAAAATACATCTGAATAGGTGTAGGTAACGGATCAGCTAACCCTGTTGGTCTGGCTTTTTGGAGCCCAAGCGGTCCAAACAGCTTAGCCCCGGCCTGATTCCTACTGGGGACAAACATGGTTTGACAAGAGTGTGTATGTGTGCACTTGCTCCTGTGTGTTTTTATGTATAGAGGGATCATATTTGCTAGTCATTTGTAAGTACTAATACTATTTTTTTTTATTTTTTTATTTTTTATTCTTTTTCTTGAAAGTAATGGGCTTTTCGATCATCCAATTGCCACATCTAGACAAGTTTTTTATAAGGCTTAAAAAATTAACAGCATACACCACGTGATACTCTGTATTCTTTTTGAAAAACATGATTAGAAAGTCAATCCCTACTATTGTATACAAGTCGAATCCATATATGAGATCTATTTGGATCAAAACAACCTGCACCATGTTGATTCAATGGCATCTAGAATATATATATATATATATATATATATATATATATATATATATATATATATATATATATATATATATATATATATATATATATATATAGAGAGAGAGAGAGAGAGAGAGAGAGAGAGAGAGAGATGGGTTAGTGTTAAATGGGTTTTTCTGCTTTTTCCGTATTTTTTTGCAGTTTCAACCCCATAAATGTGTTGGGCATGGTCGATTTATGAGAAATCCACACATGAATCATGTGTTTTCGATAAAAAAAAGGATATTTGGAGCCTTGAACATTTATAAACATTTTAGATCATTGATTTTTTGAACGTTATAAAAACTCACCCATGTTTTGGAATTGAGCACTTCAAGAGCTGATCCCCATAAAATCAAGTTCATAGATCACATCTGTACGGTCAGAATTGAAAAATAAAATGAAAAGAAGTAGAAAAAATCATTTAACACCTAAACTCATTTCTCTCTCTCTCTCTCTCTCTATATATATATATATATATATATATATATATATATATATATATATATATATATATATATATATATATATATATATATATATATACCACAACAAAAAGATAGAAACAAATCACAGGACGGAGAGAAGAAAGAAAACAAGAGAAAACACAAGTTTTACATGGTTTAGCACTCAAGTCTACACCCATAGAGTAAAGGAGGAGCAAAAATCCACTAGTAAAATGTAATAAAATACAAAGAAGCAAAATGTAATAAAATACAAAGACGATATATAAAAACCCCAATCCTCAATACACCCTAAATTCTTTCATATCCAACTCTCAAAGGAAGTAGCTATGTATAATGATAAAGGGCATCAAATCTTAGTCCATATAAAAGGAAAAATTACAAAACTAGGTAGATTCATGTTTATCCACCCTTGCACTCCCGAAAGACAGTTTGTGGTGGGCTCTAGTCTCGGGCCCAATGGCTGGATCCTTTTGCAATCTGACGTAGGAGTTGAAGCAATTAATACTTATCCGGGTTCACATGATTCAATCAGATCCATTTTATAGTTTGGATATTATCTTTTGTTTTGGGTCTTATAATGAATATTTGATTTATTTAATGGATCCAAACTTGAATTTGATAATTTATTAGATTAGGTTGCTTTCTTAATTTGTGCTTATCAAAATAAGAAACCTAGGCTTATCAAAATTAGATTGTCTTCATCTATAAATAGGTGGAAGATCTATAAGGTTAGGAAGACTTTTGAGAATTTAAAAATTAATTATTTACTTTTCAGATTTAAGTTCCAAGTTAATTTCTGGTTATTTCTAGTTATTTTTAATTCTTTCTTGCATTTTTTTGAATTTGCAGCTTTCTATAATTAGTTCTTAAATTATTAGATTTCCTTTGCTATCTACGTTTCCGAGATTGCATCACTACAACCACAAACCTCATCAAAAAATCCTTTTATATATATATATATATATATATATATATATATATATATATATATATATATATCGAGAGAGGGAGATTCTAGCGTCAAACCATCATAATTTATTGTGGCGCTCTTGATTTCCATAGATCTAATCTCCACAAACAAAAAACTAACCATCCTTAGTGTGACATGAATCTTCAGTCGTGTGATTTTTTTTTCTGCAATAAAAAAACAATCTGATGATATACAAGAGATCATTAAGCCTACTAACATGGAAAACAAATCATATTAAACATATCCATATACTTATATCCAAGACCAGTTTTGTGCAAACATGGACGATATAATGGTTCAGAACAATAATAAATTTTCTTGCACGGACAGATGCACTAGAACAACAGCTGTGCATGTGTGTGGAAAGGGGAGGGGCGCAACCATGATATTTTGCAAGGTTGTTAAATGCTATGAGGCGAAGCGAGGCCTTGAGCCTGCGCTTCGCCTCTGAGGCGTACGCCTCTCACAACTGGTATGGAAGTGAAGCGGTGGGAGGGGAGGCAGGGAGCGGAGGAGGAGCAGTTGGCCGGCACGTGGCGGTGGATCCATCGGCACTTGGGGTTAGCACAGCCGACGAATCGGGCGGAGGAGGAAGACTTGGGGATGAAGGAGGGGGTTCTGGAGGTTGATGAGGGGCAATTTGCGCATCACAGCACGCCTCAGTACCTTGAGCGCGCGCCTCGCCTCTGAGGCGTACGCTTCAGGTACTGAGGCGTACGCCTCTCACAACACTGATATTTTGAACTCCCTCTCACTAAGTCGAACTTTATTTGAACCAATCTGACAATAAGAGCATATCTAAACGTAGCATCTCCTTACTAAGAGGCTGAGCCAAAAATCCAAATTAGGGTGGGCACAAATGTCTGTATGTGTGCATGCACTCACGCATGCATGTGTGTGCCTAATATATATAAAGAGAGAGAGTGTGTGTGTGTTTGGGTGGGGGAGGCGCATCATTCAGGTCAGCATGGGCACTGCCCACTCTGACCCAAACCCCCTTACTTGCGCACCTTGATCCATATGTTACTGCGCCTATGTCCTTACTTTATTGTTAATCAACTTAATTTATAGGAAGATATTTTACTCTAAATTTTCAGATTCTGAACTAATAAACACTAATTAAGAAGCAAAATGAAGATTTCACTAAGCATAGTTGAAAGTCCAGCAAAAGCAAACAACAATGTTCTTGCTTTCACCTGGATTATTCAAAGCTTCAAACATCATTCATGGTGTTGGTGCAACAGCTATTTTAAAAATGACTAAATACCAATTTTCTAATAAAATAGCTAAAGTCAAATAACCAAGAGTAGGAATTCCCTGTGGTAAGCGGAGTCTTGTGCCAAGCAGAAGGCCCAGGTTCGAATCCCTCTGTGACATGCGGCTTAAGAGATATCTGGTAGGGGTCTGCTTAACCCCAGCTTGCCTTTCAAAAAAAAAAAGAGTAGGAATTCCCTGTAGCTCCGTATTAGGATTCTCATTATAACCATGGAACAAGTCTCATGAAAAAGAAAGCAGAAAACACATACGAGTACTAAAAGAAAAGGAAGCAGCAATATAAAAATAAAAAAATAAAATAAAATGGGTACCTTTCCGTTCACACACACAGTTTGAGTTGGGTACCATTCTTACAGCTCGAGTTACCCAACTGCTGCAGCTATACATAGTTAGCAAAACTCCCCTTAAAACACATTTCTTTCAATGAAAATAAATAAAAAAAAACAATTGAAACCTATTTCAATAGATTGGCAAAAAAATGTGTTCCTTTAAGCAAAGCGTTCAGAGCACAAAAATTTATATTTAAACAAAATACTTTTTGAAAAACTCAATTACTGATCCAATTGGATACACTACAAAAAAACAGTTGATTAGCGACGGAGTTATATCGTCGCTACTTAGCGACGGATTAACGAGAGAAATGAATCCGTCGCTATATTTGTAGAATTTTACGAAACTAGCGACAGATTATATTCCCTCGCAAAATCCGTCGCTAAGTAGCAACGGATTGTGCGAGAGAATATTTTGTCGCAATAAATACGACAGTTAGCGACGGAAATGCGACGACTAAAATTCCGTCGCAACATAGCGACGGCCTAGGCGACGGAATATTTTCTGTCGCCTTTTCGTTTTTTGAATTACGATGGCTTAACAACGGAATTAATCCGTCGCTAAGCCGTCGCTAAATGTCGCATTACCCCTAATCCCAGCCCTCTTTTTCCTTTCTCCTTTCGCTGCTCCCACCCGCCGCCCTCTCCCTCATGCCGCCCTCTTCCTTCGGCCGCCCTATACATCCCGTTGATCTCTCTGCCGGCCCCCACCGTTCGCCGGAAGTCGATCTCCATCAACCTTCCGCCGCTGCCCGGAGCAACCGCAGGTATTTCACCGTTAAATGGATTGGGGGTCGACCCCCTGCGTTTTCCGGCAGGGGGTCGACTCCGCCAGGCGGTCGACCCCGGTAGGGGGTCGACCCCCTGCCGTGTCCGGCCGGGGGTCAACCCTGGTAGGGGGTCGACCCCCTGCCGTGTCCAGCAGAGGGTCAACCCCTTTTGATGTCCGGCAGGGGGTCAACCCCCTGCCGTGTCCGGCCGGGGTCGACCCCCTGCCGTGTTCGGCCAGGGGGGTCAACCCCCTGCCGTGTCCGGCAGGGGGTCAACCCCTTTTGATGTCCGGCCGGGGGTCGACCCCCTGCCGGGGATTTGATTAGAGCTTTTATTTTTATTTTCTATGATTAGGGATTTGAATCATAATTTTTTTAATTAAGGATTTTTAGTTAATTTGGTTAGGACTTTAAATCAAAATTTTTTAATTAAGGCTTTTATAGTTAATTTGATTAGGGTTTTTTTATTTATTTAGAGTTTTTATTTTTATTTTCTATAATTAGGGATTTAAATCACATTCTTTTTAATTAATACTTTTTAGTTAATTTGATTAAGGATTTTTTTGTATTTGATTAGGGCAGGTTTTTTCCTTGTTTGATTAAGGTTTAAATTGTGGCTTTTTTATTTAATTTTATGGTTTATTTTTCTTATAGTTTATGATGTTTTGGTTTATTTATAATTTATTTTCTTGTATTTTAAGGTTTTATGATTTAATATGGTCGAATAATTTGATTTTTATAGTTAATTTGATTTAATAGAATTTGGTATTCTTATGATAAACTTTCATAATTAGATTTAAGATGACATTGACTAAATCATTTATATATCAAAAAAATATCAATTCATATTTTTCTCAAAATACTCAAATTTTAAACATTTTTTAATTTTTAGATCCAATCCAAGATTTTAGATTGTAAACTTTTTTAAAGTCATGGTGTTTGGATCCAATTCGAGATCCAGATTTGAAACAAAGATCCATAATAAACTTGCTAAAACATGTAAAATAGTGAGTGGATCGGGTCATACGATCCAAAATGAAGTAACTGAGCCATTATCTATGACTGTCCAAGTTATGCGCACATTGTATGGTCGAAACAAACCTTGGGCTTGGTAAGGAACTAACAGACCAGTGTTTTGTCCATTTTGTTTGTTCATTTCGTCCAATCTTGAACAAACCATCAAACAAGCCTTAAGAACCATAAATAAGAGTCTAAATAGATGTTTTTATTTTATTTGAATAAATTACAAAAGCCTGTGCACTCTGTTTGCAAAAACTAGCTCAACTTTTAGATTATTACATTGTAGTGCCTGCTTATCCATGATAAAATTCAATAGCCACTTGGTGTATAGAATTACTCCTTTTCCTTCATTGTTAATATCCACTCTTACGTTCTTTTGTTATTGGAATAAGAGATAAATATTTTAACCTTTTTTTTTCTAACCATATATGGCCAACCAATTAGTTTATTACCAGGCGTGTCCTTTTTATAAAGATTCAAAAATCTGCAAACCTCTTTTAACTATATTTCTCATCGTATGTATGCAAATATGATATGATTGTTGCAAATCATTTTTGCAAATTTCACCTAAAATATGTGAATCTCTTTTAACTAGTTTTTTCAACGTACGTTCGCAAATATAATACGACATTCACAAATCATGTTTATGAATGTTTTCAAAATCTATGAACCTCCTGTAACTAAATAGTTACCTTTATAAATCATTTGTTTAGAGTGAGATACCATTTTTTTTCATGGTATTTGATTCACCTCCTATAACTAAATAGTTACATTTATAAATCATTTGTTTAGAGTGAGTTTTTTTTCATGGTAACTTCATTTTAAAACATCATTTTTTGTGCAGATTTCTCAACGGAACTCGCTTGTGCCCCGCCACCCGTGGTAAGTAAGTGACAAAAACAATGCAAATCGGGTAAATACCCGTGGTGAGTAAGTGATGCAAGCGCATCACATGTTATTTAATTTATTGAATGTAACACTTTATTGTTCACACACTCACTTAGTTGTTGATATCTAAGACTGCTTTGTTGGAGTTCGGAGATCATGCTGAGCATGAGTTTAATGTATGAATATGGAAGTGTTCTTATTTTTGGAGTACGGAGTCCATGCTAGGCATGGTAGTAGTTAGTGGGATATTGAAGTGTGTTTGCTGCAGGTACATGTTTGAGATTTGTTTGATATGAATTATTTCGATGTATTGCAATGTTTGATGTGATTGTATCCATGCTTACATGTAGTTCCTTTCAATTTGATTATGTCTATCATGTGAAATTGTATACTGAAAGCATGCTTCAAATGAATGTATCGTGTCATGAATAGTTTGCACATGAAAATATTAAGTTATCAATGCATGCATCATAATTCTTGTGATTGTATGACATCATATATTGCATGATAAATTTGATATTTTCTTTATCATAGCATTCTGATGGTTCTCTTTTAACTGGTTATGATACTATTCACAACATCATACGACAAAATGACTGCAAACCGTGAATGGATGTACCGTAGGATAGTGGACAATGAGTTATCGCATGAATATATGGATGATGTTGACAGTTTTATTGAATTTGCAACGGCAAGTGTTAGTACAGTTGATCCCACAGGTCAGATTAGGTGTCCCTGCAAGATTTGTAAGAATAATCGATTTGTAGAACCTCATGGCGTTAGACATCACCTATACAGGAAGGGTTTTGTGAGTGATTATCAGAACTTGATGTTTCATGGAGAAGAATTTAGAAACGATTTTGATGCACGGGTGAATGTGGTGCACGATAATCCATATACGAATTTGATATTTGATGCCGCAGGAACAAAACTGGGTTCTGCTATGAGTTCTAGTGATGTAAGAACTGCCATAGATGAAGAATCACCAAACGATGCAGCTAGTAGATTTTATGATTTACTTAGAGATGCTGATGAGCCACTTTGGAACGGTTGTGAGAGTCACACTATCTTGTCTGTAGTTCTTCAACTAATGAATTTGAAGTCCGAGTATAATTTGAGTCAATCATGTTTTGACCGTTTGTGCATGATTGTGAAGAGTATGTTGCCTAAAGATGAGAAATTGCCACAAAATTTCTATTGTGCGAAAGTTATGGTCAACGCTCTAGGTATGGGTTACAAAAAGATTGATGTTTGTCCAAATCACTGCATGTTGTATTTCAAGGAGCAGGAAAACGACATATCATGCCCGTCATGTAGGCATCCTCGGTTCAAGCCAAAGACAAGAGGCAATGGTAGCACGAGATCAAAGGAAGTTTCATACAAGTCGCTTCGCTACTTTTCTATCACTCCTAGATTGCAGCGATTGTATATGTCTTCAAGGACAGCTAAACACATGAGATGGCATGCAAATAAAGTTTGACACGATGAAAACAAGATCACGCATCCTATTGACGCTGAAGCTTGGAAGCACTTTGATCGTACTCATCAGAACTTCGCAATGGAAGTGCGAAATGTTAGACTCGGTCTATGTACAGATGGATTTAATCCATTTGGGGGTAGAGCAACTCCATACTCATGCTGGCCAGTATTTGTAACTCCATACAACCTTCCACCAAGCTTGTGTATGAAACGTCCAAATCTTTTCTTGTCTCTGTTGATCCCTGGTCCGACCTCACCTGGCCAAAATCTTGATGTATATCTAAGGCCATTGATTGATGTATTAAAAGTACTGTGGGATGATGGTGTTACCACGTATGATGCCCACAAAAAACAAAATTTCAACATGAAGGCCGCTATTCTATGGACAATTAGTGACTTCCCTGCATATGGTATGTTATCTGGTTGGAGCACACATGAGAGGTTGGCTTGTCCGTACTGCATGGAGGATTCCAAAGCTTTTAGATTGAGGCATGGAAGGAAGCCTTGCTGGTTTGAGTGCCATCATCGATCTCTACCCAGCGATCATCCGTTCCGACGTCAAAAGAATGCATTTAAAGTAGGTACAACTGAAACGGAAGGTCCATCCTCAAGATTGTCCGGCATAGAGATTCTAAGAAGATTGCAATACTTTTCAGATGTATTAACAGATGCCCGCAGTCCTACACCCTTCCGTGGATTTGGGAAGGATCACAATTGGACGAAAAAATCTATTTTTTGGGAACTACCGTATTGTCTGACCCTATTGATACGACATAATTTGGATGTGATGCATGTAGAGAAAAATGTGTTTGATAATGTGTTCAATACAATAATGAATATTAAAGGAAAAATGAAGGATAATCCGAAGGCCCGTATGGATTTAAAATTAATATGTAAAAGACCAGAATTGGAACTCAAAGAGTATAATGGCAAAGTACTGAAACCAAAGGCAAAGTACGTGCTTGGACCTGATCAAATAAAACATGTATGTCAATGGTTGAGACAACTGAGATTTCCAGATGGATATGTCTCTAACATTGCTCGGGCTGTGAAGATTGACGATGGACAGTTATATGGGTTGAAGAGCCATGATTGTCATATCTTTATGCAACGATTGATACCCCTAGCATTCCATGATATGTTAGACAAACCTATATGGGGTGTATTGTCTGAGTTGAGCGGATTTTTCAGAACATTGTGCGCATCGGAGGTCGTTTTATCAGATATAAAGAATCTCGAGGACTCTGTCATCACCACTGTTTGTCTGTTAGAAAAGATATTTCCGCCAACATTTTTCGATGTTATGGAACATTTGATCATACATCTGCCATATGAACTAAGGGTTGGTGGCCCTGTGCAATATCGATGGATGTACCCATTTGAAAGGTATATGTTTTTTTATATTTGTCTCTTTAATGATAGATATTTAAAATTTGAAATGTATATTCTTGTCAGATGCATGTTCGACCTAAAAAAAAAGGTTCGTAATAAAGCAAGAGTAGAAGGCTCTATTTGTGAGGCGTACACTTTAGAAGAGATTTCAAATTTCTCATCTATGTACTTCGAACCTCATATTCCAACACGTTACACATGCCCGCCCCGTAACGATGATGGAGAACAAGTAACTGTAGCTGACAAGCTGTCGATATTTCAACCACTTGGGCATGCATTTGGTAGTTGCTGATCAAGGCTATTGACAGATCGAGAGCAAGATGCAGCACACATCTATATTCTTTTTAATTGCTCAGCGATCGACCCATACATCGAGTAAGTATATGTATATGCAACTCAATTATAAATCCTTTTATGTTCTATATGTGGATACATGGCTCGGTAATATAAGTATTTGTGGTTTGCAGACGATTTGATCTGGAGTTGCAAAGCGAAGTTTCACATCTCACTGATGCAGAAGTACAAAAAGAACGTGAAACTAAGTTTGTGGAGTGGTTCAAACAGTTGGTAAAGAAGCTAACATAAATTTTGTACTTATAAACAACACTAAGTTACTTAATTGATCGTGATCACAATCATTGTTTATGTCTGTGCGTAGGTTCGCCATGGTGATGTTAAAGATCAAGGAATATGTGATTTAGAAAATGGTCCGACCAAAGTTGTGCAATGCTACAACGGGTATATCGTAAATGGTTATCGATTCCATACAAAAGACTACGGTATAAACAAATCAACGATAAATAGTGGCGTGTGTGTCAAGGGTAGCAGCTACGGTGAAAATAAACATGATTACTACGGTGTTATAGAGGAAATAATGGAGTTGACTTACTTAGGCATGAATAACAGGGTTACGATATTCAAGTGTCATTGGTTTGATCCAACTGCAACAAGACTCGACAAAACTTCAGTCATTGTGGAAGTGAATCATAAATCCAGGTTTGGAACATATGAACCATTCATATTAGCCTCGCAAGCTCAACAAGTTTATTATACTTCATATCCGAGTATAAAAAAGTCAGATAGAAATGAATGGTGGGCAGTTTGCAAGGTAAAATCCAAACTATACCCCGAGTATGATCAGTTACAGGAAGATGAGTTAGCTGAAGACAATGATTACTATCAATCAGATGATGTCTATGACTTCGCTTATGGTCACGATGTTGCGCATGATATGCATGTCATATCTCCATTGGCCGATGAAACATTCATAGAGGAATGTGATTCAAATAATGTACCAAGTGGATGGGCAAACAATGAAGAAGAAGAAGAAGAAAAAAAAGAAGAAGAAGAAGAAGAAGAAGAAGAAGAAAGTCAAACTAGTGACGAGAAAGAATTCTCAAACTAGTGAGCAAAATCTTATACTACAAACCTCTATTTAAATGCATTGTAATACTTGATGTGAGTTGTATTGCAATACTTGGTGTGAATGATTAAAAATTTTATTTGAATGTATTGTAATACTTGATACGAATGATTCGAATGCATTGTAATACTTGATGTGAATGATTTCAATTATCTGAATGTATTATAATTTATGCAACGAATGATTTGAATTAGTGCAATACTTGATGTGAATGATTTGAATTATTTGAATGCATTGCAATGCTTGATGTGAATGACTTGAATGCATTGTAATACTTGATGTGAATTATTTGAATGTATTGTATGACATATGTTATTTGTTAGAATATGGTTCGTGGAGGTTATAGTGGTCGCTCATCCAGTAGTAGCCAGGCTCAGCTTTCATCTTCACGGGCTTCTGTGATAGGTATATCATATAACTAATTGGATGCTTGATTAGTTCAAATGCGCATTCTGAGAATTTCTAATGTATTTTTTTACAGATGATGTTGCGCCTGTACACGACCCACCTACACCAGTTGATCACATAAGTCAAGAGCCAACACAGGAAACAGGGTCTTCTCAGGCTGGCACAAGAAGACTCATTCGAATAGTGTATATCGATAATCGACCGTAAGTATTTTGTTTTCAATTATTGCATATCTTTTAAATATTTTATATTTATATTTACTGTGTAACAATTCATGTGCAACACAAGGTTTGAGCCACAAGAAGTAGTACGAGAGATTAGGAATTCACTTCTTCAACATCTACTAGGACCAGTTGCTCAATGGAAAGAGTACCCAAATGAGGTGTTAGACAGATTGTGGTCCTCATTCATGGTATATAGTTGTTTCTCATAGTTAATGTGTTTCATAGTTAATTTATTTAAGCAATGTCTATAGAATGGCTGAAAATATTTGTAGGCTTCGAATCGCTTCGCAACTACGGTGGAAGAAAATGATGCAAGGAAGGTGTGGCAGAAGGTGGCTGCCAATCGATTTGCAGACATGCTGCACACTATGAAGACTGCTGCAAAAAAAGCATCTGGCGTAGTAGATGATCCATTACTGTGGAAGGGCCATGGTCCTATTACTATCAGGAGAGATTACTGGGATGAAATGTGCGATAAGTGGGCGGGAGATGCATTTAGAAATCGCTCTGCGAAGGCTGCACAAAATCGATCGAAGATGCCCGAAGCCCATCTACACACGTGGATCTAAGACATTTGGGAGCCACTTAAAGAAAATGGTAACTCATCAATATATAATATTAATTTTATAAGTATTGTTGCAAACTTGTGTACTAAATCTTTTGTCATTTAACTTCGCAGGAAGTAGAAAAAGGAGGCAGTGTACCATATAAAGATGTGTTTGTAGAAACACATAAACGGAAGACCACAGGAGTCTTCGTATCAGAGAACACGAGAACGACAATGGTATGTATTAATTCTATTAATAATCATTGCAATATATATACAAGTTATCATAATGTTATCATTAATTATTAATGAATACTTTAAACATTGTTTTGAAGGAGGCATATGAGCAACAGATGGTAGAGCGATATGGCGATGACGCTACTCAACATCCATCATTTGATCCTACAGCATGGGTGACTGCAGCAGGTGAACCCCAAAAAGGTCGTGTGTTCGGGTTTGGGAGTAATATGAACACTTCACCAGTTATTGGTTCTTCCAGTTACGGCTCACCGACTTCTTGCGCCGACATAAGCTCCAAGCAACCGACTATTCTTTCCAGTGATGATGTACGCGAGATCATTAATGAATCACTGAATAACTACTTCCAATACACTGTCGCCCCCTTTCTCCGAAATGAGATCAAGGCCGCTGTTCAGGATAGAGGATCTTCGATTCCAGGTCCCTCTTAGGTATAATCACATATTCAGTTTTTTGTCTGCCTTAGAACAATATGAGCATAATCGAATCACATATATAACTTTTTGCCTGCCTAAAAACACATATGAGCATGTTATAATCACATATTCAGTTTTTTGACTGCCTTAGAGCACATATGAGCATGCTATAATAACATATAGAGTTTTTTTATTGCATTAGAGCACATATGAGCATCCTATAATCAGATATAAAGTTTTTTTGTCTGCCTAAGAACACATATGCGCATGATAGAATCACATATAAAGTTTTTTTGACTGCATTAGAACACATATGAGCATGCTAGAATCACATATATAGTTTTTTTACTGCCTAAGAACACATATGAGCATATTATAATCACATATTCAGTTTTTTTGACTGCCTTAGCACACATATGAGCATGCTATAATAACATATAGAGTTTTTTTACTGCCTTAGAACACATATGAACATGCTATATATCATTTATGATAGAATCACATATAAATTTTTTTGCTTTGCCTGCCTTAGAGTACATATGAGCATGCTATAATCACATATTCAATTTTTTTACTGCCTTAGCACACATACGAGCATGATCGAATCACATATATAGTTTTTTGCCTGCCTTAAAGCACATATGAGCATGGTAGAATCACATATAGAGTTTTTCTAGATGCCTTAGAGCACATATGAGCATGCTATAATCACATATTCAATTTTTTGACTGCCTTAGCACACATACGAGCATGATCGAATCACATATATAGTTTTTTGCCTGCCTTAAAGCACATCTGAGCATGGTAGAATCACATATAAAGTTTTTCTAGATGCCTTAGAACATATATGAACATGCTATAATCAATATTCAATCTTTTGACTGCCTTAGCACACATATGAGCATGATAGAATCACACACACACACACACACACACATATATATATATATATATATATATATATATATATATATATATATATATATATATATATATATATATATATATATATATATATATATATATATATATATATATATATATAAAACTTTTTGTCTGCCTTAGAGCACATATGAGCATGATAGAATCACATATAAAGTTTTTTTACTGCATTAGAACACATATGAGCATGCTATAATCACATATTCAGTTTTTTGACTGCCTAAGAACACATATGAGCATGTTATAATCACATATTCAGTTTTTTGACTGCCTAAGAACACATATGAGCATGTTATAATCACATATTCAGTTTTTTGACTGCCTTAGAGCACATATGAGCATGCTATAATAACATCTAGAGTTTTTTTATTGCATTAGAGCACATATGAGCATGCTATAATCACATATAAAGTTTTTTTGCCTGCCTAAGAACACATATGAGCATGATAGAATCACATATAAAGTTTTTTTTACTGCATTGGAACACATATGAGCATGCTATAATCACATATTCAGTTTTTTTACTGTCTAAGAACACATATGAGCATATTATAATCACATATTCAGTTTTTTGACTGCCTTAGCACACATATGAGCATGCTATAATAACATATAGAGTTTTTTTTACTGCCTTAGAACACATATGAACATGTTATATATCATTTATAATAGAATCACATATAAAATTTTTTGCTTTGCCTGCCTTAGAGCACATATGAGCATGCTATAATCACATATTCAATTTTTTTACTGCCTTAGCACACATACGAGCATGATCGAATCACATATATAGTTTTTTGCCTGCCTTAAAGCACATTTGAGCATGGTAGAATCACATATAGAGTTTTTCTAGATGCCTTAGAACACATATGAACATGCTATAATCACATATTCAATTTTTTGACTGCCTTAGCACACATATGAGCATGATAGAATCACATATATATATATAACTTTTTGTCTGCCTTAGAGCACATATGAGCATGATAGAATCACATATAGAGTTTTTTTATTGCCTTAGATCACACATGAGCACATGATAGAATCACATATAGTGTGTAATTTATTTCATTATATTTTGTTTATCAATACTGACTGTTCTTTTCTTGTGTAGGCTGCTAGCGATAATCAGCGTAGTGGAGCTGAAGGGACAGATAAAGACAATGAACAAGAAGACGCACAAAATCTTGGCGATGATTAGAGGATTGTGTTGAAGAAGTTCTATTTTTTTTATGTTTCCTAATTGTAATTGTTGAATTATAAATAATTAAACTTCTTAATTTTAAGGTGGAACGATTAATTGTTGTAGATTCTTGTTATATGAAATTTTTTGTGTGGTTTGTTTTTTATTTACAGGAAATATAAATTGTACAGGAAATAGAAATTGCTCGGTATTTAATTTTCAAATAAAATTTTTTTAATTTTTTTCGTGTTTGCGACGGAACCATCCGTCGCTATTTATATTAATCTAGCGACGGCATAGCGATGGAAGTAAATCCGTCGCCATGCCGTGGTCGCCGTTTAATACCGGCGGATTGGCGACGGAATATAGCGCTCGGTATTCCATCGCAATTAGCGACGGACCTGGTGACAGAATAATTCCGTCGCCAGTTAGCGTCGAAATATTCGCGACGTAAGCATACTGTCGCCTCGTTGTCGCTAATCCGTCGCTAACCATGTTAGCGACGGATTAGCGACGGAATGTGGTCGTCGCTAATCTACTGCTTTGTTGTAGTGATAGAATCTTGGGTTCGGATCATAACGATTTTTGAATCTGAATGGCTATTCCTATATCCGAACTTGTTTTGTTATAGAAAAATCTCATATATATATATATATATATATATATATATATATATATATATATATATATATAGAGAGAGAGAGAGAGAGAGAGAGAGAGAGAGAGAGAGAGTCATTAGAATATGAGAACTCAAATATGAGAACTCAAATATGAGAACTTGAAATATGGGCATTTCCAACACTTTTTTTGTAAATCCAACGATGTGGGTGTGCTTGACATGGTGAATTTGCTAGGAATCAACCATTGGATTGTGTATTTTCGATGAAAAATGTGATTTTTGAATGCTTTAACATTCATGATGATTATGAGTCATTGATTTTAAAGCCTTAAAAAATCTAGTTTATGCATCAAAATTGGATGATTCAAGAGCGGGTTCTTATAAAACTAAGAATGTAGATCACATCTGTATGGTTAGATTCAAGAGAAAAGAACACAGAATCCATAAAAAATGTGGTTCACACATTAATTGTCATGTTTCTAGTTCTCATATTCTGACTATTCTATATATAGATCTGTTTTTTTATTTCGTTTTATAAAGTTAAAACCAAATTAAACCTGTATGCATTGTTTGCCGATTCTTTTGCTACCCATTTTTTTGTCATTTATTTCAGCCGCCTTCTGTTGAGGGAACGGCTATTTCTCTCTACAGTACCGGGGTGCGTGAGTTCAAAGCATGGGTTGCGGAAAGAATAGATCTCTTGACTGTAAAACCTTTCAAATAGTGTATTCAGTATTTAACTATTTTTTACCGTTTCATATATTGCTAACTATGGTCTTAGCCATGTTGATTCCATCATTAACAACATTTTACTAATGAAGCAAAAACGTGGAGAAATGAAAAGGAATTAATGCAAAGAATTCCCAACTCTCAAATAAAAAGCATGTATAAAAATCCAAATGGTGCTTAACTTTCACAAATTATAAGATGAAACAGATGCATGATATCATTGGATTTGGATGGTCCCAGCTCCCACAGAAAGGTGAGATGATGGTATTACATCTCTACAGTTCTTTGCAATCCGAATCTATAGGGTTAGGGTTTGATAATAAAGAAGGAGGCCCTATTAGAATCTGATTAGTATATTGAGCTGGGTATGCTTTGTGAAATTTCCTACCAGACCTGGGTCCGACCCGAGTTCCGATTAAGATATGTGGTTTTTTAATGTAAAAAAGTTGAAAAAATAATATTTTTTACTAGGACTGAACCGGGTGTGGTTCATGTATTCCTTATAAGACCTGGCTATGGTTTTTCTTATGGTAGACTCGATTGGAACTGGGTACGGATCCTGGTATCAGCACCTCAAGATCTATCCGGGTTTGGACCTACCTGGGTCCGACCTGTTGACACCGCTAAGGAGACCGTCACTGTTAAGATAATGTTAGCTAAAGACCATTACTATTGAATGCAACAATGCAAATTCGATGACAGAAAAGGGAGTCGATGATGGTATTGGGCCTATTGGCTGATGCAAATTGAACCACAAAACGTCTCCACTCATCTCAGAACTCAAAAGGGGGTGTTTGCATTATGCACCTTTTCATACGAAATGTCCCTTTTCCTTTCGCATGAACAAGCTGCTCTTTTCTACCTGGGTCGACGTGGATCACGATGGGACATCTAAACCATATAGTGGTGTTTTCTTCTCGGTAATCTAAGAAACATCTGGTGCATTATCTGTTAATGATTTTTGTATTAATAAAAAAAACTTTTAATATAATTGACTTGAACAATCTTAAACATATTTTTCAAGTTGTAACAAAACAAATCATATATTTGAAAGATGTTCAGAAGACTCGATTTACATATTAGTTAAAAAACTGAGTTGGTTTGTAGAGAGAGAATATGGAGGTTCAACACGACGTTCGAGAACTGTTTTTTTCTGAACGGTTTTTTTCCGAAGGACAGAGGACTCGATTGACACAATAATTAAAAACAAAACTATATAGAGACTTATGGTTTGTTACACCCTTACGAGAAGAGCCTCCGTTTTGAAGGGGCAACTTTAAGGGAAAGTAGATATGAACTCATTTTGGTAAAAAAATTAAAAAAAACTGTTTATTGTTTTTTGCAAAAAATAATTATTTTGATAAGCTATTTAATGAAAGTCATGCTCAAGATCTTGGAGACTTTTCAATTCCTTTTCATGAGATGAATCGTGACTTCATGCGCAAGATTCAAAAGAAAGAAATTGCAGAGGCTTTGAAGAAAATGAAATCAAGAAGGACAGTTGGCCCAGATGGTATACCTATCGAAGCTTGAAAATGCTTGGGAGAGAAATGTTTAGAATGATTGACAAATCTTTTTAACAAGATTTGACGGACAAATAAGATGCCTAATGAGTGGAGGAAGAGTACTTTGGTGCCTCTTTATAAGAATAAGGGTGATATATAAGATTGCACAAACTATCGTGGTATAAAACTCATGAGTCATACTATGAAACTTTGGGAGAGGGTGATTGAGTCTAGGTTGAGGAAGATTGTCATGATATCGGAGAATCAATTTGGTTTTATGCCTGAAAGATCAACTATGGAAGCTATACATCTTCTTAGACAACTTATTGAGAGAAATAGAGAGAGGAACAAAGATTTGCATATGGTTTTTATTGATTTGGAGAAGGCTTACGATAAAGTACCTAGGGACGTTCTCTGGTGGACAATGATGAAGAAAGGTGTTTCTCTCAAGTACATTAGTATAATTAAAAATATGTATGAAGGAGTAGTAACCAATGTCCGCACTTGTGGAGGGGTGACAACCAATTTTCCTATAACGGTTGGGTTACATCAAGGATCTGCTTTAAGCCCTTTCCTATTTGCTATAGTGATGGATTAGCTTACGAGATCAATTCAAGAAAATGTGCCGTGGTGTATGTTGTTTGTTGATGATATTGTTTTGATTGATGAGTCTAGAGCTGGGGTTAATGCTAAGTTAGAATTATGGAGACAGACATTGAAAGCAAGAGGTTTTAAGTTGAGTAAGAGTAAGACAGGATACATGGAATGTCGATTTAGTAAGCAACGAAGTAGTGATGGGAGTGTAGTGAAGCTTGGTGAGCACGAAATACCGGTGGATGATTCTTTCAAATATTTTGGATCTATCATTTAAAAGTATGGAGAAATTGATGGAGATGTAAATCATAGGATAAAGGTTGGGTGGATGAAATGGAAGAGTGCAACTGGAGTGTTGTGCGATCGTAGAATGCCATTGCGGTTGAAGGGAAAGTTTTATAGGAAGACTATTAGGCCCGCTTTACTATATAATACGGAATGTTAGGCTGCCAAGAGACATCATATTCAAAAAATGAGTGTAGCTGAGATGCGTATGCTGAGATGGATGTGTGAAAATACAATAAAAGATAAGATTCAGAACAAGGAGATACGTAAGAAGGTAGGTGTTGCACCCATTGAAAATAAGATGAGAGAGAATCGTTTACGGTGGTTTGGACATATTCGACGAAGGCCTAATGATGCTCCAGTTAGAAGGGTGGAGAAATGGGAAAATATATTAGTTAAAAGAGGTCGGGGTAGGCCTAAGAAGACATGGATGGAGGTGATAAGAAATGATATGAATGCTTTGAACCTCACCGAGGACATGGCATTGAATATAAATGAATGGAGGAGAAGGATTTATGTGGAAGACCCATAATGATTTTCTTTGTTGGTTCATATCGCCGACCCCAATTGTTTTGGGATGAAGGCATAGTTGTTGTTGTAAAAAATGATTATATTATACTTGAAAATAATGGTATTTCACAGAATTAGGGAGGGCAGTGGACTGTGAAAAATGGGGCCCAGACCTGTTTGGACCAGGGATGGAAGACATGAACCAGGATGGAGGTTAAAATAAAAACATGTCAAGGATGAACTTGCTATTGATCCCACCCCATCTTGCTCTATCCCCAGTCTCCGTTACGGAAATTATTATTATACTTATACATATTATAAAATTCTCTCTCTCTCTATCTATCTATATATATATATATATATATTTATATATATATATATATATATTTATATATATATATATATTCCTAACTCTAATATAAAATTGTTCTTGAATCTCTTCTCTTCTTTCTATCCTTTTTTAACAGAGTCACGCAAGCTCTCATTTCTCTCCTATCCTTCTAACGGTAGAAGGGATAAGACAACAGCGGAAGGAACAAGAGAACGGGGTCTCGCCTCATTTGGACAGGGGATGGAAGACCTGAAATAAAAAATGAATCTAGGATGGAGGATGGACGTTAAAATCAAATTCCGTGCAGCAATGAAAGCAAGGATGGAGGGCAAAATTTTGAAAAGGGGGCAGGGGTGGAGACCTTTGTCCCCTGCCTCTGCCCCCCTCGACTGTGATTCCTGCACAGAATAGCCAACAGTATCACAATATTTTCACTTATCCATTCACTCGATTTCAGCTGAATTTTAGGGCATTTTTTTATGACTTTTGGCTATCATCGATTCAGCAAGACTCACACTTTTAATGGCAATCATTTTCAGCTAAACTCAACTTTCATCAAAGAAATTGAGATTCACCTGTACACAAAAATAGCTAAACTCATTTGTAAAACCTAGTCGCTACATAACAAACAAATATGAATTGTGAGACTTAACTTTTTTTTTTTTACAACTACATTTCTTTGACTTTAATTCCATCGTCACTGTCACTATCACTATCATAATCATTACCAGCACTTCTCCACCATTATTACAACCACTATCACCAACATTACTACCACTGTTGCAATTAATCACCACTATTACCATGCACCACCACCACCACCACCATCACCATCACCATCTATCACTATTTTCATTACCACCATTACTAAACTCACATGCCTTTAAAGTTTTAGCAAAACTCAACTTTAACGGTGAAACTCAATCACAATAGAATACTGAAACTCATTTATACACCTTACCATTGTGGTGGTGATAGTGACCGTGGATGAAAGTGGTGGCAATAGTGATGATTGTAATGATTGGTGATACGTGGTGGTAACGAGGATGATGGGGGTAGAGTAAAAGAAAAGTAATAAAAAAATGTAAGTCTTACAATTGAGATTGGTTAATTTGGTAGCGACTATGTTTTGCAACTGAATTTCGCTATTACCAACATATAAAAGAATCTCTTGGTGCAAGTTAAGTTTTGCTGACGAAACTCAAATTTTGCTAAAATAGTAAGTTTCGCTGAAGGTTTAAATTATTAGAAAACCATAAAAATCATCTGAAATCGGTTGAGTGAGTATGTAAGAAATTTTGCCATATTTCTCGTTATTCTATGAAATACTATTATTCTCATGGAAAGTACAATTAATTTTAGTTAGTTTTATTTCATAGATATGTTTGTTTTATCCCTTCTAAGAAATATGCCCAATTCCTACGAAAAAAGAGTTTTCTTTTTTTTAAAGAAATACGCAGTATAAAAACCCCGTATAAGATTGGCACACGTAAAAATGGGACCCACAAATCTCCCACAGTCAGAGATGAGACACATGGACGCCGAATGGAATCACAAAAGCCCAATCCTTTGGGGGCATGGTGTCCACCCCTGAGATGGGGGGATAGGCCACGTGTCCTTTCTCTGTCTTTCCTGGAGAGAGAAAGAGAATAGATCACTCCCCTGTGAAATTATTCCTCTCGATACAATGATGACAGACAGCAGCACCACCACTCTCCCCTCGTTTCTGTACAGACCCCACAAAATAATAATAATAATAGCTTTGAACTAGTCATAACAAGAATTGAAAAGGACGAGTCCATAGGGCAGTAGTCAAAAGATCAGGTGCAATACGATTGCACAAATATTTGTGCCTTACGCACCGGATCACCCTCCATCTTGAAGACAGGGCCTGTCAGCTGTGGGCCCGAACCTTGATGGAGGGTGATCAGGTACTTAAAAGGCACAAATTTTGTGCCATGTGATTGCACCCATCTCAACTCGGAACAGTAAACCTGTGGAAAATGCAATTCTAGATTTCGTCTGCAACAGCTCCAATGGGGGTTGTGGTTGGGGATGTGGTTGGTGCAGCGGGGTGGGGGCCTTTGACTGCTAGACGAGCAGTCA
Organism: Nuphar pumila; assembly: GCF_984573655.1. Classification (NCBI taxonomy): domain Eukaryota; kingdom Viridiplantae; phylum Streptophyta; class Magnoliopsida; order Nymphaeales; family Nymphaeaceae; genus Nuphar; species Nuphar pumila. The sequence continues at coordinate 84,049,589 of NC_143258.1, forward strand.
AGGTTCGATTCTCATGGACGTCGCTCTTCTGCGCAAGTCAGTCAGGGGTCCTAGCTTTGGAGTTTTATGCTGCCAGCACGATGATCCAGCGTGATGTGCCGAGTGCAGTTTCTTGGGGTTATAAATTCTAAAAAAAAAAGGGTTTTCAACAAGGTTTGTTTCACTACAAAACTAGCCAACAATTTCAGTGTAAATAGCAATTATATAAAATGGACAGACACATACGCATAATTTGACCTGATTGGTTTTAAAATATAATTATGGTCTTAATATATATATATATATACGATAGAAGAATCATGCAAAATATGGCACGATGCTAAATTAAATATTTTTTCAAATTTTCCATGTTTTTTAATTCTAACCATACATATCTGGTTTACTAGAAAATTGACATTTGGATCATGTAATTTAGATAGAAAAATGATATTTAAAGTCTCAAAAAATTTATAAAAATTATACGCCGTTTATTTTTGAAACTTTATAAAGACTCATTCATGAATCAGAATCAAATCCTTCGACAATTGATTCTTACAAAAACAAACATATAGAATATATTTGTACAATCACTTTTACAAAAGACAAAATCCTATAAAATCTTTCATTTACGGAATATATATATATATATATATATATATATATATATATATATATATATATATATATATATATATATATATATATATATATATATATATATATATATATATATGTAATGATATATGCTCTCAGAGCACCTACTTCCTCTTATTAACCATTGGATCTCTCATCATTTCTCATTCAACATCCTTAAACTCTCTTTATCATCCTTTCCCGCGCAGATGCCCTTCATTGGCACCCTCTTTCTCTCTTTCAAAGTTGGATACGGTGGTAGATATTATTGGATATGGCCATAAATGATGGCATTTTCTCCGTACCATCATTGTTGGATGAGATTCTGATCATGACAAGACATGCAATTAATAATTTTTTATTGGAAAACCAAAAGACATACAACTAAAGGATGATGGTACGTGAGAGCATGTCATCATCCAATGCCATGGCCAATGGAGAGAGTTTCATTTAAGGCAACTGCACTGGAATGAAAGAGAAAGAGAGTGTAATTGAATGAAAAAAATGACAGAAAGTAATATTTAAAGTATGCATGTATATCTAAAGGAAGCGATCTGCATTAATCATAACCGTTGGATCTCAAGAATAGATCAAGTGATTTGACATCCTCACCTCAAACAAATTGCACAAAGACCGTGGGGGAGGCATTGTATCATTACTAATATATATGTACACAAGATAATGCCCCTGGCATGGAACGAGCTAAGACGTGAGGCTGAGCACTGCACGTTAAAAAAACTCAAAAACAGTTTTTAACGACGCTTCTGGACTGTCACTAAAAGCTTTGTTTGCATAAAAAAAAATTGCACTGCAGATCACAAGCATGATCAACAACGCAAATTAATCTGATCTAGAATCGAACTTTTGGGTGTTTATATGTATATATATATATATATATATAGCGTAAATACCAGTGGCGGATCCAGGATTTGGATTAAGAGGTGGAATATCTATAACAAAATAAAATATAAAACTAAAATATAAAGAGAGCAATATAAATTTTTATAATAATAAAAAAAAATTTAAAACTTTACATCCGTTCTAAATGAAATATGCTAAATCGGTAGTCTTTTTTATGCTTTTTTCGCCGTCTGTGCTAAATGAAATATGCTAAAAGAGCTTTTTTGGTTTTTTCGGTGTATTTTTTTGCTGTTTAAACTTCATAAATGTGTTGGGCATGATTAATTTAGGGATGGCAGTGGACTGTGAAAAAATGGGGCCCAGCCCCGTTTGGACCAGGGATGGAGGACATGAACCAGGATGGAGGTTAAAATAAAAACATGTCAGGGATGAACTTGCTCTTGCTCCCACCCCCATCTCGCTCTATCCCCGGTCTCCGTTAAGGAAATTATTATTATACTTATACATATTATAAAATTCTCTCTCTCTCTCTCTCTCTCTTTATATATATATATATATATATATGAGATTTTTCTATAACAAAACAAGTTCGGATATAGGAATAGCCATTCAGATTAAAAAATCGTTATGATCCGAACCCAAGATTCTATCCAATTGGATCAGTAATTGAGTTTTTCAAAAAGTATTTTGTTTAAATATAAATTTTTGTGCTCTGAACGCTTTGCTTAAAGGAACACATTTTTTTGCCAATCTATTGAAATAGACGGAGTTTCAATTGTTTTTTTATTTATTTTCATTGAAAGAAATGTGTTTTAAGGGGAGTTTTGCTAACTATGTATAGCTGCAGCAGTTGGGTAACTCGAGCTGTAAGAATGGTACCCAACTCAAACTGTGTGTGTGAACGGAAAGGTACCCATTTTATTTATTTTTTTCTTTTTTGATATTGCTGCTTCCTTTTCTTTTTCATGAGACTTGTTCCATGGTTATAATGAGAATCCTAATACGGAGCTACAGGGAATTCCTACTCTTTTTTTTTTGAAAGGCAAGCTGGGGTTAAGCAGACCCCTACCAGATATCTCTTAAGCCGCATGTGACAGAGGGATTCGAACCTGGGCCTTCTGCTTGGCACAAGACTCCGCTTACCACAGGGAATTCCTACTCTTGGTTATTTGACTTTAGCTATTTTATTAGAAAATTGGTATTTAGTCATTTTTAAAATAGCTGTTGCACCAAGACCATGAATGATGTTTGAAGCTTTGAATAATCCAGGTGAAACATTGTTGTTTGCTTTGAAAGCAAGAACATTGTTGTTTGCTTTTGCTGGACTTTCAACTATGCTTAGTGAAATCTTCATTTTGCTTCTTAATTAGTGTTTATTAGTTAAGAATCTGAAAATTTAGAGTAAAATATCTTCCTATAAATTAAGTTGATTAACAATAAAGTAAGGACATAGGCGCAGTAACATATGGATCAAGGTGCGCAAGCAAGGGGGTTTGGGTCAGAGTGGGCAGTGCCCATGCTGACCTGAATGATGTGCCTCTCCCCCACCCAAACACGCACACACACACACTCTCTTTATATATATTAGGCACACACATGCATGCGTGAGTGCATGCACACATACAGACATTTGTGCTCAGCCTCTTAGTAAGGAGATGCTACGTTTAGATATGTTATTATTGTCAGATTGGTTCAAATAAAGTTCGACTTAGTGAGAGGGAGTTCAAAATATCATGGTTGCGCCCCTCCCCTTTCCACACACATGCACAGCTGTTGTTCTAGTGCATCTGTGCGTGTAAGAAAATTTATTATGGTTCTGAACCATTATATCGTCCATTTTTGCACAAAACTGGTCTTGGATATAAGTATATAGATATGTTTAATATGATTTGTTTTCCATGTTAGTAGGCTTAATGGTCTCTAATATATCATCAGATTGTTTTTTTATTGCAGAAAAAAAACCACACGACTGAACATTCATGTCACACCAAGGATGGTTAGTTTTTTGTTTGTGGAGATTAGATCTATGGAAATCAAGAGCGTCACAATAAATTATGATGGTTTGACTCTCTCTCTCTCATATATATATATATATATATATGGATTTTTTGATGAGGTTTGTGGTGGTAGTGACGCAATCTCGGAAACAAAGATAGCAAAGGAAATCTAATAATCTAAGAACTAATTATAGAAAGCTGAAAATTCAAAAAAATGCAAAAAAGAATTTAAAATAATTAGAAATTAACTTGGAACTTAAAACTGAAAAGTAAATAATTAAAATTTAAATTCTCAAAAAGTCTTCCTAACCTTATACATCTTCCACCTATTTATAGATGAAGGCAATCTAGTTTTGATAAGCCTAGGTTTCTTATTTTTGATAAGCACAAATTAAGAAAGCAATCTAATTTAATAAATTATCAAATTCAAGTTTGGATCCATTAAATAAATCAATTTTTCATTATAAGACCCAAAACAAAAGATAATATCCAAACTATAAAATGGATCTGATTGAATCATGTGAACCCGGATAAGTATTAATTGCTCCAACTCCTACGTCAGATTGCAAAAGGATCCAGCCATTGGGCCCGAGACTAGAGGCCACCACAAACTGTCCTTGGGGAGTGCAAGGGTGGATAAACATGAATCTACCTAATTTTGTAAATTTTCCTTTTATATGGACTAAGATTTGATGACCTTTATCATATACATAGCCACTTCCTTTGAGAGTTGGATACGAGAGAATTTAGGGTGTATTGAGGATTGGGGTTTTGAGAGCTTTATATATAGTCTTTGTATTTTATTACATTTTGCTAGTAGATTTTTGCTCCTCTTTAGTCTACGGGGGTAGACTTGAGTGTTAAACCATGTAAAACTTGTGTGGTATATATATATATATATATATATATATATATATATATATATATATATATATATATATATATAGAGAGAGAGAGAGAGAGAGAGAGAGAGAGAGAGAGAGAGAGTAATGAGTCTGTACTAAATAGAACGTATTAAATGAGTTTTTAGTTTTTTTCATTTTATTTTTAAATTCTGATGGTACAGATGTGATCTATGGACTTGATTTTATAGGGATCAGCTCTTGAAGTGTTCGATTACAACGCGAGCGTTCGAAAAATCATTGGTCCAAAATGTTTATAAATGTTCATGGCTCCAAATATCATTTTTTTCATCCAAAACACATGAGTCATGTGTGTATTTCTCATGAATCGACCATGCCTAACACATTTATGAGGTTGAAACTGCAAAAAAACACCAAAAAAGCAGAAAAACCCATTTAGCACTAACCCACCCACTCTCTCTCTCTCTCTCTCTATATATATATATATATATATATATATATATATATATATATATATATATATATATATATATATATATATATATTCTAGATGCCATTGAATCAATATGGTGGAGGTTGTTTTGATCCAAATAGACCTCATATATGGATTCGACTTGTATAGAATAGTAGGGATTGACTTTCTAATCATGTTTTTCAAAAAAAATACAGAGTATCACGTGGTGCATGCTGTTAATTTTTTAAGCCTTATAAAAAACTTGTCTAGATGTGGCAATTGGATGATGGAAAAGCCAATTTCTGCTAAGAAAACTGTGTAAATCACATTCGTAAGGTTAGTTTCAAGAAAAACAATAAAAAATAAAAAAGAAGTATTTGTACCTACAAATGACTAGGGGTGGCAATTTCTGACACGACCCGCCAACCCGACCCGCCTCTTAGGCGGGTTCGGGTTGGGCTTAAGCCAACCTGTATAATAAACGGGTCGACCCGCGTAACCCGTTTATTAAACAGGTCGGGTTCGGGTTGGGGGTATGCTAACCCGCCAACCCGGCTGACCCGTTTAATAAACGGGTTAGGCGGGTGGGTCAACCCGCCAACCCGACCCGTCAACCCGGCTGCCCGACCCGTCAACCCGCCAACCCGACCCGCCAACCTGCCTACCTGCCAACCCGATCCGTCAACCGCCAACCCGACCCGCCAATCTGACCCGCAAACCTGAAAACCCGTTTACCCGACCCAACCCATTTATTAAATGGGTTGGCGGGTCGTGTCGGGTTACCCGTTTATTAAACGGGTCGGGTTCGGGTTGAGGTATGCTGACACGCCAACCCGCCAACCCGACCCGCCAACCTGCCAACCCGACCCGATTGCCACCCCTACAAATGACTAGCAAATATGATCCCTCTGTATATAAAAACACACACAGGAGCAAGTGCGAATACACTCTTGTCAGCCCATGTTTGGACCCATTAGGAATCAGGCCGGGGCTAAGCTGTTTGGGCCGCTTGGGCTCCAAGAAACCAGCCCAACAGGGTTCACTGACCTGTTACCCATAGGGGTGGCAATTTCTGACACGACCCGCCAACCCGCCTCTTAGGCGGGTTCGGGTTGGGCTTAAGCCAACCCGTTTAATAAACGGGTCGACCCGCATAACCCGTTTATTAAACAGGTCGGGTTCGGGTTGGGGGTATGCCAACCCGCCAACCCGGCTGACCCGTTTAATATACGGGTTAGGTGGGTGGGTCAACCCGCCAACCCGACCTGCCAACCCGTCTGCCCGACCCGTCAACCCGACCCGCCAACCTGCCTACCTGCCAACCCGATCCGTCAACCCATCAACCTGACCCGCGAACCTGAAAACCCGTTTACCCGACCCAACCCATTTATTAAACGGGTTGGCGGGTCGTGTCGGGTTACCCGTTTATTAAACGGGTCGGGTTCGTGTTTGCCACAGCCGACCTGTTTAATAAACGGGTCGGGTTCGGGTTGAGGTATGCTGACACGCCAACCCGACCCGATTGCCACCCCTAGTTACCCACCCCTATTCAGATGTATTTTCCAGAGAGAAATAAATTATATGTGTGTGTGAAAAAAATGTTTTATTGATGTGAACTTATTTACATCGGGAGAATATACATCACAAGAGTGACTAGTATAGAACTTATGTGTGAACCTTAAATTTTATGGATTTTTTCTAACCATACAGATGTGATCTACATGCTTGGTTTTATAGGAACACTCTCTTGAATCATCCAATTTTGATCCATAAATGAGATTTTTTAAGGCTTTAAAATCAATGGCTCATAATCTTCATAAATATTCAAGCATTCAAAAATCATAATTTTCATCGAAAATACATGATCCAATGATTGATTTCAAGCAAATTCACCATGCCAAGCACATCCACATGGTTGAATTTGCAAAAAAAATGTTGAAAATGCTCATATTTCTAGTTCTCATATTCTAGTGACTCCATAAATTCCTAAATTCCTAAACAGTCAATTTCAAGGTTTCTCAGAGAGATTAAATTCCTAAACAGTCAATTTCAGGGGCAAGATTATAACAATCAGAGCATTCGGCACCAGCAATAATAAATATATTTGGCCAAACCCAAACACCAAAAGCAATATAAGGGAATACCTAAGGCCCCGTTTGATTGTTGGATAGAATAGTTGAATCAATTTTATATGGGTAATGTTTATCCGGATAGCAAGGTCTGATGTGTCTGCATCAGACTTTTTTTTTTTCCTAAAGAAATGTATAAAACTTGTTCAAAAAGACAAGTTCTTTCAGGAAAAACTTTTTTCATGTTTGTTTTGCAGTTGGTAAAATGTATGACTCTTACCTCTTTTGGGAGGACTTTTTTCTTTTTTCATATGTTTTTCCTACAATCAAACGGAGCCTAAGAAGGAGCCACCTGAAACTTTTTTTTTCTACCATTTGGAGTTCGAACTTGCAACTTTCCAACACAAGGTGACGTGCACTTAACTGCTCCTGCCAGACAAGCTCCCGTATACAACAACGTATGCTCTACCCTCTACATACGTTATCAGGCTCTACGTTATCCAAGTCTCTCCCATTTTTCCGGGATCTTTTGTTTCTTCCTGTGAGTCAGAAATGATAGAGAAGGATTTCGCTTCTTGTTTGGACTCAGCTGAACGATTGGCTGACCCTAGGGCAGCACCGTATCTGGAAGAGGATGTCCGTATCCTGGAGCGGGTAGGAATATGCATAGATTTGTACGTATTTTCCCCTTCTGAGGTCCCCGCTGCCCACCGGGGAGTACATCCTGCTTCAACCATATGGCTAGGGACGCCACCTGTGGGTTTCGAACTTATGATGTCCTGTCAACTTGGTGACATTTACTAATCTTAGCTTTTATGGTATACCTAAATCTGACTGGGGTTCTTGCCATATTGTGTATTTGTTAATTTAGCTTTTACGGTGTATAGAAATCTGATTGCGCTTCTTGCTTGATGTCTAAAGACCATTCAACCATGTCTATCTTTTCAAAATTGTGCTACTGGTGTTAATTGAGTGTTGAAACTTCGTTGTGAGAAGATGTCTCTTGACAAAGAGAACTATTAGAAGGAAGCAATGCCTCTTATGACTATATACAAATGTTCATATTTTCATTACTCAAAACTAATTTGATAATTAGGTCCTACAATATTCGTGGCCTAACTTATTGTGAATTTCTTGAATGGGCATTGTCTGGCTAGATGTGTGGCAAGTCTTTGGTATGTGCTCTGTAGACTGGTTTAAGTCAGACTCTGGTCTAAACAACCTCCTTACCATATTGCCATGAAAATCAGGCCCATTAGGCTTTCTACACCTGCCTGGAAGAACAGATCTGGGATAAAGTTTTAACTGATTTGGGCAGCTCATTTGATCTTCAGGATTATGCCAAGCCAGACCAAGACATTTTAGGAAACTTGCAACTAAAAAATAATTAACTTGAATATTGAAAAATATAATAATTGTGATTTCCTTGTGATATTATGAACTTTTCTTGATACTTTCTGCGATATTTATGATCCACAACTTAGTTGTTGCTGAACCTTCTTTTGTTTTCTCTGTTTTTGTTTTATGTTTATAGATTGTTTTTTGAGACAAACTGCAATTATTAGATGACAATACAGGATTGTTGTAACAACTTATGCGTGTATTGTAGTAAAGTCAATGAGCTTTTTTGTATCCACCAATTTGACATGCATTTAGGTTTAAATAGTAACATATTTTTGTCATATGGTTTCTTAATGCTTATCTTCAACCGTTATGTAACTTGCAAATTTACAGCTGTTGGTAATGCATTATGAACTAGGATCTATTTTCACTTGTTTTGTGTCATCCTGTACAGGTGTCTGCCGTTGATTTTTCAAGGGATCAATTGTCAATCGCGTCAACTAAGTAACAGTTATTTTTGGAAGAAATGCTACAACAATATCGTGTGAGAACTAATGATATTTGCTCTTTGTTTTTCCCATATTTCTTTTGCTTTCTGCAGCAATGAAATTGCATTACAGTGAAGAAGCAAAACGTGGCAAATATATTGAATGAGTAAAGAAATAGTGAAGTATGCTTAATTGAGTTTTCCAATTCTCTCTCTATCCATATACATTGTCTTGCATATTTGGTGATTGATACCTTCTGTATATAGTTTTATTTTTTATATTCTTTCCTGTTTCTACTATTTAAAGTCCCGGCTCTGCAGGATGTGCTACAGGAATAGGTTTACATGCAGACTGCTGGATATATGATGTTTTTTTATTTAAAAATAAGCTTGTATCATGGTCATGGAATGCAGTTTTCCCGAAATAAAACATAAAAAAGACTCGAAGGGAAAGTTTTCATTTTTGAAGAGATTTTCTAAATTATGTCAATACATATAGACTGCCATAGACTATAAGGACCAACTGGCTACCATTTGCGGTATTAGTGGAAATTACTGGATTTTCTGTAACTTGTGCAAACTACTTTCACTGTGGTCATGAGTTCATAATTTGAAATTCCATGAAAATATAAAGGTTTATAGTTATTTTGAAGGAAATAAGTTGTTAGTTAGCTGAATTGTGATATCACTGCATCAAGAGACTTATGGAGCACTTGATGTATCCACCCAAAAGATGCATATATGATGTGATGTATGAGCTGAAGCCATTTGGTAGGCTGGAAAGTGACATTGTGAAACCCTAGGAGGGAGGCATTGTATTGCAGTTGGGTTCATCAGAGATGATATATTGGACACCCATGACTAGGACATTGTTTCTAATATCAGAGTTTTGGGGACTTATACATGAATATCTTGATAGATTTTTTTGGTCCACTTTTGGAAGATATCCATATCCTACAAAAGAACGTGCTGCTGTTGATCCTGGACGTGTTTCTTTGACATTCTACCTTCTGGATCTTTGCCTTCTGGTGCCTATGTAACTTGTTTGTTTGTACTTATGGAAGCCAGACTCAATGCATGGATATCTATGTTTTGTACCTCCATGTCCAAGTGTACAAACAAATCCCTAGAAGGAACAAATGTGGGAGCAATCACTCTCTCTCTCTCTCTCTCTCTCTCTCTATATATATATATATATATATATAAGAGAGAGAGAGAGAGAGAGAGAAAATCGGTTCCTCCTAACCGTCCATACGATGTGGACGGTGCTGATTTTTTATGCTTCAAGCCATGCTTGACAAATCTGACCCCACAGGTGTGTTTAGCATGATCAACTTGCTTGGAATTGACTATTAGATTGTGTTTTCCAATGAAAAAATATGATTTTATTAGTTTTTAATTTCATGAAACTTTGAGTCATTGATTTTTTGAAGCCTTATAAAAACCTGCTCACGTCATAATGAGATTATCTAGAAGTCTATTCCTACAAAACCAATCATGTAGATCACATCTGTAAGGTTAGATTCCAACAACAACAACAATAACAATAAGTGAAAACTAAGACTGTCGGAACTCTCTCTCTCTCTCTCTCTCTCACACACACACACACACACACATATATTGTGTGTATAAAATAAACAAGATGCATGTTGGAAGCATCACAGATAGCAGATAGAAGCTTTGTAAATTCTATGAGGACCATACTGAGGAAGCAAATTTCTGCTTGTAATGGCTTCTACCCTAATAATCACTTGAGCAGTTGAACCATCATAAGGATTCGGGTAACTTAGATCTGATATTGTAAGTCACTTGTGTGATTGTCATTCTTATGTCTCATGAATACATTAAATTAGCAATTCTAGTCCCATTCCCACTTAAATTGAGCATATGTTTCATATTCTAGAGGGATATCATTGTGCATTTCATACCTTTCATTGTTTGTTAAGATGTAAAGAAATTGCTCTTTCAACCATCCGGTTGCTGTAGGTGGGTTGAAGGTGATGCACTTGATCTCCCATTTGAAGATGCATCCTTTGATGCTGTTACAATTGGCTATGGACTCCGTAATTTGGTTGACAAATATAAAGCATTTAAGGAAATCTATCGATCCTGAAAAAAGGTTCTTTTATCTGTCTCCCTTTCTTTTTCTTGCGGATATTATTTTGCTAGTGAATGCAAATTATTTTCTTGTACAATGAATTTCTTGCAGGTTCCAAGGTGTCCATTTTGGATTTTAATAAGAACACAAATGCAACCATTGATTTCATCCAGGTTAACAATCCACAGCTTCCATTTCATTTAAATTGAATCAATTATAGTTGCAACAATTTTGTGTTGATTGACTCGAGCTAGCCAAACCATGCTTCTTATCTCACTAACATACACATAGAAGCAACTTTTATTTAAAATAGTCTCAAAGAACAAAGTGCTATCTTGTTTGTTTCTGTTACAGTGACACTGGTGTGGATTTTTTTCCATTATAGCTTTTATTTTTTTGCCCTATGTTTTCTTGTGATTGCTAGGAAATAGTTGCTTGACATTGACCTCAAAATGTGATGAACTTTGGGTTGACTTCTACCAATTTGATTTATGTCCTTGATGTTGATTGGTTATTCAAAATTTTGCTTGAACTGCTGTAAACACGTTTTTATTAACATCATGGGTTAGTGGTAGGGGTTCCGTCTTGTCAAGTCACTAAGTGCATGGGCCAAGATAACCAAAATTTAGCCATGTTCAGGCATGAATCATTGAGGGTAATGGATTGAGCAAGTTGAGAGAAAGAGGGAAGCATCTAAGGAGGGGTTATGGGAGCATATGAAAGTGACCTAGAGCTTGAAGCAATGATGAAAATGTGGTGGTGTAAAATTTAGTTGGGATCACTCGAAGAGAGTTAACTAGGTGGGAGGAGTCAATACTGAATATTCACATCACTACAAGAATTCTGTGGATTAGCGACATACGTTATCCATCGCTAAGCCATTGCAAATTCGTCGTTAAACTGTTTAGCGATGACTTAGCGATGGATGATGTCCATCGCAATTTCTTGGTCGTTAATTAGCGACAGAACTGATATGTCGCTACTTTCGTCTCAAATTTGCGATGGATTAGCAAATGTCATGATCCGTCACGAGTTCGTCGTTAAATAAGCACTGATTTGGTTTTGCGACAGATACATATCCGTCGCGAAAATTTAACGACGAATATATATCCGTTTCTAAATTTCGTCACCAATTTAGTGATGAATTAACGATGGATTACATTCCGTCGCAAAACATCGGCTCATTCAGTTTTTGAGACAGATAATATCCGACGTTAATCTGTCACAAAATAAAAAAAATAAAATAATTTTGTTTGAAATATAAATATGGAGAAAAAATTTCTCGTTATACAATTTATATAACCTGTGTATAAAAGACAAAGTACACATAAAAAATACATATACAAACTAGGTGAAACAAATTTAACACAAGTTATAAGTAAAACAAATTTAACAACAAGTAGGTGAACATATACAAAGAGTTTTGTTTGAAACAACAGGTACGTGAAACAAATTCAACACATGAAGCTACTTCTCGCCAAGATTCGAAGCATCATCCTCTTCATTGTCTCGATCTGCCCCTCCATCCATGCCTCTATCAACTCCTCTACACTGATCATCTCCATCATCCTACAAGAGAACCAAAATGTTAGTATTGATAAACAAAATATAATGAAATAAATTATATACAATGCATCTAATGTAAGGCAATCAAAGTAACATGGTTGAATGACACATAGACTAGCAATAAAGTGAAGGACATTAATAGAATTCAGAGGCCAACAAACAATATATGTAGAGTCCCTAAAAACTAATGACATAATGAAATATTATAGGCATATACGTATTGAAATCTTACGACATGAAACTAATGATATGTATTGAAATAAACGTTATTTGTACCTTACGGGCATCGAAGCTCATGTTGAAGGTAGACAAAGTTTCCCTATCCCCAAAAAAGTTGTAGAACTCATTATGGCTAAGGTTGAGAATGACTTCATGTAAAAAGTCACGCATTGTGTCCTGAAGAAGCTGGCGGGCACCATCCCAAGAAATAGCAGGGTCAATCGGACGCTGAGAGTTGATGCTGACGGGAGAACTCTGAGAGCCTTGGATGGACGAGGCAACGACTGTTGCGATGTACATATTACTCCCAAACCTGAACACACGATCTTTTTTGAGTTCACCGGTTACAGTCCCCCATGCTGCAGAATCAAAAGGCGGATGCTGAGTGGAGTCACCGCCATATCACTCTATCATCTGTGGCTCGTATGACTTCTATAAAGTAATTATTACAGTATGAATTAATAATTAAGAATTACAATTTTTATGATAATATAATTCATGGTAACTTGTATATTACAATGTTTATTAATACAATAAATATATACCATTATCACTCTCGTCTTCTCTGATATGAACTTTGTTGTGCTCTTACATTTATGTGTTTCAACAAACACATCCTTATAAGGCACAAAACCTCTTTTTTTGGCTTTCTGCAAGGTTAAATAATAAAAAATCAATTAAAAAGTATGCAAAAATACTTATAAATTTGACTATATATATATTGATGAGTTACCATTTTCTTCTGGTGGCTCCCAAAAGTCCTAGAACCACCTGTGTGTAGATGGGCATTGAGCATCTTTGCTTGGTTCTGTGCAGCATTTGCGGAGCGGTTTCAAAATTCATGGCTCGCCCATGCGTCGTACATTGCATTTCAATAATTTGTCTTGATAGTAAAAGGGCCATGACCCTTCCACTACAGTGGATCATCTATCTCACCAGCTGCTTTTATTGCTGCAGTCTTCATATTGTGAAGCATGTCGATAAATCGACTAACAAACACCTTCTGGCACACTAGCCTCGCGTCTTGCTCTTCTTTTGCAGTGCGAAGCAATTCAAAGCCTACAAATAATTTCAGAAAGTTAGTACACATGACTATAAGAAAAAATTAAATATGAAACACATTAGCTATAATAAACGATTATATACCATAAATGAGGACCATAATCTGTCCAACACCTCCTTCGGATACTCTTTTCATTGAGCGATCGGTCTTGGAAGATGTTGAAGTAGTGACTTCCTAATTTCTCGAATCACTTCTTGTAGCTTGAACCTCACGCTACATATGAATTGGTACACATTAACAATTGATTATCAATATACATTATTTATATGATAAGTATTGAACAAGTGACAATGAAATACTTACGATCGACTATCGATATACATTATTTCAATGAGTCATCATGTGTCAGACTGAGAAGGCACAACATCCGTATGACTCTCTTAGACTGTTGTACAAAAATAAGAAAATCCATGTACACATTCTATCTACATGTTGAGCAAATAACTTTAACCATTATGAAACTATACATACCAACCGGCATTGACTCATGATGTGTATGAGTAGCTGGTGTAGGTGGGTCATATGCAGACGAAACATCATTTATAGAACAATGAGTTAGAAAATTTAACAAGTAACAATTTTTATATCAACATATAAGCAAAAATATAATGAATGCCTATATTTAAATATAACACAAAGACATCTACCTAATGTTGTCCCACGGCCTCCGCTTGGTCCTCGACCACTGGGTGCTCAACCACTGCGACCTCCACGAACCATAGGTGTGAATGACTTCGGGCCTGTATGCCTGCGAGCGTAGATGCGAATAACTTTGGGCCACGGGGCACAAGCGTGTTCCGTTGTGCAACCTGCAAGCGTAATGTCATTAGTATAAGTAAGAAAATAACAAGAAGCAGGTTCAGTAAGAACTGCAGCAATACCAGACCCTGATACGAGGGTAGGTAGGGAGTTGAGCTCCTTGTAAAAGAGCAACAGAGCCAGGGCCATGCTAGCAGATGGCGACAAGAAGTGGAAGAGTGCAGCAGAGGGGTAGGGGGCTGGGCCCCCTGCCAGCCCTACGAAAGAGCGCAAATCTACAATGAATTCAATGGAAAAACAAGTTAAACAATATCAAATTCACCAGATCTACCTTGATCCAACCGCAAAAAGCTAAGATTGACCTATACTATGCTTGATCTTCAACAACTGACCTTATTGATCTTGGATTTCGTGGAAATGAAACTCTGGATCTATGAATTAGGCTTCAAACGTGATTAAGGTGCTAGATCCACCAAAATTTAGGGTGTGATTGCCGAAATTCTTCATAGAAATCATCAATTGGAAGGATTGACCAACGATAGGGTGAGGAGCAATCTATAGAGCTCAACTCGATAGAGTGAGGAGCACATTAGAGCTCTACACTAATTTAGATATGATTTCCACATATCTAATTGAGAAATTGAAGAAGACAAGAAGAAGAAGATGGAAGAAGTGGTGACTAGAGGAGAAGAGAAGGCAATAAAAAAAAAACAAGGGCAGGGGGGCGAAGCCTCCTTTCAGAAAGGACCAACGACAGGGGGCGGGCCCCCTTGCCGACAGGTTGGAAAGAGGGACAGGGGGGGAGGCAGGATCCCCCCGCCGACTAGAGACAACGGTGCCTCCTGCTGGCTGAACGAATGAAGTGGCAGGGGTAAAGTTCTTCTGCCGGCTAGACTGCGATGAGAAGTAAAAGAGAGATAGAGAGGGAGCTTGCCTGAGGAGGAGGTCGACGATGACAACTCCAGCATCACTGAAAAAAACACAGAAGGAGAAGAAGAGGGCAACAAACGGAATGTCGGGGCGCTGCTGGAGAACCCAGAAAGGGTGCGAGGGTACGAGAGGCAGTGAACATGTGAGCTCACCGATGTGGTCGCTGGTGGACTTCGACTGAGTTGTCGGAGCGGGAGGAACATGCGGTGGATCGTCGGTGGCAGCAGGGAAGGAGACAGTGGTGGTGTTCGGAGCGGTGGCCGGTGGCTTCGATCGCCGACGTCTGCTCGAAGGATGGGAGGCGTCGAGAGAGAGCAGGAGGAAGAGATAATTTTGCGCCCTAGATGGGTCGTTTTATATCGAAAAGTAGTGACAGAAACATTATGTCTCAAACGCCGCCATAAATTAGCGACGAAAAAATTCTGTCGCTCATCCGTCGCGAAGTTGTGACAGAGTTTGAGACAAAATTTTTTCGTCGCTAAGTAACAACAGATTTTGAGACAGAATTTTTTCATTGTTAATTTCACAACTAATTCTAATTTTAAGGACGACTAGTTTTCTTTAGCTATCTAGTTTTCTCTTGTAGTACTTTGTCCATGAGAAGGTAAAATATAATCCATCCATCTGCTACTGCTTATGATCAGCCTAAGGAACATATTTCATGTTAAACTAATATAAGAGCTAGTACTTTGTCCATGCTATTTGTGGTTATTCACAACAAAAAACATACATTATTAGGACTTTGTTTGTTTCTTAATTTATTCATGATATTTTTACCTCTACATCTCTATTGTTGTCCGTGAGTTTTTCAATATATCTATTTGGGTTTTTGGCGTGATAATGACTTGCCAAAAGATGGTCAAAGTGCATTGTCTGTCACTTTATGAAGACATTTTTATGAGATCAATGCCTATTATCGACATCATATGATCGTACTACTGCAACAAATAATAGCAATAATAATTGCATTAGTAGTAATGACTTGGTGCCTTTTTGAGATGTGTTTTGAAAACGATTTAGGTTGTATTTTTCATTAGAACAACAGAATAAATTCAAAATTGTAGTGTTCTTGAACTGGTAGGAGCTGACATTGTCCGGGTAAAAGATATAAATATAAAAGTCTTGTTTCTTGTTTGAAGCGATGGCTCATAGACAATGTTGTTGTGCCTGTGGGAAGCGAATATGGACTTGGCAAGGAATACACACACTTGAGACGTTCAATTGCGGAGTTCTTATCAGGTTGGACTCTTCTACTATTGAAGGTTTTTGTGATTTTTCCTCTCTTCTAATTAACTATGAGATTATTGCAATTATTTACCTGAGATAAACCTAACAAATTGGAAAATTATTATTATTATTATTATTATTATTATTATTATTATTATTATTATTATTATTATTATTATTATTTGGTGCTGCTCTTGATAGCTCTTGGTTTGCCATGCTAACAATAAAATTTGTGCTTTAAAAGAAGAGACTGGATTATTTTCAGAAATTGTTTACAATCCTTTTGCGATCTTCAAATACTTGTATTTTATTCAATCTTTGAGCAATTTAGACTGTCACAAGAAGAGAACAAGAGAAAATGGCAGAGGAAGTTGGATTTTCCACCCGCTAACCGTAAAATACTGAGTACATGCATCGTTTTTGCTTTAAGAAGCTCCATTCTATCAAATGCTCTGCAATATCGGGATGGAATCATCCGTTCATTAGTCAATGCGTGAAGAAAATTATGAATCAGAGAAGTGTTAGTTACAAAAGTGTAGCCTCAAAAAACTGGTGTAATGTTGGATTAAGGGAAATTTATTTATATTTTCTAATCTTATACCAAACATTTGAGAAGTAATTATCTTTTTTGTGGGGCAAAACAATTTGGCTATTCTATGATTATGGAAAATTTTCAAATACCCCCCAAAGCCTTTGGTTTCATATGCACGCCTACCACTTGGTGGTTTTCAATTTCCTACCAAATTTTTTGCTTGGGTTAATCAAATGACACCTAAATTAGTTACCATCAAAATTTATGTTGTCTCTTAAAATGACTAATCTATCCATGGTAGATCTTTCCCAATTGGCAAACTATTGGTATTAGGAAAATCACCTCTCTCTCTCTCCATTTTTTTGATAAGCAAGCTGGGGTTACCGGTTATACAACTATACCATTGGGTTTTGAACATGCTGATAGACCTTCTGATCCAGAACCCACAAGATTCGGTCCTTCCATATCAAATCTGGAAGATATGCATACATGTGGCAAGGATCGACCTCTAAGGAAACAGGATTCTATTATCCAAGGAAATGAGGATATGCGTGTAGGTGGCCAGGATTGACCTCAAAGGAAACCGAATGTTGTTAATAATAGCAAGGCTAATGTAAAGGAGATATATAAAACTCCTCTTAATGCTGTAAATGAACAACTCTGTATGATTAAAAATACAATAGAAGAGAGAGAGAGTGAGGGCATTACCGTGGACGTAGGTTTCTCAAAACCGAACCACGTATATCTCGTGTTTCCATTTTTGTTTCTTTTTCTTCATGGTATCAGAGCCGGACATGGATGCATCCTCATCAATTGGATCCCTGTATCCCTATCCCTCGACATTGAATGTATCGAATTTTGTTTCTCTCAAACTCAGCCAGACCAACTTCTTGCTTTGGAGCACGCAGGTGATGGCTCTTGTGGAGAGTCAAGACCTTCAAGGATTCTTGACCTAAGAAATGGTGATGCCAAAGAAAACCATTATGGCGGCTTCCAATGATCTAGAAGTCACTTGGCTAAATCTGAAGTTCTTGGCATGGCGAAAATCGGATAGGCTCTTGAATGGTTGGATCACGAGCACTCTTTCCAAAACTGTTCTCGAAATCGTTATCGAATTGGAGACTTCCCGTGAAATCTGGAATGCGTTAGTTGACGCCTTTGCGCAAGACTCTCAGGAACGGGAGTTTTATCTCATGCAACAATTGACATCCTTAAGAAAAGGTCCAAACTCTCTCCTTGACTACATTAGCAAGTTTAAAACCATTTGCGATGATCTTGCAGCGATCGGTAAAAGTGTGGATGACAAGGCCAAAACCTTTTGGCTTCTTTAAGGACTCGAGGCAGGGTATGAGTCTTTTGTGACCTCCATACTCAAGCCATCGGTCCTCCTTTACAAAGAGATTATTCCTCTCTTACAAAGCTATGAAGCTAGAAATCATTTTTACACCCAAGAGAGAAGTTTCGGTTCTCAAATGGTGTTTTTTAATCAATGAGGGCCTGCATCAAAAAATCAAAACCAGCAACAGGGCACAATTTTGGTCAAGGAAACAAAAATAAAAAATTTGATGGGCAACATCAACAGAAAAATATTGGATCTTCCTCTGACTCGTCTAAAGTGAAGAAACATGCTGGGGTCATCTGTCAAATCTGCAACAAGAAGAACCATTCAGCCATGGACTTTTATAATAGATTCAACCATTCCTATCAGTCAAAGGAAGTCCCGCAGGCCTTGGTTGCCTTATCCTTGGCCGATTCTCAAGACTCAGAATGGTTCACTGATTCTGGAGCTACTTCTCACATCACAGGTAACAACCTAAATCTCTCTAATTTTAAAAAAAAATTGGGCAAAGATAAGATTATCGTAGGTAATGGTAAAAAATTATCTATTACTCATCTTGGAGATGCCAAGATTGATTCTTCTCCCTTGCCTATCACTTTGAAATACGTGCTTTTAGTTTCTCACATTAAAAAGAACTTAATATCAATCAGCAAGCTTACCTCTGATTATCCTTATAATGTTGAATTTTCTCTCTCTCAATGTTTGATTAAGCACAGGAGAATAGGAAAAATAGTTGCAGTCGGACATAGGCAAGGTGGGCTCTATTCCTTCAAAATAGATCATCAAAGGACGGCACCACAAGTTTACTTCTCGAACAGACAACGACATGCCTCTTATGATAGTTGGCATGCTCGATTAGAGCATTCGAATAACCATGTCAATAAAGCTCTCAAGGCAAAACATGTCGACTTCCCTTTTTTTCTTCTAATCGTCATAGCCAAATTCCTTTTGAAAAGATACACTCGGATCTGTGGGGGGCCAACCCCGATGCTCTCTCGTGAGAATTTCAAATTTTATGCCATATTTGTTGATGATTGCACTCAGATCACTTGGTTTTTTTCCCTTAAGAAAAAATCTGATTTCATGGGTTGTTTCAAGCAATTTCACACATATGTAAAAAATTATTTCAACAAGAACATAAAAATCTTTCAAAGTGATGGAGGTGGAGAATATATATGTTAATGACAATTTCTTGACCTATCTCAAGGATCATGGCATTCAACGACAAGTCTCTTGTCCGGCCACTTCGGCTCAAAACGGTGTCTCCGAGCGTAAGCATCAAAGTATTATGGAGCTTGGTCTTACTATGCTTTTTTATGCCAACATTCCCAATTTTTTTTGGGTAGAAGCTTTTTCCACAATAGTGTTTCTTGTAAATCGGCTTCCTTCGACATCGCTCAACATGGAGTCTCCTTTTGTTAGACTATTCGGGCACCAACCGGACTACTCTAGTCTTCGCATTTTCGGTTGTTGATGCTTCCCCTACCTGCGACCTTATGCCCATAACAAGTTTGATCCCAAGTCATTACCTTGTGTTTTCCTTGGCTACAGTAATGTTTACAAAGGATACCAGTGCTTTTATCCTACTTTTGGGTATATGTTTTTTAGCCGACATGTCATTTTTGATGAGCATTGCCTTCCATATGTACCATCCTTAGTCTCCTTCCAAGAAAGGACTAATGATTTGTTCTCCTATTCTCATTGGGAACCTCCTCTTGCTCTGCAGCTCGAGAGCCATAAACTTTCATCTTCTTCTGCTCTTTCTCAGTCTGAGAGCCATGAACCTTCCATGGCATCTTTCCGCATATATCCCTTTAATCATGACGATAACATCAGGAGTGATTCGCCCATTTCAGAACTGGCTTCACCCCCTGTTGCTCCATCCCCTGAGCCTCCCACTGATGTCGTTGGAGCTTCTTCCACCCATGCTTCCCAACGTATGATCACCAGGAGCATGGTTGGTACAATTAAACCCAACCCCAAATATGTTTATCTTGCTGAATACCCTAAGCTTCCCAAGGAACCTAAATCCATTCATTCGGCCCTCACCAATGTTGGCTAGCGCATGGCCATGGATGAATAGATTGTGGCTCTCCATGCCAATCGAACCTGGGAACTTGTTCCTTCTGACCCTCACACTAATGTGGTGGGCTCAAAATGGGTCTACAAGGTCAAACTCAAGTATGATGGCACTCTGGACAAACTTAAAGCTCGACTAGTCGCCCGTGGCTTCACACAGGTTGAAGGTTTAGACTATCTTGAGACTTTTTCTCTTGTTATTAAACCAGGCAACATTAGGCTCGTTCTCACTATTGCAACTGTTCAACAATGGGCCATTTGTCAACTGGATATCAAAAATGCTTTTTTACATGAGCCTCTTCATGAGCAAGTTTTTATGCGGCAGCCTCCTGGATATACAGACCCACAACATTCTAATTATGTTTGCGAACTTCATAAAGCCATCTATGGACTTAAATAGGTCTCTCATGCTTGGTTCAATCGTCTTCATGATTTCCTTCTCAGATTTGGCTTCTTCTGTAGTACTGTGGATTCCTCTATGTTTGTTCACCATTCTTCTGATGGGGTGTTGATACTCCTTGTTTACGTGGATGATATGATCTTGACAGGCAGCTCTTCATCTCTCCTAGATCGCTTTGTTATCTCCATGAACCAAGTTTTTCCCGTCAAAGACCTGGGCAACCTTCACTATTTTCTTGGGATTGATGTTGACTTCACTTCCTCTGGATTGTTTCTCTATCAAGCCAAGTATGCCGTTGACATTCTTGACTGCGCCAAGATGCTTGGTTGCAAGCCTTCATCCACGCCAATGGCCTTGAAGGCTCACAAACGGACTCCTAAAGATGAATAGTTTTTTGCCGATCTCACTTTATTTCGCAGTCTTGTTGGGGCCCTTCAATATTTGACTATCACTCGTCCTGAGATTTCCTTTAGTGTTAACTTTGTGAGTCAATTCATACATGCCCTCAATAATGCCAATTTTGTTGTTGTTAAACGGATTCTTCGCTATCTTAAGGGTACTCTTGATATGGGACTTCACATTTCTTGTCAGAGTACTTTGGATCTCTATGCCTTTTCTGATGCCGATTGGGCTGGATGCCCTCGCATAAGGTGCTCTATTACTAGATTTTGTACCTTCCTTGGTGCCAACTACATTTCTTGAAGTGCTAAGAAGCAAAATATTGTCGCCCGCTCTAGCACTGAAGCCGAATATCGGGCTATGGCCTCTACTGCCGTTGAACTCACACGAATCTCTTTTTTGCTCCGTGACATTGGTATTCCTCTCTCATCGCCTTCAATTTTGCATTGTGACAACCTCAACACCCTCTACTTGACCGTTAATCCAGTTTTTCATAATCGTGCCAAGCATATTGAGATTGATTATCATTATATTTGAGAAAAAGTCAATCAAGGCGCTCTTGTCACTAAATTCTGCTCTTCTCGCCAATAGCTTGTAGATATTTTTATTAAACCCCTTGCCAAAACATCATTTCTAGATCTTAGGGGCAAACTCAGCCTTCACCCACAACTTCGTTTGAGGGAGCATAATAGACATTTTGATCCAGAACCCACAAGATCTGGTCCTACCATATCAAATGTGGAAGATATGCATACAGGTGGCAAGGATTGACCTCAAAGGAAACAAGATTCTATTATCCAAGGAAATGAGGATATGCGTGTAGGTGGCCAGGATCGACCTCAAAGGAAACCGAATGCTGTTAATAACAACAAGGCTAATGTAAAGGAGATATATAAAACTCCTCTTAATGTTGTAAATGAACTAACTCTGTATGATTAAAATACAATAGAAGAGAGAGAGAGTGAGGGCATTACCGTGGACGTAGGTTTCTCAAAACCGAACCACGTATATCTCATGTTTTCATTTTTTTTTCTTCACATGCAACCTCCCAACACAAGGTGATGTGCACTAGCTGCTCCTACTAGAAGCGGAGTCTCTCTCTCTCTCTCTCTTCTCCTATATATCTGCAGATCATTTGAATGCCTCTCACCCATTGAAGAGAAAGGTGAGCCCACTCTCTCTCTCTAACGGGTGAAACTGCCCAGACCAGGGCCTTATCCAAAGTGAAGCATGTTTTGTTCTAGATAAGCTCAATCGTGAAACATTAAACCCGAATTCTAGTCAGGTGATAGGTTACTTAGGAGAGAATAAACTATCAACTACTTTACTCTTTTATATATATATATATATATATATAAAAGAGTGCTTACTCACGGAATGAACCAAATATTGTGTGGGAGCAAACCCTTTCTGAAGAAGGCCGTAAACAACTTTATCAATCCTTCCGTTTACTTTAATCTTTCAGCTTCACCACTTGTCACCTATATTGGGGTACTTCCAATCTGTTCATTAATGAAATTTTCCTTTCCTCCAAGAACTGAAAAAAAGAAAAAACGTTTTGCATCAAAATAATCCATGCAAGCGAACTTAAAAGCTATTTATATTTAATGAGTAATGCGCTCCTCCTGTCCACCTTGTTTTGTCCCATTCCATCCCTTAAAAAAACAGTGTTTTTAGGTTGTTTTTTTGCATTTAATACCATATATGTGATCTTAGTGGGAACCGGCTTTTGGATATACAGTTTTTTTGGGTGATCCAAAATCAATGGCTATAAAAAGTAACAGTTTTTTCCGACTCATAAATCATGTTTTTTTAATCAAAAAACATGATTCAAGAGTCTATTCTCATTAAATCCAGATTGTTAAATACAACTAATAGTTCATATCTATCCTAAGACACTTCAAAACTATGGGGCAGAATAAAAAATGAAGCCTAATATGTTCAGTTCTCATATTTAATTATTCTGCTTGGGTAACTATGGAAAGGACAACCCTCCCCCAGCTGTTGGCAGCAGGATTATCCCTTCAGGAGGGGGCAGCTCTATGTAGCACCAAGCAGTGTGCTAATTTTAGACCATGTTTTGTTGCATGTGCTGGAAGGGCCACCTTCCTCTGCCCGGGTTTCCTGACCCGTTGCCCACCACCAAAACTGAATCTGCTGGGCCACCAACCTCCCACTGATGTTCCATTAACTGATTACCTGTCATGTATCTATATCTAAATAAGCCCCTTTTCGATCCCATTTTCAAGACACTTGGATCTGGATCAGAACCTCCTCGATCCATTTGAGGTCTCTGTTAATTTATGCATAAAAGTTCAATGCGCAAAAACAACAAAAAAAAATGGTAACTAATGAATATCTGATTAAAAAGGTTTATGTTGCTTTTTTATCCTTAAAAATAATTAAAATTGCATTTTCATTCGAAAGAACAGAACAAAAAATGGGAATAAAAATTATATAATTGCATACAACGGGCATATGTGTTTTCTCCTTGAAAATCAAGGTGGGTTACGAACTTCAGGATTCGAGTTCAAGACTCGATGTGATCCGAACTTGAGAAATATGGTAAAACTGGATCTGGGTTCGAGTTTTTCTTGAAAAGTATCTCTTAAAAAGTTTTCTATGGCTTAAATTTTTGAAAAAAAATTATTTTCTGCTCCTCACTGAAAACATCAAGGTATATTCTACATAACGCCTATTATATCTTCTGATAGTATTACAACACGAGATTTTTGAGAAAGATTCCCTTAGGCGATATGCGACATTAAGAAGATGAACCCGGATCCAAATAAAACTGCAATCTGCTCTGCACCCAACTTTTACAACAGAAGAACAAACAAACAGGCCTCGCCCCTGGAATCCCGGAATCCAAATCCGGTTACCACATGCCCGAATTACCAAACAACCAAACCAAAATGGCAAAGACCCAAAAAAGAAGAAAAAGCAAAAAAAAAAAAAAAGAGAAAAAGAGGAGGGAAAAAACAAAACAAAAAAGAAAAATGAAACTCTTGGACGTCGTTGTTGGCGAATGGCACCGCCCTCTCCTCCTTCCCGGAGGCCGTCCTGCGTCGTCGTCTCCATCTACGTCTCCCTCCTCTCCTTCGCATTCCTCCTCCTCTTCGTGATCGTCGCACCAACTCAGCGCAAGTACGTGGGCACCAACTGGCAGGACCGCCTCGTGTCCTCCATCTGCAGCAGCGGCCGTCCCGCCAACCTCTCGGCCTACCTCCACAACCTCCACCTCGCCCTCGACTCGATCGCCTTAGACACGATCAATTCCGCCACCTTCTCCGTCGCCCGTTACGGCCGCGGCCCAGACTCGGCCCACGTCCTGGCCCAGTGCGCCGGCTACCTCGATCAATTTGACTGCCTCGTCTGCCTCCACCAGAGCCGCCGCCTCCTCTTATCCTCCTGCGACCCCTTCATCGGCGGCCGCTTCTACCTCGAGGGCTGCTTCCTCCGCGCCGAGAACCGCCCCTTCTTCTCCGAGTCGGTCTCTCCGGCCGACACGAGCGCCTGCGGCGGGCCCTCCGGTACAGGCCCCGGGTTCTCCGGGTTCGCCCGGGGCGTGATCGCTGACGTCCTGGACCGCGCCGGGAGGGACGGCGGGTACGCGCTCGCGACCGGGAACTCGTCGGCTGGCGGGAGGGTCTTCGCGATGGCCGAGTGCTGGCAGACTCTCGACGACGCAGGGTGCCTAGGGTGCCTTGCAGACGCCGCGGCGGCCGCCGAGGAATGCCTACCGGCGACGGAGTTCCGGGCGATGAACGCCGGGTGCGTCCTCCGGTACTCGAGCTTCGACTTCTCCAACCGCTACGATGCCGGCGGATTGAGGGGGTTCGTCACGCGCCTCGGTAAGTTAGGCTCGTCCATCGGTTTGGGTACGACCCAATCTCGGACTCGAATCGTGTCATTTTGAATTCTGCACCATGAGAACATGCCATTCAGAGACGTGTCTCTAAAGACACGAGCGGACGCGATGACAATCTCCAAATCCAGCTCTGGTTCATTAGTTCGAACCTTGACCCAGATTCGATGCCATCACGTGACGGTTCTGGTGCAGGGGCTGGGAAGCGAGATGTCCTCGTAGTTCGGCTCATACAAACTTGTGAAAGAGGCTCAGCTTCACTCATGATGAGTTAAATCCTATTGCTTATAGCTTTGAAACAATATATATATATATATATATATATATATATATATATATATATATATATATATATATATATATAGTTTAAGAGCTAAGCCAGTTAAAGCTCAGCCACTTAACTTGGGCTTGCCATGGGCTCAAACTCAGCTTGGCTGGCTACAAGAATGAGCCAAAGACGTATTCAGCTCGTTTAATTACCAGCTCTAGCCTGTTAACATTAGGGCTGCTTAACGAGCTGAACGAACCGAACAGGGCATGTTGAGGCTCAGCTTGTTTACCGGAGCTCATGCTCATGTTTAGGCGCTTGACTTATCCCTGAATGAAACGGGTTGAACACGAGCTAGCTCGTGTGAAAACATTTCATATATATATATATATATATATATATATATATATATATATATATATATATATATATATATATATATATATATATATTTCATGCATCCTTCTCTTAATTTGTATAAATATCGTGTGCATTAAATTTTTATATATTATACTTAATATATAGTTTACATAAAATAAATAAATAAATAAATCTATAAAAATATAAATATAATATATAAACGTAGAGTCACTAGAATATGAGAATGGGAAATATGAGAACTAATGTGCCAACCATAATTTTTATGACTTTTTTATTCTTTTCTCTTGAATCTAACCGCACAGATGTGATCTACATGCTTGGTTTCATAAGAACACACTCTTCAATCATCCCATTTTGATACATAAATGAGATTTTTTAAGGCGTTAAAATCAATGGGTCATATTCTTTGTAAATATTCAAGCATTCAAAAAGCATATTTTTTATAAAAAATACACGAACTATTGGTCGATTTCTGGCAAATTCATCATGCCAAGCACATCCACATGGTTGGATTTGCAAAAAAAAATGTTGGTCCAGTTCTGATATTTTGATTATCATATTTCAGTTCTCATATTTTGGTTATCTATACGACCTCTTCCCATCCGAGCCAAGCCAAACACGGGCTCAACTCATTTAAGCTACACAAGCTGCTCGTGGCTCGGCTCTCTAACTATACAAACCGGAACATGAGCCGAGTCGCAAGCTGCTCGGTCCTTTTACCTGCCATAGTTGATAGCCTTACCCACAAGTCTTGCCCTGCTGCCCTAACCAGGCCTATTTGGACTAAAATCCGGTACCAATGCCGCTCAGGTCCGACTCATCGACAGCCTTGAATTGGATAAATGATAGCATGCAGCCACTAGAATTGACGTTTTTTATGTTTAAATTCCAAAGTTGGTTCCCTTGATGATTGAATCTTGTATGTTTATAGTTGCAAAGTTCTTACCAATACTTTTGTAATTTTCATTTGGTTTTTCCCACATTAGCTTTTATCTTTTTTTTCTTAGAGGAATCCACATTAATTTTTATTACTATTGTTTTTTATGACGAAGTTCCCTGCCAGGCAGGTAATCTCTGGGTGGGGTCACTGACACCTAGGGGTGGGCATTAGCCAAAAAAAAAAACTATTTGCAGCAGTCAGGACTGGGCTACAAAAATGGATAAAAATCTACTTCATATGGAATCAGGGTTGGGCTAGGACTGGGCTTTTAAAAAAAATTAATTTTTTTTTTAACTGGGCCGGGAGGCAAGGCTGTGCTACAGCCCGGTTTCTCATTGTTTCTTTTCACTTTTTTAACACTTTTTCATTGCCTTTTATTACTTTTCATTGGCTTATCCTTCGCTTCTTATGTTTTTCTATTAAAAAATAATAAATTTTATTTTATAACAAGCTGGGGAGTTGATTTTATATTATTTTATACGTGTGTGCACATAATAGCTTCACAGGCACTTCCTGCTTTCCGCTTCATTCTACTTTCTATCACTGGCTTCTTCGCTTTCGCTTCACGCGTTGCGTCTCCTATCCACTTCGTTTCCTGGTAACTGTGGTTTAGAGAAATAAAAGGTTTAGAAAGCACCACCATGTGACGTCGTGCATGAGGGAGAATCTAACTTTCACGATGATCACCGCGTCCTTTCCTGTTTTGTTTAGATTTTTAGTACACAATGGATTGCTGGATGAAATTTTGTATCTAATTATTCTGCGGTTGCATGATGCAGTCGCGCGCATCGTTTTTGTGTTTTATTTTCAATACTTGCCCTTCTTGCTCTTGGCCATCTCGACTGCAGTGGGGGTATGCCTTGGTGTATTATGTTACCAACGAACAATGAAGTGGGCGAGGAAACACAAAGGTGAGACATCAAAACTGAAAATGAAATCAGAAAATCATTTGATTTGTTAGTTTACACTTGTCTTTGTATTCATTGCACTTAAGGTTTGTGGATTTTGCAGACAAAACAAAAGCACAAGGAATTGATTCATCAATTGTATCAAAAAATCTGATCTTCAAGCATTCCGTACTTGTGAAAGCAACTGGGTCCTTTAGCAAATCAAACAAGCTCGGTCAAGGAGGATTTGGTGATGTCTACAGGGTAAGCTTCTTGAAATTGCAGCATGAAAAATCCTTACAAAATTTGTGGTAATTGAAATCATAATGTTAGTATCATGGCACTTCACTCAGTGTAACTAGAGTTTCTGACTATAGTTATGAGAATATTTTTTTTAATATTCACTATGAAAAAGAACTATTGCTGATGCCACTAAATCACCCCCGGATTTAAATTGACAAGTGGGCATGGACAAAATTTCATAGTCCCCTTGCTTTTACCTTTGTTTCTTTTTTATTTTTGTCATATATTTGCTTATATAGTTCAAAAGCATCGTTCACTGATATAAATTGCTAGTTTTGGATTGTCAAAAGCTAGAGAATGAAAAGAAACAACGCACAAAAGAGCTTGACTAAATGTCAATCGAAGTTTATAATGTCATTTGCTCAAACAAATATGCAAACTTCCAATCCTTGAATTGAATTCTGACCTTGCAAATTAACTAAATTGGTAGTTCTGTTCTAAATTTGCTTAATTATTTTGTTCATGTTTGTAACTAGTGGTTGTTGGTACTTGATATCATAATGGGTTCAACTTATGCCTCAATTTGAGTAGAACATTCTGCATCAATTTGTTTGTTTTTACTTAATATTCTTTTACATAATGTATCAGGGATGCTTGCCTGATGGGAGAGAAATTGCGGTGAAAAGGCTTTTTGTCAGCGCAAATAATCGAGGTCAGGAAATTAACAATGAAGTAAACATTATCGGCCGCGCTCAACACAAAAACCTAGTTAGGTTTTTGGGATGCAGCCTTTCTGGTGCAGAGAGTCTTCTTGTCTATGAATTCCTTCCGAACAAGAGCCTTGACAGAATGCTTTTTGGTATGTAAGGTGTCATGCTTGACTGTGTATAGTGAGTTCTTCATGTTTCATTGTAATGTTCCTCATTAGATATGCTAATAGTGATCCTGCATCGTTATCATATACTCAATAGAACCTACGTATATAAATTTATACTCACAAATATTGGCAACATTATTATGATTTTGTTTTGATATATTACTATTTTTGAAAAATACAACTTTAATTATCATGATACTAACACATTTTTTTATATCGTTTTGTACTTCCTCGTGTTATATCCATTAGGCAAAGACATCCCTATTGTTTATATATATTTTTGTACAGAGATTTTCGCAAAAACTAAACTCTTAATTTTTGTTGAGATTTTACCTTTATATGAAAATCGTGATATCAAGGCTTGTGACAGTGACATGGATGGAGTGCAGATGTGGGATTTGGGCACCTCTCATAAAGGGTACCTTTTAAGATACGTATAAGATGGAAAATCACCAATGAGTGCCTAAATTTCACTAGCTCATTGTTCACGAGAATCACGACCACCCACTTGTGAAACTTTGAGATGATGACTATCATGAACTTGTCATTGCATTTTATACACTGTTATGTGTAAAGAAACAGCATAAATGAAGGTATTTTGTAGTATCATGTCTTAATTAACATGATTATATTTGTTTGATGATTAGTAAAACCATTTATGGCATATATGTCCGTACTTTTCCTTTCCTTAAAAACTTCAGCATATGCAGATACAGAAAAGAAAAAAGCGCTAACATGGAAGAAGAGGCTGGAAATAATTATTGGCACAGCTGAAGGACTAGAATACCTCCATAAAAGATGTCAATATAGGATAATTCATAGGGACATAAAGGCAAGCAATATTTTGCTAGATGAAAAGTTAAGGCCCAAGATTGCAGATTTTGGTCTCGCACGCCTTTTCTCATCTGATAAGTCTCATATCAGCACTTCAATTGCGGGAACACTGTAAGTAGTTTTCTGTTTAACTTTTCTATTTTCTATCTATTACACAAATTGTAATAAAATCTGAAATGGGAATTGGATGTAACATGCAATTTGTTAGAAATCTTCTCTTGACTTGTTCTATATATATTCATAAGGAAATAAATGTAATCATGTAAACTAGAGTGATGCTCGCTACAAAAAAGAACATTCTAAAGATGTTGGCTGTCTAAAATCTATCTAAAGGCTGATTTAAAAAAAAATTGCTGTTTTAGTATTTATGTGATATTATACTATGACAATTTTCTAGATTGCTTATTTTGTAAAACATAATTTTTTTATGTTCTTAGAAAAATGTCAATCATATTTACAGAAAGTTTTGTCCTTGCCTATTCTTTGCCAACCACAATGAATATTGCATAAGGACAGAGGTTCAAATTTTTACAGTTCGTAAGTCAATAACACTGTCTTTGTATTTGTTGCAATGTTCATGCTTTTAAGATGTAACCTTGAGATGGATATATGTTGAAATTGTATTGAGGATGTGGTTTATTTTACATGCTTATTTTAGACATCATTTGCATTTGATCCATTAATTGTTACTCTGTTTAAGCAATTATTTCCAGCTCATATTTTTATTTTACAACCATTATTTGCATTTTCATTAATGTAGTGGTTTTTTACTTTTCCAGAGGATATATGGCTCCAGAATACATTGCTCATGGACAATTATCTGAGAAAGTTGATGTTTATAGCTTTGGGGTTCTTGTGCTAGAAATTATTAGTGGTACAAGAAACAACAACTTGGACAAACTAAATGGCAAAACCCTAGTTACAAAGGTATGTTCACTATTATCACACTATTTATCATCATATTTCTTTTAGATGAATTCTGGTTAAAGGCTTTTGCATATATATTATCAGCTAATGGCCCACGCTGTATACTTACGACACACCAAAAGGTTAGGTATTTTTTTCAAATTGGAAGTAGAAATTTTTCAAATTTATGAATGTTATTACGTTATTAGAACACTATGATTCTTTCAAGTATGAATCATGAATAAGTTGGGAGTTATCATTCCAAGTATAAAAAGATGTCACATGGATACGGCTGCAGATACAGGGATACAGCCATTTTGATAAAGTTTTTCAACGACATAGCTACAAACACCTTTTTTGGTTATACATATTATTTTTTTATCCTATAATACCATAAGATGCAATTTATCAATGTTTGCGTTATCAAACTAAAAAAAAATGAATTTCATCTAGTGCTATAAATTGTTTCTGCATGTAATGTTCAGTGAACATAAAATCGTAAAGTTAAAAAAATATATTTTCTTGGTAAAATCCTGGGCAGTTTGTCAATAAAAAGATCAAGAATATAAAAAGTAATTTGAAAATATCATGGTTTATTTGAGATCATCTTTGATCCTGAAATTACTGTGATAAAACTGTTACGTTTTAAAAAATATCGCCGGTAGTTATTGCATAATTTTTATGCATGATAAGCAGCAGCAGCAGCAGCCGATGTTTAACTTATCTAGATCATGTGTTCTCGCAGGCATGGAAATTATATCAGTCTGATTCGTTGTCACAACTTATTGATGAAAGCATGGAAATTGGTGACCCAAGTGAAGCAGCAAGGTTAGTGCAGGTGGGCCTTCTTTGCACTCAGGAACTGCCATCTCTACGGCCATGTACGAGTTTCTTAGTCGAAGTGATAAAACAAAAAGATTTCCATGTCCCAACACCTTCAAAACCTCCATTCGTTTATGATTCCAGCATAAAAGATGTGTGTCAAAAGTCTGATACTGCATTAAATCCAACAACTTCTTTTTCTCTTGATTGTAGTGAGCTTTATCCTAGATGATTCGCTTTGTTCTACGCTCTCTCTCTCAGACAATGGCGTGTTTGCACGTGCATAAATGCTTGCGTGAACAATACCTTGGCTGTGTTGGTTGTTCTTCAAAAAATACCTTGGCTGTTTGGTGCCTCAGAGAACCACTCTATAGCCAAATGGAAACTTATGTCAGACCACTTCAACTTACGCCCGTGTCGTGTCCTGTTGTACATTGTTTGTAAAAGGAAACTGCATAAAATGGGTGTCCCGTGTCCTTTTGGGCGTGTCAATGTGACAGATGAAATCTAACGAAGCTGACAAGTAGGGCAATGGTTGATGAAAGGGTTGCATGAAATGTACTCTAGTAATCCATTCTTATTCGCACCTTGTTTTAGTTGCTATATACATGATCACATAAAGGATCCCTGTGGCAGCAATTGTCAACAGGGGATGAAACCCAAGGGGTTTGGCGTAGTGTGATGGGGCCTAGACGGGCAGTCTAGGTTCAAATCCCATGGGCATCACCCCCTGCCTAAGTCGAAGCTTGGCGACTCCCTGGGGTTGAGGGAAAAGCCCTCAGAGTTTTTCGTCAACATGGACAAAGATTGTAGTACGGCAGGCTGAGCCAGCGCAGTTAGGTCTCTGATCTTGGGGTGGTTTCTCCCAATAAAAAAAAAAACTTGTCGACAAAAGATTATAGGGATGCACTAGGGGTGAAAACGGGTCAGGTTTGGTTCGGACCCAGGTGAAACCAGACTTGGACCCAATTTTTTAGTGTGATATCGAGTCTGGACCCAGGTCTAATCAGGTCCACTATAAGAGAAACCATACCCGAGGCCGATAAGAATTACATGAACCAGACCCTAACCATACCTAGTAAAACAATATTTTTATCATTTTTACATTGAAAATTTGCCGGTCTTAATCAGGACTCAGGTCGAGCCCAGGTCAGGTATAAAATTTCACAAACTATACTTGGATCCATGTATTAATCGGACCTTCGGGTGATCCGGACTCGAGTCTTAATCAAGTCTTCTTATTTATCACCATACCTGGTCCCTATAGGGTTTGATTCGGGATCGGGTCCAGGTAAACCAGACCCGTTGACACCCTTAGGATGCATCAGCATTGCCCTTGTTAGAAGACGGATGCCCTCAACATAAAGGAGGTCTAACGTTGTTTATATGATTTTGTACCTTTTCATGATGAACTTGGATAGCAAGGTAAGGTTATCTACGTAAAAGTATCTGTTAAAAGCTGTGGATAGGGGTGTGTAGTGGGCCGGGTATACCCGGCTTGACCTTGATATGCCCATGGGTTTGGGTCAGGTTTAAAATCTAGACCAGCTTAAAAAAACGATTCGGTTCTTGGCTACGAAAATCATAGACCTAGAGGCGTACCTCATGCATTTATATTCTCGAGCTAAACAGTTCTATGCAAGTTGTACATGAAGCGCCGTAACTGAGTTTGTATCCTAACCCGTTTCATGCCTGCCCCAAACGGTTCTAAATGTATATTTGAACCAACCTAAACCTGAACTGTTCTTACCCAAAGCTAAATCCAACCGAAACCTGAACCCATTAGGAACCTAACATATCACTAGAACTGGTCCCAAACCCAAACCTGTTTCAAATCCCTATTTGCTCTATTTTTGTATAGAAACTTTACTATCAGTAATCCAGTAAGCTTTCCAAGCGTTTATAAACAAATATTTTTTTTTTAAAATCTTGTTAAAGGGTAATTAATAATCGACTTAATTAAAACGGGTCTGTGAAAAAACCCCACCCTTTATGCTTGATATGATGCATACTGAAACCCTTTAATCCAAACAGGGTCTATAATCTTGGTCTAAACTTGAATCAAAATTGGATCTGAACCCATTTATACCTGACCCAACTTGTAACTGAAATCATCAATCTGTATGGGCACATCAATTTCAGCCATACCTAGACCCCCAAACTGGTGAAATCGCACGGGGTGATTTTGGTAGGCCAATGCATGCAGAGGCTCCCATGTCCCGCTGGCCCTCCTACAAAGGCTGTAAAACAACAAATAGGGAGTCAGAAGTAAATACCAAATCAAATTGGATCAAGTTTCGGTCTATTGCTTATGTCCAATTGAAAAATGGATCCATCTAAGAATCGACTTGATTAGTAACCAACCCCAGTAACCCATGAGTCAAGATCAGTTTCAACCAAACCCGACGGCATGTGGACCCAATTCAAATTGGATTCGGTTTGGCTTAATTTCTTGACCCGATTCAAAAATAGGTTTGACAAATCTCGACATAGTTATGTTAATATCATACTAAACAAATAGCATCTTATTTTCGAATTAGCAAAGTTGTAACCACGAAATGTTCATAAATTGTTGCCTAACGAGTAATCCAAACCTTGAGCAATATTAGCATTTTTTTGAAGTTCTTTATATACCATACTACATTCGACTTTGTTGTATAAAATAAAAGAATTATAGTTTCATTCATTAGAATATTGACCTTAAAATCAATTTTGAAAGAAAAAGAAAACGGGGGTGGGAGAGGTTATTTTATGTAGAGCAACAGAGGTCAAATAGTTTTATATTATTGTATAGTTTCGAAACGCAGAAAACGTTTGCATGTTTTTCAAGCTATCAATTTTTAAGTTTAATGTCTTATAAATTATTTTTGGCAACAATGACGTAGATCCTTTCTCTTATGACTTACATTGTAAAGTTGCGTCTAGAGTTTGTTTTGCTTTTCTTGAGTCTGATGTCCCGTTTAGGTGAATCAATACCCCGAAAAAGCAGCCTTACTTAAACTGTAATAGCCTGCGGGCAAAATTGTGAATGAATCAAATGCATTAAACTTTTTTTTTTCACCCTCGTTGTGATTGCAATTCTTCTCCGTCTATTCTCTCTTGCACTTTGATTACAAGCTTCTGCGACTGGCAAGCGAGCGATAAGTTGGCTTGCGATGGTAAGGAAGGATCATCGCACCGTACTGACCTATTGAAGAAAATAGGCACGTGAAAAATGGTACCAAAGCCCGTTCTCTTGCTAAGAAAAAGACTCTGAAGTCGGTGTCGACAGACATGCCCACAGGTTGTGATTTGGGAGCAAAACATCATGGTGCCCTATCAAAACTTGGAGTGATCTGGTGTACTGGTCAGAAAGGGTGGGAAGGATATTAGACAAAAGGCAGCTTGATACAGAGGATGGTGCAAAAAAACAAGAGCCAAAATGCTCAGAGATCGCTGGAAGGACATGGTCTCCTTTGCACAGCCTGTTGTCTATCCGAACAATGAGAAGAGTATTGTTGATGCGCCTCCGGTCAGAAGCAACCTAATAAAAGAACCTGTTATTGTTGCCACACTTCAGCCATGCAGTCTGAGCGTTGTTTTCATTTCATTTCATCCCTAAGGGCTTGTTTGTTTGTCATAGAAAATGGGTGTTTAACGTGCAAAGTTATAGAAAGACATGTTATTTCTGTGGAATTACACAAACAAAGAAACAAGATCCTAAAATGAGACAAGGATCTCATTTCAATGAGTGGGTTAAAATGCACAGATTCGTTTCCCGTTCACCCCCATCAGGGAACGAATGTTGGACATTTTGGGTTTGGGTCCAACCCATCAGGTGACCCGGTTTGACACTGTTAGTGGGATGTTTAGTGGGTAGTTAATATGAGTTAGTGGGTGGAGGTTACGTGAATATGGAGAGACCACATTCAAGTAGCCAACCCTATCTCTTATTATAAAA
Organism: Nuphar pumila; assembly: GCF_984573655.1. Taxonomy (NCBI): domain Eukaryota; kingdom Viridiplantae; phylum Streptophyta; class Magnoliopsida; order Nymphaeales; family Nymphaeaceae; genus Nuphar; species Nuphar pumila. The sequence goes on from NC_143258.1 coordinate 84,084,850, forward strand.
GGAGGGGTTGGGTCGTACATATGATGAGTGCTATAAGCCAAAAGCCCTATTGCTCACAGTCTAAAAATTTCCTTTCGGTTCAGTATCCTGCTCGCCATCGACCTAAGGCTTGGGCTCATCGTGGGAGTCGATAGACTGAGGAGAACGTTGAGCACTCGCACGTCGCTTCATGGCATCTACAGGTACACATTTGTATTTCAACTTTGATTTTACGAATATGCCAACATTGGGTTATAGGCCCACTCATCGCACATTTTGTTGCACGTGTGGGTGTATCGAGAGAGTTCAATTTATGATTGTCGATGTCAGCATATCCATCTCAGCCTTGTTGTCGCATTCTTGTGTTGTCGATTGTTATCGTCACCAGGCGAGTAGCAGAATCGAGGCCGACATATGTGTATGCCCGTTCTGCTACTGGTGACTAGCAGCATAATTCTCGATTTGGTCACCAACGATAAAGGTGTTGTTTCTCCTTTTAATGTTCTTTTTTTGAACAGCAAGAAAAATCCAGCCTCCTCTTTCTGAACACCAAAATGGTTTCTCAGAAACTAAATGCATTCAGTTTTTGTTTTATCGTGGCTGCTATTCCAGTATGGGTCAGTTTTAGACATGATCCAATCCAAAACACTGACTTGATCCAAACTCGATCATCATGAATAGGGTGTTGAATTTGCATTTGCATTTGCGTTGGTCCGATCCAGAGTTGGATATATTGTGAGTGGATTGGGATTTCCTCCCCTTTCAGTGAGGACACGATCCAAATCTGAATTTGTAATGGATTCGGTGGATTGCATATGTACCTGATCCAAGGCTCGAACCTAGGGTCCGGGATTGGACCGAAACCCATTTGAGTTCAAGGCTTGGGTTTGATCCGATTTTACTAGACCCAAGATCCATATTCAGACCAGGCGAACCCGGGTTTGTACTAGGTCCATTTTGGATCTTGCTTGGATCGGATGCACCAGATCAAGATCCAGAACCAATTGGACCGAGTCAGCTCGGGTCTTATTTGGATTGGGCCTGACCCGACTCCTGTTTGGATCAGGCCTGACCCAAATGCTATTTGGATTGGGTTAGATCCGGGTCCATTTAGGATTGAGTCAGACCTGAATCCTGTTTGGATCGGGTCAGACTTGAATCCTGTTTGGATCGGGTCAGACTTAGATCTTGTTTGGATTGGGTCAAACCCAATTTTTGTTATAGATTGGATATCGATCCAAATTGAATCAGATAGGATCTAAACACTATTTACATCTGAACTGGATCAGTGACTGATACAACCCTTTCAGGGACCGGTTCAGAGCCATTTTTGATCGGTTACTTACGGGTTTTCACCGGTTCTAAGATATAGAGACCTTGTTTTCATGAATTCATGAAAATACAAAGATTTTCTTATTCGGTTATAGGGTTTTATGAGTTTTTGTATATAATTTATACCAGTTCATTAGGTTTAAAACTAGTTCAGATCCTTAGATGACCGGTTCAGAGCCGTTTCAGATCAGTTCTGGGTGTTTTTAGATCGGATCCAACTTAAGGACCTCAGGTTTTACCTATATGAGCTTGTTTTGTTATTTTTTATGCTTTATAAGTGTTCATTGTTAAAAAATCATGACTTATGCATGTTAATTCATGCGTTTTATATTGGATACGTTATGTATCATATTTTTAAGCATGAATTATAACTAAATTCATGATATTTTATTATCAAAATTTGTTTATGCATATAAGTTGAAACATTAACTAGTATATTGACGATATAATGTATATTTTGTCATGAATATACATGCATGAACATATGTGTATGGACATGCTCCATAATATGAATATGTTTTTTAGTAAAAGATCATGATTGATCGATTCATATAATCACCAAAGTGATCTGAGTTGTGTTAATTAAGGATTCTTTAGACTGTATTAAGATTCATTATTATGATTGTGTGTGACTTTGTGAAATAACGATTCTACCTAAAGGTAGGTCATTGTGTTCCAAATTCACATAGGGTGTAATAGTAGATGTTTATTCCAGCCTATGAAGCATGTTCGTACCCAAAGGTATAGTACTGAATTGCCTCTAGTTATATGATCTGCTAGTTTCATCAACTAAAATCAATTTCTTGTGAATTGAAGAGTCATAGCAACTATGAGTATTGTTGTTTCCACTAAAGTGGAATGATAATGACTCAACTATGCTTGTCTTAGAAAATGTGAATAATAAAGAGTCTCATTTTTTACCTTTTCATCACAAGTCTTGTCTGAGCAATAACACAATCTTATCTTTCATTCTTTGTTGTATCAGGTTCTTTCCTTATCGACGATTCTAGTAACATTATCTTTTTAGACAGATATAATTTTTTAGACTTGAAAGAAAAAATGTTGTTCGCTCTGAGTTACATGGACCTTGATTTGGCCCTTAGAACTAAAGAACCTTATGCTCTTAAAAAGCAAATCATAGTCGAACAAAAAGCTGCCTCTCAGAAGTGAGAGCGCTCAAACAGACTTAGCCTATTGCTTTTGCAATTTTGAGTGACTAAGAATATTTGAGGCATCATTCCTCACTACAAGACAGTGAAGAAAGTTTTGGGAACCATTGAGGCTCAATTTGTCAGTTCTAATAAAACAAGGGTCAGTACGCTCATGTCCAAATTAGTATATATGAAATATACTGATAATAGTCATATCCGACAACACATTTTGGAAATAAGGAACATTGCATCTCAGTTGAATGACATGAAGTTTGTCATTTCTGATTCTTTCTTGGTCCATCTGATTTTTACCTCATTGTCTACTGAATATGGGTCATTCAAAATCTCCTACAACACACATAATGAAGAGTGGTCTTTTAATGACCTATTGTTTAAGTGTATTGAAGAAGAGAAGAGACTGAAGGGTGAGAGGGTGTCAAGTGCACATATGGGCTCTCATAAAAAAAATAGAGGTCAGGGTCAAAGAATAACTCCTTCAAAAGGAAGAACAAGAAGAAAGCCTCTATGGAGAGTTTCAACTCTCAGACAAAAGCCAAATCCCAAGCAGGAGGCTTTTCTATAAAGTGTTTCTTCTACAAGAAAAATGGACATAAGAAGGTGAACTGCTTGAATCATAAAAAATGACTCGAAATAAAGGTAATAAGGCATTTATTTCTCATGAGTGTAATTTGATTCATGTTCCATTGCATAGCTGGTGAATTGATTCTGGTGACACGGTGTACATTGTCAATTCTTTTCAGGCATTTTTGAACAAAAAACAACCAACAGAGCATGAAAGAAGCATCTTCTCAAGAAATAAAATGTGTTCGCATGTCAAGAATGTTGGGACCTACAAAGTAGTGTTGGAATCGAGATTTATTTTGGATTTGGTTGATAGATTTTATGTTTCATCTTATAGTCAAAACCTGATTTTAATTTTGAAACTTAATAAGTTTGGTTTTAATTGTAAATTTGAAAACTTCAAACTTATTATCATCAAAAAATTTGTTAATGTAGGTTTTGGCATCAAAGGTTAGGACATATCTCAAAAAAGAGAGTCCAAAGACTTGTGAAAGAAGAAATATTTGGATCTCTTGATTTCACATATATAGAGTCATGTGTTGACTACATAAAGGCTAAGCAGTCTAACACGTATAAGAAAAATACCAAATACAATAATGAAAAGTTAAGATAATGCATGCGGATGTTTGTGACCCTTTTTCACCGTGTTATACGGGTGAAAAGTATTTTGTCACCTTTATAGATGATTACTCACGGTATATGTATCTTTATTTATTATTTGAAAAATCAAAGTCTTTTAGGTTTTTAAGGATAAGTAGAGAAACAAACCAATGAAGTTATTAAGGTTGTTAGGTCTAATAGAAGTGGTGAATATTATGGTCGTTTTACTAAGATGAGACAAAATGAATTACCATTTGCGCGATTTCTAAAAAAGAAAGGCAGTGTGCCTCAATATACCATGTTTGGTAGTGCTTATCAGAATGATGTAGCTGAAAAAAGAAACCATACGCTTAAAAAAATAGTTCGAGTGATGTTGAATCACTCAAACCTTTCTTTGACCTTGTGAGGTGAAGTTCTTAGGACAATAATGCATATTTTGAATAAGGTTCCTATGAAGATTGTTTAGAAGACTCCTTACGAGTTATGAACAATTACAAAACCTTCTTTATCATATATGCTTATATGGAGATGTCCAGCATAAGCTAAATTGTATCACCTACATATAAAAGTCTTTGATCCTAGGACAACTAATGAATTTTTTATTGGTTATCCAGAAAGGTCAAAGGACTTTAGGTTTTATTGTCCATCTCATATACCATAGATAGTAGAAATAAATAAAGAGAGATTTCTTGAAAATGGTTCTGTTGGGATATATGCATCTCAAATTATTGAATTTGAAAAAATGTAGGATTCAGGTTTCATGCTTGCGAAGGATAAAATCCTAGTTTTTTCTGTCATTGTTCCTTTAGATAATATCAGGAAAAATTTGGTCAATGAACATCAATCTTAAATAGAGTCAGTTGTTGATGAGGATATACAACAACAACAAGATACAAAAGTTCATTTTGAACCACTTGTTACACCTGTATGGAGGTCCATGAGGACCAGAAAATTTGTTATTCATTTAGACTATGTGGTGTATTTACAAGAGTCCAATAATTTCATAGATATTGATAATGATCTATTTACCTTTGCAAAAGCCATTAAAAGTGAAAGATCAACACATTGGATCAATGTAATGAAAGAAGAGCTGGACTCTATGGCAAAGAACCAAGTGTGAGATCTTGTACCTCGACCTGTTGGTTGTAAGTGGGTCTATAAGACCATGACAGACTCTAAAAGTCCAGTAAAGAGGTACAAGACTAGGCTTGTTGCAAAAAGTTTTACATTGATAGAGAGCATTGATTATAATGAGACTTTTTTTTTTGTCTCAACTAAGGAATCGTTGAGAATAATCATGACTCTCGTAACTCATTTTGATTTAGAGCTACATCAAATGAATGTGAAAATTGCCTTCTTGAATGGAGATCTAGAAGAGGAGGTATACATGCAACAACCTTCTGGTTTCAGTATAGATGACTCAAATAATTTAGTTTGCAAATTGAAGAAGTCAATTTATGGACTTAAACAGGCCTCTCTCCATTGGTATAAAAAGTTCAATCGGGTAATTATGAACTTTGGATTTATTAAAAAACATTATTGATGAGTGCATTTACATTAAGATTAATGAGAGTAAGTTCAAAATTTTGGTTTTATATGTTGATGATATTCTTCTTGCAACTAATGATTTGAGTCTACTGCATGAGATAAAAGATTTTCTTTACTCTCATTTTGATATGAAGGACATGGGTGAGACTACATGTGTCCTTAGAATCAATATTCGTCGTGACAGAATTAAGGGTGTCATTGTCCTTTCTTAGAAATCATATATCCTTAAGGTTCTTAAAAGATATGTGATGAAGAATTATTCTCCTAGTTCAACATCAATAGTGAAAGGAGATAAATTGAGCTTAAAGAACTGTCCTCAGAATGATAATGAAAAGACTGAGATGGCAACTGTCTCATATGCTTCAGCGGTTGGGAGTTTGCAGTATGTGTAGACCTGTTCACGACCTGATATAGCATTTGTTGTACGAATGTTTGGTAGATATTAGTTAGATCCAAGCATTGCATACTAGAAAGAAGAGAAGAAGGTCATGCACTATTTACAAGGAATGAAGGACTACATGCTGACCTACAGAAAAGTTAACCACCTAGAGGTCATTGAATACTCTGATATGAACTTGGGAGGATGTCTTAAGAGTAGAAAATTCACTACTGAATACATCTTATTATTAGCAGGTGATGCCATCTCATGGAGAAGTGAAAATTAGTCTACAACTGCTGCTAATACCATGGAAGCAGAATTTATTGTGTTATACGAGACTTCATCTCAGGTCATTTGAATAAGAAACTTCATTATAGGTCTTGGTATTGTGGAGTCTATTGAGAGACCACTAAAGATCTTTTATGTTAATAAAACAATCATGTCATTTTTCAAATAACAACAAGAGCTCAACCTCGTGTTGACACATGAAGTTAAAATATTGTATTGTTAAAAAAAGAACTGAGAATCATCTGATATGTATTGATACAATTGGTACAAAGAGAATGACTGCAGATTTCCTTATTGAAGAGCTCGCACCGGAATTGTATTCCCAACATGTAAAGGAGATGGGTCTTTTTTATTTTTTTTGATGTATGACAATACATTATATGATCACATTTGTGAAAATCAATTGATTCTCTATAGTTTTATGTATTGTTGATTTTGCATAAAAGATCTCTCATTTGGTTAGAGAGAATAACAGAATAACAATATTAAAGGACCAATAGAATGGGTTAGAGACCAACCTATTCATAAAAATAACCTTAACTTGATAAAGTACTGATAATGAATTGTATTATAGTACATGAAAATATGACATTTCATAAACCAGAGTTCATCTCTATGACTCATATGATTCATTCTTGTGATACATGATAGCATGTGAACCCACATGAAGAATTAAATCGAGATAACAATACAAACCTTGATTTAATATACTTTTAGTGTCAATGAGTTAAGTGAAAGAATGTTGGACATTTTGGGTTTGGGTCCAACCCATCAGGTGTCCCGATTTGACACTGTTAGTAGGTAGTTAATATAAGTTAGTGGGTGGAGGTTATGTGAATATGGAGAGACCACATTCAAGTAACCACCCCTATCTCTTATTATAAAAGGAGGAGGTTGGGTTGTACTCATGATGAGTGTTATTAGTCAAAAACCCTATTGCCTACATTATGAAAATTTTCTTTGGGTTTAGGGTCCAGCTCACCGTCAACTTAAAACTTGGGCTCATCGTAAGCATTGATAGGCTGAAGAGAACGTCAAGCACCTGCACGTCGCTTCATGGCGTCTATAGGTATACATTTGCATTTCAGCTCTGATTTTGCGAATACGCCGACAACAAATCCACACATTATGTTTCTTCTCGTTTCTTGAGCATACTGAAGAAGGTCCGCATTAGCAAAGGAGAACCAAGCTGAAGGCCCCCATCAAATGCTCTCTCTCTCTCTCTCTCTCTCTCTCTCTCTCTCTCTCTCTCTCTCTCCTTATGCTTGAGATGAGTTGTGATACAACAGTTCCTTACCCGTAATGTGGGATACTGGTTTATCCCAATTTTTTTGGACAAGTTGGTGCATGGTGGTCGGATCAGTTCCTATCTGACTTTTATTTTTTCTGTTGGGTCTTTTATGGGGTTGTTCTTTTGGCTACGATGGCTGCTCAGATCCAATCAGCTTGCTTCCCATTTACATGAATCTTCAATTGCAATTTGAAAGCACCTTTTGCAGATTTGTTCTATTTTCCAGTGACCAGCTACATGCATACATAACTCATGCTTACCAATGTGATAACAGTGCTTACATGAACTTGGGGTGGTTGATCCCGTTGCTTGAAAATTGGAGTGAATCTTTAAACTCCCTCAAGTCAGAACAGAGAAGGAAAGGAAAGCATGAAAATTTTGAAGATATCATTGAATAAGGATTTAACATATTCTTCACATATTGTCTTTAAGAAATCAAAACGACACCAGTAACCTGGCGTCCTGTAAGGATCTCTAAAAAACAGAATTGATGTTACTCTGTTTTCCTGTTTTTCTGCAACTGCTGATTGTATCTTTGCAGTTTTCATGGACTGCAATTGTGTTTTCTTGTTCTATTCTCTATTGTCCTGTTGCAGCAAATGATACTTCATCATCTGTTGTAGCATTGTAATGCCTAATTCTTCCTACATTTTAATGAAATTGCATTTCGTTAAAAAAAACAGTACTTGCATAAACTATAGCTTTGTGACAAAAACTGGAGTAGAGTCCCAACTTTTCTATGGTGCAGTTGCAAACATTAGAGAGTTGATTTATGCCACTTTTCTTGTCCATGAAACAAACATGGTATTCTAATTCTTGTTGAAATAAAATGAAATGAACCAAAATCCTTGCAGATTTGCTTTCTTTGAGGATTCAGTTTCTTTGACAAACAAACGGACCCCAAGTTTCCATTCCTTGATACGATCCCCAAGAAGGTTGAAATGTTGGATGGATGCAAGTTCTAGAGCATCTCCCCGGACACGTTGGAACAGGTGTGGCAGGCCCCACATGAAATTCTGTCATGTGATTGGCTACGACACTTAGCCATGGCACATAGCCGCTCCCTGGATCCACTCTCTAGAGGGAGATAGAGGAGAGGAGAGGATAAACTAACCTGAAAGAGGATGTGGGTTGGGTTGAAGAGTGGGTAAGGGTACTGGGTCGGGATAGGAGGTGAAGGGCCACGTACGATGTTCGAGGAATTGAGCTGACGCCTCCCAGGATACGTTGGAACAGGTGTGGATAAGTCTAATGCGTTGGATGGGCTACTATAAATGGATTTGAAAACCCCAAAATCCATAGTAGGAGTCGTCCATTCTCGAGGTGGGGATGATGATGGTGTGCATAAGAGACGAGGAGCCAGAAGATGAGGAGGGCGACCGGGGAAGCCGTAGGCAGTAGAGAGATGAGGCGGCTGGTTGTTGAGGATATCATGTTGGCCAAAAATTTCAGCGAGGGGAACTGCATCCCTGAAAGCAACGCTACTGCGGGATTTGAAACTGCCAACAATTGACATCCCACTAGAGAAGGCACCATGTAGTCGACCTAGAAATCTATGACCTTGAAAGCCAAGGTGGCAACCCTTTGGGTATGAGTGGGAGACTATTGGGTGAAAGGAGACAAACTTAGCCTCTTGATTAGATTTGTGGCAAAATGGTCTTCTGTCTGGGGGGGCAATGAACGTTAAAAGTTGGGCTATTTCGACTGATTGAGAAACCACACATGAAACAAGTTTTATACCAACTGACATTCATCCGAGTAAGAGGAGTGGTTTTAAGCCCACCGTAATAGGGTGTTCAATCTGGTGTCTTGTTTAGACAAAACAGTTCGACAGGTAAAAGGGTCTTCAGGGTCAAAGCAGGTTACATGTTACCCCCTGAACAGGGCATTTCATGCTCGGGGGTCCCAAAAAGCACCATGTATTTAAGCATGTTCGTCTCGTATCCCCATGTTTGTCAGCATTAATTAGCATTGGGGTTTGATGCGATTGCAAAGACTTAAGTACCCTCTCCTCCATTGGTGCCAAAAAAAATAACGATTCTAGAAAAGGAGTGGTTGTAAAGACTTAAGTGCCCCGAAGATGATTATTTAAGACCCAGTCTCTGCATTGCAGGATTATCCGAGAAAGAAATCTCCCCTGGAGGAGGCCATGAACATCAACCCTCTCACTCTCTCTCTCCCTTAATATTTTCTGCTTATGTGCACATCCAGCAGAAGATCCTACATTTCTCCATCAAGCATCGACTGACCCGCACATTGATTGTTGTGGAGCCTGATGCAGAGTTTTTACCCTTACAGGAGGAGGGTTTGGGGGCTCCTCCCAGCGTGGGTAGCATCGTTCAACTTGATGAGTTGTGGAGCCTGATGCAAAGTTTTTACTCTTACAGGAGGAGGGTTTGGGGGCTCCTCCCAGCGTGGGTAGCATCATTCAACTTGATGAGTTGTAGAGCCTGATTCATAGTTTTTGCTCTTACATGAGGGGGTTTGAGGGCTCCTCTCAGCGTGGGTAGCGTCATTCAACTTGATGAGTTGTAGAGCCTGATTCATAGTTCTTGCTCTTACAGGAGGGGGTTTGAGGGCTCCTCTCAGCGTGGGTAGCATCATTCAACTTGATGAGTTATGGAGCCTGATTTAGAGTTTTTGCCCTTACAGGAGGGGGGTTTGGGGGCTCTCCCTCAGCGCGTGTTACGCTGCACGGTCAGCGGGCGGGGGTCTAGGGGGGGCGCCCCTGGCGGTGGGCTCGGGGGGCAACGCCCCCCGGACCAAATTTTTTTTGGGGCCTTGTATAATTTTTTTTTATTTTATTTTCCTCTTTTAATTATTGAAAAAAAAATAAAGCATTTTGTTTAATCGTGGGGCTCATGTTTTCTTCGGTTGTTTCTTGCTCGAGGTTTTTCGCAATAAAGTGTTTTGTAGTGTTTTCCGCAAATCGCTATAGCGATTTGTAGTTTCGCAAATCACTGTAGTGATTTGTAGTGTTTTTCGCAAATCGCTATAGCGATTTGTAGTTCTGCAAATCGCTATAGTGATTTGTAGTGTCTTCCGCAAATCGCTATAGTGGAACACGCGTTGGGGGAGAGCCCCCGGACCCCCCTCCTGTAAGGGCAAAAACTCTAAATCAGGCTCCACAACTCATCAAGTTGAATGATGCTACCCACGCTGGGAGGAGCCCCCAAATCCCCTCCTGTAAGAGCAAAAACTATGAATCAGGCTCCACAACTCAAGTTAAACGATGCTACAATCAGTGTGCAGGTCAATCGGTGTTTGATAGAGCAATGTAGGATCGTCTGCTGGATGTGCACAAAAGTAGAAAGAGAAGGAAAAGAGAGTGAGAGGGTTGATGTTCGTGGCCTTCTCGAGGGGGGAACTCTTTGCCTCCCTTGATTTCTTCTCTCTAGAGAGAGAGAGAGAGAGGGTTTTATAGTGTTTTACGGAGAAGGAAGAAGAAGAAGATGCCGATGAAAAGTTCAAACAAACATTTTTTATGCAATGTAGGATCGTCTGCTGGATGTGCACAAAAGTAGAAAGAGAAGGGAGAGTGAGTGAGAGGGTTGATGTTCGTGGCTTTCTCCAGGGGGAACTCTTTGCCTCCCTTGATTTCTTTTCTAGAGAGAGAGAGTGGGGGTTTTACAGTGTTTTACGGAGAAGAAAAAAGAAGAAGCCGATGAAAAGTTCAAACAAACATTTTTTATGGCTCAGGTTCATTTCGTCGGATGACCATCGGTGAAACGATTAATGATCGTTTCGCGGTGTAGACTTTGAAGAGTCAACACCATCCTCGACTTTCTGGATGGAGGGCATGTTTGTCCTTTTTTTGAACCGTTTGTTTTTTCTTTTTTAAATGAAAGGCATTTTTATCATTTTCTTAAACCATCGTTTTATGAGAAGAATAGCAAGAAAGGGTACTTAAGTCTTGCAACCACACCAGACTCCAATGCTATGTGATGTCAACATACACGGAAATACGAGCCCCATGTGCTTGTATACGTGGTGCTCATTCAGACCCCCGAACACAGACATGGGATTCAGTGAATCATCGGGAGAGAACATACACCACCCTCTCCTTCAGGGTCCGTAGATGCCATAAAAAAATGGGGGGCCTAAGGGACACAATGATGCCACAATGGCGAAGGAGCTCCCTGCGAATTCTACGGACCAAGTGTGCCACCATAGGAATGGTGAGTGACCCCCACCAAGATACAATCCACAAGCATAGAGGAGAGCTCAAAAAGTAAATCTATAGAAAGCTGGAGAGACTGCTTGCCCAACCTCCTGGATTGGAGGGTTAGGTGAAGGAAAGATAAACAGTTGAGCAATAGGAACAAGTCTTCTAATGCAAGCCTATTCATGCTGGTTGATTGAAGGACTGAGACTCCCCATAAGTTATTGACCTTGCTAGAGAGTGAAGGGGGTAATAGTGAGAGGAGAGGAGTAGGGGGGAAAGCAACGAGAAGAAGAGGGGTTTGGGCACATATGATGGAAGGAGGAATGGTAGAGGAAGGAGGAGGGGTTGGGATGAGAGAGAGGATGCTTCTGAACATTTTGTCGGTACGAGGGACGGCTGGAGAAGATGAAGGGGAAAGGTTGGCCAATGAGGGAGGTGTCACCAGAGCGACGATGGGAAGTACGGCAAGGGTGGGGGTTGAGGGGTATGAACAATAAGGGGAGGGGTTCGAACCAGAGGGAGATAATTTTCGAGCATGATGTTGATGAAAAGGCCCATATATAGGAGGAGGTGACGGGGAATGGTTGGCCGGAGAGGAAGGTGGTGCTGGAGCGCCGCCGGTAGGTGGATCTCAAGACACCATCCATCTTCACCCTACCATATTGGTGACAACTCTTTGGGTGATTGAACTTACTTTTGTGAAAGTAATGTTAATTTCGCAAAACTAAGATGTTTGGTGCTTGGTTATTGGAGATAAGATATCTTCTAATCAAGGATCTCGTGTTGATTGAGAACTACAAAATTGAGTCGACATGGAGACCATGTTTGCAACATCAAAATTAATTGTAAATCATTTTTTGTTTCAGTTTACAAAATTACGGGCTTCCAGTTTTTTTGCAGCTACCAGTGCACCCTTATAGACATGTACTACAATTTGAAAGAATTTAGGACGGTTAAGTGGTAGACTTGTATAATCTAATATTAATTGTTTGACACTAACATTCACAATAACCATCTTGGTTCCCAGTACTCCAACTCCTATTGTTTTCACACATAAGCTCTTGGAATTGGGAAACCAAGAGCTCTTGATTGATTGGGCCGAGTAAGTGATCGTATTTTCACAAACCGATGAGAAAGTTTTGTTGGGTCACTTTCGTTATGATTTATGAAAGTGAATAAAGAAATGCACGCTAGCTATTTAAAGTTGAAAATTAGTTAATTTGTTTCTTTGGTGATGAAAACTCGTTGAACTTTGTTCGGGTGAGGAGTCAAAGAGATTTCTTTTGCTCTAATTTTTGCCTCTTTGTTGTTTCTTTTTGTTCTCTCTTCCCCACTCTCACGGTAAGTCAAGTAACACGTGTAACTTTTGTAGCCACTTTTGATATTTGAGGTTCTTAGTAAAATCAGCTCTTGGTATTTTAATGAAAAATAATTTTCATTTAAGAGCCAACATTTTACCCTCAATTCCTAATATTGATTTTACATTTCTGAAATTTCAAATATGAGCCTCTGCTTTCGTAGAAACTGTCACACAACAACTACTTTTATTGTTGTCCTTTAACTCAGGTTAAATCATAAGTCAAATTACAATAGTAATCTTCATTATTGAGAGTTCAAACTGTTTACTTTTTTTGTTTTTATGAGAATAATGAGGACTTTTCAATTTTCAAAAAACAATAATCAGGGCAAGGGATGAGCCCTTGCTCAGCTCAAGCCGGATATCTCCATGGGTGCAAGGGGTGCGCTGTGGGTTTCCAGGAAGGCAATAGCAAGTGCGGCAGGCTGAGCCAACAAGACTAGGTCTCTGATCCCATAGTGGTTTTTCTGTCCTTCATAAAAAAAAATACAAAAAATAAAAAGATAAATACTTTCTAAGATAATAAATGTTGACCAAGGAGGAGGATGTGAAATGTTATTACATGCTTTTAGAGTGCTTGTCAGATGTGGGGTCCAACAGCAGGAAGTGGGTGATCATTAGGGGTGTGAATGGGTCGGGTTTAAGTTCGACCTCACCTGAACCAAATCCTATAGAGTCCAGTTAAGACCTGGGTCTCGACTCGAAGGTTCGATTAATGCATGGACCCGGGTATAGTTTATGAAATTTTATACCAGACTCATGCCCAACCTGAGTTTCGATTAAGACCCACAAATTTTCAATGTAAAAATGATAAAAAAAATATGGTTTTATCGGGTATGACCCAAGTCTGGTTCATGTAGTTTTTATCAGGTATGATTTTTCTTATAGTGGGTCCTATTAGACTCAGGTTCAAACCCGATACCATACCCGAAAATCAAGGCCAAGTCTGGTTCCACCTGGTCCGAACCAAACCCAACCCAACCCGTTATACCCTTAGTGATCATGCACACTTAAAGTGTGCAATCACTTTCACCTGATCTCAATTGGATGTTATATGGCAAGGGCAGAACAAAGCGCACTCTTACACCACTTAACAAGTGGTTGGTCCTCTCCCCTTGCACCACTTAACAAGTGGTTGGTCCCGCGAAGCTAAATTCCGACAGACCTACCAACCACACTCCCTTACAAACTTAGATCATTGGATCCAGAAGAAAAGATCCGATGAATATAAACTAAACAACCAAATAGCACAACACGATCACACGTATGTCAAAATATATACACTCCTCACTTGTAACTACTTAGGCTCACTAAGAGCCTTGACCAACTTCAAGCAGCTTACATGCATGCTGCTTGACTTGGTCACTAGCTGAGCAGCTTATTATGTGGAAGCACAGTAAGTGATGGCAGGTTTCATTTATCATACCACTAAGAGATGGCTTTACGAAGAAGACTCGCAGGCATTTCTTGAATCAAATGGCTTTGCTTATGATTGACCAAAAAAATCTGTCAATTCCATCTATCCGTGGCTGGAAACCCAAGAATGGGTCTGTTTTGAAATTAATCCATATTCTAGCCGTACGTAAACGGTTCGGATTCGGTAGAATGTAGCGAATATTAGATCTGACGAATCAGATATTAGCTTTATTGTGGGTGTCTTGAATTTTGGATCTGCTCCAATCCATGACTCAATCTGAAAATATTCTGGTGACTGTACAATGGATTTTTCACTGGTATAAACTTATCTAGTCAAATGAATATTGGGGGAATGGGTGGGTGGAGTTATGTCAAATGAATATTTCACTTTTTTTCATCTTTTTCATAAACCAAACACTCAAAATATGATATACAAGATTTGTTTAGTAGGAAACGAGTTTTAAATCGTGCAATTACTATGCATAAGTGGGTTTTTCACTAGCTTGAAAAATCAATGGCCCAAAATGTTCAAAATTTTCATGGATCAAGAAATGGTATTCCAATATTAAGAAAACATGATCCAAGAAAAACTTCTTAGTAAACGGACTATGTCAAATGTATCAACTCAATTTATGATACCGCTCACACCCATGTTTTCTGCAGTAGTCACCTCCTTCTCTTGGGTAGTATACCGTCTATTGACGTCACTTATCTTACTTCGTAGGCTAACATTATGTCAGAATGCGACTTCCAGCAAAATTGAAGTGTGGAGGTTTTGGTGTGTCCTTATGTGCGTCATTCTTGGGGTGTCCAATCAAATGATTGAGCGGCCAAAAGAATTTGACAACACGATCTACATAGTTTGTATAATAAAAAGTAGATCTTGGATCATGTAAATAAATGTGTTAAATGGATATTTAAGGGCCATAAAAATCAAGAGCTCATAATGTACCAAAATTTCACAACAAAAAATAGTAGTTTTACTTTAAAAAAAAAACGACCCGATGCGTGATCTCTAGCATCAAATCATGAACGCATCTAGAAAAGTTGTCAATCTGAATAAACAATTAGTGCAAACCTGCCATGGACTGTCTACCCAAACGAATAGACGAACACAAATGCCTTACCTTTAGAACAAAACATGTTTTTTTATCATGTAGATTCAGCCTTATTGACCTGATCCACGAGATTGGTTTAACAGAAAACGTGTTTTAGATAATGTAAAATAATGATGCGTAAGAAGGATTTTTGTAAAAAAGAGAAGAGGATGCACAAGGATTATTCAATTTCCCTTGACCAAAACTCACAAGCATACATTGCATGATATACAGCATCAAGATCAGAAAACCATTACAACAGAAAATATTTTACAGCAAATAAAGCGAAAAGGACTCCACAGATCAGCTTCAGTTGACGACCTTGAAACAACTTGTTTTTTTTATTTCCATGAAATAATGTTTTCTCCAAGGAACAAACAATATCCTGTTGTTGATTTTTTACTCAGTGGACAACTTGCCCAATCGGAGTCAACATAACACTTTAAAATAAGATCACTATCTGATCTTAGCAATATTCCTTGACCAAGTGAACCTTTCAAATACCTTAAGAGTCTAGTTGCTGCCTCCCAATGTTCTTCACATGGTTCATGCATGAATCGGCTAAGAGTGTGAACAATATAGGTAATGTCTGGCCTCGTGATGGTTAGGTATATCAGACGTCCCATAAGTCAAGTCTTCTGTATTGAGCTCCATCCTTAAGTTTTTTACTGTTGTTATCCCACTTCTTTTGTTGCTCCAGAGGCATGTTACACAGTTTTGCTCCTAAAAACCCTGTTTCCTTTAACAAATCTATAGTGTATTTTCTTTGATTCAAGAAAATACCCTGTTTTGAGCTGGCCACCTCAATGCCTAGGAAATATTTTAACTTTCCTAGATCCTTGATACAAAATTTTTTATGTAAAAATGTTTTCATCTGTTCAATGACTATAGTATTGTCCCCAGTGATAATAACATCATCGACATAGACTAACACAAAAAGCCGTCTTGTCCCATTGAATTTGAAAAATAATGAATAATCTAAGCGAGACTGAGTATATCCAGCTTGAATAAGAGTGTTAAAAAATTTGGCGTACCATTAGCGTGATGCTTGCTTGAGACCATATAGAGACTTATTGAGACAGCATACCCGTGTCTCCCCCTGTCGTCCATATCCTAGAGGCAACTTCATATAAATTTCTTCATCTAAATCACCATAAAGAAATGTGTTGTTGACGTCTAATTGATGCAATCATCATTGATGCGTGGCTGCAAGTGAAAGTAAACAACACATGATGACCAATTTAACGATCGGGGTAAAAGTGTTGTGATAATCCAACCCCTCCTGTTGGCTGTAACCTTGGGCAACCAAGCATGCCTTATAACGTTCCACACTGCCATCGGAGTGAAATTTGATTTTATATACTCATTTCGAGCCAATTGCATGTTTCCCAGCAGGAAGAGGAGCGAGCATCCATGTATTGTTATCCTCCCATGCTCGCAATTCAGCATCCATAGCATCAAGCCAATGTTTGTCGCGTACGACAGTAAGATAATCCCTTGGTTCGTCATGAGCAGATATGGAAGCTAAAAAGGCTTGATGGTGTGGAGTGATACGAGAAAAATCAAGAGAATGAGTTAAGGGATGTGATGTAGAAACGGTAGAGTGAGGGATCAGGTGGCCATAAAGAGTGGCTTGATGGCACTCATAATCGAATAGATAGGCGGGCTTGGATCTGGTTCGTCCAGATCTTCTTAATCCCATTTCAGCATTATTAGGATCATTTTCAACATTGTCAAGACCTTGACCATGTATAGGATTCAGATTAATTTATAAAGGACTAACTTGTGAATCATCTCCAATTGGATTAGGCAAGACAATTTTATTGGTTTGAGCATCAAATTGTTTTTAAAAAACAAATCTTTGAAGGGAAAATTTTTCTCATGAAAAACAACATCATGATTGACAAATATCTCTTTGGACTCGAGATCAAATACTTTGTAACCTTTTTGACCAAATGGATACCCGACAAAAATACCTTTTCTTGCACGGGGATCAAATTTATTATGAGAAACATGTCATCCAAACAAAGGCATCCAAACACTTTCAAGTGTGTGTATTAGGCTTGGGTATGATACAAAATTTCATGAGGAACTTGACTTTCCTGCATGCCCAAATTAGGTGTGGGTGTGCGATTGATCAAGTACACCGCGTTAAGAATGCACTCGCCCCAAAACTGAATTGGCATATTGGCTTGAAACCGAAGTGCGCGGGCCACTTCTAAAAGATGACTATGCATTCTTTCAACTATTCTATTCTGTTGGGGGTCCCAACACATGAATGTTGATGAAGAATCCCGTTGTTACGCAAGAAATTTTGAACATCATTCAAAAAAAATTCAGACCCATTATCAAATTTGATTTCCAAAATGCCTTTTAATAAGTTTGACAAAAGATTTCAATATATCTTGGGTTTGTGCCTTGTGGCGCATAATCATCAACAATAATTAAAAAAAAATGAGCTCCAGTAAAAGAAGGTATGGCATATCCCCCCCAAATATCGAAATGACCCAAATCAAAAACTTGTTTTGAGACTCTTTCACTTAAATGAAAAGGTAAAGGAGTGAATTTGGCAAGAGGACAAACATCACATTGACAATTTTCAAGCTTTCCTAAACTATAATTTTGCAATAACAAATTAATACGTGAATCTGATGCATGGCCTAAGCGCCAATGCCAAATGTTTATTTTATGACCCAGATCAGCTGAAACGGTGGCCGCCACCCTATCATGAAAGATGTAGAGGCCGGAGCAAATTTCACCCAATCCAATCATCTCCTTCGTCTCCAGGTCCTGAATGGAACATGATAAGGAATAAAAAATTACTTTACAATGAAAAGACTGAGTTAATTTGTGAACTGATTAGGTTAAGATTGAATGAAGGAACGAACAACACGTTGTTAAGAGTGATGGTGGGAGACAGGATGACTTG
This sequence comes from Nuphar pumila, assembly GCF_984573655.1. Classification (NCBI taxonomy): domain Eukaryota; kingdom Viridiplantae; phylum Streptophyta; class Magnoliopsida; order Nymphaeales; family Nymphaeaceae; genus Nuphar; species Nuphar pumila. Next base: position 84,102,964 of record NC_143258.1, read on the forward strand.
GCCGATATGAGAAATAGTAGTGGTTGTGCCATTGGGCAACCTAATAGGTTTGGGTTCAGTGTATTTTTGAACATTTTGCATTAAGGACATAAAGGAACAAATATGATCTGTGGCACCCGTGTCTAATATCCAAGTATGGGAAGCAAAAGAAGAGAAGTTGGTAAAAATTTTACCTGCCATGTTGACCTTGGGATCCTCTTTACCTGACCTAAGAAGAGACAAAAGTTGATTATACTGCTCAATGGTTAACTGTGGTGCAGCATTTGGCTTCTCACGTTCAGCATGGACATTTGCAGTTACGTTGGAATTGTCTCCTCTTGGAGGAAAACCATGCAATTAGTAGCATTTCTTCTTAATGTGACCTAATTTCCCACAATGATCACACTTTGGCCTTTCTCAAATTTTAAATCATCCATCACGTGCAGTTTTTGCATTGCGAGCAAACTTTTCAGTCGTTGCTGCCACATTATCTTCCATGTCAGAGGAGATACACAGGTCCCCTTGACGCTCTTCTTGCAACAAAAGGTTATACGCCTTGTTGACTGATAGCATGAGATCCATAATGAGGATGACGCTTGCGTATGACTCGTTCAGCCCCATGAAAAACTGGATGAGCTTTTTTTGTTGCTGGTAATCGGAAAACGCCTTTGATGCACCTCAAGAGCAAGAAGGTAAGGAGATGTGAGAGCTTAACTCGTCCCATAAAAGTTTGATCTTAGTATAATAGGTTGCTATGGATAAATTATCCTGTCGAAGAGTGACGATGGGCCTTTGAATCTGAAATATTTGTGGGCCGTTTGTTTAAGCGAACCGCCCCTGAAGATCAGACCAATTTTTTGTTGTCGTGTTATTGCATCTAGTCCATAAGGTATGATTTGGAGATGATGCAGTGGGTTTAGGCAGCGATCCATCAACAAATACCATTTTATTTTTGGTGGATAAGGTGACTCTCATTGCGCGGCTCCATGATGCACAGTTTTCTCCTGTGAAGAAACTAGAAAAGAGTACTTGACCTGGATTATCAAAATGATGCAAAAATAGGGGGTTGTGGGTATTGATCTCAGATGAAGTGCTTTCAAACGTCTGGGTTGTTGTTCCACTCATGTTGAAAACAGAGGATGATCAATACCACAACGATCACGATGAGAATATTCAGCGGTAGAAAAAACTGTTGCACCTTCTTGAATAGGAAGTTGACAACTTGAACAAGAGAAGATAGCACTTAGAATTTGAACATGCTTTGATACCATGTAAAAAGGGAAGAAGACGCAAGATACATAGACAAGGATTATTCAATTTCCCTTGACCAAAACTCACAAGCATACATCGCATGATATACAACATCAAGATCAGAAAACCGTTACAACAAAAAATATTTTACAGCAAATAAAGAGAAAAGGACTCCACAGATCACGTAAGAGATAAGCTTTAATCAGCATCACTTCCGATAATCTCTGAACTGAAAATATGATATTCAACAATTTTCAAGGGCTTAAAAAATCAACAGCCTATAGTGTTCTGAAAATTTGAGAGTAAAAAATCATGATTTTACTTTTAGCATGATCCAAGGTGTAATCCCTAACAAATAAACCGTGCTAAAACACAGATTTACTTAGAGAGATATTGTTGACTTGGCCAAATATGAATGCACCAGAGTGCGCACGTTAACCCAAAGGACGCGCATCAACCAGAGAGAGAGAGAGAGAGATTTCCTTTTCAAAAGTGTTCAAACTGAGCCAACATATCGTCATGTGAGAAAGAAATGCCTGTCAATGCCTCCATTCAAGCGGTTCAAAGAAACGAGAAAATGCTTCGACAGCCAAGGAAGCTAACATCGAAAACAGATCCAGCTGCAACAGAACACGGCTGCTCAACTTGCTTTGTAGCAACATTTTTCAAGTTCAGAACTTCACCCTCTCCGTGTGAACTTGCAAAATTCATCTTCTCCACGTTATTCGCTGAATTCTCCCTTACTGGAAATGCTCTCCCCTGCACTTGAGAATCATTCTTGCTTGAGAACATACCTGACTTTACGCTCCCCTTGAGTGGTTGACCAAAACCACCGATATCTTCTGCTAGAGGACACATGATTCCTCTACCAGCAAGTGTATCGTCAGAGTTGCTTTGATGATTAAACGAGGAAACTTCTCTCCAATTGTAACTGCATTCTTCCATCTCATCAGAGTTCTCAAAATGGATATAATTCAAATTTTCAGTGGAGTGCGGGTCTGAATCTGATAGAACGATAGCTTCTCTCTGGTTGTCACCTGCATTTGAACTCCCAACAATCTGATCCATATTGCAAGGTCCAAATTGGTGTTCTTGATGCCTTTCTCTGTTCATAGTCAGGAACGTTTCAAATGGCAATAAAGTCTTGGCCTTTTTACGTATGTGGTCAAAAATCTTTTCATCTTTAAAGCTTTCATCTCCAGGCTTGAAAATTTCGACAACTGCAGCATCTTCAAAGTGTATAACACAAGATCTCAATGAACATCATGATACACTTTTCTGGAGAAACTAAATGAAAAAGGGAATGTATTACTACCTTCATCTGTGTCAGCCTGTATGTTCTCATCAGTGTCAGCTTGTAAGAGGTCAAAACTTGGCCTGTAGATTTTTTTTTTAATTAAAATTACACAATTCAATGTATGAAAGATGTGAAATAACAGAGTCAAGGACAAGTGGAACAGCAAGTTAAATATTAATTTCACAACTTTAACATTTTCCAGCATTGTAGTTTTTAACACGCTTTCCTTCACAAATGAAAAATTATATATACATTGGAGGTAAGAAACAAAATTTACCAATACGACAGCTAGCGAACCACATTTCTCACATGCCTTTTTAGAGCCTATGATCTAGATATTAACTTTCCAAGATCAAATCTGGGATTTACTGTAATTGGAAACATGACCATATGATTCTGAAGAGAAGGGTCATAAGAATTATGAGATCCAGTAGTCTACGGGGTCATCAAAGTGCATGGGAAATTGTGAAGCACGTGAACACAACCATTCTACAAATAATTGAGCTTACCAATGACATGGGCAAGCAAAACCAACTCAGCCACAATTTGAAAGAAAGTTGCACAGACTAGAGAAACCTAATCAACTTGGTATTAGTGGGAAAGGTTGAATCTGGGCCCAATATGAGTCAAGTTCAACAAGCCTTCAGTAATGTCAAAATTTGTAACATACAAAATTTTGCTAATACAAAATCATTCAAAAAAGGTTCCAGAAAGAGAAATTTCTCACGAGTTAGGTCAAGTCAAATCCTTGGTTTCTTGATCCTTCTAATTTTTGTTATCTTTTTCCTATTTCCTGGGTTTACTTTCTGTTATGTCCTGATTGGTGTTAATACAAAGACATAAAAATTGTCAAAACAATAAACTAGCTTATGATTACTGAAAAGGGATTGGTAGTGGAAAAGACTTGCATAGAAGAGATGAAATTGTCTGGTTGAACCATCCCATCTGATTCTTCTGCTGGAGGTTGGCGATGGTTGTTGCTGCCATCTTCCACCACAAAAATTTCTTTAGGTAAATAATAAGTAGAAGCTAGGTCTCTCTTGGCTTGTTTCTGATTTGAAATTGAGCCTTTGCTTCTAGCCACCACAAGTTTCTCATGAACATCACGACCAACTGTATTAAGATCAATAGTTTACTAGAGACGTTGCAAAGGCAGATGCACAAGAGAATGTTTTTCCAGGCTGGGTTATAATCCCTACCATATTCTTCGGAAATAAGATGAGCACTCACGGTCAATTTGTCATTCTGAGGTAAAGTGACAAAGATAGTCACAGTATATGGGCTGCAATCACAGCAATATGAGTGCAGTTAGTGTAATGAAACAAAAAAGAGTACAAAAGGGTGCCTCTAAGGGCTACAACAACACATAAGAATGCACAAATACAAAGGGCCACTTATGGGCCAAATACAAGCACACAAGGAGATACACAAACACAAGCTACTAGAGGGCAACAACATATAAAAAATATATATTATTTATCACCAATATGCTTGGGAAAAGCATAGCAAAATACATGGGGAGATCCCCTTGAGCTAAGGGACTAGCCCAACGCTTGGCTAGTTGGGCTAGTCCCAACAGCTATAAAACAGAAAAATAAAAATAAAAAACAGAAAATGATTTTACAAATCTTCCCCTAATGAGGGGTCCATATTACAATATTGGAAATGACCAAAAATGCCCTAATGGGTATTACCTATATATATATTTATATATATATATATATATATATATATACACACACATTAACATGTATAACCTAAGTATAATATATATACACATACAAAAGATGTACTATATGTACATTAAGGGCATGTTTGATGGCTCTTCCTGTGCATCGCACGGGACAAAACAGACATTTAGAACATTTTTTTTAACAAACATTGGACGCGGCAGACGGTGTTCCGCACGTCCGCCGCGTCCAATATACACTGTAATTGTTGATCCATCTCCCCCCTGTTACAAAAAGAACAGGAACGGAGCGAACAAAAAAAAAATCTTGCATCGATGGGCGTGCCATCATTTGCATTGAAACGAAAGCCCTAATCGAGGGTGGGGGTCAGAGTGGGAGGGGCACTTGGAGAGGAAGGTGGCGAGGGCAAGGATGGCGTTGAGCTGGGAGCGGTTGACGTGGGTCGGAGGGCCGCCGCCGGAGGTGGTGGTGGAGAAGGAGGTGTTAAAATGTATTATTCAATCATTGTAATCTTATATATATTTTATATATATAAAGGATGAAATATATACATATATGGTATATATGCATATGTATCTTCCTAATTATATATATAAAATATATATTTTTCTATTATTAGGCATAGGGGTAGTTTAGTCATTTCACCTATTTTTACGCATATTCCATTTGGAATGTGATTGTAATTTTCTTTTTCTTTTTCTTTTTTTTATTTTATCATTTTGTGGTTTGCACCACCAAGGGACGCTCCCCAAAGAGTCGTTGGGGACTCCCAACGACTCCTTTGGGAGCCCCCTATGTGGCTCCTCTCTTGTGTTATAAATAGGGGTCTCCCCCTTGTAATTCATACACTCCTAGTAGGAGCTTTTGTTCCATTGTAATGGGTGTTACACCCTTCTTATCTTCAATAATATCAACTTATGCCTTATAGGCATTTTTGCCCCTTTTCGTGGGTTTATGTGTTAGCACATTATGTGCTTATGTTTTCCCCTTTAGTGGGTATATCCGCACTTCATGTGCATGTGTTGTAAAGCCCGTGGAAAAAAAATCCGTGTCGAACACGTGTCAGACACATGCCCTGCACGTGTCAGACACGTGTCACGGTCGGTCCGCCGTTTCGGACCCGGATCCGAGCTGGACCCGAGTCCGAACTCGGACCCGACTTCTCGATCATTCGAGAAGCCTGTGACTTTAAAGGTCACAGGCGTCTCGAGCGAGGGGCAAAACCCTCGCCCCTTCTCACTCCTCTGCCATGCCTCCTTCGAGCTGTCGCCGGCGATTGGAGACGCCGACGAGCAGCTCCGTCCGGCCGCCTCCTCTCTCGGTCCGACAGGCCTCCCGACGACGCGAGCACCCCTCGGCCTCCCTGACGACCGACGTTTCTCCCCCTTCGAGCTTCGGTGAGCTCCCCGATCGCTGCCCCTTCTCTCTCCTCTGCTCCCTCTCCCCTCACGCTGCTGCCGGCGATCAGAGACGCCGGCGAGCGTTTCCGTCCGGCAGCCTCCCCGACGACTGACGATCTTCGCCGCCGACCCTCCACCCTCGCTGCTGCTGGCAATCGAAGTCCTCGACCACCCTTCGGCCTTCGTCAGTCTTCGGTTGCCGGCGATCGACGCAGGCGGCCACCTTTCCTCGGTCCGGCAGGTTTCCCGACGACGCTGGCACCTGCGTCCCTCCGCTCAGTCGCCGGCAACTCGCTGCCAGCTTCCTCAACCACCAGTGACCACGTTCTTCCCCCTCTTTGGTCTGTGAGGGCGGTGACCTCCGACGACCTGCCGATCAGCGCCAGCGACCTCGAGCTGCTGGTGGCAGCCTTCCAGCTCCGGCAATGCCACTACCCTCCGTCCGGTAGCCCTCGGTCTTCCGGCCTGGCGACTCCCCTGATCTCGGAGGTATAACCCTTCTCTCTCTCTCTTCTGTGTGCTGGGTAGATCGACAGGGGGGCTGAGCCCCCTGTCATCGCCGCCGGTTGGCAGGGGGCTAAACCCCCCTGCCTCCCTTTGTTCTTGGTCGACAGGGGGCTGGGCCCCCTGTCGTTGGCTCTTCTTGGTGGGGGGTTCCGCCCTTCTTTTTGCTGTTAGACGACAGGGGGGGGGGGCTGAGCCCCCTGTCGCCTCTTGTCGGCAGGGGGTTACCCCCCCCCCCCCTGCCTTCCTTTTGGGGTCGATCGACAGGGGGCTGAGCCCCCTGTCATCACCTCTTGTCGGCAGGGGGTTAACCCCCCCTGCCTTCCTGTTTGAGGATCTGTCGGCAGGGGGCTTTTCCCCTGCCTTTTTCTGTCTTGGCAGGGGGCTCTGTCCCCCTGTCCTTGTGCTTTCTCGGCAGAGGGCTCTGTCCCCCTGTCTTTGCTTTTATTTTTCGGCAGAGGGCTTCGCCCCCTGCTCTTCTGTTGCTTTTCGGCAGGGGGCTTCGCCCCCCTGCCTTCTTTTGTTTGTCGGCAGAGGGCTAGGCCCCCGTGCCTTCTGTTGATTCCCCTGCAGGGGGTGGAGCCCCCCCTGCACCCTCTGTTGTTCCTGGCAGGAGGCGGAGCCCCCCTGCTCTTCTGTTGCTCCTCGGCAGGGGGTTCTGTCTCCCTGCCTCCTGCGTTGTGCCAGCAGGGGGCCCCCTATTTTCTTGTTTTCGAGCAGGGGCTTGCCCCCTGCATCTCTGCTGTTCTTTGGCAAGGGGCTCTGCCCCCTTGCCTTGTTCTCGCTGCCTTGTTGCGGCAGGCATGGCGGGGAGCTTCCGCTCCCTCCCCTGCCTTTCCTTGTGCTAGCAGACAGGGAGCTCCTGCTCCCTGCCTCTGCTGCTGTTGCCAAGCAGGGCTGAGGCCCCTGCCTCTGGCACCCTTGTCTGCAGGATGCAGAATTCTTGCATCTGCCTCCTGCGGGCAAGAGGCCTGGTTGCCTTGTTGCTTATGTATTTTCGGCTTATGCTAACGATCTAAGCTCTCCAGGTTGAACGGTGGATCCAGCTCACCCTCTGTGGCTCAAGCTCTTCTTTGCCTACGCTGCATGCGTACGAGGACCCGCAACCCCTTAAGGTAGGGGATTCTTGCGTGAAAGGACAATGAACTGATAAATGCTAAAATAAGGAAGATAACTAAAAGAGGACGATATATGTATACGTATAATGTATATACGTATGTCTTTACCTTCAAGGACGCGGTTTCACGATCCTTGTCCTCTTTACTTTCTTGCACTTTCCTTTCTGTCGCCGCCGCGCTATATGTGCCTAGGCTTTTTATTTTTGTCTTTACATTTCTTGTCTTTTAACTCAAGGACGCGGTTTCGCGATCCTTGTCCTCTTTACTTTCCTGCACTTTACTTTCCTGTTGCCCCGCGCTTTGCGCCTTCGCATTTACTTATGTTTGCCTTATTCTCCAGGATGCCTGGTCCTCCTTTATGTTCATGCACTTTACCTTCTTGCATTTACTTGTTGCCCCGCGCTTTATGCGCCATGGCCTTTGCTTCTCGCTTTACCCTTCGTGCTTTACTTTCTTGTACTGTCGTGCTTGCGCTTGCACTTGCCTTTTGCTTGTGTTTGTTCTTACCTTGTCGTTGCCCTTCATGCATGTATTCTTATCTCTGTCGTATGCTTTCTTTCTTGCTTACGCTTATCGATCTATCGAGGTGCAACCCTATGCCTCGTGAGTCGTCCTTTACACTTGCGTAGTCAGTATATGATCTCCTACCTCACGAGTCGCTTTCGTAGTTGCCTGCTTGTGCGTTACGATGATCGAGGTATGATCTCATACCTCGTGTGGAGCTTTAGCGTTCTACCCTCGCGGTGCGGCTTCGCCCCCCCCGAGTCTTGTCCCTCGTCGTACATTTGTATTAGTATGTGCATGAGTTTGCCTCTTGTCAGCTTGCACTCCCTGAGTGCAGCTTCGAATGTATAGTGTATGTCGTCTCACTTGGCTTACAAGCCACGACACGCACTTATGCACTTCAGTTCTCAAAAGACATCGTCTTAGGTGCAAACCTATTTTCAAGATGTATAGCTTGTAAAACAGAGGTAGCGGTCGGACCTCCTAAATTGATGTATTTGGGATAGATGTGTTACAACCTTAGTTTGCCTATTCGATATGACTCAGATAACCTTGTTTAGGATCCTGTGCACGAGTAGGGCAGGGATCCTAGCGATGTACTTGCGCCATCGCTAGATCGGCGTTACCTCACCTCTGATACGAGATCTAGTTTCTAGGCTTTCTGGTTCAACCATGATTGTAGCGCCTTCCTTCGTGAAGGTATTGTTGGATCTCTTACGAGGGATCCATATTCCTCCTCCAGTAGTTGTACCCTTAGTCACGTACGATATGTTTGGACTACGAGAGCAGAACAAGAGGTCTATAGTAACCTCTAAGCGTGTATTGACACATTAAGCTATTTTCTGTTATATTGATTTCGCCTAATAGGCAGATTGCTCGCGATTGTCTAAAGGACCCGAGCACGATCAGTTGGAACTGGAATGGGTTCACTGTGGGCTTCTATAAAGCAGAAGCATTGGGGATTTCCTACGAGAGATCCATACCCCTCTCATCGTGGTTGTACTTTGGAACAGGTACGTTGCGTACTACGATGAGTAGGATGAGAGGTCTATGTCTGCCTCGAACATGCAATGGCATGTGTTTGAGATCACAAGAGTGATGTTTCTACCTCACTATGGATTTGACCCCTTTCATCATTTGAATAGGTACGTTGCGTACTGCGGTGAGTAAGATGAGAAATGTGTGGTTGCCTCGAACGCGCAATGGCGCGTATAACTCACTTAAATAATAATCATGCGCCTTCACAGGCAAGATGCTCGATTGGGTTGAAAGACCAGAGCATGAGAATTGGACGGCGGTTAAGAAAACCTCTGTCGTGCTCATTCGGGACGGTTCATCAAGAGAGAGGATGGATGGTACAAAACTCCGATGGACAGTCATATATGGTAATTTCGGGCAAAGATCCGACCTTACCCAGTCATCGGAGGTTAGGGGAAATCCTTTTGGCCACTTCTGCAGAAGTACGGATGCGCATCCATTGGGCCTTTGTTTGCCTTTGGGGATTTACTCTCTTGGTCATAGACCGTCCCCTTAGGAAGCGGACTCAGTCAGTCATTTCGGGGTATAATAAAATACATAGCATAATGGACCCCCGAATCGATCTCGGCTGTTTCTATGTTTTGCCTTGTGCGTACCCACAACGGCCTGCTCAGTAATGAGACAAGATATAACTTATACACATGATCATGAGATATGCATATTGTGACGTGCGTTGCTTGCTTGCTTGTAAGCCCGGTAGTTCAGTATGCTACTCTTTGAGCTAGATACGCCTGGTGAGGCGTTACCCTTGTTGATTGAACTGCTTATGCAGTTCCTTGCTTAGTAATATCTAGCTTCTCATACTAGTTGATTGTTTATCCTGTATAGCTTATGTATTGCTTATGATGCAATAGCTTGTGCCTCACGATTAAATCATTGGTCGATGGATTGAGCCATCCTATGGTACTTGTACATGTATTACGAGTGTTGTTATGAATACCTGTCTTATGCAATTGCTTTGCTTGACTGGTGAATAGAGTTAGTTACTCTTCACCTATTATATCTGTGGGATTGCTATAGTTGTTTGTTTAGCACTTTAATCCTCCTTGCTCTTATACGTAGTTGTTTGCCTTACTAGAGCTTTGCTTACTCCACAACACCTTTGGTTAGACTTGCTAGTCTTGCTTGTTCCTGCTTTAGCTAGCGTTTATCTTACTTATTGCAGCTTTTGCTCTTTTTCTTGTCCTTTGCACCCCTTCTAGTCTGTTGTGAGACTGACCCATTTTCATGGGCAGGTGGTGAACAGGTTGAGACAGCTTGCGATGGCACGATGACGCGATGCACTCAAGGCAATGCCCTTTCCTGACGTTGCGCTCCTGGGAACTCTTTTAACGGATGTGGTATAAGGTTTCTTTGAAAGCATCTCTTTTGATTATAACTCTGCATTTCTAAAACTGTATTACCAAAATGTGGTTCTTCTTTTAATTTCAATAAAATATCTATTTGAACTGCAAATCGGTTTGTAAAGGGGGAATCTGCTTTTGGTTGTAATGTGCCCAAGGTCTAGGGACTTGTTGTTTTGAACCTGACCTTTCGCTGAACTTCTGTTTTAAACTCTGATAAATGATTGATTTCAAAGCTTTCAACCTTTTTCATAAGAGGTTTCAAGTCCATGATTTTGGGGCGTTACATGTGTATTGGTTCATTGTTGAACCTAATGTATTCAAAGTTGTTTCCTTACAGGAGGGGGGTGGGGGGCAGCGATTGCAAATCCAGGCGATCTTTTCGGTGAAGGCATTGGGGTTCTGCGACACGAGGTCGCAGAGCTCCATCAGGGCGTCCATGGCGGATCGCTCGACGATGGTGCCAATTCCTTTCCCGTCGCGGCTTTCCTTCTTGTGAGAAGAGAAAGAAGAGTGTGGTTTTAGTTGAGAAGGGTTGAGGATCCCGGAGAGAGGGGCGTGCGTTTTAACAGCCCTAGTTTTCACAGGAGGTCTGAGGATGTTCCTGCAATAATATGGGAGTTATTTGGAATGCCCCTTTACTCTTGAAAAAGTGGAAGACTGGGGAAAATCAAGTCTGTCAAATATTCACCAGCAAATTGCACATTTGCTTGCTTTTGTTGCTCCTCTTGGCAGCTAATACCCTGCTTGTCTTCTTCCTTTTCATTTTATTTTCCATTAGATCTCAAAATCATTATCATAACACATTTATTTATAGTAATGGTGACTTTTCTTGACACATGTTGGATCACAAACCATATTTTGTTAAATTACAATATGCATCAGTTGATTTCGTCAATACTTCTTCTCCATCCCTGCTGCTAGAACTATTAGCAGATGTTAGCCATTCATTTATGCACCGTATGCTTTTTCTTGACATATTTTGGATAATATCTCCTCATCCTTGCTGTGTATTCACATGTTCAACTTGTAATTGACTGGTATAGAGATTATCACGTTAACGGAACTAATGGGATTTTGATTTGTTGAGGTTTACTTTTTCTCTACTCAATATTATGTAATGGTTGGTTGCCTATTTGCAGTCAGTATTTTTATGCTATGTTTTATTTCAATATTATGTAACTGTTCAAGTTGTCCGCACATTGTCATCAAACAACGGACATTTGGAACATAGCATTTGAGTACGGTCCAAACAAACGTTGGACTTGGATCAGTTGTTACAAAACGAACAGAACCAATGTTCTGTTCCGTTCTTTTTGTTTATTTCGTTCAACCATAGACAAGCCATCAAACATACCCTAACAGTTAGTAGTCACCAAAAATTGGAACAGAGAACAAAGCAATAGTAGCCAGAACGGAAAAGCACAAACAAGAGGAAATCGTTCAGTGAACAAGAAAGATTTGAAAGCATGACGGCATAAAATTGCATGATAAGAAAGTAAGAAGCTTTCCTGAATTATTAACTTGAAGATCAAATGAAAGAGTTCACAATGTAAAACATTGTAGCATCAATGGCATAAGATATCTGTCATTTAACAACAATTCAAAAGTACATGATAATGAACTACTAAACAATGTCACACTGGATTCAATGAATTCAAAATAACATGTACAAAAGTAGAAGACAAAGATAAAACAAACAATGAACACATTTTTGTCTCTGAAAGTGTGTAAATATTTATCTGTACATATTCTGTGGAGGGTTTATCTCTCTTGTTTCCTTTTATACAATCATGCTTATGTGCAAGGATAGACCAACTATTTGATTATTTTCCTTTTGAGGCTTGTATACACATCAAAATTATAGCAATTCCACTTTTCATGAAATCAAGCATGTAAACCTCTTGTCGCTTTGCCTAAGAAAAAGCAACTATAAGTGGGACTCCACTTGTTCCTAATAAGTTTCTCTGCAAGAAGAAGAAGACAAGAATATCACAGGCCTATAGAAAATGTTTCCTCAACTGGAAACATGTGGGCTTTTTTTATTATATTTATCACAACTTCAGAAAGAAAAATACATTTACACATTTGCCCCCACACTTAATACAACATAATAATAATAATTGAGGTTAAGGAAGAGAACACTAAAATACATCACACATGCACATATTTATCATGAATATAGTGAAAAAGTGTGTGTGTTTCGGGTCTGGATCTTATACCAAACCCGAGTCCATTTATGTATAACTTTGTATATTTCCTTTTGTTTCGGGTCTGGATATTACACCAGACCCGAACCCACAATGTAAACTTAAACATATTAACACAGTATTTAGGTCACAATTTCATTAACGAAATCGTGACAGCCGCAGCCCCTCTTCTCCTATTCCTTTCTCTCTTCTCAACACAGGCTAAAGAGGAGATTCTATCATGGTATCAAAGCCAAGATTCACTTAGGGCTTGAAAAGACTTCCAAAAGGTGTGACCAAGGTTTGAGATCTCTCCTTTTCTCTCGTTTTCTTCACTCTTGATTTTCTTCAACTCTCTTCATCTCTCTTTTTGTTTCTTTCCTGAAGGATTCACATCTCCCTGACGTGAATCTCTAAGCCATCACGTGAATCGTGAATCTAAAAAAAAAACTCGTCTCATCGTGAACCTCAAAAATCTTCTCATGTGAATCTACTGTTTCGTGTGAAACCCTAAAGTCAACCTTTTTCTTATTCGTCTGCCATATTCAGATCTGATTGCTTTTGCACCAGATCTGGAGCACTTCTCCCCTGCGCATCCTTCTGCCATTTGGACTGGAATCAACCTTTTGTTGTTCAGGTCTGATATTTGACAGCAGCCATTTTTTTTTTAATTTGCTTCCATTTCTACCAAGTGTCTCCTCCTTTCAGCCTATTTTCTTCTCGCTGTCACAACTGGTACTCAATTGACAGTTGACTATCAACGTTATCTTCATATGTTTTTGCCCAGATCTGAAAACACAATTATTAGTTTCAAATTTTATTCAACGTGTGAGAAATTCCTATTGCGTCAATCTCAGTTTTATAAAAAAAAGGAAGGTAAGGGAATATTCAGATCTGATCTTTTGAATCTGATAGTCTCTAATCGCTAGTTTCTCGAAGGTTGCTCAGTTCAAAAAAAAAAAGGGTGCGACGAGCCAACCTTTTTGACAGCGGACTGGGCACTCCGTGAACACCCAAATATCCTTGTTATATCCTTGTCCAATTCCTTTTCTTCATGGAATTTCATTCTTCTCAATCGAGTCTTTCTTCAAGTTTTCTCAATCAACTTGTTTCCGAAAAATTAACCACCTCAAACTTGTTGATTTGGAAGAGACAAATCATACCTTTTATAAGGAGCCATAGGTCACCTGGATGGTACCACTCCAGTCCCGCTAGAATTTGTTACGAGAGAAGAGAAAGATGATAAAGGGGCGAGTTCAATTGTGTATGTTAAAAATGCAGAATATCTCAACTGGGAAAGGAAAGATCAATTAGTAGTTGCATACATCACTTCTACCTTGTCTCAAGAGGTTCTTGTTGCAATCCCCGATAATTGTACAGCCCTGCAACTTTGGGAGAGGCTGGTTCAGATGTATTCACAAGTTTCACAGGCAATGATAGTTTTTCTTAAGAGGGAATTTCAGCAGTTGAGAAAATATTCCATGACCATCATGAAATATCTCAACAAGATGTTGAGAATAGGTGGTTTTAAGTAAAGTCATTTTATATTAAGATGCTATTTGTATTTTTGCTTTTATAATGGGGCTTTATTGTAATTATGCTTTTAAGCCTCTCTCTATTTAACATAGAGGGAGGCCCTAATAACAGATTGAGTTCTCTGTTTCTTGTGCAGCCGTCTCTCTCTCTCTCTCTCTCTCTCTCTCTCTCTCTTCTCTTATCTCTCTAGGGCTCGGTTCATCTTCTACATGGTATCAGAGCCTAGCCGATCGTGGGAGCGTGATCGACTGTGACATGGGAGCGTGATCGAGTTTGATCAAAGCACAGTCGATCGTGGAGGCTTTCTTGATCGTGATCAAACTTTGATCCAATGAGTAATTTTTCTAATCAGGTCAGCGATTTAAAATTTTTTTAAGATATGATGACAGATCTGGGCATGCTACTGGTCGTGGATGCTTGTTGGGGGTTTTGTAGCTCCTTGTTTCTTATTCTCGTGACTACCTACTGCCTCGTTGGTAGTTCTTGCCGTGATTCTCGTGACTACCTACGCTGGGAGTTTGATTGTTGTTGGGAGTTTGATTGCTGTTGGTGATTCTGCATATGGTTGGGGCCCTGTTTTTTTTTGCGTGAGATCTTGATATTGTGGACATCGGTACAGTTTGCACTGAACCACGTTAGTTTCTGTGGGTTACTATCTTTGCTTTCTAATCTGCAGTGAATGTTTGAAAGAGATCAGTGCTTCTATTTCAGCCGTGATACCCTGATTTTTGGGCCCTGAGTTGTTTTTATCGTGATTTCATGTCGTGACTTCCTGTTTTTTTTGAAACAACAATCCAACACGTAGTGGTGTTGCTCGTGAGTGAAAAATGACTCATTGTCGAGCTGTATATGTCTGGGGAGCTGCCCCTGTTATGAAACAGGTTCTGCGTATGCAGAAGATATGTTAGTCGTGATTCACTGACGTGTTGGATTTTTTTTTTCTGTTTGTGGGCTGCTGCTCACTACTGTCGTGGGGTTTTTTTTCTGTTCGTGTGTGAACAGCTGCTGATTGTAATATCAGTTGGTGTGTGAGTGTAACACACGGTTTTCCCTGTTTTGATTGGAGGCTGTCCTGTTTTTTTTAACCAGAAGTATGGATGAAACTTCGAAATGTGATTCAAAATTGGAAAATATTGGAGAATATAAGGCATTTGCCAATCCATTTTCGTACGGCTCGTCTGTAAGGTTGAATGAAACTAACTATGCCAGGTGGTCCAGAACATTTATGATGTCGGTATCTGGATATCGTAGAAAACATATCTTGTTGGAAGACGAACCCACTGAAAAGGTGGGAAAATATGTTACCTGGGATGAAGATAATGACATAGTTATGTGATGGATTATGAATAGTGTCGAACCCCATATTGCAGATGGTTTAATTTACTATAATACAGCCAAACAGATGTGGAACAATCTTCGAGATACATACTCACAAGAGACTAATGTGAGTCGTATCCTACAAGTCGAACAGGAAATATATAATTTACAGCAGGGAGATCAAACCTTGGCCCAGTACTATGTCTCCGTAAAAGTTGTGTTTGAAAGACTTAATGCTCACAGACCCCTCTGTTGTTCAAAACAAAAGGATCATCAAGAACAAACTATGGTTGCTAGGTTTCTTAGAGATTTATCTTCAGAATTCTCTGTTGCAAAAGTCCAAATATTGACTGGTTCGGATGTACCTACTCTTGCTGAGGCATATAATCGTCTGAGCAGACTTGCGATATCTCTTCCACATTCTCAGGCTGTGACTCAGTCATCTGCATTAGTTGTCTCATCTGGTTATGGACGTGGAAATCTTCAGAACATCAGAGGACGAGGTCGCAGACGAGGTGTGGGAGGCAGAGGAAAGCTTCAATGTACATTCTGTGGAAAATCTGGACATTTAGAAGATCGTTGCTGGGATAAGCATGGCCGACCAACCTCCTCTTCATCAAAGTCATATGCTCCTAAAGCAAATGTTACTACTCTCGAGGCAACAAAGGCACAGGAAAATATCTCTGCAAGTGACAGTAGTATCACCCTCAGTCGTGCTGAATATGATGAGCTAATAGCTCTTCGTCCTTTGAGTTCTACCTCTCCTGTAGCTGGTGTTGCCTATTCAACCGGAAATCTTCTTCATCCGACTGACAGTAAGTGGATTATTGATTCTGGTGCATCCAGACATTTGTGTGGAAATTCACTTGTTTTTCAGATCTAAAGGATATTAAGGCTCAGCTTGGAGTCTCATTAGCCGATGGGAGCACCTCCCCGGTTGTTGGTCAGGGAAATATTTTTATATCCTCCTCATTACAATTGAAAAATGCTCTTCATGCTCCAAAATTCCCTCAAAGTTTACTTTCTGATAGTTGCCTTGTAAAAGAACAAAACTGTAGAGTAATATTTGATCCAATGGGTTGTCATTTTCAGGATTTGCTGACGGGGAAGAAGATTGGTGGAGGCTATGAAGAAAATGGAATTTACTACCTACATCATCCAATGGGTACTATTCATGCTGCAGTGGAACATTCATTCAGTCCTGCTCAGTGGCATCGTCGTCTTGGTCATCCTTCATTGTCAAAGCTTTGTTCGGTCTTTCCTCAGATTCCTTCCACCACATCATTTCAGTGTGAAGCATGTCAGCTGCGCAAGCATCATCGAAGTTCGTTTCCTTCGAGTCAGAGTCAGTCTAGTAATAAAGTCTTTAAACTTCTTCATGCAGATGTATGGGGTCCTAGTAAGATTCCTACTAGGACTCACTGTCGATACTATTTAGTTATTGTTGATGATTTCTCTAAGTTGTCATGGGTGTTTTTAATAAAAGAACGATCTGACGTTCCAAGTATTATCAAATCTTTAATTCTTGAAATAAAAACTCAGTTTGAATCTAGTGTCAAGATTGTTCGCACTGATAATGCTCTCGAGTTTAAATCAAAAAGTCTGTTACAGTTTTACCAAGATAATGGCATCCAACCCCAAACTTCTTGTGCCTATTCATCTCAACAAAATGGGGTGGCTGAGCGAAAACATCGTCACCTACTTGATGTTGCCAGGACCATTATGATTCAATCCAATGTTCCTGCGTTATACTGGGGAGATGCAATTACAACTGCTTGCTATCTGATCAACCGCATGCCTTCCTCTTCTGTGGGTGATCAAATTCCAATTCATATCCTAAAACCCAATACCCCCCTCTTCTCCCTATCGCCCAAAGTATTTGGATGTGTTTGTTTTGTACACAAACTTGGCCCTGACCGTGATAAATTAGCTGCTCAAGCTACAAAATGCATATTTATAGGTTATCCCAAAAATCAAAAGGTATATCGATGTTATGATCCTACTTCTCGCCGAGAGTATGTCAGTGCGGATGTATCTTTCTTGGAATCCACTCCATATTACTCTAGTACCGGTTCCCCACTGCAGGTTGATCAAGCTGAGTCTTGTCCATTACCTATACCGCCTTTTCCTTTGGAATCCGTGCCCTCATTCCCGAACCACACTTCATCCTCTTCCAGATTTCATAATCCTCCATTGGTATATGTGCGTAGAGATCCACCTCCGCAAGTGCCTTCATCTTCTTCTTCCCCTGAGGTAAGTTCTACTAACAATAGTGATCTTCATGATGATGATAACAGGCCGATTGCTCTACAAAAGGAGACACGACAATGTACCTTATATCCCATATCTCATTTTGTCTCCGAAGCCAGAATTGGAAATCAGATGAAATCTTTTATTTCAGCTTTATCTGCTGAAACTATTCCTCTGAACTATCAGCAGGCAGAGCTTGATACTCGCTGGAAGCTAGCTATGCAAGAAGAAATGGATGCCTTAATATCTCAGCATACATGGGATCTAGTTGATTCCCCAACAGATGCTGACATTGTTGGATGTAAATGGGTATATACTATAAAGTACAAATCTGATGGTTCAATTGAAAGGTACAAGGTCAGATTAGTAGCCAAAGGGTATACTCAGACATATGGTATTGATTTCTTTGAAACTTTTTCTCCTGTTGCACGGATGGGTACCATTCGTCTTGTTCTCTCAGTAGCTGTTCAGCATGGTTGGAGCTTGTACCAATTAGATGTGAAAAATGCATTTCTATATGGGGACTTATCCGAGACTGTTTACATGCAACAACCTCCAGGATTCGAGGTTGAGGGGGAGTGTCAGAAGGTGTGTAGATTGAAAAAGACGATTTATGGCTTGAAACAAAGTCCTCGTGCATGGTTTCAAAAGTTGTTTGAAGTGATGTCACGTTTTGGCTTTAATAGGTCAGCAGCAGATCATACACTATTTATAAAGAAAACTAGCTCTGGCATAGTTGTTATGGTGGTATATGTGGATGACATCATTCTTACAGGCGATGATGTGAAAGCTATTGAAGCCACAAAGGCTCATCTTCAAAAACACTTTGTTACAAAAGACCTTGGTTCACTCAGGTATTTTCTGGGTATAGAAGTTGCCAGGAGCCGTGAAGGGATGGTTTTGTCTCAACGGAAGTATGTTCTTGACTTATTAAAGGAAACAGGAATGTTGGGAGCTAAACCAGCAAATATTCCCATGGACCATAAAGTTCAGTTGTTTGAAGAAGGGTCAAAACTGGTTGATAGCAAAAGCTATCACTCCCTAGTAGGGAAACTAGTGTATGTAACTGTGACCAGGCCGGATATTGCTTTAGCAGTAAGTAAAGTCAGTCAGTTTATGGACAAACCAACTGAGGTACACTGGAATGCAGCTATTATAATTCTCAAATATCTAAAATCTTCTCCTAGAAAGGGGTTATTGTTCAAGAAAGGTGGAACTCTGGAGATAGTGGCCTATTCTGATGCTGACTATGCAGAATCTGTAGTAGATAGAAAATCTACCACAGGATTTTGTGTGTTCCTGGGAGACAACTTGATCTCTTGGAGAAGTAAGAAACAAAATGTGGTTTCTAGGTCGAGTGCAGAATCAGAATATCGGGCTATGGCCCAAACAACTGCTGAATTGATGTGGGTTCGTACTGTTCTTCTTGATCTTCAGGTGAAGGTTTCCTCTCCCATGACCATGATGTGCGATAACAAAGCTGCAAGATATATAGCTAACAATCCTGTATTTCATGAGAGAACAAAGCACATTGAGGTTGATTGCCACTATGTAAGGGATATGGTTCAAGCTGGTCATATCACTACCAAATATCTAAAGTCGGAAGACCAAGTTGCAGATATGTTCACAAAACCTCTTGCCAGACCAAATTTCTCAAAATGTTGTGACAAGCTGAGCATGATTGATATCTATGCTCCAGCTTGAGGGGGAGTGTTGAGAATAGGTGGTTTTAAGTAAAGTCATTTTATATTAAGATGCTATTTGTATTTTTGCTTTTATAATGGGGCTTTATTGTAATTATGCTTTTAAGCCTCTCTCTATTTAACATAGAGAGAGGCCCTAATAACAGATTGAGTTCTCTATTTCTTGTGCAGCCGTCTCTCTCTCTCTCTCTGTAATGCCCCAAAATCGTGGACTTGAAACCTTTTATGAAAAAGGTTGAAAGCTTTGAAATCAATTATTTATCAGAGTTTAAAACAGAAGTTCAGCGGAAGATCAGGTTCAAAACAACAAGTCCTTAGACCTTGGGTACATTACAACCAAAAAGCAGATTTCCCTTTTACAAACCGACTTGCAATTCAAATATATATTTTATTGAAATGAAAAGAAGAACCACATTTTGGTAATACAGTTTTAGAAATCCAGAGTTCTAATCAAAAGAGATGTTTTCTAAGAAACCTTGTACCAGGTCTATCAAAAGAGTCCCCAGAAGCGCAATGTCAGGAAAGGGCATTGCCTTGAGTGCATCGCGTCATCATGCCATCGCAAGCTGTCTCAACCTGTTCACCACCTGCCCATGAAAATGGGTCAGTCACACAACAGACTAGTAGGGGTGCAAAGGACAAGAAAGAGCAGAAGCTGCAATAAGTAAGATAAACGCTAGCCCAAGCAAAAACAAGCAAGACTAGCAGATCTAACCAAATGTGCTGTGGAGTAAGCAAAGCTCTAGTAAAGCAGACAGCTACGTAAAAGAGCAGGAAGGATCAGAGTGCTTGAACAGACCACTATAGCAATCTCACAATTATAATAGGTGAAGAGTAACTAACTCTATCCACCAGCCAAGCAAAAGCAATAGCAAAAGACAGGTATTCATAACAACATTCGAAATAAATACAAGTACCATTATATGGTTCAGCCTATCGGCCAACAGCTACATTGATCGTGAGGCACAAGCTATTGCATCACAAGCAATTTGTAAGCTACACAGGATAAGCAATCAACTAGTATGAGAAGCTAGTTATCACCAAGCACAGAACTGCGTAAGCAGTTTAACCAACAAGGGTAACGCCTCGACAGGCGTACCTAGCTCAACGAGTAGCATACCTAACTACCGAGCTAACAAGCAAGCAAGCAATGCACGTCACAATATGCATATCTCAAGATCATGTGCATAAGTTATATCTTGTCTCATTACTGAGCAGGCCATTGTGGGTACGCACAAGGCAAAACGTAGAAACAGCCGAGATCGATTCGGGGGTCCATTATGCTATGTATTTTATTATACCCCGAATGACTGACTGAGTCCGCTTCCTAAGGGGACGGTCTGTGACCAAGAGAGTAAATCCCCAAAGGCAAACAAAGGCCCAATAGATGCGCATTCGTACTTCTGCAGAAGTGGCCCGAAGGATTTCCCCTAACCTCCGATGACTGGGGAAGGTCGGATCTTTGCCCGAGATTGCCATATATGACTGTCCATCGGAGTTTTGTACCATCCATCCTCTCTCTTGATGAACCGTTCCGAATGAGCGCGACGGAGGGTTTCTTAACCGCCGTCCCATTCTCATGCTCTGGTTTTTCAACCCAATCGAGCATCTTGCCTGTGAAGGCGCATGATTATTATTTAGGTGAGTTATACGCGCCATTGCGCGTTCGAGACAAGCACACAATTCACATCTTACTCACAGCAGTACGCATCGTAACTATTCACATATACAATCACAATGAAAAGGGGGTCAATCCTCAGTGAGGGTAGAAACATCACCCTTGTGATCTCAAACACATGCCATTGCATGTTCGAGGCAGACATAGGCCTCTCATCCTACTCATCGTAGTACGCAACGTACCTGTTCAAAAGTACAACCACGATAAGAGGGGTATGGATCTCTCGCAAGAAATCCCAATGCTTCTACTTTATAGAAGCCTGCAGTGAACTCATTCCAGTTCCAACTGGTCGTGCTCGGGTCCTTTAGACAATCGCGAGCAATCTGCCTATTAGGCGAAAGCAACATAACAGGATTAGCTTAATGTGTCAATACACGCTTAGAGGCTACTGTAGACCTCTCGTTCTGCTCTCGTAGCCCAAACATATCGTATGTGACTAAGGGTACAACTACAAGAGGAGGGACATGGATCCTTCGTAAAAGATCCAACAATACCTTCACGAAGGAAGGCACCACAATCATGGTTGAACCAGAAAGCCTAGAAACTAGGTCTCGCATCAAAGGTGAGGTAGCGCCGATCTAGTGATGACGCAAGTACCTCGCCAGGATTCCCGCCCCTACTCGTGCACAGGCTTCTAAACCAGGCTATCTGAGTCAAATCGAATAGGTGAACTAAGGTTGTAACACACCTATCCCGAATGCACCGATTTAGGAGATCTGGCCGCTATCACTTTACAAGCTATACATTCCTGAAAATAGGATCGCACCTAAGACGATGTCTTTTGAGAACTGAAGTGCATAAGTGCGTGCCGTGGCTTATAAGCCAAGTGAAACGATATACACTATACATTCGAAGTTTGCACTCAGGGAGTGCAAGCTGACAAGAGGCAAACTCATGCACATACTAATACAAAGGTACGACGAGGGACAAGACTCGGTGGGCGAGGCCGCACCGCGAGGGTAGAACGCTAAAGCTCCACACGAGGTATGAGATCATAAATCGATCATCGTAACGCACAAGCAGGCAACTACGCAAGCGACTCGTGAGGTAGGAGATCCTATACTGACTACGCAAGCGTAAAGGACGACTCATGAGACATAAGGTTGCACCTCGATAGATCGATAAGCGTAAGCAAATAAAGAAGCACACGACAACAATGAAATACATGAATGAGCAAGGCATATGCACGAAGTGCGGCAACAAGGTAAAGACAAACGCATACAAAAGATAAGGGCAAGAGCAGCACGACAGCACAGGAAGGTAAAGCGCGAGAAGTAAAGCAGGAGCAAGGCCATGGCGCATAAAGCGCGGGGCAACAAATAAATGCAGGAAGTAAAGTGCAAGAACGTAAAGAAGGACCAAGATCTACATCCTGGAGAACAAGGCAGACATAAGCAAGTAAATGCCAAGGCGCAAAGCGCGGGGCAGCATGAAAGTAAAGTGCGGAAAAGTAAAGAGGACAAGGATCGCGAAACCGCGTCCTTGAGTTAAAGACATGGAATGTAAAGACAAGAATGAAAAGCCTAGGCATATATAGCGCGGCGGCGACAGAAAGGAAAGTGCAAGAAAGTAAAGAGGACAAGGATCGCGAAACCGCGTCCTTGAAGGTAAAGACATACGTATATATATTATACGTATACATATATCATCCTCTTTTAGTTATCTTTCTTATTTTAGCATTTATCAGTTCATTGTCCTTTCACGCAAGAATTTCCTACCTTAAGGGGCTGCGGTTCCTCGTACGCATGCAGCGTAGGCAAACAAGAGCTCGAGCCACAGAGGGCGAGCTGGATCCTCCGTTCAACCTGGAGATCTTAGATCATTAGTATATGTCATATAAGAAAAGAGAAGTAAACACAACAAGGTCTCCTGCCTGCAGAAGGCAGAGGCAGGAGCTCTGCATCCTGCAGACAAGGGTGCCAGAGGCAGGGGCCTCAGCCCTGCTTGGCAACAATAGCAGAAGCAGGGAGCAGGAGCTCCCTGTCTGCTAGCACAAGGAAAGGCAGGGGAGGGAGCAGGGGCTCCCTGCCACACCTGCTACAACAAGGCAGGGGGAAAACACCCCCTGTCAGAACACGAGACAGGGGCGCAGCCCCCTGCCGGCAGCAAGAACAAGGCAAGGGGACAAAGCCCCTTGCCAGAGAACCGCAGAGATGCAGGGGGCAAGCCCCTGCCCGAAATCAAGAAAACAGGGAGGCTTCGCCCCCTGCTGACACAACGCAGGAGGCAGGGGGGCCTCGCCCCCTGCCGGCACAATGCAAGAGGCAGGGGGATAGAACCCCCTGCCAAGGAACAACAAAGAGTGCAGGGGGGCTCCGCCCTCTGCAGGGGAAAAACTGAAGGCAGGGGGGCTAACCCCCTGCCGGCAAGCAACACAAAGGCAGGGGGGGCCCTCCCCCTACCGAGAACCAACAAGGGAGTAAGGGGACTCGCCCCCTGCCAGAAAACAAATGCAGGGGGGGAGCCTCGCTCGCCCCCTGCAGGCAAACAGCAAAAAGGGACAGGGGGAGAGGAACCCCCTGTCAACAAAGCAAATGGCAGGGGGAAGCGGAGCCCCCTGCCAACCCAAACAAGCGAGAAGAGACGGGGGGTGACAGGGCTCGATCGGTCCCTGCCGACACACCCCGAAAGCCCAAGGTGGTGGCAGGGACTCGGTCCCTGCCGACCCACCAGCAAAGAGGCAGGGGGGGTAACCCCCTGCCAAAACAAGCGACAGGGGGCTCAGCCCCCCTGTCGACCCACAACAAACAAGAAGGAGACACAGGGGGCGGAGCCCCCTGCCAAGAAGGGCAAACGACAGGGGGCTCAGCCCCCTGTCGACCAAAAACAAAGGGAGGCAGCGAAGGGGCGGCCGACGCTGCCAGCTGCCAAAACGTTGGCGACTGAAGGGGGAAAGGGACCTCACGGGAGCAGAACAAGGGGGAGGCGACGATCGGTGGCGGCTGCAGCACCCCGAACGGAAGCAGAGGCTGAAGGCACGCTCGGGGTCCCTGGCGCAGCCTCTGACGAAGGGGGAGTAGAGAGGGGCGGCCGATGGCAAGGAACCCTCGCTCGAAGCTCCAAGGGGAGGCGAAGAGGTGGCCGCAGGGAGGATCGTCGGTCGTCGGCGGCGAGGATGCCGGCTATCGAAGGTCGGCGGCTGAAGGGGAGACAGCAAGGGGAAGAGGGGTGGTCGGCAAGGCTCGAAGGTCGTCGGCGATTCGTCGATGCTCGAGGTCGCTGGGGACGCAAGCGGCGAAAAGCTCTGACGGCGGGGGCTCTCGCGCAGACGACTGGGTCACGGGTGGCCACCGAGGAAACCAAGGTCGCAAGCGGCGGCGTCGAGGACCGGGAGTCGTCGACGCCCAGGGATCGTCGATCGTCAGGGAGGCCGGCCGGACGGAATCACTCGCCGGCGTCTCCGATCGCCGGCGGTAGCGTGAGGGGCGGGAGATCGGAGCAGAGGAGAGAGAGAAGGGGCAAGGGTTTTGCCCCTCGCCCGAGACACCTGCGTCTTTTTAAAAGACGCAGGTTCTCGAGAGTTCGAGAACCCGGGTCCGGGTTGATCTCGGGTCCGGCCCGGATCCGGCTCCAACACAGGGGTCAGACCCTGACTCGTGTCCGACACGTGCCGGGCACGTGTCTGACACGAGTCGGACGCGATTTTTTTTTTTCATGGTCTTTACACTCTCTCCTCTCTCTAGGGCTCGGTTCATCTTCTACAAAGACTATCACAGATCAACTTGTAGTTATAGGATGTGCCATGAGTGACAATGATATGGTGCAACAAACTCTCAGTGGATTGGTGAAAAAGGTGAATAGTGTTTCGAGTCTGGATCCTGTACCAGACCCGAGTTCATTCATGTATAAGTCCTCTGTATTTTTATTTGTATTTCTACTTTTGCTCCGGGTTCGGATATTACACCAGACCCGACCTGACCCACAATGTAAACTTAAGCATATTAATACAACCATTAGGTCACGATTTCACTAAGAAAATCGTGAGAGTCGCAATCGCCACTTTGGGTTTCTCTCTCTCTCTCTCTCTCTCTCTCTCTCTCAATACAGGTAAAGATGAAAAACTTTCATGGTATCAAAGCCTAGATCCCCTAAAGGCTGAAAAAGAATTCCGACAGAGTCGACGATCTGAAATCCAAGGTTTTTCGTTCCTCTCTTACTCCCCTTCTGTTCTTCTTCATCTCTTTCCTTCCTTATCTATTCTTTTTTTTTTTTTCTGAAGTCCCCTGTGTTCTCACATCTCGTGTGGGACTACTTCTGTCAATCTGTGATTCACGTGAAATTCATTCACGTGAACCTAGATCGTGCAAAAAAAAGAGGGGCTACAGGATTTCACGTGAACCGATTCACATGAACCCATTCACGAGAATTACTTTTATTCATTGTATGATTTCCTTTTGCCCGATCTTTCCAAATCTATCTCTGCATATTCGAATGCTATAGTTTTTTCCATGATTTCTCATTGCCTCGCTGTGCAATCTATCCTTTGATTACTCGTTTCTACACTTGTCAAAAGGAAGAGGTATATTTAACGTGTGAAGGTGTTTTTCACACGTTGAATATCAGTTTTCACAAGTTGAATATCAGTTCCTGCATCCTCCGATTCTGACATTTTACGACCGTCTGTTCTAAAAAAAAAGGGTTGAAATTTTTCGTGGATACTCCTGTTGATTCTCATTCTCAATGAATTCTTATCACTCTCAATCAAACCTTTCTTCAAGTTTTTTCAATAAGCTTGTTTCTGAAAAGTTAAACACCTCAAATTTCTTGATTTGGAAGAGACAAATTATTCCTTTCATAAGGAGTTAAGGTCTCTTAGGTCACCTGGATTGAACCACTTCAGTCCCACCAGAATTTGTCTCGAAAGAAGAAAAAGATGATCAAGGGACGAGTTCAATCGTGTATGTCAAAAATGTTGAATTTCTCAATTGAGAAAGGAAAGATCAATCAGTTGTTGCATACATCACATCAACTCTGTCTCAAGAGATTCTCGTTGCCATTCCTGACAACTGTACAGCGCTACAACTCTAGGAACGACTGGTTCAGACGTATTCGCAGGTTTCTCAAGCAAGGGTGGTTTTTCTAAAAAGGGAATTTCAGTTGCTAAGAAAAGATTTTATGACCATCATGGAATATTTGAACAAGATAAAGATCGTCACAGACTAGCTTGTAGTTATAGGGTGTGTCGTTAGTGATAATGACATGGTGCAACAAACTCTGAGTGGATTGGGATTTTGACTACAATATGATAGTCACTTCACTATTGTGCCTTCCTGTTCTTTCTACCTTCGATGAGCTATGAGCCAAATTGATCCAGTATGAAATGAATCTGAAGGGATTCTCTGAAGAAACTCATAATCATCCAAATACTCAAGAAGTTTTGACCACAGGAGTAACTTATGGTAGAGGGCGGGGACGAGGAGGACAAGGGCGAAGTGGACACGGAGGGCATGGTTTGCTTCCCACTCCAAACATGTTAGCTCATGCGCAGGGACCAAGATCCATTCCTACTTGCTTCCTTTGTAACAAGAAGGGGCATATCAAGGCGAATTGTTGGCATAATCCAGAGAATTAAGGAAAGGGTCCACAGACAGAAACCAAAAGAAAGTTCACAAATACCAGAGACAGTGGAGAGATTAAAGATTTGCTGATATCTACCTTGTCAGAGTTAAAATTGAAGCAGAGTGATGAAGGCGCATGGTTTGTCGATTCAGGGGCAGCAACTCAAGTAATCGGCGATGCAGGTAAAATTTCTAACCCTATTCCTTATTTCAGAAAAAGTAAGATTGTCACTGGATATGAATCCCACCATCCTGTTTCTCATGTTGGAGAGATTGTCATTCCCATGTCACATTCCACTCTTACTCTTTCTGACGTTCTTCATGCTCCTGACATTAAGAAAAATATTGTCTCCGTCTCCAAACTTATTGATGATAATAATGCTTCAGTTGAATTCACTCACTTCTCTGTGCAGGTCAAGGACCTACGCACGAGGGAAACATTCGCTGAAGGAAAAAGACGAGGCAACATATATGTCTTTGAAGAAGCTCCATGTCGTGTTGTTCGCCCTGCTCACCTGATTTCGAAGCCTTCATTAGAGTCGTGTTCATCCTCTTCTGCCAGTGTTTTTAGCATCTCTGAATGTAATAAGCCATTTTTATGGCATAGTCGATTAGGACATTGTGAGAGTCATTTTATTGAGAAACTTGTTTCTAATAATCTCATTCCAAAAGAAAGTCTTAATGGGGATGAGAGTCATTATAAATGTTCTAGTTGTCTTTCATGCAAGAGTCATGTGTTGTCTTTCCATTCCATTAATAAGAGAGCTTCAAAACCTTTTGAGATTATTTGTTCTGATGTGTGGGGACCCGCCCCAATTGTCTCTGGGTCTGGAAACAGATATTATCTAATCTTTGTTGATAGTTATTCTCGATACACTTGGATATATTTCATAAAAAATAAGTCAGAAGTCTTCTCTTTGTTTCAAAATTTCCTTTCCTTGGTCAAAAAACAATTTTCTGAGTCCATTCAATTTTTCCAATATGATGGAGGTGGGAAATTCTCATCCCGTGATTTTATTTCTTTTCTTCGAAATAACAAAATAGGAAGAAGGGTGTCCTGCCCTCACACTCCTCAACAAAATGGGATTGCTGAACGAAAACATAGACATATCGTTGAAAGTGTCATGAGTATGCTTCATGACAGTAATCTTCCCATCAACCTATGGACAAAAGCTTTTCATTCTGTCGTGCATGTGATAAATAGATTGCCCATGGTCGTTCTGAAAAATAAGTCTCTTTATCACTGTCTCTTTGGAGCTCATCCTAGTTATCATGATCTAGGTGTTTTTGGATGTGTTTGCTATATGCATATTGATCAATCTCTGAGAAACAAGTTTTAGGACAAGGCCCAGAAGTGTAGGTTTGTGGGATACGTAGATGACTACAAAAGATATAGGTGTTATGATCCCACCAACAAACGTATCAGAATCTCAAGAAATGTTGTCTTTGATGAACAAAATTTTGATGACAGAACTGATGCAACGAATATGCCAACTGAAGTTTACTATCCTTGGTTGAGTTCAGAACTTTTTGCTGGCTCCAATGAAGCATGCTCATCAGATTGCGTGCAACAAGAAGAAGAGATGTCTGAGAACACTGGGATGTCGGGGCCATAGAATTCAGAGAAAGTACCGAGCAGATACAAAGGCATTGTCTATTCTAGAGAAAGACCGACAACATCAAGCCATTCAGATCATGTCTTAGTCAGCAATCCAACACCTTCTCATACTCTTGAGATCAGAAAATCAAACCGCATATGACATCCCATTGACAGGTGGGTTAGCTATAACAACTTCTCCTTGGATCTTCAACTCTTTTTAACTGCTCTCAATAAGGAAGATGAGCCCACTATGTACTACCAGGCAGCCACTTCTACCAAGTGGGTAGAAGCCATGAATGATGAAATGCAAGCCTTGCATGAATGTGGAACCTGAAAAGTTGTTCCCAGACCACCTGACAAAAATGTTGTCGGATGTAAATGGGTCTACAAGATAAAGTACAAGCCAGATAGAACCATTGAACGATACAAGGCAAGGCTCATGGCAAAAGGATTCACTCAAGAAGCAGGGCAAGACTATGATGAGACTTTTAGTCCGATTGTAAGAATGGGAACAATTCAAATTATTATTTCTCTGGTTGTTGAACATGGATGGAAGTTGAGTCAGCTTGACGTAAAAAATGCTTTCTTGCATGGGGACTTAAAGGAGGAAGTGTACATGGAGCAACCCCCTGGATATCAAGAACAAAATTGTAAAACTCATGTGTGCAGGTTAAAAAGAGCTATCTATGGTCTGAAGGAAGCATCTCGCTCTTGGTTTGATAGTTTCTCGCTAAAGATTCAGAAACATGGATTTTCACGTTCCATGCTGCACCACTCATTGTTTATTTTCAGAAGTCAGACTGTGACCACTCTGTTATTAATTTATGTCGATGATATTGTTATCACAGGAAACTCTGCGACTCACATCTAAGAAGTAAAAGACTTACTAGGTCAGAGGTTCAAAATGAAAGATCTTGGATCTCTACGCTATTTTCTTGGTGTAGAAGTTGATAATCAGGCTCATGGCTTGACACTCACTCAGCACAAGTACACCGTAGATGTTCTCAGCAAGGCAGACATGAAAGACTGCAAACCTTTGGGAACTCCGAGTATGCTTCATCAAAAACTTAGAGCTCATGATGGAGATCTATGTGATGACCCCACCAGGTATCGAAGCATAATAGGAATGTTACAGTACCTTACATTCACTAGACCTGATATTGTTTATTCAGTCAATCAAGTGTCTCAATTTATGCATGCACCACGTACTGGATATATGAAAGCCGTCAAGAGGATACTTAGATACCTGAAAGAGACTATTGGGGATGGATTGATATACTCACCACAGCCATATGGCAAAGATGAGCATAGACTCACTGTATATTGTGATGCAGACTAGGCAGGAGATCCTGATGAACGAAAATCTACATCAGGATATTGTGCTTTCATTGGAAGAAATTTAGTCTCTTGGAGCAGTAGAAAACAAAAGGCTATCGCTAGATCAAGTACTGAGGCTGAGTATAGATCTATGGTTGTTGCTACTGCCGAAGCCACATGGATCAGGCATCTACTAACTGAAGTAGGAGAAAAGATCTCCCACACTATCTTGCTATGTGACAACCAAAGTGCTATAAACATGTCATTCAATCCAGTACATCACAGTCGTGCTAAGCACATTGAGATTGACCAACACTTTGTGAGACAAAAAGTTGAAGAAAAAGAGATTGAGCCTGAATTCGTCAACACTGAAAGACAAGTTGCAGACCTATTTACCAAAGGGTTACCAAAGGGTTACCAAAGGGTTAACAAAGGATCGTTTTGGATGCTTAAAGGCAAGTTGTTCATGGTCCATAACCATGATCAACTTGAGGGGGGGTGAAAAAGGTGAACAACTATGTCACACGGACTCGGCTAAGGAGGTGTCGCACCCGAGTCGACACGCCCCGACACGGGTGTGGCTTCGGACTCGGCTTGGACTCGGTCAACGAGTCGAGGCCGAGTTCGTCCACATTTTGGACTCGGTCAACTTTGACCAAGTTTATTTTTGTCCATTTTAGGACAAAAAATGTATAAAAGCTAAAAAAAATATCTTTTATATATTTTTTTAAAAATATATATACTTTTAGAGAGAAAGACTATGCTCTGCACAGTCTTTACCAGACTGTGCTGAGCACAGTCTTTACTAAGACTGAAAAAATGTCTTTTATATATTTTTTTAAAAATATATATACTTTTAGAGAGAAAGACTGTGCTGAGCACAGTCTTTACCAGACCGTGCTCTGCACAGTCTTTACCAAGACCGTGCTGAGCACAGTTTTAGATATATATTTTTTTAAATATATATAGATATATATATATATATATATTTTTTAAAATATATATATATATATATATATACGTGTCCCCGTGTCCAAAATTTTTTAAATTGAGCCGCACCCGTGTCGCACCCGCACCCATGTGACATAGGTGAACAGTGTTTCGGGTCTGGATCCTGTACCAGACCCGAGTTCATTCATGTATAAGTCCTCTGTATTTTTACTTGTATTTCTACTTTTGCTCGGGGTTCGAATATTACACCAGACCCGACCCGACCCACAATGTAAACTTAAGCATATTAATACAGCCATTAGGTCACGATTTCACTAAGAAAATCGTGACAGCCGCAATCGCCACTTTGGGTTCTTCTCTCTCTCTCTCTCTCTCTCTCTCTCTCTCTCTCTCTCTCTCTCTCTCTCTCTCTCTCTCTCTTCTCTCTTCTCTCAATACAGGTACAGATGAAAAACTTTCAATTGGGACCCGACTATAATATGATTGTCACTTTACTATTTTGTCTGCCTACTCTTTGTACTTTTGATGAGTTGCGAGCTAAATTGATTTAGTATGAAATGACTTTGAAGGGATTTTCTAAAGAAACACATGCTCATGCAAATTCTCAAAAAGTTTTTGCCACAGGAGTGACTTATGGTCGAGGACAAGGGCAAGGGAGACAAGGGAAAAATGGACACGGAGGACGTGGATTGCTTCCCATTCCGAATATCTAGACTCACACTCAAGGACAAAGGTCAATCCTTTGCAACAAAAAGGGGCATATTAAGGGAAATTGTTGGCACAACCCTGAAAATAAAGGAAAGACTCTACAAACAAAACAAAAAAGAAAGCCCACTAATATTAGAGACAATGCAAAGATTAGGGATTTGTTAATATCTACCCCATCAGAATTGAAACTAAAGCAGAATGATCAAGACACATGGTTCGTCGATTCAGGGGCAGCAACTCACGTGACTGGTGATGCAGGTAAACTTTCTAAACATATCCCTTATTTTGGCAAAAGTAAAATTGTCACTGGAGATGGATCCTATCATCCTATTTCTCATGTTGGAAAATCCATCATTCTCATGTCACATTCTACTCTTGAACTTACTGATGCCCTTCATGCTCCAAATATCAAGAAAAATATTATCTTTGTTTCTAAGCTTGTTGATGATAATCATGTTTCAGTCGAATTCACTCCCTTCTCTGTGCAGGTCAAGGACCTTCACACGAGGGAAACATTCGCTGAAGGAAAGAGACGAGGAAATATGTATGTCTTCGAAGAAGCTCCATGTCATCCCGTCCGCCCTATTCATCTGGATTTGAAGCCTTCATTAGAGTTGTGTTCGTTCTCTTTAGCAAATGTTTTTTAGTATTTCTGAATGTAATAAGTCTTCCTTATGGCATAGTCGATTAGGACATTGTGGTAGTCATTTTATTGAAAAACTTGTTTCCAATAATCTCATTCCAAAAGAAAGTCTCAATGTGGATGAGAAAAGTCATAAGTGTTCCAGTTGTCTTTTATGCAAAAGTCATGTATTGCCTTTACATTCTATTAATAAGAGAGCTTCAAAGCCTTTTGAGGTAATATGTTCTAATGTATGGGGACCTGCCCTAACTGCCTCTGGATCTGGGAGCATATACTACCTAATCTTTATTGATAGCTACTCTCGATACACCTGGACCTATGTCACACGGACTCAGCTAAGGAGGCGCCACACCCGAGTCGACACGCCCCGACACGGGTGCGGACACGGGTGCGGCTTCGGACTCGGTCAACGCCGAGTCAGACTCGGTCAACGAGTCAAGGCCGAGTCCGTCCACTTTTTGGACTCGATCAACTTCGAACGAGTCTATTTTTGTCTATTTTTTAGGACAAAAAATGTATAAAAACTAAAAAAAATATCTTTTATATATTTTTTTAAAAATATATATACTTTTAGAGAGAAAGACTGTGCACAGTCTTTACCCAAACTGCACAGTCCTTACGAAACTGTGTTGAGCACAATCTTTACCAAAGACTGTGCTCTGCACAGTCTTTACCAGATTGTGCTCAGTACAGTCTTGGTCTTAGATATATTTTTTTTAAATATATATATATATACATATACTTGTGTCCCCGTGTCCAAATTTTTTGAAATTGAGCCGCACCCGTGTCGCACCCGCACCCGCACCTATGTGACATAGACCTGGATATATTTCATAAAAAATAAGTCGGAAGTTTTCCTTTTGTTCCAAAACTTTCTTTCCTTAGTAAAAAATCAATTCTCTGAATCCATCCAATTCTTCCAATGTGATGGAGGTGGGGAGTTCTCATCTAGTGACTTTATTTCTTTTATTCAAAACAATGGGATAGGAAGAAGAGTGTCTTGCCCACACACCCCTCAACAAAACGGAATTGCTGAGCGAAAACACAGGCATATTGTTGAAAGTGCCATGAGTATGCTTCATGATAGTAATCTTCCCATTACTCTGTGGACAGAAGTTTTTCATTCTACCATACATGTGATAAATAAACTGCCTATGGTTGTTCTAGAAAATTAGTCTCCCTATTACTGTCTTTTTGGAGTTCATCCTAGTTATCATGATTTACGTGCTTTTGGATGTGTTTGTTATGTGCATATTGACCGGTCCCTAAGAAACAAGTTTCAGGATAAAGCTCAAAAGTGTAGATTTGTGGGATATGCCGAAGACTACAAAGGATATAGGTGTTATGATCCCGTCAACAGACGTATCAGAATCTCAAGAAATGTCATCTTCGATGAACACAATTTTGATCACAAAGTTGGCACAACTGATATGCCCTCTACTACCACCGAAGTCTACCATCCTTGGCTGAATTGAGAACTTTTTGCTAGTTCCAATGAAGTCTGCTCTCCAGATTGTGGGCAGCAAGAAGAAGAAATGTCTGAGACTATTGGAACATCGGGATTACAGAATGGGGAAGAAATACCATCTGTACCGGGCAGATACAAGGGCATTTGCTATACTAGACAGAGAACGATAGCGCCAAATCTTTCAAATCACACCTCAGCAGCTGCACCTACTTCCTCTCATACTCTTAAGGTCAGAAGATCCAATCGCATGCGACATCCTATTAATAGATGGGTCAGTTATAACAATTTCTCCTTGGACTTTCAGCTCTTCTTAAGTGCTCTGAATAAGGAAGATGAACCTATCATGTACTATCAGGCAGCTACTTCTACCAATGGGTAGAAGCCATGAATGATGAAATGCAAGCCTTACATGAATGTGGAACCTGGGAAATCGTCCCTAGACCACCTGACAAAAATGTTGTTGGATGTAAATGGGTCTACAAAATAAAGTAACCATTGAACAATACAAGGCGAGACTGGTTGCAAAAGGATTCACACAAGAAGCAGGGCGAGACTATGATGAGACATTCAGTCCAATGGTGAGAATGAGAACAATTCGAATTATTCTTTCTGTGGCTGTTGAACATGGATGGAAGCTGAGTCAGCTTGATGTTAAGAATGCATTTTTGCATGGGGATTTGAAGGAGGAAGTCTACATGGAACAACCCCCTGAATATCAAGAGCAAAACTGCAAAACGCATGTGTGCAGGCTCCAAAGGGCTATCTATGGCCTAAAACAAGCATCTCGCTCTTGGTTTGACAGCTTCTCACTTGAGATTCAGAAGCATGGATTCTCACGCTCCCTACTAGATCACTCATTATTTATTTTTAGAAGTCAGAATGTGATCACTCTATTGTTAATTTATATTGATGATATAGTTATCACAGGAAACTCTGAAGATAACATCAAAGAAGTAAAAGACCTATTAGGACAGAGGTTCAAGATCTCGGAGCCTTGCGCTATTTTCTTGGCGTAGAAGTCGATAGCCAGGTTCATGACTTGACCCTCACTCAGCACAAGTATACGATAGATGTTCTCAGCAAGGCAGGTATGAAAGACGGTAAACCTTTAGCAACTCCTAGTGTGCTCTACCAAAAATTAAGTACTCATGATGGAGACCTGTATGAGGATCCCACCAGGTACCGCAGTCTAATAGGAATGTTACAGTATCTCACATTTACTCGACCTGATATTGTTTATTCAGTCAATCAAGTGTCTCAATTTATGCATGCACCTCGTACTAGACACATGGAGGCAGTTAAAAGGATACTCAGATATCTAAAAGGGACCACTGGAGATGGCTTGATATATTCTCCACAATTGTCTGGTAAGAATGTGCATGAACTTACTGTATATTGTGATGCAGACTAGGCAGGAGATCCTGATGAGCGAAGGTCTACGTCGGGATATTGTGTTTTTATTGGAAGAAACTTAGTCTCTTGGAGTAGTAGAAAACAAAAGGTTGTTGCTAGATCAAGCACTAAAGCTGAGTATAGATCCATGATTGCCGCTACTGCTGAAGTCACATGGGTCAGGCATTTACTATCTAAAGTGGGAGAAACTATCTCTCTGTCTACCTTGTTGTGTGACAATCAAAGTGCTCTCAATATGTCATTCAATCCAATACACCACAGTCGCGCCAAGCATATTGAGATCGACCAACATTTTGTGAGACAAAAGGTTGAAGAAAAAGAGATTGAGCCTGAATTTGTTAACACCGAAAGACAAGTTTAGACATTTTTACCAAGGGCTTGACAAAAGATTGTTTTTGGATGCTTAAAGGCAAGTTGTTCATGGTTCAGAACCATGATCAACTTGAGAGGGGGTGAAAAAGTGTGTGTGTGTTTCGGGTTTGGATCTTATACCAGACCCAAGTCCATTTATGTATAACTTTGTATATTTCCTTTTGTTCTGGGTCTGGATATTACACCAGACCCGAACCCACAATGTAAACTTAAACATATTAATATAGTCTTTAGGTAGTGATTTCATTAACGAAATCATGACAGCCGCAGCCCCTCTTCTCCTATTCCTTTCTCTCTTCTCAACACAAGCTAAAGAGGAGATTCTATCATATAGATCGGTAATGGATTCATATTCACGTCCCAATAGCCTCCCTCAAGTTGTGCATGGTTTTCACCATGAACAACTTGTTCTTCAAATACCAAAATCTTTGTAAGGTTAGCCCTTTAGTGAAGATATCAGCTACCTGGTTACATTCATGTCTACCAAGCCAAGGATTTAACCGTTGAATTCTCTTGGTTTCAAACATATAAATAAGTTTGCAGCAGAGCTCCATGACAAGAAAATATATATCGAAAGGTAAAATACATGACATTAATGAATTCGATAATTGATGCATGCATCTATACTCCATTTATAGCACTCACAATGTCTAGAACAAAGAGATTATTGGCAAATGGATGTATAGTTTTTAATCAGATAAAAAGAAAATGAAGCTAAAGTAGATATTGTGCATACTTACCATGTTTTCCTGCATTAATAGGAACATATTGACCACACAATAACAAAGAATCAGTATGATCTTTCATGTTCTTTACCTGGAATATTTGTTTACACTGCGGCAAACAGACCAAGTGTAATTTTAGTAGAAAAAATGAGGTGAAAATCTGATTAACAGTAAGAAATATGTTAACAAGCAAATGACCTTATTTTCTCATGGAAAAGAATTTGATTATCTTCTTCTGAACCTACAACCTGCAGAATGATTTGAATCTGTGATATTAGAGGTATAATATTACTCTTTCTTTCTTTTTAAATTTGGAAGCAAACAAATGCATGCTTACAGGACCTAAATCACAAATTAGCTATGAAAGAAAAGTCAAATATTGCATGGAAGATGTGAATTCATAGCATGCGAATTTTCAGATGGAAATACTTGTGCTGGAATATTGTTCCCAATACATGAATCCAGCATATAGTGTAAGATGTTTTGAAAGCTAAGTTCTTGTATGTAATATAATGCACAACATATATTTCATCTTCTTTATTGTCCACTCTATGTTTACTGCTTATTTCATTTCTTCTGTCATATGTACTTTAATAGTTATATGGGAAAAGTTTGGCGACATCCAGTCATGAAGCTTCAGGTCAAGTAATAATCTAAGTCAAAGTTACGGGTAGATAATTGTCAAGATCTGTTTTCTTAATAAGTAGAATATGATAGATTTATGTGCCCACATTTAGTGTTATTTTGTGAAAGTCAAATGGATAGACAATTGTGGAAGTACCAAATCTGCATAAAGCCTCACGGATGAGGGGCTTGACGATGATATCCTTCTTAATGTGATATTTAATTTGGCATCTCCGTGCCGCCTTGATTCAACTTCCTCCATTTTCAACTCAACCTTTGGGGGAATTGATAGTAGGGATTCCTTGATCTGATTCCCGAAAGGGTACTTTCTTCCAGTAACAATTTCTATTCTCCTTGGTTCTGCACTCTCCAATGTCTCAAATGAATGGATTCCCATTGAATGCAGTGCCTATATCAAAATGCATTATTCAGCCAGACATACGTATAAAAAATGCAAGGATGGTCAAGCATATGGATTGAAACACCACACCTTGGCAGTAACCAAACCAATTCCAACCAATTGTTTCAGCAAATATGGACTGTCATCCCACAGCCTATGATGCAAACATTTTGCAAGAAGACTGGCATGTAAAGCTCCTCTGTACCCTTTCTTGAAAATGAAGCACTCTTTCATACACTTAGCAATTCTGCTTCCACTTGAACATATTGCATTTATATCCTGTAAAAAATACAAACTTTAACATTGATACGATATCTTGAAGAGTAAGCATTTTATACAACAGACCTGGTTCAGAGACAAATCATGAATAATTGGATCTCCAGTCAAGCAGTCATTGGCCAAAACAAATATCTTCTCTTCTCTTGTTTGAATGCGCTTTTTTCGTTTACCATTTGCACTAAGGATGTGAAATCGGAGACGACCATCTTTGTCAGAGTTTATGTCATTTAATAGTTTCTTCTCATTACGTCTCAACTGTATCCCTTCATCACCATCAAAGAAGCTACAATATAATTCTGAATTGAAAGGTGGAGGAAAAAGATGTATGGCCAAAATGCTTACAACTGATCTCCTCAGAATGGGAAATCACATGAAGTAGTTCTTCCAAGCTGCTTTTTGCAGGTGCTACCAGAATTTCTTTCATAGTATCAAACTTCAAATAATATTTTGTCATCAACTTTCCAGGTTCTGCAAAGGAAAAAAAAAAAGAAGTTTCTTAAGACAAGTGGTAAGTTATATTAACTTGTTAAAGTATGTACAGAACAATTAAAATGATAACAAATCATAATCCACCATGACATAAAATATTATAGTCTACAACTATGACAGGAAACCCCTTAACAGCCCAGGTCATTTCTGAGGGAAAAAGAAACAAAAGAAAAAAAGATGTCTGCCACAGACATGGATCAAACTCCCAAACATTCTAACATCCATCTATCCATCAAGAGCATTATAAATTGCAAAAGATATATGTCTAGCATTATGGAGTGTGATATTGCATCCTTATACTTTTGTTTTTTCATGAAGGCACCATCAATTGTTTAAAAAAGTGCTCTTTTCATCTGCTTTATTAAAAATCTACATCTAACAAATGTAAATTGGATATATTTAAAAAGTGAAACATGATATAGACTTTCCATTTTGCTCGATGTACCAGACCTAAAGGATCAGGATTTTTTCAAAAAACATGAAGTTTGAATTGTAAAACAAAATCACCATTATAGGAAAATCTAACATTCTAGACCTCTCTTTTAATTTTCTCTTTTATGTTACTTTTCAATTATTTTCATTTTAAAAAAATGCTGCTTCAAGTTCTCATATTTGGTTTTCCATGTAACGATCACCATTTCTTTTTTGTTTTTCTTTCTCTTTTTATTCTTTTGGTGGAATCTTTCTTTCCTCAACTCCATTAACTTTTCATATATTTTGGAAGCACAATAAAGTTTTCTTTAGAATCTTCTCAGAATTAGTCCTCAGCAATATTTCTGATGTAATATCTTTGGCTGTTAGGAATGGCACTGCATCATGCAAATGTAGACCGAATATGCTTCCAATTTTTTATCAAATATCAAGAGCAGATAAAAGCATCACCTAACGGTTTCAGAAGGAATCCATATTCATCTGTCCATACCATTCCATATTTTGATAACTCATTCACTTGCTGCACGCATAGTTCTGAAGTTGGCTAGAGTTAATCAAATTGATGAAGAAGAAAAATGGAGATAGTGCAAACAAACTAGTAACATATACCTTTCATATGCTTTTCTAATTGCTCAAAAGGGATCCCCTTATTGACACCATAATGTTCAGGATTCTGGTAATCAAGACATAGATGTATGTTGTAACTACGAACTGGGAAAAGGAAAACAGACAGAGATTACCAATAAAGCATGCCTTTTTTATCCGCACATATAAGTATGAACACTTCAGCCACTCAATTGCCAAGCTTATGTCAGATACAGTTAGTTGAACTATTTCTGCATTCAGATGCTCCGTCATGCAAGAAAGCAATCTAATGTTGGAACAAGATGACCCTGTGTAAGAAACTTTGCAGATCCAAGGTGTTTTGGAATTCCAGATTAAACATAAAGTATGAAATCAAGATCATACCGGGACTCCACTGTTTCGGATCCACTCAAGAGATTCTCATACAAGTGAACCTGATATGAGGAAAAACCATCAACTTCTGTATGCTCTTTGTCTTCATATTGCAGCTACACCTTTTGCAATAGTCAAGCTACAAACATGGATGCAGTATCTATTTGCTAATACGTAACAGCTCAAATTGTCTAGTCCAAGAGTCTTTGTAATAACCCAAAATTTTGAGTAATTTTATGCATTTTGGGTCCAAGATCCATTACCGGATCCAAAAGAATATATATATAATAAAAGATTTGGGTAATTGGGGTTGGACCCAAATGAATCCAACCTGTGGATCCACCATCCACTTCAGACCCGGATCCACGTTCCTTGTGGATCCAGCATCAGAGAATCAACCCAGATCCACTTGGATCCCTCAGTTGGGCTGACCCGGATCCGCCTCTCGCTTGGGACCCAGATCCACTTTGATAGTGGATCCAACGTCGTGGGTCGCAGGACCCGGACCCGGGCGGCAGTTCTTTTAAAACCCGTAAACAAGAATCGTGCCTGGGGCATGATTCTTGCAAAGATCGTAAAGGGGATGGAGAGGGGTTTCACCCTCTTCATTCTACTCTCTCTCTCTTCTCTATCGTTCGACCCCCTGAACCTCTCCCTCTACCTCCCATCTCTCTGTTTCACTCCCTCTGTTCCTCCATTATTCTCCCTCTCTATCGTTCTTGCGCACGCCGGCGGGAACTCTGTCGTCAGCAAGCCTCCCGACCACCTGCTGCAAGCCATCCACGTCGACGACCCTTTTTCTTGCAACACCGGCAACCTCCCTGCTCCCGATCTTGGTTGTCAAGGCAGCACCCTCGGAGTTCGGACGAGCATTTCTCGCACAGCCAGCGTCAGCCATCTCCTTCTTCAATCACCGAAAAACAGGTAGGATCCTGTGCTTTTTCTGTAGGTATCGACTGACATCGGTCTGTGATTGGGTTTGTCAAGGGAAGGGAACCGGGTCTTCGCATGTCTTAAGCACCGATGGGGTTCTTGTACCTGTGGTTGTATCGGATCACCCAAAATTTGGGGGTTCCGATTTCTTGTAATCTGACAAGCCCAAAATTTGGGGGTTTCCGACTCTTGGTATCGGATGATCCCAGATTTGGGGAAACTCGGCAGCCACGAAGAACGAATGTAGGTTTATTACGTTTGATCTTTAGGTTGTGATGGGGATCGAGCGTTGTGTGTGTGGGGGTTTTGACGTTAAGAGAATGTAGATTTTCCTGTGTTCCCCTTCTCTTGTAGCTATTTCGCAGGTGGAGCATGGGGCTCAGGGTCTTCCCGATGGGGTTCTTGGCTATTGGACTACTCTAGATCTGATGAATACTTTATTCTTTTAGAAATGTTGTTTTGTATTTTCTTAGAATTCTTTTCGTCATATTGAAATGAATTCCATGATAGGTTTTGTTTCACATTGTTATCTGATTAGCTTTCTGTTTGTGAAAATATAATGGACTCACATTTGGAATGCTCATGTCCCGACATGTTTGGGGTATGTTTCCATGGTTACATTACCACGTAT
This sequence comes from Nuphar pumila, assembly GCF_984573655.1. Taxonomy (NCBI): domain Eukaryota; kingdom Viridiplantae; phylum Streptophyta; class Magnoliopsida; order Nymphaeales; family Nymphaeaceae; genus Nuphar; species Nuphar pumila. The sequence continues at coordinate 84,143,262 of NC_143258.1, forward strand.
TTTTGAATGGATTGTTTGGGCTTTGGTTATCCATGCTTGTGTAAGGCTGTCACTAATTAAGGTACATTTGTTTTGACAGCCCAAGGTGGTTGTTACACTCTGACCACACATCCTTATATTCGTTCTTTTTGGACAGCCGAATGTGTCTGTTTGAATTTTTGATAAACCGAGCATCTTTGGTTAATATATTGCGCTGTATATGATTGTGGTTGATTGATAGTTTACAGTTGTTTTAAGTCTAGGTTTAATTCAGGAAAATTAGATTAAATCATTGAGTTGGAAATGAAACTGCAGTAACTATTGTTTTATCAAGTGTTATGAATCTGGGTTCTGCAGCATTGCTTATTCACATGCATGCTATTGGAAACATTTTTTTCCATCTATGTATAACATGATGTGTTGAGTTGTTTATAGTTTACCCGGGCTTTGAAATCTTAAACTTGACTTTCTTAAACAGGAAAACTTCTCAATGTTCTTAAATAGGAAAGATTGTTTCTAAAGCTCACATGTAATGCAAGTTGATCTTATACACAAAGTATCACATACATAATGCCCAAACATAAAAACTATGTAAACATATGAATTATATGATGATCTGTTGACAGTTAAATACGTGAGTAATATGTTATTTTATGGATGGTATCAAATCTGAATTCCTAATATTTTATTGACGATGATTAAATTTGATTATATGATATCTTGTGTTTTGTCATCAAACTGACTTGTTTTCGTTACCTATTATCATGCTTGATTTCAAGTTATTCTATTACCTATTGTTAGACTTGAGTTCTAAGTTAACTTATTTTCCATCGTCAGTATTGACTTCAAGTAGTTATGTTGACTGTGACTGGTTTACATGAAATACCACATGCTTAAACTGTCTTTGTCAGAAAATGTATTATTTGAACTGCTAGAATGCAGTACGTTAGTTGTGTTGAGGAATGGGGTTGTTATATCGGTTTCACACATATGATGGAGTATATAGTGATATGTGGATATGTGCTTTGCCTAAGAGGGCAATATATGAATGGGTTACCCGATGTGGGTACTTGAGTTGTTGGCTTGCGTGCTATGTTAATAAGAGTGATGAAAACCTAATTGTAATTATTGTGTGCTTGACTGGTTTAAAAGCACTGAAGTACTCTGAGTGGGATTAAGAAATCAATGTGGAAAAAGTATATGGATGGTTTATACACTTTGGTAAAATGACTAAGGTTGGGATCTACTGCTATGGCAGTAGAAGGAAGTTGGGAAATGCCCTGAACTTCGGAAAAATGATTAACTAATGAAACCAGTTTTTTAGGCTTACCTTGGAGAGGGTAGGTGGTACAAAACTTCGAGGACTTGTGTTGTGTTTCGAGCGTGAAGCGGCTCGTTGGTCCCCGTCCTTGGAGTTAGGGACCAGGACTACCTATGTGTCCTAGGTGGTAGTTCCATGTCTTCTGCAGAAGTTAGGGATGCATCCTGTTTTGAGTTGAGCCCTTGGGAGATTCTCTCGGCTATTGGTCGCTCCCTTGGGGAATCAGTCTCAGTTAGAATATTCGAGTTAATAAAATACTCTCGAATAATATACCCCCGAACGTTCTCTTCTGAGATGGTCACCAGTGCCCGTGCGTACCCACGGAGTAAGATAATTTAAACACAATTTAGAGCAGTTAGGTATTACAGTGAGTGAAAATACTAGAGAGAGATATGTTTTTGTTCTTTAACGTGTTTTATATTTTGAGCTTGTGATGATATAAAATTATGAAATGTGTAGATACGAGGTAGTTGGACAATTATCTGAGACTTGTACATGTAAATGTTATGATTGTTGCAATACACATCTCACTTACTTATTAATGTTATAATATGTTATTATTATGACTGTTGCATACCGTACCTCTCTTGCTTATTAATGCTGCACACTATGCTTTGCCTGCTAAGTTATGGTTGTTGGATAACTATTTACATGCTCATATATATGAATGTTGTTTTCCGTGGCATAAACTGTTTACTTGTTTAAACATATGTTGAGAATCACTTTTGACACCCACATCACATGCTAGATTCATGATATACCTGCATTAAAAGTTACAGTTGTTCTACTTAGACATGGTAGTCTAATTCCTATAATTTTTACCATTTTCAGGTAACCGAGTAAACTTATGAGCGGTTGCGGGATGAGGCATTGGCTCGAAATTGTTGATTTACTGTTCCAGTGGTTCCTTGGGTTTATGGTAATTTAAATGTTCATATCACAATGAAATGAAATATCTGTATTGAGTTTTCTCTCAAATGTAATGTTCCGAAATGCTTAACCCTATATTGGTTATTCTTTTCGCTGTTATAAAAAAAAAATCTACATAAATCTGGGTTAAAATTTTGGGACGTTACAGTCTTAGCATTGTAACAACTTAGACAACATGAAAGGAAGAACTTGATTAAGATTTCATAAAGCATGCACCGTTTCCCTCCTTGTCATGATAATGACCAAGCCAGTATCGTCAAATGGGGGTCGACCAGCTCTCCCACTCATCTGCAATTTCAAAAGAAGATTATCAAGGTCATTTTTTAAATCAAATGGAACAGCCAAAATGATTATAAACAGGCAATCTTTTGCATGTGGACACCTATTAACAGTTCAAGGTTCGGTTAGATTTCTGACCACAAGATCAGAATAAAGGTCTACTGAAGAATAAACATCTTTTTCATTGCCCAAAATAAAAAATGGAAAGAAACAAACTGTAGTACAAGAAGCACAACAGAAAGTATCATCTACATCATCCTAGATTTATAATTTTGCTACATGTCCTTCGCAACTGCAAAGTTCTAAAAGTTAATGACAGAATAATAAGTAACTCCCTAACATGAAAGGACTTCAATTTACTTATTTAGCTGCTGATTGAACATTTGAGAATAAAGACTAACAATGAACAGAATAAGGTACACTTATTTTTCTGATGACATAACTATTTAACAGTGTAGAAAAAGGATAGTAATAGTATAAAAAGATATTTCAAAAAAGAAAAAGAAAAACTGAAATGCTTGAAATAGTGAACCTGCAGTACAGTGGAGCGATCGTATTCCAAGTAGAGTCCCTTTTCCTTGTTGCTGACAGAAAAAGAATTAGCAACCAAAGCAGTGATGAACAAACATTTTGTTGCAAGAAAGAAATCAAAATGCAACCATTCGGACAATATGATTAAAAAGCATACAAGTATTGTGTTGATTTGATCACAACTGTATGAGCAGGTAGGTTGATTCCATGTGCAAGAGTGTTTGTAGTGCAAAGGATTTGAACGTCACCCTTGAGAAAAAGACCCTCAATAAGGTTGCGATCCTTCTGGCAAAGGCCACCATTGTGATATCCAACTGAAAAGAAGCTATCATTAATACTTTAGATGAGAATAGCTTCTTGATTAGAATATATTGTACCTTATGAAGCCGATTTTGAACTATTTTAACTTGTAATAGAAAAGGAGAAAGGATAATATGATCTTCTTGTTGGACCTTAAATTTCAGATCATATTAATAAGTACAATTATTACCGCCATAGGGGATGCATGTTTGCATGTGCTTGTCGCTAAACGACAGGGCAGCGGACTTTAACCTCTCCTGCTGTTCTTGGGATTTAATGAAAGGGTTTGAATAACCAAGGCTCATTGCAGACCGACAGAGACGTTGTGCAGCTTCTTGTGCTCCTTTTCTTGTAGAACAGAAAATGAGCGCAGATTTCCCTCTGGAATGTTGCATGAGAATATCTGTTTTAACAAATACATTATCAGGTTCTTTGTCATCATAACATACAAAGGCATATATGCACAAAGAAAATTGACAGTAATTTGTTAATTCATCTTGCTTACCAAAAATGAAGTTCTGAAGGCGCTGAACAGCAAGTAGCAAGACAAAAGACAGTACAAACAGTTAGATCTTTAAAATGATAAGTAATCAACACTCCCTTCAGAAAGGGAATATGATGCTAGATGAGAGCAAATCCTGAAGGCAAGACTACCAGAAGAAAAAAATACCTGTTCAAATAAAAAGTCATTCTTAGCAGGAGCATAACCTGTAAACGAGGCACAAGAGCCATCTGTTATATTTTTCTAAAAGCAAGCTATAATCGGAACAAAACAAGGAAATAAAAAGTACCAAAAGAACCACACCTGTCAACAGCTCATGCAGATGCCCTAAATATAGATTCTTATGTTCTGTTTCTTATCTCATCAACTTGGAGTACTTCCAGTATTGAAGTTGAAAACAGTCAACCAGCTATAAAGAATGAGTTTGTAAATGGGTAAACACTAAACACGTTGGAAGTTCTTCTGGCTCATACCAAGCTCTTCCAGAGCTATTCAAGAAGCAAGTTCAAAAAATATCATATAGCCTGAGAACACCAGGCATGTATTTCCAATCTATTTGCCACTCAATTTTTCAAAAAAAAAAAATTTACACTTACTGCAGTCAATCTTGAAGAAAGAGGATAAAGTATTAAAAGTAAATGCACTCCTCAAGGACCTTAACCTTGAACCTTCATGCTTGGAAACCCCTTCACTTGGAACTCAACTGTCTGAGCTTGACTTGTATGGGTCAACCTAGGGAATTGGCCAGGTTACAATTTGACTCACTTGACTTACCACAGGCTCTCCTGTTTTGCTAGTTTCGAGTTCCCATTACTGGGTTAACCCAGAAAATCGATGATGCAGGTCAATTTTGACAAGTAACAAGCCAATGAACGGGGATTTTAAACACTATCTCACGTACATTCTACAGAAAATAAATGTTACTACAAACTAGGCTATGATGGGTACAACTTGGTGGAATATTTGGTTTTTGCAGTGCAAGATACTGCACTTATATGACATCTCCCCTCCTTACATTATGTTCAAGGCACTTCTGTGCCTCAGTTGCATGGCAATTAGTGTTCCCTACCTAGTTTCTGAATATTTTACTTTACCAATTCAGTCGCGAAGAAAGTACATGACAGCATAAATATCATTCCAAGCATAATTTCTAGGTAACAATAAGCTAAGGTTGACATATGTTGCTTCAGTTGGTACAATTGCTGCAACGATATTTAAGCTTATGTGAATCAGTTAAAATGGACTATAATATTCTACAAGACAACATGTTATAGTTGTATTTGCATCTTGAACCGACAGGAAGCTTGCGACACTAGCTTCTAAATGAGTTATCATGCCTTACAGTATGATTGAAATAAAGATCCATTCATCAAAGTCTAGTCTAACACACAAAAGGCAGCTGTATATGTTTTTGTATGGCAAGAAAAGTTAAACATAGGTTTCAAAGGAAATGTTATTATGGCTCTAAAAATCATTAGTTTCCTTTAAGGTAATACTTTGACTAAAACAGGCACACTGGGAGCATACCAAAGACTCTGGTCGTCAGCTTCACAGGCCTCATTTCTTCTCCAAAACTGCAATGAGAAAGTAGAATTGCTTATGACAACAAAGATATTGGCAATCAAATGCAGATAAGAAGATTTAAAACAATCAGAAAGCATGCAGACCTTCTCATTCCTTCAGCAGGAACCATCAGCCATTCAGCTGTAAAAGCCAATGTATCATAAGAGAATATACCATAATTGACCGCAAGAAAAAAAATATACTGGAGACTTCTTCCAAATATTCTACAGCTAGATAATAAGAACAGAAATAGGCAAGGACCATGCCTTTCTTTAGCTTACAATCAAGCAATAGCAATACCATTTCCATGATGACATGAAAAACTTTCTAATCAAATCCTTTGGTACAACTCGTAGGCTGAACAGGATAAAATAAACCAATGAAATAACTCCCGAGATTGCAACACCATGTAATACCAGAAATGCAGAATCGTATAAAAAAGAGTAATCTTGTTACTTCAAATTAAGTGATGTCACTTGCAAGTATGAAAGGGAAAACAAGCAGAAAAAAGTGGCAGTAGTATTTTACACCCATTGTCAAATATTAACAGCTTGAGTGCAACTGTTGACAAAAAACTTACTGTTTTGTGGACCATAGGTGTTCTATTTTATTTCTTGAGTTCAAGAAAAATGACTTGGTGGATATTTGAATAAGGGGAAGGAATCTGAGCTGATCCTAAATAAAGAATTACAAGTCATGATGTTGTTCATCTTTATAAGGTCACAAAGGTAGAAAGCATTCAACTTGCTAGTAATTGTAATTTCATAAAGATCAAGGATTCAAAGAGGATGAACAAATATATGTATAAGATAGACATGTATCAATGATGATAAAAGAAAAATAAAAAAATCAACATGAGTCAGAAAGACTTACCAAGGTCTTCAATGTTGGGGATTGTAGCAGAAACTGCAACCAAACGTACATGAGCCAGGGGACTTAAACTCATTTTAGGGTTGTGAGCAAGCATCTTTATTTTGCTAACTATAGCTTCCAGGACTGCTCCCCGTGTATCACTTAGAAGGTGAACTTCATCAATAAGTATGAGAGAAATATCACCAAAAAACCCCAGTCCACCATCCCAAATGCGTTGACGTGTGACAGCATCAAATTTCTACAGTAACCAGACCGTCTGAGACTGCTTAAGTATTAGAGTTACAAATGCAAGATGAGAACACACCATGTAAATATAGAGGACTCTTAATGGATTTCCTAGAGCATGAAGGAAACAGAGGAACTAAAACAAGGCATATTAACCTCCGGTGTAGTTAATATAATATCAGCTTCTTGTAGATGCCTAATATTATATGACTCATTGTCGCCCGTCAGCTCCAAGCAACTGATTCCGCAAGAACCAAGTTTTTGGTTCCAATCTCGGAGCTTCTCTTGTACTAAAGCTTTTGATGGCGCTATATAGACCTATCAAATATTTGACGGAGATTTCATCATTTTGAAACCCATCTGGCATGAGTTTTTAATAAATACAAACTTTAGTCTACACCACAGAAAAGCTCTGGAGAAGAGACGAATAATGAATAAAAAAGCTACAGTCACTGCCACATAATAAACTGAATTCAGCTTACAGTTTTAAAGGTTCCTTTAGCATGGTTAAACTTTCCCTCTTGGGTTAGAAATCTGGAAAGAACTCTCAAGATGCACAGCTCAAACAGGACAGTTTTACCACTGCCGGTTGGTGCAGATATGATCACGTTTATGTCTGAGAGGTAACAAAGAGGAAAACACTCACTCTGCAAAGAATTGAAATATCTGCATGGAACCAGAAAGGCCATTAAATTTTCATTAATATGATCTATATGCAATCAGACTGTTGATCTGCCAAGATTATGCCTTAATATCTAATATGGAAAATGATCCAATGAAAAGGGCCACCTAGATATGAATATTATAAAATCTTAACATGCATCTGCTTCAGCATCCATAAGATTGGCCAGGGTAAACAGAATTCAGAATCAATTTCAATTAGTTAGCAACAGAATAACAGTCGACGACTCTACATGCATTTGATTCTCAAAAATTAAAAGTTTGACATGGTCAAACAGTCAAGTAAATCACCCCAATTTTAGCCATCCAAAAAGACCAAATTTTGGATACATTACTACAGTACACATCAAATGAGAAGTAAAAGGAAACCTAGATTTTCAAAAAAGCTAAACTAGTTAAATATTGTAAAGCATATTTGGCACAAGCCTTGTCAGCAACAAGGACAGCGGAACACACATATAAATCACATTTCTGAAAAAGCAAGGTTTGATATTACATAGACAGCGATCCAGAAATTAATGATCTGATAACAGATTCACATGTATATGTTTCAAGATAACCTGTTTGCTGAGGTTGCATTGGTATATCTGAAATATTTTTAGTTGGTATTATACACTGCTTCAAAATATGCTAAGTTATTATCATGCATCTCTTGCAAACCATAGGTGTCATCCATCATGTGCTGGTACTGCTGCATATGGCAGTGTAGTGAGGGTCCAATCCAATATGAGTTCACATGGTAGCACAGGGATCAAAAGTAGGAAACAGAATAGAAAAGAAGAAAATTCTTCTCCATCTTAGAATAAATCATGATCATTAAACATTAAGACAGTGATGCACAATAAATTGTCTCCAAATTTTGGCATCCCTAAATATTCACAAAAGAAGCACTGTTCTTTTCAAGTAAATTTTTAGTATTCAAGTGATAATGGAGTCAAATTCACTTCTGATAAAGAAGCGCTTACTGCAGGCTATGAGTCATCACATGGAGCTCACTTTTCTAGATTCAAGCTAGACGCATGTCCTATATGCAATAAGTTTCTTTTTTTTGTTTTCTGCAGACTAATGGTTTACAACAGATGCAAATTATTTACTTTTAGACAACTCTTTCCATAATAAATGATTGCAAATGTGCACTACTTTTCTATAATAAGTAGGAATGGTTGTTAGATGCATGATTCCTTTTTTTCTCCAAGCAATATTGTTAAAATGTAATCCTTAAATCTCGTTGTATATATATATATATAGATACATATACATATGTACTATGTAAGTATGTATACATGTATACGTATCTCTATGAATATATATATATATATATATATATATATATATATATATATATATATATTCCAATACCCAAAAAGGGTATTTCTGTAATTTCCCAATTTTATGCATATTCCATTTGAAATATGTTTGTATTTTTCTTTTTATTCTTTTTCTTTTTCTTCTTTTTTTATTTTTTATTTTTCTTGGTTTGCGCCACCTAGGGGGGGGGCAACGGTCACAAACGACTCCTTTGGGAGCCCCCCTTGTGGTTCCTTTTGATGTATTTAAATAGGGGTGTTTCCCCTTGTAATTTCACAAAAACTTGGGAGCTCAAGCTCTTTCTATTTTTTAATATATTGTGGCATTTCATGCCTTTGTGCATGTTTGTATTGTTTTATGCCTTTATGCATATTTGTTCAAGTGATCTTTGAGTGATTTTGTGCACATCTCTTATGAGAAATTAGTGCTTGTATGAGTATTATCTTTTTGAAGACATTTTTATATGGTATAAAAGCTTGGTTAAAAATTGAAGATAGTGTGATTCTTTGTGTTTTGAGTGCTTCAAAAAACGTGCCTTTGGTTTCTTGGAGATTGGAGTGAGGGCTTCTCTTTCTTTAATATTTAAAAGGGCATTTCGACAAGTAAGACTTAAAAGTCTTATTATGGTACGTATTTCTTCTTCCATCTTTTCTCTCTAATGGGTGAAAAAGAGTCTCATTTCTCTCTTGGATTTAAACTCAATGACTCCAACTATCACGTTTGGGCCGGAAACATGGAAGCTCGCATAAAAGGGAAAGGTCTTTGGGGTTATGTGCAAGGCACAATCCCGGAATCGGAATAAAAAATCACCTTGATGGAGAAAGGTAAAATTAAGATCCTTGAAGGGGAGGAAAGAACCAAAGCCCTTGAAGAATATTCGAAGAAGCATGATGAATGGGAAATGAAGAATTTCAAAATTTTGTCTGGATTTTTTCTTCCATTGAAACAAAAATCAACGCGAATATTATCAAATTAAAAAAGGTTTTTCAAGAATGGGAGTATCTTGAGAAAATGTATGCCTCAAGGGACTTGTCCCATAAATATTACCTTCAAAAGAAGGCTCTAATTCTTCAAGACGAAATGACCATTAGGGAATATTTCGCCGAAATTTCTTCCATTTGGGATGAGCTTGCTATGCTCGAACCAAAATAGAGTGGAGAGGCGATTGAACTTCGCCATAAACAATTAGAAGAAGATCGATTCTTCAATTTTTTGAATGGGCTAAGACCCAAATTTGAGCAAATAAGCTCTTCTCTTTTGTCATCTTTCACTCTCCCTTCTCTTGAGGATGTTTTCACTAAATTAAGTGAGAAAGAAACCCGTATGGGTATAAGTAAGCAAGGGTCAAATTTACTTGCAGTTTCATCCAATTCCGAAGAGAATGATGGGGTCAATGTGGTGTCTAGGCCCGAAAACAATTTAAGAGCCTATCGTCCCTCTCATTTTAAAAATCAAAATAAAAAAGAAAATGGTGGACAAGGTGGAAAAAATGATTATAGCAAAATTGTTTGTCATTTTTGTAAAGAACCGAGGCATATCAAACCCGTTTGTCCCAAGTGGAAAAAGTTGTTAACCATGGCAACCACTTCTCAGCTATAAAAGGAGGAGACTTCTTCAAGTGGATCCCTTTCATTAAATCAAATTGTGGAGGCACTTCAACCTCTTCTCAAGGGAGCCATCTTGGGAGCCGCCATATCTACTTTCTATTAGAATCTCCTCTGGTACCTGTATTGAGAAAAGAGAGAGAGAGAACAGAAGAAGAAGAAAAGTGGGTTGCGGATGTTACGATTTCAACTAATGAAATCGTGACCTAAACTTTGTATTAATACATTTAAAAGAACAATGGATCCGGGTCTGGTACAATGTCCAGACCTGAAAGAGATAAGATAAACTTGTACATGAACCTCCTTAAACCTGTACATGGCCCGGGTCCTAGTATCCAACATACAATGGACCCGGGTCGGGTCCTAATATCCCAGAATACACTTTGTCGCCCCCCCCCCTCCCTCAAGTTGATCATGGTTTTGGACTATGAACAACTTGCCTTTAAGCATCCAAAAACGATTCTTTGTCAAGCCCTTTGTAAATATGTCTGCAACTTGTCTTTCAGTATTGACAAACTCAGGCTCGATCTCTTTTTCTTCAACTTTTTGTCTTACAAAGTGTTGGTCGATCTCAATATGCTTAGCACGACTGTGATGTACTGGATTGAATGACATGTTAAGAGCACTTTGATTGTCACATAGCAAGATATAGTGTGAGATCTTTTCTCCCAGTTCGGTTAGTAGATGCCTGATCTACGTGGCTTCGACAGTAGCGGCAGTCATGGATCTATACTCAGCCTCAATGCTTGACCTAGCGACAGCCTTTTGTTTTCTACTACTCCAAGAGACTAAATTTCTTCCAATAAAGACACAATATCCTGATGTAGATCTTCGTTCATCAGGATCTCCTGCCCAGTCTGCATCACAATATATAGTAAGTTCATGTTCTTCCTTGCCATACGACTGTGGTGAATATATCAATCCATCCCCAATGGTCCCTTTCAGATATCTAAGAATCCTCTTAACTGCTTCCATATGTTCAGTACGTGGTGTATGCATAAACTGAGACACTTGATTGACCGAATAAACAATATCAGGACGAGTGAATGTCAGATACTGTAACATCCCTATTAGACTGTGATACCTGATGGGATCCTCACACAGATCTCCTCATGAGTGCTAAGTTTTTGGTGAAGCCCACTTGGAGTTCCTAGAGGCTTGCAGTCTTTCATACCTGCCTTGCTGAGAACATCTATTGTATACATGTGATGAGTGAGCGTCAAGCCATGAGTCTGGTTGTCAACTTCTACACCAAGAAAATAGCGCAGGACACCAAGATCTTTCATTTTGAACCTCTGACCTAGTAAGTCTTTTACTTCTTTGATGTGAGCTTCAGAGTTTCCTGTGATGACAATATCGTCAACATAGATTAATAGAAGAGTGGTCACATTCTGACTTCTAAAAATAAAATAATGAGTGATCCAATAGAGAATGCGAAAATCCATGTTTTTGAATCTCAAGGGAGAAGCTGTCAAACCAAGAACGAGATGATTGTTTTAGACCATAGATAGCTCTCTTTAGCCTGCACACATGGGTTTTACAATTTTGTTCTTGATATCCAGGGGGTGTTCCATATAGACTTCCTCCTTCAAATCTCCATGCAGAAATGCATTTTTCACATCGAGTTGTCTCAGCTTCCATCCATGTTCAACAACCAAAGAAAGAATAATTCGAATTGTTCTCATTCTCACCACCGGACTGAAGGTCTCATCATAGTCTTGTCCTGCTTCTTGGGTGAACCCTTTTGCCACCAGTCTTGCCTTGTATCTTTCAATGGTTCCATCTGGTTTATACTTTATTTTGTAGACCCATTTGCATCCGACAACATTTTTGTCAGGTGGTCTGGGAACAACTTCACAGGTTCCACATTCATGTAAGGCCTGCATTTCATCATTCATGGCTTCTACCCATTTGGTAGAAGTGGCTGCCTGATAGTACATAATGGGTTCATCTTCCTTATTGAGGGCAGTTAAAAAGAATTAAAAATCCAAGGAGAAGTTATTATAGCTGACCCACCTATCAATAGGATGTCGTATGCGATTTGATTTTCTGACCTCAAGAGCATGGTAGGGAGTAGGATCGGGTGCTAAGGCATTATTTAGAGGGTTTGATGTTGTCATTCTCTGTCTAGAATAGAAAATGCCCTTGTATCTGCCTGATACTGACGATGGTACTTCTTCCTCATTCTGTGATCCCGATGTCCCAGTGTTCTCAAACATTTCTTCTTCTTGCTGCATACAATCTGGAGGACAGACTTCATTGGAACTAGCAAAAAGTTCTGAATTCAGCCAAGGATAGTAAACTTCAGTTGTGTTAGAGGACATATCCGTTTTGTCGGCTTTGTGATCAAAATTTTGCTCATCGAAGGTAACATTCTTTGAGATTCTGATGCGCCTGTTGGTTGGATTATAACACCTATATCCTTTGTAGTCGTCTGTGTATCCCACAAATCTACACTTTTGAGCCTTGTCTTGAAACTTGTTTCTCAGAGACTGGTCAATGTGCACATAACAAACACTTTCGAAGACACGCAAATCATGATAAGTGGGGTGAGCTCCAAAAAGACAATAATAAGGAGACTTATTTTCTAGACTTATTTTCTAGAACAATCATAGGCAGTCTATTTATCATATGTACGGCAGAATGGAAGGCTTCTATCCATAGAATGATGGGAAGGTTACTGTCATGAAGCATACTCATGGCACTTTCAACGAAATGCCTATGTTTTCGCTCAGCAATCCCATTTTGTTGAGGGGTGTGTGGACAGGACACCCTTCTTCCTATTCCGTTATTTTGAAGAAAAGAAATGAAGTCACTAAATGAGAACTCCCTACCTTCGTCACATTAAAAAAATTGGATGGACTCAGAGAATTGATTTCTTACTAAGGAAAGAAAATTTTGAAACAAAGAGAAAACTTTCGACTTATTTTTTATGAAATATATCCAGGTGTATCGAGAATAGCTATCAACAAAGATTAGGTGGTATTTGCTCCCAGATCCAGAGATAACTGGGGCGGGCCCCCATATATCAGAACAAATTATTTCAAAAGGTTTCGAAGATCTCTTATTAGTGGAATGAAAAGGCAATACATGACTTTTGCATAAAAGACAACTGGAACACTTTTGACTTTTCTCATCCCCATTAAGACTTTCTTTTAGAATGAGATTATTAGAGATAAGTTTCTTAATAAAATGACTCCCACAATGACCTAATCGACTATGCCATAAGAAAGGCTTATTACATTCAGAAATACTAAAAACATTTGCAGAAGAGAAGGAACACGACTCTAATGAAGACTTTGAATCTAGATGAGCAGGGCGGACGGACTGACATGGAGCTTCTTCAAAGACATACATATTGCCTCGTCTCTTTCCTTCAGCGAATGTTTCCCTCGTGCGTAGGTCATTGACCTGCACAGAGAAGGGAGTGAATTCAACTGAGGCATGATTATCATCAATAAGTTTGGAAACAGAGACAATATTTTTCTTGATGTTGGGAGCATGAAGGACATCAGAAAGTTCAAGAGTAGAGTGTGACATGAGAATGATAGTTTTTCCAACATGAGAAACAGGATGGTGGGATCCATCGCCAGTGACAATCTTGCTTTTGCCAAAATAAGGAATAGGATTAGAAAGTTTACCTACATCACCTGTCACGTGAGTTGTTGCTCCTGAGTCGACAAACCAGGTGCCTTGATCATTCTGCTTCAACTTCAATTCCGACAAGGCGGATATTAGCAGATCTTTAATCTCTCCACTATCTCTGATATTGGTGGACTTTCTTTTGGTTTCTGTTTGTGGAGCCTTTCCTTTATTTTTTGGATTGTGCCAACAATTCGCCTTGATATGCCCCCATTTTGTTACAAATGAAGCAAGTGGAGATGAGTCTTTGTCCTTATGCATGAGTCAACATATTTGGAGTGGGAAGCAAACCACATCCTCCGTGTCCACTTCGCCATTTCCCCCCTCGTCTTCGTCCTCGACCATAAGTCACTCCTGTGGCAAAAACTTCTTGGAAATTTGTAGGAACATGAGTTTCTTCAGAAAAACCTTTCAGAGTCATTTCATACTGAATTAATTTAGCTCATAACTCATCAAAGGTAGGAAGGGCAAGCAGACATAATAGTGAAGTGACGATCATATTATAGTCAGATCCCAATCCACTCAAAGTTTGTTGTACCATGTCATCCTATAACTGCAAGTTGGTCTATGATGGTCTTCATCTTGTTCAGATATTCCATGATGGTCATGGAATCTTTTCTCAACAACTAAAATTTTCTCTTGAGAAAAACCATCCTCGCCTGTGAAACCTGTGAATATGTCTGAACCAATCTCTCCCAGAGCTGTAGAGCTGTACAATTGTCAGCGATAGCAACAAGGACCTCTTGAGATAAGGTAGAAGTAATGTATACAACTACTGATTGATCTTTTCTTTCCCAGTTGAGGTATTCTGCATTCTTGACATACACAATTGAACTCGCCCCTTTATCATCTTTGTCTTCTCTCATAACAAACTCTGGCAGGACTAGAGTGGTTCCATCCAGGTGACCTAAGAGACCTTGGCTCCTTATAAAAGGGATGATTTGTCTTTTTCAAATCAAGAAGTTTGAGGTATTCAACTTTTCAGAAACGAGTTGATTGAGAAAGCTTGAAGAAAGACTCGATTGAGAAGAATAAGAATCCATGGAGAGAGAAAATTTAACAAGAGTATTCACAGAGTTTTCACTCTCCCCCCCCCGCCCCTTTTTTTTTGAAGCCTTAAAGCTGGAGGTCAGAGACTGTCAGATTTAGAAGAGAATCAGAACTGAGCTTTCCCTTACACTCTTGTAAGATTTGAGATTAACGTGCTGAAAATCCTTTTTACACGTTGAACTAAGTATTGATAGGCAAAAAAAAAAAGGAAGTTCCAACTGTGACAGCAACTTGGAAGAAACGTGAGAATCAGAGAAAAAAGAAATATCACACAGCAGAGACAAACACCGAGGAGAACTTGATATCCAGATCTGATGGTAGAGTTGCGTCAGATTTGGATACGCAGAGTAGATGCGAAGAGAAGATTGTGCAAAAAGGGACAGATCTGGTGCACCAGATCAGACAATGTCTGATGAAAACGAAAAAGGAATCGTAGTTCACGTGGGTTGTTATTGTGTTTCACGTGAATCGATTTCAGTGATTCACGTGAAACAGAGTTACCCTTTTTTTGCACAGTGCTTACGTGAACAGGATTCACGTAAAACTCAGACTCACGTGAATGCAGGCCCACGTGGGAAGGGAATATACCATAAATTTAGAAAAGAAATGGAGGGATGAGAGATAGCCGGAAGAAGAAGAAAAATGAAGAAGATGAAGACCTCAAACCTCTGGCCGTTGCACCTTTCGGAAGTCTCTTCAGCCCTTAGATGGATCTCTGCTCTGATACCATGTTAGAATCCCCTGTGGTACCTGTATTGAGAAAAGAGAGAGAGAGAACAGAAGAAAAAGAAGAAAAGTGGGTTGCGGCTGTCACGATTTCAACTAATGAAATCGTGACCTAAACTTTGTATTAATACATTTAAAAGAACAATGGATTCGGGTCTGGTGCAATGTCCAGACCCGAAAGAGATAAGATAAACCTATACATGAACCTCCTTAAACCTATACATAGCCCGAGTCCTAGTATCCAGACTGTACATACAATGGACCTGAGTCGGGTCCTAATATCACAAAATACACTTTTTCACTTTCTCTCCTCCAGGTAAAACTTCTTGGCTTTTGGATTCGGGTGTGTCTTTTCATATGTCCTCAAACATGTATTCTCTTTCCGAATATTCAAAAAGTATTTTCCCATCTTTTGTTTCTACTACGGATGGGACTTCTCTTGAAATTAAAGGTGTTGGGAATTTTGAAACTCAAAATTTTTTCATCCCTCGGACCATGGATGTGATATTAAATTTTCCTTCGATAAATGTTTAATACAGGATCGTCGGCCTGGGAAATTGATTGGAGAAGGCTCTAGGAAGGGAAAGTTATATTATATGGACTATCTTCAAGTTCCTAAAAATTCTTTTTGTAATGTTGTCCAACATAAGAATATAAATGTTTGGCACAAAAGACTTGGTCATCCCAATATCACCAAGTTATCTTATTTGCATTTTGCTAAAAAACTTTGTAAAGATATTTTCTCTTATAATGATTGTATTCTTGGAAAAATGAGAAGTATGCCTTTTGAACAAAGATCCATGTTTACTTCTAAACCTTTCGAAATTGTTCATTCGGATGTTTTGGGACCGGCACCTATTGTTTCAAAAAGAGGGTTTGCCTATTATGTGATTTTTGTGGATGATTTTTCAAGGTATTCTTGGATATATTTTCTTAGACATAAGCATGAAGTTTTTCATGCTTTAAATCATATCATGTGATGATTAAAAATCAATTTAATAGTGACTTAAAGATATTTAGAACTGATTCCGGAGGAGAGTATCTCTCAAATGAATTCAAAAAGTATCTTGTAGATAGTGGTATTGTTCATCAAAGGTCATGCCCTAAAACTCCTCAACAGAATGGGTTGGCCGAAAAGAAACATAGGCAAATCATTGAAACCATTCGAACTCTTCTCATAGCTCAAAATATTTCAAAATTTTTTTGGGCTGAAGCGGCTCTTGCATCTGTTTACCTTATCAATCGTTTACCATCTAGAAATTTGGGTACAATCTCTCCTTTTAAAACACTATATAAAAGGGAACCTGATTATAACAAATTACGAATTTTTAGTTGCAAATGTTTTGTTCTTACAGATAAGAATGACAATTTTTCACCTAAAGCTATTTCATGTGTCTTTCTTGGATATTCCGAGACTAAAAAAGGATTTCACTGTTACGATTCTAAAAATGATAAGTTATATGTTTCAAGAAATGTGATATTTTTGGAAAATGAGAGTGGCTTTAAAAAAAATGATTCTCACCACGAAAATGTTGACTATTCTTTCTTATTTGATCTATTATCTGGTAATGATGATATGTCTAGTGATGATGAAATATCAAATGATAATGAAATAGACACTAATGACTTCAACTCACCCAGTACTCAAGAAGATAGAACATCAAATGACCCAATAACCTATTCTCGTAGAGATAAAAATACTTTTAGAAGTACAATTGAGCAATATAGCCTGGTATGACAGATTTAACAATGTTATGTTAGAAAATGAATTCTCTTCCTGTTATACTGATACTGCATTCTTTATCAGAAAATACGATGCAGGTATTATGATATTATTGTTATATGTTGATGATATGTTAATAACAGGTGATGATGTCAAAGGAGTCAAGGATATCAAATCCGTTTTGACTTCGAAATTTGAAATATCAGACTTAGGGTTTCTGACATATTTCTTGGGAATTGAGGTTGCTTACTCCTAATATAGTTATTTTCTATCTCAAACTAAACTTACTTGTGAGATTATTAACAAGCCAGGAATCTCAGATGACAAAATTTGCAAAACTCCTGAAATAGTGGGCTCAAAAATAAAGATCGATTATGGGATTCCTCTAACTGATCCTACTCCTTACAAACAACTGATAATGTATCTTAGCATCACTCGGCCTGATTTGTCACATGCGATCCATATTGACAGTCAGTTTCAATATGCTCCCACAATAATTCACATGAGTGTCGTTCTTCGCATCATCAGATACTTAAAGGGAAATGCAAATAAGGGAGTATTTTTGTCTTTATCTTTTGAATTAAAGTTAATTGCATATATTGATTCTGATTGGGGAGGTGACCCCAATAACTGTCACGCCACCACTGGTTTCTGTGTTTTCTTAAGTGAATCGTTTGTCTCTTGAAAGTGCAAGAAACAACAAAAGGTCTCTTTGTCCTCCACTGAAGCCGAATATAGAGCCATGGCATCCACAACCATGAAAATTGTATGGATTCAGCGTCTTCTAGAAGATATGGGAGTCTGTATTAAAGAGCCAACAATGTTATGCTGCGATAATAAAAGTGCAATATATATTGCCAAGAATCACACTTTTCATGAGCGCACGAAGCATATTGAGATGGACTGTCATTATGTCAGGGAAGAATACTTGAAGAAGGTTATTGATCTTCCATACGTGAATTCTGAGTACCAACTGGCTGATTTCTTCACTAAGGCACTTTGTTTGCCAAGATTTCATTTCCTCCTTGGCAAACTTGCGGTCATCACACCGTAAATTTGAGGGAGGGTGTTAAAATATAATCCTTAAATCTCGTCTCTCTCTCTCTCTCTCTCTCTCTCTCTCTCTCTCTCTCTCTATATATATATATATATATATATATATATATATATATATATATATATATATATATATATATATATATATATATATATATATATCTTCCATTACCCAAAAAGGGTATTTCTATAATTTCCCAATTTTACGCATATTTCATTTGAAATATGTTTGTATTTTTTATTTTTATTCTTTTTCTTTTTTTATGTTTTATTTTTCTTGGTTTGCGCCACCTAGAGGGGGCCCCAATAGAGTCGTTGTGTGACCGTTGGGGGCTCCCAACGACTCCTTTGGGAGCCCCCCTTGTGGCTCCTTTTGATGTATTTAAATAGGGGTGTTTCCCCTTGTAATTTCACAAAAACTTGGGAGCTCAAGCTCTTCCTATTTTCTAATATATTGTGGCATTTCATGCCTTTGTGCATGTTTGCATTGTTGTATGCCTTTGTGCATATTTGTTCAAGTGATTTTTGAGTGACTTTAACTCGCTAAATGTCCATTGGCTGCTTTACAATTGACTTATTGCACCAGTTTACCAACTTAGAGGACTTGATTAAATACAGGAAAATCAATGACTCGTACTACTGGTTTCCACTGGATTAGCTATTAACGCAAACCACTCAAACAGGAAACAAGAGAGCATTTGCATCAGTTCAATGACTGATGATCAATGAAAGCTCACATTTAGCCTGCAGGATCTGTAATGATACTGCAATGCATAAAAATGCAATTGAAGAGAAGTTATGGGACAAACATGGCACCAAATAAGGGTTGAATATATTTCAAAAACATACAGGTTTCAAGAATCCACTTAGGGATAAGAAGAAAAGATCAAACACAATTATTTGATGATCATTCGTACCTGAACTTAAAAGTTGGTCTAAAAGGTGCTGGTAGATCTAAGACAGATCTCAGGCTGTATGGATCCATAGCCAGCCTTATTTCCAAAACCACTGCATAAGTACGGAACCATGTATAACCACTCCAAATGAAATCAAATGTGATCTAAGTATAACAAAATATCTTTGTAACAATAAACATCATTTCATTTATTCAAATGCCTGAAGAGAGAAATTTCCTAATCAGATTTGGGAGGAAAATCATGCATAAGACGCGCATTTAACAAGATCAGGTAAGAAAATCGTTACCGGGTATGAGATCACAAACCGATGCAGGTAACTTTACGTGTAGACCAGTGGGTTACCTTTTCCTTATTGCACGTCTTCAATTTTTCTACATGAACCAGAAGACAGTGAGATCAGGCTATAAAAATCTCAAAGGACGTAAATCTCACAAATTAAACTCGTAATTTCACCAAGAAATATACAAACACTAACTGATTCTGAGAAATTTTATGAGTAATCAAAGAGATACTTTAGAAGGATCATAAGAACTCTATTAAAGGCCAGATCACAAAATAAACTGATTCGAATTCACATACTGATCAGAAATTACATTTTGGATCTTGAATTTACCAATAACTTGTATCGGAAGCAATCTACTCTACAAGACAGCACAAATTAAAATTTTCCAGGTCAATATCGACAAACTTATCACTTCTAACCCCTAAGAATGAGTGTTAGGAGCTAATATTAAGTTGAATCTAAGTTTTCCCAGGAGATTTCCACCGTGATTTACGAAGTTTTGCAAAATTTGTGATCAGAAGGGAGAAAAAAGGTAATTTACTCGTTTTCCCCATGGAAGAGATGATGCATTTTCAGAAACGTACATTTAGCGTAAAGAAGTAGTTCCCTCTGTTCCAAACTGAGATGCGTTAGGCTCGGAGAGGAGAGAACGAGGATGAGAGAGAGGAATGAAGCGGGAAGCATTATATAAGGGTGCTGCAGGTGACGATTGGCGCGCACACTATGAACCCCGTGTGTGCAATTGGATCGGGTTTGTTCAGATATCCGACCCGAATATGATACCTTACCCTCGGTGCTAGATCCAAAAATCAGATCCAAATACGTTACCGTGTTGGATTGTTGAATAATATCAAAATTTTCTGTCAAAAACATACAAATGAGTTTATTTTTTCAATTTATTTTATTTTTTTTATGTTTTTCATGAAACTAACCTTACACGTCCAGGTCAATAGGAATCAGCTCTTAGAACATCCGATTAGGACACATAGTCATGATGATTTTATGAGTTAAAAAATCAACAGCCTACAATACAATGTGTGATATTTTATCGACACATAAAATCTTGTTTTTTCATTGAAAAAACATGAGCCGGTTCCTAACATTTGGACTATGCTGAATCCATCCATAAAGTCGGATTGGGTCAACACGAACCGCACGTATGATTTCCAGTTCATTCGGACCCGTGCATATTTCTTATATGCTTCTTTTTTAGCATTTTATGATTAATAATTACATGTATATATAGTATTTTCTCTCTTTTTTTTTGTTGGTTGTAAGTGTGCATTTTTATTGACTTTTTGCTATCTTCCCTAAGTAGTTTTGTGATTATTGAGAACTTCTTGTTTGGTTGCATAGTACTTATCTTGAACTTTTCATTATGTGGTATGAGAGCCATTAGCCCCCCTTTGATCCATCTTGTGTCTCTTTTTGTGCGAAGCTCGTAGCCCATGGTATAAAGTTCTTCACCTTCTCTCATTGCTCGTGGCTTACTGCAAAGCTCTTTCCCTCTTTTTTCTCTTATCAGGACTAAGAAGGGATTTATAACCATCCTCTCCTTCAAGTTCAATAGCTCTAATTGTTTCACATTCTCCACTTAGTTCCACGTTCAACCCCAAACCCCTCTCTCTCTCTCATATATATATATATATATATATATATATATATATAATGTTTTCTTCGTGTTTTTATGTGGTTTTCTTTGGTGAAAGTTTATAGAGAATTTGTATGTACAATTATTTTGGTTTTTCTTTTTTGTGGCTATCACTTTGGTGGTTGGTTCTTAATCTTTTTTCTGGTTTTTGTTCATATATTGTTGGTACCTTTTGTTATGGTGGATGATGTGAAAAAACATATTTGTTTTTTTAGTTTATAATTTGGGGCATTTTTTTATTTTTTATAAAGGTGGTGACGATTAGAACATCCGATTATGACACATAGTCATGATATTTTATCGACACATAAAATCTTGTTTTTTCATTGAAAAAACATGAGCATGTTCCTAACATATGGATCAATCCTGTTTTTTCATTGAAAAACATGAGCCGGTTCCTAACATTTGGACTATGTTGAATCCATCCATGAAGTCGGATTGGGTCAACACGACCCGCACATATGATTTTCAGTTCATTCGGACCCGTGCATATTTCTTATATGCTTCTTTTTTAGCATTTTATGATTAATAATTATATGTATATATAGTGTTTTATCTCTTTTTTTTTGTTGGTTGTAAGTGTGCATCTTTAGTGGCTTTTTGCTATCTTCCCTAGGTGGTTTTGTGATTATTGGGAACTTCTTGTTTGGTTGCATAGTACTTATCTCGAACTTATTCATTATATGATCCATCTTATAATATCGTGTATTTTAGTACTTAGTCATTTTATAATTTTGACGAAAATTTAGCTAAGTTTGGGAGAAAAATTATTCAAGGCTTGATTTTTAGACTGATGCATTTGAGTCTGGGCTTAACCCAGGTCTCATCGACAAGATCGAGGCGAGCCAATCGAAACGTGGGAAAGAGTTGTAAAATTGACCTTTAAATTCGAGCAAAATTCATGTTATTTTTAGACTAAATCCAGAATTTGGTATTCGTGTAATATATCATTGGATGTGTTTCAAAATTTTGAGCACAACGATATTTTGTTTTCCTAAATTCGAGTTCTGGTTTGCCCGAAAATCATATTTTTTTAAAAATTTAGCAATTTATCAAAATGGATCCGGAGTTGGATCAAAGGCCTAGGATCCAATTTTTTATAGATTTTGGTTCTATTTAGGTCATAATTAAATCTGGATTTGATCCAAATCTTGCTCCAATTTTTGTTTTGGGTATGGATTTGGATCCTGGATTCTGATCTGGATCTAAATTCAAGCCTCACATTTTTTCAGCTTTAAATTGAATATAAAGCTTTATTTTGAGATTAAATAAGGTTAGGGAGCCTTTTGGGTTAATTTGGTTATTTTTTGGTACCTTTAGATAATTTTTATTTAATTAACACTTAATACTTAATACTTAATCATTAATTAATTAATGTTAATTACAGATTTTTATTTTAGAGATGAGTGGGACTCCTTAAAAAAGCCCTTATACTTACTTAAAGAGAGTTTTAAAAGGGTTGGGAGAGTTAAAAAAATAACAAATGTCGAAAAGTCAACATTTGGTAAAGTTTCAAAAAATTAGGAAACAAAGAGAGAGAGTTTCTATTATTTTGGAAACTTTCTTAGAGAGCTAGAGAAAAAGGAGGGGGGGGGGGGGGTCACCCCCTCTCCCATTTAATATACACAAAAGAAAAAGAGAGAGAGAGAGAGAGAAAAGGGAAAAGAGAAGAAAGAGGGAAATATGAGAGACAAAGAGAGAGAGAGAGAAAGGGAAGGAGAGAAAAGAGAGGAAGGAGGAAGAAGAAAATCTTCTTCTCCAACCATCCAACCTTTGATCCACCATTATTTTTTTTTTCCTGTGATTCAAGCAAAGGTACGGGTCTCCTCTTTTGAATCAAGTGAGAGAACGAATATTGATTGAATTCAATGTAATCTTTTGGTGGAAATTTCATGATTAAAGAGAGAATCTAGATGTTCACTCTAGAAAACATTTCATGTATGTGTGTTTTGATCATTTCCACCTTTACAAAATGGTAAATTTTTGTTTATGTGAAAACAAAATTTTCATTGTTAATAAAAATATGATTTTCGTGTTCGTTTTCGATAAAGATCACTTTTCATGGATTGGTCCTTGATTATTTTATCTTTTCAAAATAAATTTTTGTGTACGTGGTTTTCATCCTTAAACAAAATTTAATTCATGGTAATGATGGATTGATATATGGGTTGCTTTTGTACTAGTGTTGACCTCCATGAACAGTCCATCGTATGAGCCGTTGAAGGCATGTATTGTTGTGAGAAAAGGAAAAGAAAATATATATGTTTATGCATGTATACTTTAGCAATAATTTGTATAAGCAATTCATGAGGCAACACATGATTAGTTTTTGACCATGACATGCATATGTATTTCACAGTGACTCAAGGATTCATGAAGAACGTCATAAGCATGACCTCTCTATTTATTTATTTTACATGTATATGATTGTGCGTGTGTACGCATTTTTGGGCCATGGAATATATTATGCACACACACACACACACCCTTGATTGGAAATTTTTGCATATGCATATATTCGAAAGCCTGAAAAATATATATATGTAAGTATATGTCAGTGCAGGAACCAACCCATGGCGACTAGCAGCCCGGTTGGGCATGGCCAAGTCTGGCAACCCTCGTAAGGTGCTGTCTGACTGGGCTGGCCGATCGCAAGCCTTGTTGGCCCTGCTTGGTTCAGCAAAACCGAGCCCAACAGGTCTGTTCTGACAGGCTTGCTGGGCAGCAGGTTGACTTCTGTAGTGAAAAAAGGGGGTGTTTAAATAAAAAGTTTAAGTGCTTTAAAAAAGAACATATGGGGCTGTCAGCAACGCCCTGACAGCACTCACACAGGCTCGGACTGGACTGTGTAAGGGCTGACCCGGCCAGCTCGGCTTGGCAAGGGTCTGCCAGACCCAGCCCGGTTCTTGGGAAGGGCTGGGACAGGCCTGGCAGTCTACTACCAGGCCCTATCTGGGGCTAAACTGACCCGACCCAGCTGAATAAGGTTAGCTGGGCCTATTTGAAACCTCCAGACGGTTGGGTCAGCTGGGTGTAAGTTATGAATATATATATATACACACACACACATGAGTTGTGAATATTCAATTTTCTAGATTTCACCTATTGTAAATGTTTCAGCCACGAGCATGCTAGAGTGTGACTTCGCACGCTTAGGATTGAAAGATTTTGTGTGATTAATACTCAAAAGCATTGTTATTTGCAGGTATATCTTGTGAGTAGGTGCAAGTCTTGAATTTCAGATTTATGTTGCATATGTGTAATTGCATAAGTATTCACATGTTCAAAGTGAATACATGCATTAAATGGAATCATGCTTTTGACCTGAATTTGGGTATCAAATGAAGAGGTGTACACAATGAAAATATGCAGATGACATAATTATGTACAATGAATGGAACCATGCAGTTGACAAAAAACTATGCACTTGCCTCTTGCACATAAATTAAATAGAAACATGCTTGTGAATATCCTTGTTTCATGTGCATCGTTAAAAATGACATACATAAATGTGCATTTGGAAAGCATGTGATTTATTTCATATATGACATGTTATGATTTTTGCATATGATGCATCGATGATCGAAATGAATCATCGTGGGCCTCGAGCTGTGGTTTGCTCCCTCTTTATTTACTTTTAAATGCATCGCAAAGATCACATTTATTTTTATTGCACAGTATTGCACTGTTCTATGTGTTTCCACGGGCAAGAGTCTCGTGATGGTTCTCGCAGGGGTAGATGCGAGCTTTTGCCTTTGCTTTTGCATGCTGAATTGCAAAACTCTATAATTGGCTTTTAATAAAAGATAATGAATAAGAACAGTATAATACACGTCCTGGAATCTCTCATCGAAAGAATGAGAATCTTAAAGATTCGGTTTTGGGGGACCACGATGATACAAAAACTTTGTGTGTGCTATTGTTACCCTTGAACCCGATATTGAGGTTCTTTCTCCTGGTCACAACTTTAGGGAGAGTTTGCCACTTGACCTGGGGGTGGTGTGTATACACAGTTATTGTTTTGGTATACCAAGAAAGTAACACTTGTAGGCATGGAGGGTTCCTAGTGTCCCGACATTAGATGTGGAGGTTTAATGTTTCGAAAGTGATTCAGTCAAGGGCTAAAATTGGAACCCAGTAATAAAATACAACTTGTGTGCTAAGTTACTCTGAAAATCTTACTTAACTTCAGAAAATTTTACCCGTTTAGAGTATCCGTGAGCAAAGAAAATTAAAAAGAGGAACTTAAATTATATGCATTTAATAGGGCATGCATATGAAAAAGGGAAAACTTTAATGAAAGATAATAAAGTATTCATGCATTGCACCTAAATTATGCATATTTCTGTTGTCCATTAGATCATGCATATTTGCTTGTTTTCTTAACTGTTAAATATTGATGAATGTATAATTTATTCCCTAAAGCATGTTAAATGTCTTGCTTACTTAATTTGTGATCCCTGTTATTGATTAACGTTCCTTCATACTTAATAAATGTTCTTTGTTGCATAAATGCTTAATTGAATTGCGTAATTGTCATAATTGTATTCCTCTGAATTATTGCATGAAATCTTATCTGTATTTTTTATGCTCATTTATTTCATTAGAGGGATTCGTAAGCAGAATTCTTCTGATTTCTAACACTTTTTTTGTAATTTTTTGCAGCCGGAGGAGATCAGTAAAGTGACTAGTCTTTAGGAGAGCTATGAGTGTCACGCTTTTGCTAGACAGTTCACTGAGGGACAGTATGGCTCGGTCTTCTTATTTTTTTATTTTTTACATTTAGTGGTTACTGCACTCTGAATTTTTTTTATGCAGTTGTCTCATGACTATTATTAATTATTCAATAAAAGTTTTGTTTGGATTGGTATAGATGATAAGTGTAAGCTCTGTTGTGGTTGGTTGTTTTATCCAATTGGGAGTGAAACTATAAAAACCCTGAGTTTTGGGGAAGATTTTTGCAATGGTTTAAAAAAAATCCGCATTTTCAAGGGGTACGAGTTGAGGTCATTACACACATTGTCTCTCTTTTTGTGCGAAGAAGAAAACAAAATGTGGTAGGAGTGAAGTTCTAACCATCTCCCTTACATACGGTGGAGACTAAGAAGGGGCATACTATAATAAAAAGATCACCAAATGCCATGTAAGTAAGATATTGACTTTTTTGAAAAAAATATATTAGTTTAATTGTTTTTAGTTTAGCAAATTAAGGGTTGATGTTTAAGTAGGGAAGCTTTCGTGTCCTTGATAGAATCATATTCCATTTTACCATATTTGTTGGGCATTAGATATAAGGAAAAGTGGGTTTTGTTACCATTTTTTATCTTTTTCAAAGTTATATATGTTCATTTTGATTATCTTATTGGATTTTTTTATTATATTAGTTTATGATATTTTACTATGGTAAATTTGATTGTTATCCTTTATTAAACGTTAAACTTCCCACATGCTACATTTTTAGGAGTAAAAGAAAAAAAGAAAATGAAAACGTGAAGAGAGAAGAAGAGGAAATTGAAAGTTAACATTTAAAAGATAAAAAAGAAAAGAAAAAGGAAAGAAAACATAACATTAAGTAAATAAATAAGAATTTTAAAGCTTGTCATATTGGAATTTGCAACCATATCTTTATATGCAAGGACATGTTGGAACCTTTTCTGTCAACTGTTGTAATTATGTGGCAACTACATTCTAAGCACCATTTGAATACATCTTCGTATATAGTTTACATGTTTTTTTTTTCTTTAGTCATGCTCTTTTAACTCTAATATGTTTCTTTTTTTTTTCTTTTAAAGTGGTAACTAAATCAACTTTTTTTTATTTTTTCTTATTGTTCTTTCTCTTTAGATCTACAGCCAAGTAAGATAAGTTAATTTTTGTGTAGTGGTATTTATTTGCTTAAATTGAAAACATAGCCGTATATAAAAGGGATTTATTTTCTTTAGGTTTGTGTTTCAAACTAAAATAATAATGAACAATGTGTTTTGAAATACATGTCCATTTATTCATATTACTTATCAAAAAAACCTACTATAAGCATAATTAATGTAATCCCATTCACATTGAGGGGCCTTTATGATTTATTTTAAATATATATTAAGCTATAAGAAAAGGGTATTTATTTTCTTTAATTTTTTGGTTGGGTATTTTGATTAAAATAATGTATAATGTTTTTAAATATATACATGTTTTTATTTGTTTGTTATAAAAAATATTAATATAAACATAGTTGATTTAAGCCCAACCGTTAAATATCTAGTTCTTTATAAGAAAAGATTTGCACTATCAAAAAAGAAGATAAAAGCACGAGATTCCTTTGACACTATCCTTTTTGTGGAAGGACTTAGCCTTTCTCAAGAAGAAGGTACGCATTGGGATACATCTCGCAGATGAGGTAGGCTGCAGTCCTGTTGCCGCTTGATGGAGGGAGGAGGAGACGATCTTGAACCGTTAGTTGGCGCATCTTTGTTTTCTTCATGGTGGTCCTATCTATGACTACAAGGTGTTTCTCGGTTTCAGGGGAGAAGACACCAGGAGGGGCTTCACGGGCCATCTCCATCATGCCCTAAAAGAGACAGGCATAAGGGCGTTTATGGACTTGGAGGATTTGGGTAACGGTTAAAGAATTGGCAACCTATGGGAATGTATTGATCAATCGGCGGTCTTTGTGTCCATCTTCTCTCAGAACTACGCGGAATCGAGGTGGTGTCTTGTGGAGATCACAAAGATGATCGAGACTGGGAGGCCTATCCTTCCTGTATTCTATGATGTTGATCCGTCAGTTGTATGACATCAACATGCCCCCCTCGAGGAATCGTTTTGACAACACGAACGCACTATGGATTCAGACGGTTCAGGAATGGAGATCTACGTTAAGAAAAACATCCAAAATCTCAGGGTTTCATCTTCAGTGGGGCACATATGGGTATGTCACCATAAACCTCCCTCTCTCTCTCTCTCTCTCAAGGTCTCCGAATCCTTGGTTTTCTGTTCTTATTTTTCACTTTCTTTGCTTACTAGTTTCCACATTTTTCCTTCTAGTTACTAGCATTTCTTCCTTCTGGCAGGAACAAAGCAGAACTTATTGGCTTTATAGTTGAAAGAATTCAAACTCTTCTACGGAAGAACCTTTTCCATATGCCCAAATTCTCTGTTGGATTGGACTCTCACATAGATAATGTGATGAAGCTATTGGAAGTCCAAAAGGAGGATGTGCTAATGATAGGAATTTGTGGTATTGGTGGAGTCAGAAAGACTATCCTTGCTAAGACTATCTTTAACAAAATCCCTCAATGCTTTGAATCTAGTTCCTTTATTTTGAATATCAGTGAAGCATCCAAACAAGATGAGGGCTTGTCTCCTTGCAAAATGAACTCCTTTCTGGCATTTCCAGGGATAATAAAGCCAATATACATGACACCTGGGAAGGAATCAACTTGATTAGACACCATCTACGACATAAGGCAATTTTTCTTGTTCTTGATGTGTGTCAATGATTCTAAGCAGCTTGATGCACTGGCGCTAAGCAAAGATTGGTTTTGTGGTGGAAGTAGGATAATTCTCACTACAAGTGATGAGAGTGTACCTAAGGATCAAGTGAACAAGATTTACCAAATGGAAGCGTTAGGTTTTCATGAATCATTACAGCTCTTCAGCAATCATGATTTTGGGAGGGATATACTGATTAATGGATTTGCTAAGTTATCTAAAGAAGTGATATCAGTCACAGGCAGACTACCCTTGGCCCTTAAAGCATTCGGGACATCATTTTCTGTTGTAAAAATCCCTGATGAATGGCAAGAGTTGCTGGACAAGTTGAATAAGGATCAACATAAGGATATTCATCAAAGTTTGAGAAGAACTTTCGATGCTTTGGACCACTTTGAAAGGAATGTATTTTTGGATATTACATGTTATTTTGTTGGAAAGGCCAAGGAAAATGGGATTTACGTGTGGATCGATTGTGGCTTTCATGATGACAGAGTAATCAATGTCTTGATGCACAACTTTCTTATTAAGATCCAAGAAGATAGTGAGTTCGAAATGCACCCTCAACTTCAAGCCATGGCCTGGAAGATCATTCGAGATGAGGCACCCAGTAGGTTTTGGGATGATGATGAACTAATGGAAGTATTGCAAAATTTTCAGGTAAGATCAGAAATTTCACTTGGTACACTCTTCTATTTTTTATGATGATAAAACAAAATCGACCATGGAAGTGTTCATCTCCAACTCAAGGATTGAGAAAAATATGATCATTCTAGCTTGGAGGAGGCTTTAGATCTTTTCCGTTTATTACATGGGGCAACTAACACCTGGTTGGGAGACCTGTTGTGCTGGAAAGTCCTGCTAAACTATGACCGCATTATTTGACAACTTAAAATCCCAGGTACTTGCCTTGCTCATCAGATAGCCTGCCACTTCCGCTTTGTAGCAAGGGACATGCACTACGGGTATGGAACTCTCAAAGTCCTTTGTGGAGAAATTGGTATTTGATTACTGCTGCAATCTGAATAAAGTCGATGATTCCATTGGGATTTTAAATCGTTTGGTAATTCTGAATTTGAAAGTTTGACAAAGGCTGACAGAATTGCCACACTATATTACAACAGAGTTCGCTTAAGATCCTTATCCTCTCTAATTGCTCAAAACTTCATGCCGTACCAGCACAATTGAGTGTCAAGGAGCTTGTGTTTGATTCTACACTCATGAGAAACCTGCCTTTTTCCATCGGAAGAGACCGCGTGAGGATGGAACATTTGCCATTGAGTATGTGTCATTTAAGCTCAGTTGAAATCCTTGACCTCTCTTATTGCTCAGAACTCTCCACTTTGCCAGAATGGTTGGGGTCATGGAATCTTTAAGGGAGCTTGTACTTGATTCTATAGCCATAGAAAACATACCTGAATTTGTTGGAGACCTTAAGAACCTCAATTGGTTGTCTATGGGTGGTTGCAGCATGGTCTTGAAAGTTGAAATTGCCAGATAGTATAAGGAGATTAAGTTCTCTTGAGATCCTTAACCTCTCTGGTTGCCATAAAATTTCCACTTTACTAGAAAGGTTGTCTGATTCAATAGAAACTTAAAGAACCTACAGAAGTTGCTTTTGAATAAATGCCCTATAATCATGAAATTGCCTGACAGTATATGCCATTTGAGTTCTCTCCAAATACTTAACCTCTGTGGTTGTCCAGACCTCCACTTTACTAGATAAGTTAGGTGATATCAAATCATTGATAGAGCTTATCCTTGACAACACTCTCAGATATACCTGAATCCATATCACACCTAAAGAATCTGCAAAAGTTATCACTTATCAGCTGCCAGATCCATAAATTGCTAGAGTATCTGCAGATTGAGTTCTTTGGAAATCCTCAATGTCTCTAGCTACATTGAACTTTCTTCTTTACCAGAGTGGTTAGGTGACTTGACATCTTTTAGGGCTTGTTTGATGGCACATCCTAAAGATGCAGTTTTGCCGTGTCCATTTTTCACTATAATTTTTGTTCAACCCCCCTCTTATGGTGAGAACGGGGATGTGGGAGAACCTTTTTCAAAAAAAAAATCGGGGGGAGAGGGGTCCCCTGACTCTCTTATTTCTGTTTCACTCCTCTCTCTCTCTCTCTCCCTCTCTCTCTTGGCCAGGCTGCAGGACCGTGAGGCCAACGGGGATGAGGCGGTGTAGGAGGTCACCAGTGCTGATGTTGAGGCCGGTGGCAAGGGCCTCTTCTTCGTTCCTCTCTCTCTCTCCCCCCCTTCTTTGTTCCTCTCTCTCTCTGCCCATTCTTCTTCGTTCCTCTTCTTGTTTTTCATTCTTTGTTGTTTTTCTTTTTCTTAGGGCATTTTTAGGTGTGTTTTTCATTAATTAGTGTTTTTTCTTTTATTTCCATTGATTAGAGTTTTTTTCTTTGATTTGCATTGATTAGGGTTTTTTATTTTGATTTTTATTGATTAGGGCTTTGAATCAAATTTTTTAAATTGGGATTTTTTATAGTTAATTTGATTAAGGTTTTCTTTGATTTGATTAGAGTTTTTATTTTTATTTTCTATGATTAGGGGTTTGAATTAATGTTTTTAATTAAAGCTTTTTATAATTGATTTGATTAGGGTTTTCATGTATTTGATTAAGGCTGATTTTTTTAATTTTCTTGGATTAGGGTTTGAATTAAGGTTTTTTATTTAATTTTATGGCTTTTTTTTTATAGTTTATAGTTTTTTTGTTTATTTATGATTTATTTTCTTGCATTTTAAAGTTTTATGATTTAATAGGGTTTGATAATTTGATTTTAGGGTTTGATATTTTTATGATAAACTTTTATAATTAGATGTAATATGACATTGATTAAATCATTTATTTATCAAAAAATATGAATTCTTATTTTTTCTTAAATTATTCAAATTTTAAATATTTTTTAGTTTTTAGATCCAATTTAAGATCCATATCTCGAGATAAAATCCATAATGTGTTTGTTAAAACACTCATATGGTTGGGCGGATTGAGTCAAAAGATCTAAAACTAAGTTATTCGACCCATTATTCGTATATGTTCACGTTGTCCGCATATAACGTAAAACAAATGTTGGACACAAGGAGCACAACTTCTTGTACAGCCGAAACAAATGTTGGCCTTAGTACGATTGTTATAGAAGAGACATAACTCATATGTTCGTTCATTTTGTTCAATCTTCAACGAGCCATCAAACAAGCCCTGAAGGAGCATGTCTTTGATAATATTTCAATAGAAAGTGTACTTGATTTTATAAAGAAATTGAAGAACATGTGCAAATTGTCTTCAATTGGTTGCGAGGCGATCCAGAAACTGCCAAATGGCATATGTAGTTTGAGTTTTCTTGAAATCTTCAATGCCTTTGGCTATTTTGAAGTTACAAATGTGTCATTCGGTCGGTGGCAAATTCACATGCCCACCCTGACTTGGAAAAGTCCCCCAAGGGGTATCGGGTCTTGTGGGCACATGCATTAGAGGTGCGTTCCCAACCCGGGCCCAACCAAAAACCAGAGCATGATGTGTGTCCACCCCCTTACCCCACCTCTCATTCTCTCTATTGTATTGCAATTCATTCCTCTTGACCCCGATCCCACCTCTCTCTTAAAACGCCGCTAGACAAGTGGATGGCTCTGGCCATTCACCGTTCGGAGGACACTGCAGAGATCCTCTCTCTCTAAAATTTTGCTTAGGCCATGATCAGACAAGTTGCCTGTGCCGGTGGCTTGAGTGTGTGACTGTGTTGAGCCATTTGTTTTTCTAGCACGTTGAACGACTAGACTTCTTCTTGTGCCTTCTTTAGGGTTAGGGATTTTTGTCATTTTTTTAAATTGGCATTTGATTAGTTTTTTTATTTAGTTTTTTTAATTAGCATATAAAATTAATAATGATGTTTGTTAAGAAGGACTTAGGTTATTTATTTATTTATTTTTAAATAGTTGCAAATCAATAAATAGGTTTTAGGACCGTTTATGTTTTTCTTTTCATTTAGCATTGAGGTTTTTTTAATAAGATATATATTTATTAGTTATTTCTATATTTTTCTTTGATCAACATTAGACATGATACCATATGTTTGATTTTAGTCAAAATTTATGAGCTTTGTTATTTTTTTTTGTTTCAATTAGCCTATTTATGAAATTATGAATGATATTTGTTAGGATTGAGGGTTTTTACTTAGTTTTTTTGAATAACATGAATATTTAATTAGATTTTAGGATTTTTTCAATTAGCATGTGTGCGTGTGATTTAGGTTTTTTATTTACTTTTCAATTTTTAAATAACATGAACCACAATAAACTTGAGCATGATTCTACATGCTTAATTTTAGTTAGAAACTTAAAATTTTAGGGTTTTTTTTCAATTTGCATATACATAGGAATAATGTTTGTTTAGGATTTAGGGTTTTTACTTAGTTTTTTTTTTAAATAGCATGAACCATGAATATTTCATTAGGTTTTAGGATTTTTTGCATTTTTTTTCAATTAGCATTCAGGTATACTTCTTTGTTTTTTCTTTTCAGTCAACATTAAACTTGATTCCACGTGCTTGATTTTAGTTATATTTAGAATTTTAGGGTTTTTTTAATTATTATATATGAATGATATTTGTTAGGATTTAGGTTTTATATTTATTTATTTTTAATAACATAAATATTTAATTAAAATTTAGCTTTTTTTGCATTTTTTTCCTTTTTAGTGAGCATTTGTGCCCACCCTAGGCTGCATGAAATATTTAACAGAGCTTGTACTTGATCGCGCTTCCATATAGCACTTGCCTGACTCTGCATCGGAGGTAAAGGGCCTTCGGTTGTTATCTTTAGAAGGCTGCCACTGCATCCAGGAGCTGCCATACGGTTTAAGTGGATTGAATTCTCTTGAAATCCTAAACCTCCCTGACTGCAAGAATCTTTCAACCATACCAAATTCGTTGGGTCTTTCAATATTTAGAGGAGCTTATCCTTGACTCCACCCCCATACAAAGTGTAACTGATTCTGTGGGGAGCTTGCATAAACTTCGTCAATTGTCCTTGAAAGGTTGCAACAAGATCAAGGAACTGCCAACATACCTATGTCGATTGAGTTCTCTTCAAACTCTCAACCTTTCCGGTTGCTCAAAACTTTCTGCTTTACCAGAACAGTTTGGTGATATGGGATCTCTGAGGGAGCTTATCCTTGATTGCTGCACTTCAACAAATTTGTACCTGATTCTGTGTCACTTTTAGAGAATCTCAGATAGCTGTCACTAAAAGACTGCTCGTCACTGAGATCTATACCGGATTCAGTCATAGGAATAAAAGTGCTTGTATTAGATGATACGTTTGTATCATCCCACTTTAGAGTAAAGATTTTACGCACCTTAGTTACTTTAGAGCTATTTTTCATATTTGTTTGGTGCCTAAACTGTTTCATCATGTATCGAACTTGGTAGCCACAATAGCCCACTAAGGACAATGGCTGATTGCACAGGATCAGGTAAGGCCACAGAGTGGGAAGTGTTGCGTGGAGATGGAAAACAGAGAAGATAGTGCAGGGTGCCATCCTGGCCCTTGCAGATCATGGCCTTGACATACTGTTCCCTCTCAGATGGGCCTTTATCGTCAGAGCGTCATCACTCCAAGCCGGACGTTCTTCTTCAAAGTTAGTGGAAGACATACTCAGATAATTGGGTCTTGAACTTCTCTGGTTCCTTAATTTCCAAGACAACAAGAACTTG
This sequence comes from Nuphar pumila, assembly GCF_984573655.1. NCBI lineage: Eukaryota > Viridiplantae > Streptophyta > Magnoliopsida > Nymphaeales > Nymphaeaceae > Nuphar > Nuphar pumila. The sequence goes on from NC_143258.1 coordinate 84,177,622, forward strand.
CACAAAGAACAGGATTCTGATGAGATGCTAAATGGATAAAGGCACTGAGAGACGCAAGTAAGGCTCTGGGTAACCCACGCCCCCCCCCCCTCTCTCTCTCTGACATACTGCACACCCACACCAGACGTAAAGTAGATTCGATGAAGTCTGGACACCTTTGGATTACAGATAGGAACCATTTTATCCAATGTTGAACACGGCACTGGACCACATGACCACGGGGATTGCTCGGTGAGCAGATAAGGCACAAGGAACCTCTGACAGAAAACTGTACAAGGCATTTGGGATGCCATCTATTGAACGGCACCGAAATGTACCAAAATCTTTTTGTTTTGGACTTCAATGTGAGGTCCGATCAGGTGATACGTCAAAACACATTTTTTTTTTTAGCGTTTTGTAACCATCACCATTAATAGTCTTTCATCATCGTACAAACAGTGGAGCCCACCGGAAAAGCTGATATCATCATTACACAAAATTGAAGCCCATGGACGGTGATGATTTTAAAACACGAAAATATGTGTTTTGACTTATCACCTGATCTGACCTCTCCATTTGTCAGTCAAAAAATTCTTTTGAAGCTCACTCAGGTGGAGACTATCCTTATATAGTTTCGGGTGTCGCTCATTTTATTGGTGTCAAGGCCCTTCGGACCTAATCTTCTCTCGCTTGGCCACAATTCTATCTTATGTTTTTTTTTATTATGGTGTACTGGTTGGATGTATATTTAATACAATCGATTGTACCTACAATTGAATTGGAATCTCATGATGCGAGTTGTTTTGGCTCAATCTAACCTAATTCGTTCAACATAGATTTAGTAGGAACATGTTTTCTGAGGAAAAATATGTTTTTATGATTCTAGAAAATAGCCATCGAGATCGCAAAAAAAACCTGTATATAGGTCAGATTCTGACGATCCCTAAGCCGGTCCCTACTAAATAAAAACATCTAGATCACCTGTATGGTGTTAGATGTGATAAAAAAAAAAAACAAGAAGCACCGTTTTGTTAAGTCAATTTATTTACAATCGACTGTAGCAAATGTTTCCTATGTAGAATTTTAACAGAATTTTTTTTTTTAGATTGGCAAGCTAGTTTTAGGCTGACCCCTACCAGCTACATATAGAGATTTACAATGAAATTTCAGTTTTTTGAAGGAAACCAATTTGGTGTCTTATCCTTCCAACATGGATCATTGCTCAGAAGTCAGAACACCAAATTTCTCAAGTTGGACTGGAGTATAGTTGCATTCTTTTGGTGACCACACACTTAACGAGACTAAATCCCTTGAAAAATCTCAGCACCTCGTAGTCAAGTCGGGTTGGCCAACCTCTTCTCGTCAACGTCTGATTTATATAATCTGCACCACCTCACTTCGAGAACTTTCAATAATGAGACTGTCAGCTTGGATGTCTGTCATAATCTCTCGCCACCAGAACCATATCTTTTGGAAATTTCTCAGTTCTTAAGAAAATATCCCTTCTTTAAATGTAACCCCTCGCTATTACGAACCGTGTATCCCACCTTCTCCACTGATAATGATATCTGCTATATATCGAAAGCTTTATCCAACCTGGTGGAGGTGGATGCCACCTATCCGCATACTTTCATTTCCTTCCTATATGATGTTGAGTGTCCTCCAGCAGGAGCATATGATCATGCACCCCATTTAGAATGTGAGCATATGAGTATCCAACAATGTTTTTTCTGCACTCCCATATTTTCCGAGTGACAAGTTGAAAAAAGCCACCACTCATTCCCAATGAATTTTCTTATTCACAAAACGAACCCACGACCGGCTCTTAATGGACTCCATGATACCGTTTCTCTTTTTTTGAAAGAAAACATTCATTCATTGGCACCTCATTCAGATACATCACATACATGACATACATAGAGGACAAGGTGTCACCCTAAAGCCAATCATGAAGAGTAGTAGGAACAGAAACAGAAATTCAAATCAGAAATAAAAAACAAAAGGACTATCCTCATATGGAGTGACGTCCGATCCTCAGAAAAACAAGCCAATCTAGCTGATCTGACTCAGGCCACTTTAGTTTACACCTTTGCCTGAGTTCCCACTGAATCATATCAAGAATGACTCCCCTCTGCTTGAAGCTATCATTGAAGGTTTGGTTATTCCATTCAATATAAATCGTCCTTCAAGCTATCATGATCCAGCAACGTCTCATAAAGACCTATTTTGGGCCTTATGAAATTCCTGCCCCAAGAGCATGTCCCTAAATGAATGACAACCCTCATCCAATGAATCAAAATCTCCCCACTACGTAAATCCTTAATGAACTGCCTGTCATGAAATAAGTGTTCCGTTGACTCTTCACTAGAACCACACATTCTACATTTGCTGGCCAAATGAAAACCTCGTGATTTCAAAAATAAATCAGTCTTTACCTTATCTTGCAATATCAGCCAAGCAAACATAGAGCTTCTTGATGGAAGTCCCTCCCCTTAAAGAGCTCCCTTAGGAAAGTAGCATACAACATCGAGACAAAGGGTACGATAACATGACTTGATGGAAGTCCTCTCTCTCTCATAATTCACGTGTTGTTCAAAGTCAAGGTTAAAGTTGTGCTATTTGTACGTCCCTTGTATTGCATTCTTAGAAACATCTATGATCAGCAACTTTGTAAGAACTTGAAAGTAAATTGCTTGATGAAATATCTATGATCCTTTTGGATTCAGATGAGGGCTCACTCCACATTCGCCGTTACCTCTCCACATTTGTCGCCAACTGCAGCTGATTGTTACCTCTCTACATTTGTCGCCCACTGCAGCTGATTTCCCTTATCGTTACCTCTCCACACATGTCGCCGATTACTGCCGATTCCCCTTATCTGTTGGTTATCTCCTGTATAGCTGATGCCTTTGTGCATGCAGAATTATCCTTGTCAAGGATGGCTGTTATCGCTGCACGTCTCTCCTGTATATACCTGTGTTGTACCCGGTGATGAGTAAGATAGAAATAATATACGCCGAGTGTCTTTCCTCCCGTGGATGTAGGCCCAACGCCAAACCACGTTAACCTCCTTCTCCATTTTCTTCTCTCAAATTCCCCTTTGTTTTATCAAAGCTCTTACAGCTTGATGCTTTCAGCTTTACCAAACCATTGAGTGATTCTAGATAAAAAAAAATTTCGATCTTTGCAAGGCCAAGGAGAAAAGCCCCATCACCAGCTGCATGTTTACTGGCCTCTGGTTTGTAAAAACCGTGAAGTCTCCTTGCTCTTGGGAGAATACACCCAGTTTCGACATTGCAGTAAGGACACTCCCTGTGGGTTTCAAACTCGTGTCTCCCTTCAACTTAGTGACGTTCTCAAGTTGTCTTTACCAGATGAAGGGAACCTTTGTGGGCGGGATTCTAAAGGATATTTGACTGTGATTCTATGTGGCATCATACATTGTGGGTGCCTGGAAGCTGCTATCAACATGGTTTACTTTATTATTTTTTACTGGGTGCGTATCAGGCACCGGAAACTGATGCTATACTTGTGTACGTTGCAGTTGTCTAGCCATTGGAAGCTTCAAATTCTGGCTTTTCTGCATTCATACTGTCATTTCTGGTGTTCAAGGGTGGATTAATTTGCTGCTGCTTCTGCTACAGGGGTTGATCGGCTGGGATCGATGTTTCCATGTTGATCGGTTTCCGTTTCGTGGCCAACTTGGTTAACCCGGGTCTGGACCCAATACCAACCCCTTTTAGTCAGATCCCGATACCAACTCACCCCTTTCTCACAAAGGTCCCACCTGTTGACACCCTCAATCCGCCACCATAGTGTGAATTGAAGCACCTACAATCCTTTTAAATTGAGATCTAATCAAACTGAAGCAATGTTATCAGAAACGGTTTCAAACCTAAATGGATTTTCATGAAGATTCAGAGGTCGATCAGTAATTTAGACTCGAATCAAATAAAACTGAATTGGTCAACTTAAGATTTTAATTTTGAAAAAATCATAAATTTTTTTTTTTAAAAAGGGGCTGATTCAACCTCGATTCAGCTTCGATTGGGCTGAATCAATCTGATTATGCTGTTGAATATGCCATTTTTTTTCAAAATGGCCGAATTCACTGACCACACGATGGCAGGCTTCCAGTTGGTAAAAATCCCTAATGGGGAGTAACCCAGCTTTGACCTTGTGGCAAGGGATACCATCAGTAGATTTTGAACTCGTGATGCCTCATCAACTTGGTGGAATTCACAAGTCACTGTTACCAGATGAGCAAAGCCTTTGTGGGCATCTTTTCGTGTTTCTTAATTATCATTTGTCGAAGTCTCACCTTATTTGATTAATTAATTACAAGGAATTGATGCAAGGTACAAATCAAAGTTTTGTACTTTTTAACTTATTGTTGTATAATTCATTATCATACCAAACGGAAATTTTTGAGATAAAACATTCATAACTTTAAGTGGTAAAAGTGAACAGCTGTGACCAAAATGATTTTATGTTTTTATTTTCTAGCCAGGTGAATGAATGTGCAACAAACTCAATCTGTTGATCCGAATCTGGGTCTGAAACAGAACAAGATTTGATAATGTAAGATTTAATCAGGCCCTGGAATATGTACGATAATGCTGGATCTGGTAAAAGATAGTACAGAAAATCACTGTTCATACATATAAAATGCGCAAATGGATTGGATTGGATCAGAATCCAAATATAAATCTAACATAAAAATCATTAGGAATCCTAACCAAATCTGTAAATGATCTGAGCGTGCAAATCCAAATCTGGTTCCAATATACTTTCGGATCTCACTTTAATGATTCATATCCAGAAACAAATTATTGGATTTGAATCAAAGGTCTGATTGAACATGATCTGCTTGATACTCCTGGTCCAATAACTTTTTTTCTGTAAATATGGCCTCTCGGGAGAAAGAAGAGAAGCGAAAGGACTTACACGTGAAGCCATAATAATTGCAACCAATTCTAATTGCCCTCACATTGGCAGATGATGATTTGGTAGGGTAGTCAAAACATTATTCTTCTTGACCCAAAGGGTTTGGCGTAGTGGGATGGGGCCTAGGCCGTTTGATGGGCAATGTAGGTTCACACCTCTGCTTAAGCCAAAACTTGGCGACTCCTTGAGGTCGAGGGTAAGCCGTCAGAGTTTTGAGATGATAGGACAGCGATCGTAAGTACGGCAAGTCGAGCCAGAGCAGCTAAGTCTCTGCGCTTGGGGCAGTTTCTCTAAATACAAAAAAAAAATATTCTTCTTCTTTAATCAAAGGCAAAAACTGCACATGTCAAGAGACAAAAATTTGGCTTGGTTGATATCAGACACACATACATACACAACACGTGTGTGCGCGCATGGACTTTTGATATAAGCTAGTTAATTTCACATGTATTCATAGTGTCTCAAATATCATGAAAAAAAAATGATCAAATACCTACTCTTGATGCAAATGAGACACTTAGATTTCAGAAAGAAGAAAATTGGGTGGAATCGAGGCGAAGAACCATGTTCTGATATCAACTGATGTAATTCGAGAGGTTTCAATTTATTATAAAACTAAGTTACCCTACTCCTATGCATGGAATCCAAAGAAAATAGGAAAAAACTAGGAAAGAACTGAAAATTAATGAAATAACTTGGAACTTAACAAGAAACAGAGATTCTCAAATCAATTTAACTGTCAACTGTCTTGCCACATTGGGCTCTCATCCTTTTATAGATAAGGTCTTCCAGATTTTAATCCAAATAAACTACATTAATTGATAAACTCTTAAAAAGATAAAACTCATCTTAATTATCCTAATCTAATTAAATGTGAATATCGGATCCAAGATCCGTTAAAAAATAATCTAAATACTAAAATATTTAAACTAAATAATATGGATCTCTAATAATCCAATAAGTGAAGTGGACCCGGATATGCATTGCTTCGCTCCTGCATCGCGAAGGCATCAGAGATGAACGGAAGGCAAGGTTGCAAGGTGAGACAAGGAAGGGGGAACAGGACTGAAAGAAAAGAAATAGAGAAAGAGGGTTTAGGTGGGGTTCTCAACTTTGGTTTTTCACTTTCCATTTTTTGCTTTTTTTCTTAAAATTTTACATGCATAACTATTCACGCCTGATTCAAGTTGATTTGGCGATTCAGCAGATTTTTTCCAAAATTGATAGATTTTGAAGGGGGAATCAAATCGGTTCTATCAAATCGCCTGAGGATCAATTTGGTCTTAGTCGGCCGACTCAGGCCAATTCAGACCGATTAGAACACACTTTCTAGTGGGACTCACCACCCAACATGCTCAAATCTAACCTAAATGCAACATTAGCTGGCATATCTAGGTTTTATGTTCAGCATCATATGGAATTCCATAGCCGCAATAAGAGAATTTGATTGTACCAAAATTACTAAAATCTAATACAAATGAAAATCATTATCATGATACAAAGAAACCTGAAAACTAAGATTTAAGGTTTACACTCTTTTTTTTATGACAAGCAACCCTTGCCGAAGGGAGGGAAACCATAGGTGAGGCCCCATGACCACCCGTCTTACATGGCTCACCTTTGAAAGCTATGGACACACCAGTGCACCAGTATGGTTTGATCCGATGCCTTCATCTTAACACCCACACAACCACCCCACTGGTCACGTGTGTAATCCCAACAGTGATGACACTTATTAAAGTAATATGAATATGTGCCACACTATATCATCAATATCATCCTAAACCCATTAAACATATCATATACAAGGTAACTACTTTTCAAACTTTCTTAAGCAACTCAGTCACTGAATGCATATATTTTATGAGGAAGACCTCGGGAAATCTGCATAAAATATAGGTTAAAAATGACCAAGATTTGAAGGAATGAGAAAGTTCGCACAAAATATATGCAATCTTCCTCATCCTTGCCTATATTTTATGCAGACTTCATCATACTCATAAATATTGATCATTTTCACCTATATTTTATGTTCACTTTGTTAGATCCACAAAAAAATTTAAGTGAATCTACCTTTTATTCAGAAGGTACAATACAACCGGAAAGTCTAGCTTCCAGAGAATGTTTCTCTGAAATCACTAAATCATATCAAGGGAATCTTGGTGACGTTGAAAAGTTAACGCACTGAACTATTTCTACTTTTTATTGTTTTTCCTGATTTTTAGTGTAGGTGGCTGAAAAACATCATAGAATAATCGAGCTAGATGCAACCGTGCATATTTATCTCTTTTTTTGGAATGTTGTCAAGGTTGTATCTCAGCGTCCATTCATCATTTTCCAACAATTCAGATGTCATTGGAAATATATTTCTTTCTAATTTATTTGTTCTTTTTTGTGTTTTTTGAAATCCTTCATTTTCTGGGTCAAAAACGAGTAGTAAAGTTTGCACATAAAAAATTTGCATATCTTCATAAGGTCCGCACATGCGAAGGTTAAAATGGTTATTTTAATCCAACATTTGCAGTTTTGGTCATCAGACACATTTTAGCAAATTATAGGGTTTGTAGAGAAATACAACATTTTTACCATGCACTACAATCATTTCTCAAATGTTAAAACCGTCACCTCATATGCATCTCAATGTGAAATGAATACTTTTTTCTAAGGACATGGGACCTAAGATAACTTTGGTACAAAAAATTAGCTCTATCATCCAAACATCACGCAAATGGCAACTGTCAAGTCCCTACATGAAATTTATGTTTTCAATATTCATATGCGATGACTTGACCCACTTATTAGTGGGTCATCATGCATAAATAGGACATGGACAGGCTCAACACTTCAGCAGTGATCTGTGACGACAAGGATTAATGGCATTGAATCCAGACTTGGTCCCAATTTTTTGGAATGGTATTGAATCTAGACCTGGGTCTAATCGGGTCCACTATCTTTCTTTCATAAATGCCCCTGTGGGCTTTGGTTATCGAATCTCATTCCAACACACGTACATGTCTGACCTGCTTCCGATTAAAGGGGTTTTTGGGTGATCTTGCAGGCATCATGGGTGATGGAGACCCCCCACTAGGCGGTTGCACTGGCATCAGTGGCAACCACTGATGTAGAATAAGCAAAGAGAGAAAGAGGCAATGAAGGAGGAAGATGATGGTGTTGGCAATGACCTAGGCTCCCCCCTTCACTGATGTTGCCTCCCACATCTGGCAGTCTTCGCTCCTTCCCCAACCTCTCCACCCCCTATCTAGCAACCACCTCTAACAGTGCAAACTTGCAAACTGGCAACACCACCACCACCACCGACACCCAGACCTGCTCCTCCTCTGGCTCTCCTTCACTGCACAGGAGAGAGATGAAGAGACTTGGGCAAGAGAGGGGTGCGCCTATCGAGGCAAAACTTTTTTTTAAACTCTAATCCCTCCATTCTGTTGTTTTCGTAATAAAGAAGTGGGTGGAATGAAAATAATGATGTTTAAAAGATGCAATGGATGGTGTTCAACACATCTGCCACATCCAACATTTGTTAAAAATAATATCTTTTTTGTGATTTTTGTCTTGCGTGATCCTAAGGGTATGTTTGATGGCTTGTTCAGGGTTGGACGAAATGAACAAAAAAGACGAAATAAAACATTGGTTATGTTTGTTCCGTAACAACCATTCCAAGTCCAACGTTTGTTTGGACTGTACTCATTCTATGTTCCAAATGTCTATTGTTTGATGTCTGGTATGGCAGGAACATCTTCTTTCTCATTTCCTCTGCTCACGCCCTCTTCGCAACATAGTGCAGCTTGTGCGCCGATGATGTTGAAATTCGCTGCTTCCCAACGCCAATTCTGCTGGAACCCTTCTTCTTCTTATCTGTTTTGGTGCCCCTCTTATCATTGGTGCTTGTGATTAGGGATGTTGGTCGATTGCGTCATTCAAATGACGTTGTCGTTCCTCATTGGGCCTACTTAGAAGGAAGAAAAAGATGGGGCTAGACTCCAGAAAACCCTAATTGAGCAAGGCATGAATCATTTGGGCGGCGATCTCCCTGAGTGGATCCTCTCCCACCTCCCTCTCCTATCCATCATCCGAGCTTGGCTCGTCTGCAATCTATGGAACTCTATCATCACTCAAGAATTTTTCACTTCCTATGTTTCTCGCATGAAGAAGCCGTGGTTCTTCCTCTATGGGTATAACAACGTGCTCTTGAAAAACAACCAGGTGTTTGGATTCGACCCCAAATCAAAGGAGTGGATTTGTATCCCCAACGGTTTCCGCCCTCGCCCATGCCAAGAGGACTCCTTGATAGGCTCCAGTGGCTTCTTTTTCGTCTCCACCTGCTCGGCACGCTCCCAGTTCATATACAACCCTCTTTTTCATGCTTTTTGGCAGATGGCATAGCCCCTCAAGTTCTCTAGGTGCAATCCCTTGGTAAGTGTCTTCCAAATGGGGGATTCCCTCCGGTTCATCATCGTCGGGGGTGCACGGTTCATCAGGAGATTGGTGGATCTTGAGGAGAGGTTGGTTGTTGAGATCTATGATTGTCGGTTGGACTCATGGGAGCTATGTCTGTCGCTTCCCCCCAATTTTCAGCCTAGAAATTCTTCACAGTGGCTTTCCCTTGCCTTGCTCAAGGCGACGATCTTGTCAGCCTTGTGCCCCGGTTCTAAGCCGCGAATGCCGAATACGCATCGGTGAGTCCAGACCATCTTCTTGGCATCGATGAGCACATCGGAGTAGCTACGGATGAAGGCGTGGATGGTAGAGCGGTTGGAGTAGAGGACGTGGTTCACCGGAGTGAGGGCGATGGCATCAGAGAAGTACCAGATGGCATCGTTGAGCTACCCGACCGATGACACGACATTCCCCTCTGTAGTCGACTATTGAAATGAATTAATGGAGAGAGAGAGAGACATATCAACGGGCGTGGCGTGGCCATTGATGTTTTTTTTAATTATTTCCTCCATTTATATTCCTTTTGTAACAGGAGGGAGGTGGATAAAAAATTACACATTAATGAACACAGTGGATGCACAGAATAAAAGTGTTGTAGGATTAAGGCAATGAGCACTAGAGGGGGGGGGGGTGAATAGTGCTTTTAAATAACGTCTTTGAAATTTTGAAAGATTTTGAGATTTGCAAAGCAATCATACAAAGAACACAAGAATTTATCTTGGTTCGGTCTTCCAGAGCTACACCTAGTTTTCAATCAAACCCCGCTTGCGATTTTCACTGTCAACCTTGTATAACCACAAGAACATACAGACCAAATCCGGTCCCACTTTTAGTAACAACCCTACTGAAAGCAAACAACTCCTTTAAACTAAGGAGTCCTTTCCTTTTACAGAAAAATATAAGTAAGCAAACTTACAATCAACCTACGAGCCTTTCTTATAAATGCAACTGAAATGCAATTGGCTTCTGAGGTTGTTGAAATACTCAACTCACAAATTCACTATCTCTCAAAGGAATTTGAGTGAAAAACTGGAGTGAAAATATCAAGTGAGTGAGAAAACAAATACTTGAATGAATAGGAGTGAAAAGCAAAGAATTTGATCTTTGTAATTCAATGTAATTCAATTGGATTCAATATTTTTGAGTGTGGAATGCACTCATATTTATAGTTGAAAGATTCTATACGTTGAGAATATGAAGGGGTGTCAAAACAGTCAATTTTGAACGGTCAATTCGTTTGAAAAATGAAACGACACAACTTTTAAAAGTTATAGGAAAACAACAATATTAGTTGACTGGAACAATAGTTAGTCGACTGAAATCAAATATTAGCAGACTGAAAATTATCGTCAGTTGACTACTATGTTTAACAGAACCATTTTAAAATCTGGAGTTTGAAATTTAGTCGACTAAAGAAAACTTAGTCGACTGATGAAAATCATCAGTAGACTGAAAAACTTTTCAGTCGACTACTGCTAAATTTTTCTGAAAACAAGTATTTTGTCCGGTCAACTGAGAGTCGATTAGTCGACTAATTCAAAAAGTTGATATTTTTGCTTTAAAAAATTGCCGCAAAAAAGTTGGTCGACTGGTGAGTCTGTTGGTCGACTAATAAACATGAAAAATTAAGTCAAAAGTTTTTTAAAATGATTTTCATGAATGGTTCTTTTAGAAAAGTATTTTTAAAGACGTTTTAGATTAAATGCAATTGAAATATGCACTCTAAGTAAGGCTCTTACAAGAATCTAAAACATTTAATAAAATTTACATTTGCACATTTGTCTTCCAAGATTCTCCATTGAATTCTTCAATTCTTGTCATTTTTCTTCATTACCTTAGCTAAAATGCAGTTGATTCACTTGTTCATCATCAAAATCTAGTTCTAGAAATGTCATATACGACTTTGTTGTCGTAACACGAAACACCGCTTGCTGCTTTCAATATTTGTTAAAAATTGTGTTTTTAACATCTTTTGTGTCCCATCAATGCACATGATTAACCATCAAACACACTCTAATGGAGTAGGGTGCAGTAAGGCCTTATGTTACAAACATACGTGGTGCCCAGCATAACATTGGGTGATCGTGGTGCCCATGAACCCAATGTTGGCCATCGTTAGGCCAAGCCACACGAATTTTAATTATCCTCACATTGGCAGATGATTGCCCTCACATTACAACCAATTCTAATTGCCCTCATGTTGGCACATGATGATTTGCAACCGTAATCAAAATATTATTCAATGGCAAAAATATGCACATTTCATTTGACAAAAGCATGCCCGCTTGCCAATGCAGCCGTGACACTATCAAGGGGAGAAAATGGGATTTAGATTTCGATCAAAGACAAGCTGACATTTGGCAAAAATTATTTAGACAAATATTTAATTTGTAAAAAATTATTTAGACATTTCATACATTTTATGCATGATCTAGCGAAATTTTGCATTAAAAACTCATTCTTATCAACATTTTTGGGAAACTGCTTTAAATTAAAAAATAAAGGTAAAATCACATATTTCGAGCACTTTTCTTTGTTTTTGTGTTTTGTTTAGTTTAAATTTTTTAAATATTAGTCTAATTAGTTTAAAAGTGTTTAATTAGTATTTTATTCTATTTAAAAGTGTCTTTTATAGAAACACTTTTTCTAGGAGGCTTTTTGAAATTTTTAAAAAATAATTGGGGCTTTCAGGAAAAATCTTGTGACCTAATTTTTTTTAATATAAAATCATTTTTTTCGGAAATGAGGGGCGTCTTTCTCCTTGGATTTCATACAACCTCTGTCTCCCTCTCTCTCTTTTCTTCTTCCCTCGTTTCACTCTTGGTTGGTTCCTCCCTCGGTTCTCCCCTCATTGTTTCACCTTGCTTCTAATTCTTGCTTTCACTGGCTTTTTTTTGTCCCCATCGTCGAAGCTATGTGCAGCCCGGAGAAAGACCACATTTTTCTTTTCAACTCCTCCACCAGAGGTAAATTGTGAGGTTTGCTTCTTCTCCCCTGTCTCTTCATAGTTTATTATTTAGATTAGTTTTTTTTCTTCGAGGAATACATGAATAATATTTCATCATTGCATATAACATAATTTAATTGCTGCATATAGTTTAGATGAGTTTTATTTTTATAAACTGTAAAAAAAATAAAATAGATTAATTAAGTTTTAGCTTATTTTCTTGATTTTTGTGTCTACGTGTATTATTGTAATTGGATCGATGCATGTAGTTAGATGTTTTACTTTAATCATATTATATTTCATTTAGTTTATGTTCAGATTTAGTGTAGAATTAATTTAGAATATGTTCTTTATTTTTAGTATTTATCATATTAATTATTTAGATTAAAATAAATTAGCTGATTTAAGGTTTTTATAATTTTTATAATTTTTGTCAATTACATCTGAATATTTTCTATTTATTTTCAATATTAGAATAGTTTGGTTAGTGTTTAATTCATGTTCTTTATATTTGTTAATTGCTTTAGTTAGTTTTGTTAATTAAATAGTTTAAATTAGAAATCAGTAGAATAAATAATTAGTAGTTTTAATTCTTTTAATTAAGTTGAGTATATTAGAATTAATTTTCGTATTTATCAGTAGTTATACTTAATATTTAGTTTCAAAATTTTTTAATTTCAGCACTTAAATTAGAAATTAGGTATTTAAATTATTAATTATCATTTTAATTAGAACCTTGTTATTCTAGCCGATTTAGATAGTTGTGATTTTTTTTTAGTTAGTCAATTTTAATTTGATGTTAAATCTTACCTTCCAGTAATTATATTGGTGTATATTTAGTTTTATGTCATTAGAGTAATTAGAAATTAATTAGATAAATTAGTTTGGTTAAATCAATTTAGCTGATTTTTATTTTTTTATTTCAATTATCAGTTTTATTAGAATAGTTTACATTAAATTCTTAATTCATGCTTGCAATAGATGGTTTTAGTTTAATTCACATCAAGTTAGTTAATTATTTAGTTCATATCTTGATTTTATGCCGCATAAGATAAATTAGTTTGCAAAAATTAGCATTAGCCGATTCTTGGTACTTGTTTTAATTCATTGAATACTTTAGTTAGCTTAGATACTATTGTTAGTTTTCTTTATTTGTTAAATCGTTAGATACCCTTCAATGCAACAAGTAGTTAGTATTGATTTTTTAGTTAGTTTGTTATTTGATCTAGTTATTTAAGTTCAATAATGTGAATTGAGCGGCATGATTGCCATATATATATATATATATATATATATATATATATATATATATATATATATAGAGAGAGAGAGAGAGAGAGAGAGAGAGAGAGAGAGACTTTAATTAGAATATTTGCACCATAGGTTTTGAAGCATAATCTCTAATTGATTTTTTCTTCTTTAAGACATCAAAAATATGTCATTCGTGTCCCTAAGAGTGAAGTTAGTTAGCTTTTAATTATACATATTTAGAGCTGAAAATGGATCAGATATGAGGCCAGTCCTGCCTAATCGGAATCCAAATCTGAATTTTATGCAGTGGTCCAAATCTGGGTACGAAACAGAACAAGATTTGATAAGGCCCTAGAATATGAAAGATATGGTAAAAGAGGACAAAAACTGCAATTGTTTTTTTTAATGGATACAATTGCAATTATTTAAACATGCGAGCTTGCCAATGCGGGCGTGACACTCTGGGGGAGAAAGTGGGATTTAGATTTCAATCAAAGGAAAACTAAGAGGGGCACATCACGTTGTAGAGCTACCTTTCATGGGATCAAAGTGTTCTTTTCTTTTTCTAAACAAACTTCCACAAGACCAAAACATAGTAACAGATATCGCCAGGTTTCTTTTAATTTCTTGTAAAAAAAAAACACGAGAAATGTTTTTCTTGTATTTTTTCTGTACTATACATACATGATATTTTCAAAAATATCGATTAAGTTTAATTTATCATGTTTTTATTGTGCTTTATTGAAAAACAAGAGATATCAAAGCTTTTGCTGAAATGCACTCCTGCTTCAAAGGCTCAAAAGCTCGAATTAGCTTTCTACATAAAAGTGCTACCTCTTAAAGGCGTGAAGGGACGCCTCCTCTCAACATCTTAAATATTGGGGTTGATTTGGGTGGACTCGGTTTGGGTTGTCGATTATAGATATGGTTGGCAGGATAGGTCGAAGGGTCTTTGTGGGTCTCCCCATTACTTGGACAAAATTTGCCAAGCGACTCCACAGGTTCAGAGAAGTAAGGCAAAAATTTCACATCTCGGGAAATATAGAAAGTTTGATTGGTGGGATCAAAATATTTTTAGCCTTTTTTCATAGAAGAATAGCTAAGAAAAACACATTTTTTTGCTCTTGCTTTCAGTTTCTTTCTTTCCTGTAGGTGAACAAAGCATTTGCAGCCAAAGACTTTAAGATGATTTAAGGAAACAAACCTCTTTAGGAGAACTTTCATTGATGTTTGTTTTGGTGTACCACTATTACGAAATCAGTTTATGATGTCGCATGTCGTGGCGATTGTCTCTGCCCAGTATTCCTTTGGAACGTTCATGTTGATCATGATGGCTCTAGTTATGTTGAGTAGGTGCCTATTTTTGTGCTCAACAATTCCGTTTTGTTGAAGAGTGTCGATGAAAGTGAGTTGAGGCATGATTTTGTTTTGACTCCTAAACTCCCTAATAACTTCATTCACGTACTCGCCACCATTATCTGAGTGCAAAGACTTTATTTTGGAATTATACTGGGTTAAAATCATGTTATAAAATTCTTGAAAGACCTTTTTAACCTCACTTTTTTGTTTGAGAAAATACACCCATGTGTTCTTAGATTTGTCAAATATGAAGGTTACATAATATTTGTAACCAGAATGGGCAATGATTGGAGTCGAACCCCACACATTTGAGTGGATGAGCTGAAATAGTTCACTACCTTTTTCCTTAGAATGTTTGAATGGTAATCTTAAAAAATTTGCGAACTCACATGTGTCACAAACATATGATTCTAATTGTAAATCTGGAAATAATGATGAAAGCACATTATTAGATGGGTGCCCGACCCTGGAGTGCCATAGTTTGTGAGAGGATTCTTGTTTAGCTGCATGGTAGACATTGGATGGCTGCAACAAGGTCTCCAACATGTATAACCCGTTCCTCATGTGTCCTTTACCAATCTCCCTACTCGTCTCAATTTTCTAGAAGATCATGTCCTTAGGAGAAAATGTGGTCAAGCAATTGGAAGTAGCAGTCAACTTAATAATAGATAATAAGTTTGCTAACAATTTAGGAATGTAAAGCACTTGAGAGGGTTTTTTTTTCCTGAAAATAAGTGTTACTGATCATGCACATATTTTGCATCTTATTCATACATTTTTATGCATGATCTAGCAAAAATTTGTATTAAAAACTCATTCTTAACAACATTTTTGAGAAACTGCTTTAAATTAAAAAAAAAGGTAAAATCACATATTTCAAGCTCTATCTTGTCTTTTTGTGCTTTGTCTAGTTTAGAATTTTTAATTATTAGTCTAATTAGTTTAAAAGTGTTTAACTAGTGTTTTATTCTGTTTAGAAGTGTCTTTTATAGAAATACTTTTTTCTAGGAGGTTTTTTAAAAAAATTAAAAAAAATGGGGCTTTCAGAAAAAATCGTGTGACCTAGTTTTTTTTTAATGTAAAATCATTTTTTTCGGAAATGAGGGGCGTCTTTCTCCTTGGATTTCATACAACCTCTGTCTCCCTCTCTCTCTTTTCTTCTTCCCTCGTTTCACTCTTGGTTGGTTCCTCCCTCGATTTTTCTTTCCCTCCTTGTTTCACCTTGCTTCTAATTCTTGCTTTCACTGGCTTTTTTTTGTCTCCATCGTCGAAGCTATATGCAGCTCGGAGAAAGACCATGTTTTTCTTCTCAACTCCTCCACCAGAGGTAAATTGTGAGGTTTGCTTCTTTTCCTCTGTCTCTTCATAGTTTATTATTTAGATTAGTTTTTTTTTTAAGAAATACATGAATAGTATTTCATCATTGCATATAACATAGTTTAATCGCTGCATATAGTTTAGATGAGTTTTATTTTTATAAACTGTAAAAAAATAAAATAGATTAATTTAGTTTTAGCTTATTTTCTCGATTTTTGTGTCTACCTATATTATTTTGATTGGATCGATGCATGTAGTTAGATGTTTTTCCTTAATCATATTATATTTCATTTAGTTTGTGTTCAAATTTAGTTTAGAATTAATTTAGAATATGTTCTTTATTTTTAGTATTTATTATATTAATTATTTAGATTAAAATAAATTAGCTAATTTACGGTTTTTATAATTTTTTTAATTTTTGTCAATTATATCTGAATATTTTCTATTTATTTTTAATATTAGAATAGTTTGGTTAGTGTTTAATTCATGTTCTTTATATTTGTTAATTGCTTTAGTTATTTTTGTTAATTAAATAGTTTAAATTAGAAATCATTAGAATAAATAATTAGTAGTTTTAATTCTTTTAATTAAGTTGAGTAGATTAGAATTAATTTTTGTATTTATCAGTAGTTATACTTAATATTTAGTTTCAAATTTTTTTAATTTCAGCACTTAGATTAGAAATTAGGTATTTAAATTATTAATTATCATTTTAATTAAAACCTTGTTATTCTAGCCGATTTAGATAGTTGTGATTTTTTTTTTAGTTAGTCAATTTTAATTTCATGTTAAATCTTACCCTCTAGTAATTATATTGGTGTATATTTAGTTTTACGTCATTAGATTAATTAGAAATTAATTAGATAAATTAGTTTGGTTAAATCAATTTAGTTGATTTTTATTTTTTATTTCAATTATCAGTTTTATTAGAATAGTTTACATTAATTTCTTAATTCATGCTTGCAGTAGATGGTTTTAGTTTAATTCACATCAAGTTAGTTAATTATTTAGTTCATATCTTGATTTTATGCTGCATAAGATAAATTAGTTAGCAAAAATTAACATTAGCTGATTCTTGGTACTTGTTTTAATTCATTGAATACTTTAGTTAGCTTAGATACTAATGTTAGTTTTCTTTATTTGTTAAATCGTTAAATACCCTACAATACAACAAGTAATTAATATTGATTTCACTACAACAAACCAGCAGATTAGCGACGACCTAAATCTGTCGCTAAACAGCTTAGCGACGGATTAACATCGGATTAGCGATGGATATCTTTCATCGCGATTTTTTCGACGCTAATAAGCGACGATATATATCCGTCGCCCATTCTGTCGCTAAGTAGCGACAAAGAGTATCTGTCGCGAGTTTCGTCGCTAAATTGCGACAGAATAACGAATAACAAAATTCGTTGCAAGGTCGTCGTCACTAAACGATGACTTTGGTTTGACGACGGATTTATAGCCGTCGTTAATCTGTAGCTAAATTCAATGCCTATAGTAATTAGCGACGGATATATCTGTCGCTAATCTATCACAAAAAAAGAAAAAAAAAATTTAAAAAATATTTGAAAATTAAATATCGAGAAAAAATTTCTCGTTATACAATTTATATCTCTTGTACAATTTATATTTCCTGTGAATAAAAAACAAAGTACACATCAAAATACATATAAAAGGAAACTAAAACAATTAATCGATCCACTTTAAAATTTGCAAGTTCTAATTATTTACAATTCAACATTTACATTTTTTAAACAAAAAGAAGGTAGAACAAATTCAACACACAAATCTAATCATCGCCAAGATTTTGTGCATCCTCTTGTTCAGTGTCTCTATCTGTCCCTTCAGCTCCAGTATGCTGATTATCGCCATCAACCTACACAAGAAAAGAAATGTCAGTATTGATAAACAAAATATACTGAAATATAACTTGCTCTATATGTGATTCTATCATGCGCATATGTGTTCTAAGGCAATAAAAAAACTTTATACATGATTCTATCATGCTCATATGTGTTATAAAGTAGTAAAAAAACTTCATATGTGATTCTATCATGCTCATATGTGCTCTAAGGCAGTAAAAAAACTGTATATATGATTCTACCATGCTCATATGTTCACTAAGATAGTCAAAAAGCAGTATATGTGATTCTACCATGCTCATATGTGTTCTAAGGCAAGCAAAAACTGTATATGTGATTTTATCATGCTCATGTGTACTCTAAGGCAGTAAAAAAACTTTATATGTGATTCTACTATGCTCATATGTGCTTTAAGGCAGTAAAAAAATTGTATATGTGATTCTACCATGCTTATATGTGTTCTAAGGCAAACAAAAAACTTTATATGTGATTTTATCATACTCATATGTACTCTAAGGCTGTAAAAAAACTGTATATGTGATTCTACTATGCTCATATGTGCGCTAAGGCAGTAAAAAAACTGTATATGTGATTCTACAATGCTCATATGTGTTCTAAGGCAGGCAAAAAACTGTATATGTGATTTTATCATACTCATATGTGCTCTAAGGCAGTAAAAAAACTGTATATGTGATTCTACTATGCTCATATGTGCTCTAAGGTAGTAAAAAAATTGTATATGTGATTCTATCATGCTTATATGTGTTACAAGGTAGTAAAAGAACTTTATATGTGATTCTATAATGCTCATATGTGCTCTAAGGCAGTAAAAAAACTGTATATGTGATTCTATCATACTAATATGTGTTCTAAGGCAGTAAAATAACTTTATACATGATTTTATCATGCTTATATGTGTTATAAAGTAATAAAAAAACTTTATATGTGATTCTATCATGTTCATATGTGCTCTAAGGCAGTAAAAAAACTGTATATGTGATTCTATCATGCTTATATTGCTCTAAGGTAGTAAAAAAACTTTATATGTGATTCTATCATATGCTCATATGTGCTCTAAGGCAGTAAAAAAACTGTATATGTGATTCTATCATGCTAATATGTGTTCTAAGGCAGTAAAATAACTTTATACGTGATTCTATCATGCACATATGTGTTATAAAGCAGTAAAAATACTTCATATGTGATTCTATCATGCGCATATGTGTTCTAAGGCAGTAAAGAAACTGTATACCTGCTAGGCACTGGAGCTCATGTTGAATGCAGACGAAATTCCTCCGTCCTGAAAAAAGTTGCATAACTCATTACGGACAATGTTGGGAATGACTTCATCTAAAAAGTACTGCAGTTTGTCCTCAAGACGCTGACATACACCATCCTAAGATATAGCAGGGTCATTTGGACGTTGAGAGTTGATGCTGGCGGGAGAACTCTGTGGGCCCGAGCTGCAGGAGGCAATGATTGGTGTGGTGTTCATGTGACTCCCAAACCCGAACACACGACCCTTTTTGGGTTCACCGGTTGCAGTCACCCATGCTGCAGGATCAAAAGGCGGATGCTGAGTGAAGTCATCACCATATCGATGTACCATTTGCTGCTCGTATGACTCCTACAATGTAATGATTAGAATATGAATTAATAATTAAGAATTACAATATTTGTGATAACGTAATTCATAGTAACTTGTCTATTATAATGTTTATTAATAAAATAAATACATACCGCTGTCGCTCTCGCCTTCTCTGATACAAACTCTCTCGTGGTCTTACATTTATGTGTTTCAACAAACACATCCTTGTATGACACAATGCCTCCTTTTTCTGCTTCCTGCAAAGTGAAATGATAAAAGATTTAGTTAAAAAGTTTGCAACAATACTTATAAAACTGACAATATATATATATATATATATATATATATATATATATATATATATATATATATATATATATTGATGAGTTACCATTTTCTTCTGGTGGCTCCCAAAAGTCTTAGATCGACCTGTATGTAGATGGGCTTCAGGCATTTTCGCTCGATTTTGTGCAGCCTTCGCTGAGCGATTTCGAAATGCATCCCCCGCTCACTTGTTGCACATTCCCTCCCAATAATCTCTCATGATAGTAATAGGGTCATGGCCCTTCCACTGCAATGGATCATCTATTCCGCCAGATACTTTTTTGGTTGCAGTCTTCATATTGTGCAGCATGTCTGCAAATCGATTGACAGCCACCTTATGCCACACCTTCCTTGCATCATGTTCCTCCACCGTAGTCGCAAAGCGATTCGAAACCTATATATATTTTCAGAAAGTTAGTAGACATGACTATGACAAAAAATTAAATATAAAACGCATTAACTATGACAAACAACTATATACCGTGAATGAGGACCACAATATGTCTATCACCTCTTTTGGATACTCTTTACATTGAGCGACCAGTCTTGATAGATATTGAAGTAGTGAATTCCTAATATCACATATTACTTCTTGTGGCTCAAACCTCGTGCTGCACATGAATTGATACATAGTAAATATCAATATACAATATTTATAAGATATGCAATAAGTGGAAACGAAATACTTACGGTCGATTATCGATATACACTATTCGAATGAGTCTTCTTGTGCTAGACTGAGAAGACCCTGCATCCTGTGTTGGCTCCTGACTTGTATGATCAACTGGTGTAGGTGGGTCATGTACAGGCGCAACATCATCTGTAAAAAAATACTTTAGAAATTCTCAGAATGCACATTTCAACTAATCAAGTATCCAATTAGTTAAATGATATACCTATCAAAGGAGCCCGTGAAGATGAAGGCTGAGACTGGCTACCACTGGGTGATCGACCACTGTAACCTCCATGAACCATATTCTAACAAATAAAAAATATTAAAATATACATTCAAATTGTTTCAAATCAATCACATCAAGTATTTCAATACATTCAAATAATTCAAATCAAGTATTGCAATACATTCAAATCATTTAAATTATTCACATCAAGTATTGCAATAATACATTCAAAACATTCAAATCATTCACATTATGTATTGCAATAATACATTCACAATATTCAAATCTAGTATTGCAATAATATATTCAAATACAGGTTTGTATTACAAGATTTTGCTCACTAGCTCAATAATTCTTATAAAAAAATGTCAAACATGTACCTACAACAAACACACTTCAATATCTTGCTAACTACTACCATGCCTAACATGAAATTTGTACTCTAAAAATAAGAACATTTCTATTCTTGTACATTAAAATCATGCTCAGCATGATCTCCAAACTCCAACAAAGCAGTCCTAGATATCAACAACTAAGTGAGTGTGTGAACAGTAAAGTGTTCCGTCTAATAAATTAAATAACATGTGAAGCGCTTGCATCACTTACTCACTACGGGTATTTACCCGATTTGCATTGTTTTTGTCAATTACTTATCATGGGTGGCGGAGCACAAGCGGGATACGTTGAGAAATTTACAAGAGATACTGTGTTAAAATGAAATCACACTGTGTTAAAATGAAGACACTTCAGAGGCAGTGATCGTCTCCCGAAGCGGCAGGCACAGGGTGGTGACGTGGTTTAGGAACCCGACGAGCGTCAGGTTCCTCAACCACGACCTGTCACCCCCTGCCAAAAAAAAAACAGAGGCCAGAGGGGCGACCACCTGCCGCAAAAAAAAAGAGGTAGGGTCGCTCCCCTCCCCCCTACCAGAGGATCACGGGGGCGACCCCCTGCCCGAATAAAAAAGTGAGGCAGGGGGCGACCTCCTGGCAGAGAAAACAAACGAGGCATGGGCCGCCCCACTGCCAAAAAAAAAAGAGGCATGAGGGCGACTCCTTGCCCAAATAAAAAAATGAGGCAGGGGGTGACCCCCTACCCAAAAAAAAAAGAGGCAAGGGGTCGCCCCCCAGCCAGAAAAAAAGGGGCAGGGGGCGACCCCCTGCCGAAAAAAAAATAGGCAAGGGGTTGCCCCACATGCCGGAAAAAAAAAATAAACGGCAAAAAAAAGGGGCAGGGGGGCGTCTCTCTACCAGAATAAAACAACGAGGCAAGGGGGTCGCCCCCCTGCCGAAAAACAGAAAACGCAGCAAGGGGTCGCCCCTGCCTCGGTTATTTTTTTCGGCAGGGGGGCGCCCCCCTGCCAGAAAACAAAAAATGTGGCAGGGGGGCACCCCCCTGTCGGAAAACAAAAAATGCGGCAGAGGGGTCGCCCCCCTACCGAAAAACACAACACGCGGGAGGGGGTCGCTCCCCCTGCCGAAAAACACAACACGCGACAGGGGGTCGGCCCCCCCTGTCAGAAAATACTAACAAGGCAAGGGGGGCCGACCCCCTGCCGAAAAACAAAAAAATGCGGCAGAGGGGTCGCCCCCCTGCCGAAAAACACAACACACGACAGGGGGTCGCCCCCCCTGCCGGAAAATACTAACGAGGCAGGGGGGCCAACCCCTTGTCGGAAAAACTAAAAGGGGCATTCACCCCTTTTATCAGAAAAAAATGTGTCTTTTATCAGAAAAACCTGGGAGACGCCGATCGAGGGGCGGCGGACCGGGGGCAACGAGCAGGGCGGTAGGCCGGGGAGCGATGGTCGGCAGGCGGTGGGGGCCGGAGAGACACCGACGGGCGAGATATGGGGCGGCAGGAGGGAGAGGGCAGCCGACGGGAACAACAGAACAGAAAAGAGAAAGGGGGCTCCGATTAGGGATTTATGCGACATATAGCGACGACCTAAATTCATCGCAAAACCGTCGTAAATTAATATAACTACGTAGCGACGAAACTATTCTGTCGCTAAATCCGTCGTGAGATAGCGACGACACACTTTCCCTTGTCAAATCCGCGGCTAAAATACGCAGTTATTACGACCAAATATTCAGTCGCTAATTTGCGACGGAAGCTATTCCGTCGATATTTTCGTAAATATTACGGTTCTTAGCGACGGATTTGTTTCTCTCGTTAATCCGTCGTAAATTAGCGACAGAATTTTTTCGTCGCTAATCCCCTATTTTCTTGTAGTGTTTTTTAGTTGGTTTGTTATTTGATTTAGTTATTTAAGTTCAATAATGTGATGATCACAAAGAATTGAGTGGCATGAATGTCATATATATATATATATATATATATATATATATATATATATATATATATATATATATATATAAAGATAGAGAGAGACTTTAATTATAATATTTGCACCATAGGTTTTGAAGCATAATCTCTAATTGATTTTTTCTTCTTTAAGACATCAAAAATATGTCATTCATATCCCTACAAGTGAAGTTAGCCTAATCGGAATCCAAATTTGAATTTTATGCAGTGGTCCAAATCTGGGTACTAAACAGAACAAGATTTGAAAATGTAAGATTGAATCAGGCCCTAGAATATGAAAGATATGGTAAAAGTGGACAGAAAATGCAACTGTTTTTTTGAATGGATACAGTTGCAATTATTTAAACATGCCAGCTTGCCAATGTGGGCGTGACACTCTTGGGGAGAAGGTGGGATTTACATTTCAATCAAAGGAAAACTGAGAGGGGCACATCAGGCTGTAGAGCCACCTTTCATGGGATCATAGTGTTCTTTTCTTTTCTAAACAAACTTCCACAGGACCAAAACATAGTAACAGATATCGCTGGGTTTCTTTTAATTTCTTGTGAAAAAAAATCACGAGAAATGTTTTTCTTGTATTTTTCCTGTACTATACATACACGATATTTTCCAAAATATCGATTAAGTTTAATTTATTGTGCTTTATTGAAAAACAAGAGATATCAAAGCTTTTGCTGAAATGCACTCCTGCCTCCAGGGCTCAAAAGCTCGAATTAGCTTTCTACATAATAGAGCAACTACCTCTTGAAGGCGCGAAGGGACGCTTCCTCTCAACATCTTAGACAGCCCCATCTATATCAAGGCCGTCAACCCTACAGTTAACAGAAGGGGGGTGCGTGGGTCGCATGAATACAAAACCAATCCATGACACATGCATGTACCTTCACATGGGCATTTAAGATGATTACGTTGGGGGTCCCAAGCATTCAAAACCAATCCATGACACATGCATTTTTAGTCTGGTGTCAACTTTTCCACAGTATGTGCAATAATTCCTCAATGATGTGGAAAGTAAATAATTTTTATGTTGTTAATAATTTAGGGAGCGAATTTGCAGGTGCAGTTCGTAATGTTAGAAACTTTTTAATCAAAATAAATTTAGGAAAGAAAAGGATATGGCTAAGGTTTAAAGGTGACATATATGTTTTAGGCAAAAAATGATCTTACTGTCATCGCAAATTGATGTATTTTTTGAAATACCTAATAATTTGATAAAAAAAATTTACATATTTAAACTTGTCCGTTCTTAAAATTTTAAGATATTTTTGCCCTTTGCGCATGTAAGAGTTTGTAACCCTTAAGTAAAAAAAAAGGATTATGTCTGCAAATAAAAAAATCATAACCCTTCAATAAAAAGAAGATTTTGTAAACATATGCAAATACCACACCATCTTCATAAATACTGTATCAACTTCACAAATATAACTTATGAACCTCTTTTAAATAAATACTTTTTGAGAATATTCACAAATGTTGTCAACATTCACAAATGTATTATCACCCACTTAAAATTGCACTGTTGAGCTACATCTCACTTTTCAAGAAAAAGATGAGTATTTGATATATGATATTGCATAGTGCTTGAATACTGATTCTTCCCAATTCTCATTACGTGACAACTTACCAAGTCTAAACCAATGTTGTTGGTATCTTGCGAATAAGCTGATTCGCATAATGTTCGATCCAGCTAATTTTCTAACAAATCTAAAAAAACATTAAAAATAAATATTATAATAATTTTTAGTATATTTTGCTATGTGTTTATATGTGGTTCGAAAAACAATTTTTGGGTCTGATCCAATACTGATTTGGAGCCAACACTGTTTTAGTTGTAGTTAAAAAGAATCGGACTAGATTTGGAACCATCTGATGAATTCATTTTGATATTGAAGGACCCAGATGACAAAGCTAATTGTTCTCGAGTTCCACACACAACTTTCATGTGAGAATCAACGAATGACGTGATCTTGTGAATTACATATTTTGATAAACCCGAACTATTTTTTTACCAAAACGGAGCTCTAGATTCGATTGTTGGGAAGCATCTTGCATATGGGAATTCGGCAAGGACCCAGAGTTTTTAGTTATACAGTTGGTGAGAGGTTGAATCAGATTGTTGACGCATCTCCACACCCGTGTCATGGTGCAAGGTTACGATGGCATGTGTGCCTTCTCGAGGCTACTGGCCAAATGATTCATATGTCGTCGGGTTGGATTTGGTTTGGATCTAAGCATTACTAAATTTGACTTAATTCGATCTGGTTTAATCATATTCAAATTCGGATTGAAATGAGATGAAACAATGTCAATACGGGTGACATCTCAACCCCATCTCTGCTCCCGTGTGGATCCAGTAAATTGGAATTGGTAATTTTCAAATCCAATCCGTCTGACTCGTTCATATGTCGTCGGGTATCATCCGGTGGGTTCCCACCCATTTCAAGTTGCTAGGTATGTCATTCCAACTTGCCTTGTTTGTAAGCCAAAGACTTGTCATAAGACTTTGCCAGCCTTTCATTGGCTGACACACCATGTTACATTATATGCAAAATGTTAACAAGCCCATTGGTTGATGGAACCAGGTAGGGCCCAGTCAGATCTCCAGAATCTTGCCAACTGGACCTAAACCTGCAACTTGTACAAATATTTAATTCACTATCTACCTGACATTGACTGAACCACCAATGGATGGCAGTGGACTGGGACTGTGGGGGTGGGGGATAAGGCCCGCTCCGTCTCAAAATGTGGAGGACAAAGCATATAGAAGTAGATTGCCATTTCATTCGTGAGAAGATACAAAACAAAGTGATAGCAACCTCATATGTGAGATCAAATGAGCAACTAGCAGACATCCTAACAAAGGCACTTGCCAAAGATCAACACCGATGGATCACTAACAAGTTGGGGCATATTGATATCTGTGCACCAACTTGAGGGGAAGACTGTTGAAGGGTAAGGACTCGGGCAATTGAGCACTCGTTGGCTCTATCCGCAACAAATTTCACAATAGGCAACATATCTCACCATTTTTGGATGCTTCCCAATCCATCCTAAATCTATTAGGTAATGCTAATCATTCCCATATCTTCTCCATCTATTTTCTATATTAACTCTTTCTCTCTCTCTCTCTCTTTGTATTTAACTCCTGCTAGTCACGATAATAACACGAAAAAAGAAAGTAGAGTCCTTTTTCCCATGGATGTAGGCAAACAATCGAACTACGTAACTTCTTGGCCTTTATTGTGTATATCCCATTTTATGCTCTCGCGAGATTTGTAACATGGAGTCATCATGGGCCCAATCTTGTCGATGCTTGGCTACATAACAAACCACAATTGCATTGGTATTCGATACATCCTTGCGTACTGCTAGGGGCGGCTCTAGAAAAGTTGAGGCCTTGATTTTTTTTTCATTGTATATGAAAATTTTATTATTTATTAAAGGGGTTGCACGTTTTTTTTCTTAAATTCTTAATATCCTCCATATTTACTAATTGAGTTCATATATATACAAAAATTGGTAGTTGCTCACTTGTTAGGTGCTCAAACGAAAGTTACTCACGCTTAGCGTCTATCAAGAGGCATGATGGACGTTGAATGTTTTTTTGTGCAAAAAAGACTTTTACTGACACTAAAATAACGCCAGTAAGAGTGTTTGCTTAAACTTTTATTGGCTCTATTTTAGCACCAGTAAAAGTCTTTTTGCAAAAAAAAAAAGATGATGTGTGTCCATCACGTCGTGTGATGGACACTCGGCGTGAGTCTAAAAGTGTCCGCTTAGACTTTTATTGGCACCATTTTAGCGCTAGCAAAGTCTTTTTGCAAAAAAAAGATATTAAGCGTCAGCGTGAGTGACTTTTGTTTGAGCACCTAACGAGTGAGCAGCTATGCATCACTCATATATATATATATATATATATATATATATATATATATATATATATATATATATATATATATATATATATATATATATATATATATATATGTGTGTGTGTGTGTGTGTGTGTGTGTGTGTGTGCAACTATGGTTATGCTTCTTTTAAATTTCTCTAATAACCATATCACTAGCAGGATCCCAACGTTGATCACTCAAATGGCACAACTCTGAGAGAGAATTCTTTCTTCCAATTATTTAATAGATATCCGACTGCATTGGCAAGCTGGCATGCTTTGTCAAATGAAATGTGCATCTTTTTGCCATTGAATAATGTTTTGATTATGGTCGCAAATCATCATGTGCCAACGTGATCAGAGCAATCATCTGCCAACGTGAGGATAATTAGAATTTGTGTGGTCTGGCCTAACGATGGCCAACAATGGGTTCGTTGGCACCACGATCACCCAATGTTCTGCTGGCCACCACGTATGTTTGTAACATAACGTCTTACTGCAACCTACTCCTTTAGAGTATATTTTATGGTTCATCCTATGCAAGACAAAAAAGACGTTGAGAACATGATTTTTAACAAACATTGTTGCGGCGGACGACGTTCCATGCATCCACTGTGTTCATTAACTTGTAATTTTTGATCTACCTCCCCCATGTTACAAAAGGAAAAGAAATGGCGAAAACAATTAAAAAGAAAAACATCCACGAGTGTGTCATGTGAGTTTTATGAAAACACTTTTTAAAACAATATTTTTAATCAAAATCAAGTGAAAGCCAGACACCAAAAATATAAAAACCGGCTCACACGAGTGGTGGAGTCCGGGTCGAACTCAGAAAACGAGAAATACTTTGTATTCAACACACAATCTAAACTATGCTTTATTGCCTTGAAAAATAAGAATTTAATTAACTAAATAAACAAAAGAGTGTTGCCTCTACAAAAGGCTTAAATAACCAATTAAAGTGCCTTATTACAAACTCAAATGAATTAAATAAATGAAAAAAAATAAAATCCTAATCTAAAAATAAAAGAAAAGCTTTAGTGCTTGAGTCCCTTCTTGAGTTGATTTGCTTCCCTCTTTTTGTTCCTTCAATGGAATAGGTAATGTATGCTTTCTTTTGCCCTCTGAGGGCTCCCTGAGGGCACTTTTGAGGGCTTGAGGGAACCTAAGAGGGTACTTTGAGAGCACAAAAAGGATTTCATCGCACGTCCAAATGCTTCCCTGCAATAAACAAAAACAAAAAACAAAGCAGTACAAATCAATCTAAACCAAAATTTACCAACTGACGACTAACAAATTCAACAAAAAACAAGATTTGAATTAACTAAACTAAACTAAAAACAAGAACTAACTATGAACAACCTGACAACAACCTAACACTAAAAGACAAAATAGCAAAACAACCTAACTAACTAAACAATTAAGAAAGCAAATGTAACAAGCTAATCTTAACTAATTCAAGAAAGCAAGAAATTAACTAAACCTAATGATCAAGAACACACTCAGCTGAATCCGGCATCTAATTAAACAAAACAAAAAAAAAATAACAAGAACTAAGCATGATAATTAACTAATACTAATCTATACTAATCGGCTAATCCGAGTTAAGTAGACTCATTATTAAACACATGCAAGATTAAAACTACTAACTAATGAATGACAAAATAAACTAACTTATCCTAAATTCTATGCTGTACGGAAGATGAATATAAACTAACAGAATCTGGAAATAAAACACTAGCTAACCTACTAACCTATCTACTCTAACTAACTAGTAAAGAATTAAAATAACTAGAATCCGGCAACTATGTATTACTTATGACTATGCAACACAAACATTAAAAAGTTCTGAACAAAATCCAAATAACGTGAATCGAGTTAAGACTAAATTGAATAATTGAATTAAACTAACGTTGAACTATAAAAACTATGATTAATCTAAAACAGCGAAATAAAATAAAGACAAACTATTCAAGAACACGATAATTACACTATGACTTAATCAGCCAATTTGTTTTCATCTAAACTAACTTTTAAACAATCTAATTAACCTAATGACCTCAAACTAACTATCAGACTCATCTAATTAACAGCATTATCATGACTGAATTTAACAAATAAACAAAAATATTAACTATTCCTAAATCGGCTAACACTATTTCTATATACAAATGATAGTTAATAAAACTAATTGAATCTAATAATCGACTAAAGCAATTGGAAACAATCAATAACATGGATTGACCACTAAATAAACTAACATAATGCTGGAAATAATCAAGAAAGACGTGAATCTAAGTATGGCAGCTAAAACAAAATTGAAAGGATTAAAAGAAAACTACTCAGCTAATAAAGAAAACTCTACTTAATCAACCTAATGACTACCGAATAAAAAGAATTCAATCTGGACTAAATCTAACCTAGATCTAACCTAAACGAATCTACAGCTAATCAAGAAACAAGAAAAAAAAAACTATATTAAAACTACAATCTACCTAAATCAAGACTTTTCAATAATTAAATCCAGAAAATGGCTAAACTGTCAAAATGAAACATGTTTTTGTTCTTTTTAGTATTCAGATGCAATAAAACTAAACTAAATATGTTGATGGTGTAATGATATGCTTTATGCAATGCAAAAATCTAAAAACTACGTGAAATGAGGAAGAAAGAAATGAACATGACGATCCACTTCTGATGGATTGGATAAGAAGAGAAATGGTTATTCCCAAGCTGCAGATGCACCTCCCCGACGAAGAGGATGAGATTGTCGATGATGAAAGGGGCTAGAAGCAAGAAAAGAAATAAGAGGAAGAAGAAGAAAAAGAAGAAAAAGAAAAAATTGGCTTTGAGAGAGAGGGAGCAAGAGAGAGAGAGAGAGCAAGGGGCATGTTTTCCAATGCTGGAGAAAACATCCCTTGCTTCTTCACATACACTATTTATAATAAATTATTAGGTTAAAACAAGTTTTTCAAAACAAGTCCAAATAAGTTTCAATAAGTTTCAATAATTTTCAAAAAAAGGTCTTTTAAAAAACATGTTTCATGAAACACAACTTCCTAAACTAATTAAAACTTCTACTTAAACTCTTCTAAACTAATTAAAATACTACTTCACAATTCCTAAACTAAATAAAATACTGAAAAATGCAGAGTAAGCTTTGAAATACATGATTTTCTGATAATTTCTATTTCAATGTGGTTTCTCAAAACTAATGATAAAAACAAGTTTTTGAAATGATTTTTCACTGGATCATGCATAAAATCGTATGAATAAAATGTAAAATGTATGCATGATCACCCATCGATGTATCTCTCTCTTCACCAATTCATTTCAATAGTCTGTTGTAGAGGGGAATGTTGTGTCCTTAGCCAGGCGGTTCGACGATGCCATATGGCACTTCTTCAATGCCATCGCCCTCGCTTCGGCAAACCACGTCCTCTACTCCAACCGCTCTGCCACCCACGCCTTCCTCCGTAGGTACTTTGATGTGCTCATCAATGCCAAGAAGATGGTCGTGACTCGCCAATGCGCAGTCGGCAATCACGAGCCAGAATCAGAGCTTGGGGCTGGCGGGATCGTCGCCTTGAGCAAGGCAGAGGAAAGCCACTATGACGAATTCCCCGACCAAAAATTGGGGGGAAGCGGTGGGCAGAGCTCCCACGAGTCCAACTGACAGTCATAGATCTCGACGGCCAACATCTCCTCAAGATCCACCAATCCCCCGATGAACCGGATGCCCCCGACAATGATGAACTAGAAGAAATACCCTATTTGGAAGACACCCACCAAGGGATTGCACCTAGAGAACTTGAAGGGCTGTGTCGCCTGCCAGAAAGCACAAAAAGAGGGTTGTACACAAACCAATAGTGTGTTGAGCAGGTGGAGACGAAGAAGAAGCCACTGGAGCCGATCAAGGAGTCATTTTGGTGGGAGTGAGGGAGGAAATTGTTGGGGATGCAAATACAATCCTTCGATTCGGGGTCAAATCCAAATGCCTGGTTGTTTTTCAAGAACACGTTGTTTTGCCCATAGAGGAAGAACCATGGCTTCTTCATGCAGAAAACGAAGGAAGTGAACGATTCCATGATGATGACAGAGTTCCATGAGTTCCATAACTTGCAGACAAGCCGAGCTTGGATGATGGAGATGAGAGGGAGGTGGGAGAGGATCCACTCGGCGAGATCGATGCCCAAACAATTCATGCCTTGCTCAATTAGGGTTTTCTGGAGTTTGGCCCCATCTTTTTCTTCCTTCTGAGTAGCCCTAGTGAGGCCATCTGAATGTTGTGATCGACCAACATCACTAATCACCATCACTAGTGATAAGAGGGACACCGAAACAGATAAGAAGAAAAAGGGTTCCAGTGGGAATGGCGTTGAGAAGAGGTGGATTCTGGCGTAGTCGGCGCACGAGCTGCACTATGCTGTGAAGAGGGAGCGAGCGAAGAAAATGAGAAAGAAGACATTTCTGCCATACCAGACATCAAACAACGAACATTTGGAACATAGCATTTGAGTATGGTCCAAACAAACATTGGACTTGGAACAATTGTTACAGAATGAATATAACCAATGTTATATTCCATCTTTTTTGTTCATTTCATCCAACCCTTGACAAGCCATCAAACATACCCTTAGGGTCGCATTGGACAAAAATCATAAAAAAGACAATATTTTTAACAAATATTGGATATGGCAGACATGCATAACACCATTTATCGCGTCCTTGAAACATCATTATTTTCGTTCCACCCCCTTTCTTGTTAAAAAACAACAAAACAAGGGGAACAAATTTTAGAAAAAAGTTTTTCCTCGACAGGCACACCCCTCTATTGCTCGAGTCTCTTCCTCTCTCTCCTGTGCAGCGAAGGGGAGCCAGAGGAGGAGCAGGTCTGGGTGTCGGTGGTGGTGTTGCCGATTTTCAAGGCCGCACCATAAGAGGTGGCTGCCAGATGGGGGGAGGAGAGGCCAGGGAAGAAGTGGTGATTGGCAGATGGGGGAGGCGACAATGGCAAAGGGGGGGGGGTCTAGGTCATCACAACCACCATCATCTTCCTCCTTCTCCGCTGCCTCTTTCTCTCTCTGCTTATTCTGTATCAGTGGCCATCATCGATGCCAGCGCAACTGCCTAGTGGGGGGTCTCCATCACCTGTGATGCCTGCAAGACCACCCAAAAAAACCCTTTAATTGGAAGCGGGCCAGACATGTACGTGGGTTGGATCGAGATTCAATAATCAAAGCCCATAGGGGAATTTATGAAAGAAAGATAGTGGACCCGATTAGACCCAAGTTCAAATCTGATACCATACCAAAAAATTGGGTCCAAGTCTGGTTCCACCTGGGTCCGAACCAAATCTGACACCCCTTGGTTTTATAGAGTGTGGGATTAATTCCATCATATGTTAAGAAAAAGTGACCCTATTCACAAATCCTTCTCTAACAATAGAATGGTAGGTTGCCATTAGGGCTGGTAAACGAGTCAAATAAACCAATCAGTGGGCTTTCAAGCTTGGCTCACCTTTTACGTGAAGTGAGCAGAGCTCATGGTGGTGCCTTGACAGATAAAATATATTTTTTAAATTGAAAATAAAAAAATTTACACTCTAAACATATTGATTGAACCCGAAACAGGTTCAATAAATAATTGCATTATGTCAACTTATAAGTAGTAGAATTTGAACTCTACGCTTATTTCTTGCAAGCCAAACACTTCAACCATCTATATTTTATGGCGTGTGTATATATATAGTTAACAAGATATATGAGTTGAGCCAAACACCCATTTGTTCATGTTTGACTTGCTAAGTTAATTTCACGAGTTCAAACAAACTCTTCACAAGCAAAAACAAGCCGAGCCATGAGCAGCTTGTCTCGTTTCCCATCCCTAATTGCCATTAATCCTTATCGTCATAGATCAGTGCTGAAGTGTTGAGTTTGTCCATGTCCCATTTATGCATAATGACCCACTAATAAGTCAGTTAAGTCGTCGCACATGAATATTGAAAACATAAATTTCATGTAGGGACTTGTCAGTTGCCATTTGTGTGATGTTTGAATGATAGAGCCAATTTTTGTACCAAAGTTATCTTAGGTCCCATGTCCTCAGAAAAAAGTGCCAAATAGGGGCAAGAAGCTAATTTTCATTTCATGCATATGAAGTGACGGTTTTAATATTTGAGAAATGATTATACAATATCATAAAAATGTCATGTTTCTCTACAAACCCCATAATTTGCTAAAATCTGCCCGATGACCAAAACTGCAAATGTTGGATTAAAATAACCATTTTAACCTTCACATGTGCGAACCTCATGATGATATGTGAATTTTCTATGTGCAAATTTTACTACTGCTTTTTGACCCAAAAAATGAAAGATTTTAAAAAAATACAAAAAAGAACAAATAAACTAGAAAGAAATATCTTTCCAACGACATCTGAATCGTTGGAAAATGACAAATGGATGCTGAGATACATCCTTGACAACGTTCCAAAAACAGAGATAAATAGTCACAGTTATACCTAGCCTAATTGTTGTATGATATTTTTCACCACACACTAAAAATCAAGAAAAACAATAAAAAGTAGAAATAGATCAGTGTGTTAACTTTTCAACATTGCCAGGATCACCTTGACATGATTGAGTGATTTCAGATGAACGTTCTCTAAAAGATAGACTTTCTGGTTGTATCGTACCTTCTCACTAAAAGGTAGATTCACCTAATTTTTTTGTGTGGATCTCACAAAGTCAAAATAAAATATAGGTGAAAATGACCAATATTTGTGAGGATGATAAAGTCTGCATAAAATATAGGCAAGGATGAGGAAGATTGCATATATTTTGTGCAGACTTCCTCATCCCTTCAAATATTGGTCATTTTTAACCTATATTTTATGCAGACTTCACGCGGTCTTCCTCATAAAATATATGCATTTAGTGACTGAGTTGCTTAAGAAAGTTCAAAAAGTAGTTCCCTTGTAGCTTTTAGTTCTTTTTTCATGGCTTTTCTCCACCTAGGGTCGAGTTTGGCTTCTTGGTAGGATGAGGGTTCAGTTTGAGAGTATACCTTTGACAGGTTTGATAGGTAGGCTTGAGATAGTTTGTTTAGGTTGACTTAGTTTTCTATGGAGTATAGGGTTGAGGATGAGGCCTGGTATGTATAGAAGTCACTAAGTCTTACCGAGGGTCTGATGATGCGATTTGACCTTCTAATAGAGACTTCTAGTTTGGTCTAGGCATCATTCGTGGTTGGAGGCTCGGTGGAGTCATAGATGGTGGACTCGATTTGGGTTATTGTGTTCAGGTTGATTTGGGTGGACTCGGTTTGGGTTGCTATATTGGGATCAATTTGAGTGGTGGATAGGTTGTCGGTTATGGATACGATTGGCAAGATAGGTCTAAGGGTCTTGTGGGTCTCCCCGCTACTTGGACCAAAGTTTCCAAGTGACTCGACAGGTCCAAGTGGGATCAAAACATTTGTAGCCTTTTTTCATAGAGGAATAGTCAAGAAAAACACATTTTTCTGCTCTTGCTTCCAATTTGTTTCTTTCCTGCAGGTGAACAAAGCATTTGCAGCCAAAGACTTTAAGATGATTTAAGAAAACAAGCCTCTTTAGAAAAACTTCTATAGATGTTTGTTTTGGTGTACCACTATTAGGAATTCAGTATATGATGTAGCATGTCGTGGCGACTGCCTCTACCCAGTATTCCTTCGGAACGTTCATGTTGAACATGATGGTTGTAGTTATGTTGAGTAGGTGCCTATTCTTGTGCTCGGTCACTCTGTTTTGTTGAGGAGTGCCGATGCAAGTGAGTTGAGGCATGATTCCGTTCTGACTCATAAACTCCCAAATAACTTCATTCACGTACTCACCACCATTATCTAAGCGCAAATGCTTTATTTTGGAATTTGATTGGATTAGAATCATGTTGTAAAATTCTTGGAAGACCTTTTTAACCTCATTTTTTTGTTTGAGAAAATACACCCATGTGTTCTTAGATTTGTCATCTATGAAGGTTACATAATGTTTGTAACCAGAATGGGCAACGATTGGAGCCAGACCCCACACGTCTGAGTGGATAAGCTGAAATAGTTTACTACTTTTTTCTTAGAATGTTTGAATGGTAATCTTGAAAATTTTGCGAACTCACATGTGTCACAAGCATAAGATTCTAATTGTAAATCTAGAAATAATAATGAAAACACATTATTAGATGTGTGCCCGAGCCTAGAGTGCCATAGTTTGTGAAGGGATTCCTATTTAGCTGCAAGGTAGACATTGGATAGATGTAACGAGGTCTCCAACATGTATAATCTATTCCGCATATGACCTCTACCAATCTCCTTCCTCGTCTCTATGTCCTAGAAGATCATGTTCTTTGGAGAAAATGTGGCCAAGCAATTGTAAGTAGTAGTCAACTTACTAATAGACAATAAGCTTGCTGAAAATTTAGGAATGTAAAGCACTTGAGAGGGCTTTTTTTTCTGGAAAGAAGTAAGTGTTACCGACACCTTGAACTGGAACTAGAGACCCATCGGCTATGTGAACAAGTTTCTTTAATGTTGATTTAATGTCATAAATCTGATTGCATCGACCAATCATATGGTCGGTAGCGCCAATATCGACTATCCATTCGTTATTAGAGGTTTGAGATGAGTAAGCACATTAATATTTGTTTATGTAGTGCTTGAATTGCTTAGAGGAAGTTTTGTGGCAAGGTTGGAGCAACTTATTTGTTGGAACCATTTTGCAAGGTTCTCAAAGAACATGACGTTGGCATTTTCCTTCCTAGGACATTGATCTTGGTTTTTTTCCTTCCCTGGTCGGCCCATCAATTCTCTGTGTTTTTTTCGGATGTGTCCGAGTTTTTGCAATAGCTACACCTTGGTTTATTTCTGTTTTTGAATTTTTCTGAGTTGGTATTGCTTTCTCCATAACTGGTGGAAATGGATGTCTTCTTCTCTTCAATGTTGTATTCAACTTTGAAGGCTAATTTCTCTGAGAGGGTGGTGTATGTTCGCCCCCGATGATTCACTAAATCCCACGTTTGTGTTCGGGGCTTTGAATGAGCACCACGTATACAAGCACATGGGGCTCGTATTCCCGTGTATATTGACATAACTTTGCATCGGACTCTGGTGTTGTTGCAAAGACTTAAGTACCCTTTCTTGCTATTCTTCTCATAAAGTGATGGTTTGACAAAATGACAAAAATGCCCTTCATTCAAAAAAGAAAAAACAAACAGTTCAAAAAAAGGACAAACATGTCCTCCATTCAGAAAGTCGAGGATGATGTTGACTCTTCAAAGTCTTCTTCTTCTTTCTTTGTTCAAAAAAAGGACAAACACGTCCTCCATCCAGAAAGTCGAGGATGATGTTGACTCTTCAAAGTCTTCTTCTTTCTCTGTTCAAAAAAAGAACAAACATGTCCTTTATCCAGAAAGCCAAGGATGATGTTGACTCTTCAAAGTCTTCTTCTTCTTTCTCCGTAAAACACTGTAAAACCCTCTCTCTCTCTAGAGAAGAAATCAAGGGAGGCAAAGAGTTCTTCCTGGAGAAGGCCATGAACATCAACCCTCTCACTCTCTCTCCCTTCTCTCTCTACTTCTGTGCACATCCAACAGACGATTCTACATTGTTCCATCGCCATCTTCTTCTTCTTCCTTCTTCGTAAAACACTGTAAAACCCTCTCTCTCTCTCTAGAGAAGAAATCAAGGGAGGTAAAGAGTTCCTCCTGGAGAAGGCCATGAACACCAACTCTCTCACTCTCTCTACTTATGTGCCTGATTTAGAGTTTTTGCCCTTACAGAAGGGGTGTCCGGGAGCTCCCCTCCGACGCGGATTCTGGGCTTTCCTATAGCAATTTGTAGTATTTTCGGGTCTCCAACAAAACGCTATAGTGATTTGCGGAAGACACTACAAATCGCTATAGCGATTTGCGGAAGACACTACAAATCACAAATCACTATAGCGATTTGTAGTGTCTTCCATAAATCGCTATAGCGATTTGTAGTGTTTTCCGCAAATCGCTATAGCAATTTATAGATTCTTCCGCAAATCGCTATAGCGATTTGTAGTGTCTTCCGCAAATCGCTATAGCGATTTGTAGTGTTATTCAGTAAGCAAATCGCTGTAAATCGCTACCCGAATTAGGACCAACTTGTTAGAGCCATATCTCCCTAACCGGAGGTCATATTCTAAATCCGTAAAAAGTGGTGTCTTTGTTATTGAGTCTAGTTTATTTTTGTAAATTTTCAGTGATTTCTATTGTCATTTTATTCCCCATTTTAACTTCAACGATACATTATAACCACAATCATCAAAAGAAAGATTGCCCAAGCTAAGAGTCTTGAGAGAGTAGAGGAGGGCCTCACCACCCACCGAACAACAAAAAATACAATGACTCAACTTCAAGTGCAGTAAGGACCCAGAGTCGAATAAATTTAGAGGCAGCTCATCAGTAAGGACCCACAACAGTCAATGTGCAGGTCAGTCGGTGCTTGATAGAGCAATGTAGGATCTTCTGATGGATGTGCACAGAAGCATAAATAGAAGGGTAAAAACTCTATAAGGGTAAAAACTCTGAATCAGACTCCATGAACACGTTGGGAGGAACCCTCAGACCCCCCTTTTGTAAGGGTAAAAACTCTGAATCAGACTTCATGAACACGTTGGGAGGAGCCCTCAGACCCCCCTTCTGTAAGGGTAAAAACTCTGAATCAGACTCCATAACTCTTCGAGTTGAATGATGCTACCCACACTGGGAGGAGCTCTCAGACCCTCCTTTCTGTAAGGGTAAAAACTCTAAATCAGACTCCACAACTCTTCAAGTTGAATGATGCTACCCACGCTGGGAGGAGCCCCCAGACCCCTCTCATGTAAGGGTAAAAACTCTGAATCAGGATCTATAACTCATTTAGTTGAATGATGCTACCCACGCTGGGATCTTCTGATGGATGTGCACAGAAGCATAAATAGAAGGGTAAAAACTCTGTAAGGGTAAAAATTTTGAATCAGACTCCATGAACACGTTGGGAGAAGCCCTCAGACCCCCCTTCTGTAAGGGTAAAAACTCTGAATCAAACTCCATAACTCTTCAAGTTGAATGATGCTACCCACACTGGGAAGAGCTCTCAGACCCCCCTTTCTTTAAGGGTAAAAACTCTAAATCAGACTCCACAACTCTTCAAGTTGAATGATGCTACCCACGCTGGGAGGAGCCCCCAGACCCCTCTCCTGTAAGGGTAAAAACTCTGAATCAGGATCTACAACTCATTTAGTTGAATGATGCTACCCATGCTGGGATGAGCCCCCAAACCCTCATCCTGTAAGGGTAAAAACTCTGAATCAGGCTCCACAACAGTCAATGTGCAGGTCAGTCGGTGCTTGATGAAGCAATGTATGATCTTCTAATGGATGTGCACAGAAGTAAAAATAGAAGGGAGAGAGAGAGAGTGAGAGGGTTGATGTTCATGGCCTTCTCCAGGGGAGATTTCTTTCTCGGATAATCCCGCAATGTAGAGACTGGGTCTTAAATAATCATCTTTGGGGCACTTAAGTCTTTACAACCACTCATTTTCAAGAATCGTCATTTTTTTTTACACCAATGGAGGAGAGGGTACTTACGTCTTTGCAATCGCATCAAACTCCAACGCTAATTAATGCTGACAAACATGATGATATGAGACGCACATGCTTACATACGTGGTGCTCTTTGGGACCCCCGAACATGAGATGTAGCTAACTGCCCTGTTCGGGGGGGGGGAACATATAACCTGCTTTGAATTTCTCTTACGATTGGTCAGGTTATTTTTCAGCTTTCATCACCTTTCATCATGTCTCTTCTCTCTGAATGGTGGCATAGATGTTGTTGAAAGAGGGCAGCGGAGTGGACATAAGGATTTGACTCTTCAAGGAGTCATAATATTGTCCTAATCCAGTGAGGAGACATAATATTTTATCATGCTCAGTCCTTTGTCTGATAATTTTCGTATCTGTTGTCGGTGGTTGGTTTTGAAGTAACTCGTCCCAAGTGGCTTTAAATGCCCCAAGGTAGACATGAAGTGACCTTTCTTTATGACTAACGTAAAATAGGTTTTGCTATTGTTGATAAAATGTGGCCAAGTTATTTTGAGTCCCATATACTTCTTCAAGGTTCTGCCATATTTTTTGTGCAGTTTTTAGAAAGAGAACACTTTCGGCAATACTTGGTTCCATGGAGTTAAGTAACCAAGACATTACCAGATGGTTTGTTGATTTCCATTCATCGCAGGCAGCGTCTTGACCATCGAGCCTTTTCATTTTTTGCTCAAAAAGAGGCTTGCAACTTTTGACCAACTGAGGTAATTAGATCCGTTCAATGGAGTGGTCGTTATCTTCAGCATAGGGTTTTGCTCATGGACCATCATCTTGGTGGCTGGTGGTTGAGAAGTGGGCTCAGTTGTTGTTTCTGACAGATTACTATCTCTTGCAGTTGTAGGATGGTAAGAAACGCAGGCAACAATAATTCAACAGGAACAAGAAAGAAGGTCACGGTAAGCTCTATACCATGTTACAAATCTTACGAGAGCATGAAAAAGGATGTACACAATGAAGGCTAAGAAGTTACGTGGTTCGACAATTTGCCAACATTCACGAGAAAAAGGACTCTACTTTCTTTTTTCATGTTATTATAGTGACCAACAAGAGTAGTTAAATACAAAGCTAGAGAGCGCGCGAGAGAGAGAGAGAGAGAGAGAGAGAGAGCATAGGAAACACTTGGAGAAGATATGAGAACTATTAGCATTGCCTAACCGACTTAGGATGGATTGGGAAGGATCCAGAAACGGTGATATATGCTGCCTATTGTGAAATCTGTTGTGGATAGAGCCAACGAGTACTCAACAGAACGAGTTCTTATCCTTCAACACTCCATTGGTCAGGTAGAGGTGACTCGTAAACCTCACCAAAGGACAACGTAGGAGATTCAGTTCCCATAAAAACGAACAGCTGTGTGGTTCTTATTGAATGCCACTTATCTCCAAGTCTTAGCTGTGCAAAATCGGACCTGATATGTTCTTTTCAAGTCAAGCTTAATTTTTTCAATTACAGTTTAACGCTCATCCCTGATGTCATCCCTTGTACAAAGACATCCTCTCTCTAGTTACCCAATAAGATGCTGCCGACATGTGCAAAGTATAACCACATATATCCTCTCTCAAGTTAGCCAATCAGATGCTGTCATCTTGTGTTGAGCATAACCACAAATACTGATATTCTCTCTCAAGTTGGCCAATCAGATGCTGTCATCTTGTGTTGAGCATAACCACAAATACTGATATTCTCTCTCAAGTTGGCCAATCAGATGCTGCCAACATCGTCTGCTAAAGTACATATAGCCACAAATATCCTCTTGCTAACAACACATCTGTTTTCTGTGCATACTAGATTGAGAAAAACTGACATTTGGCAAAAATTATTTAGACAAATATTTAATTTGTAAAAAATACTTTATCATTGCTATAAAAGTTACTATTAAAAACTTGCTTCTTTACTCTTGTCAAAACTTTGAAGACAACTACTATAGAAAATTGATAGATCTGGGTACAAACTCGATTTCAACCAAAGCCTAATCAAATGGTCTTATCTACCAGACCAAATTATTTAAGTAGAAAAAACCCTGCAATAAACTGTTGATTTTAAAGTTAATATGATGAAATAATATAATAAGCACAAAGAATTATTTAAGTAGAAAACGTCTGTAATGCACCGTTGACTTTAAAGTTAATATGATGAAATAATGTGATGAGCATAATGAATTGGGTGGCATGATATATATATATATATATAT
This sequence comes from Nuphar pumila, assembly GCF_984573655.1. NCBI lineage: Eukaryota > Viridiplantae > Streptophyta > Magnoliopsida > Nymphaeales > Nymphaeaceae > Nuphar > Nuphar pumila. Next base: position 84,218,607 of record NC_143258.1, read on the forward strand.
ATATATATATATATATATATATATATATATATATATATATATATATATCCATTGACTTTAATTAGAACATTTGCACCATAGGTTTGGAAGCATAATCTCTAATTGATTTTTTCTTCATTTAGACATCAAAAATATGCATTCATATCCCTACAAGTGAAGTTAGTTAGCTCGTTAAATATATATATATATATATATATATATATATATATATATATATATATATATATATATATATATATACACCATAGGTTTGGAAGCATAATCTCTAATTGATTTTTTCTTCATTTAGACATCAAAAATATGCATTCATATCCCTACAAGTGAAGTTAGTTAGCTCGTTAAATATATATATATATATATATAGGGCTGCAAACGGATCAGATATGAGCTCAGTCCTGCCTAATCGGAATCCAAACCTGAATTTTATGCAGTGGTCCCAATCTGGGTCTGAAACAGAACACGATTTGATAATGTAAGATTGAATCAGACCCTAGAATATGCACGATATGGTAAAAGAGGACAGAAAATGCAATTGTTTTTTTAATGGAAACAGTTGTAATTATTTAAACATGCCAGCTTGCAAAACCTCCACAGGACCAAAACATAGTAAGTTAGTAACAGATATCGCCGGGTTTCTTTTAATTTCTTGTGAAAAAAAAACACGAGAAATGTTTTTCTTGTATTTTTCCTGTACTATACATACACGATATTTTCAAAAATATCGATTAAGTTTAATTTCTCTTGTTTTTATTGTGCTTTATTGAAAAAAATGAGATATCAAAGCTTTTGCTTAAATGCACTCCTGCCTCAAGGGCTCAAAAGCTCGAAGCTTTCTACGTAAAAGAGCTACCTCTTGAAGGCACGAAGGGACGCTTCCTCTCAACATCTTATATACACTGTAAATAGCCCCATCTATATAAAGGCAAACCCTACTGTGGGGCCCCATGCATTCAAAACCAATCTATGACACATGCATGTACCTTCACGAGCATTTATGATATGATTAAGTTGGGGTCCCAAGCATTCAAAACCAATTCATGACATGCATTTTTAGTCTGGTGTCAACTTTTCCACAGTATGTGCAATGATTCCACATTGATGTGGAAACTAAATAATTTTTATGTTAATATTTTAGGGAGAGAATTTGCAGGTGCAGTTAGTAATGTTAGAAACTTTTTAATCAACATAAATTTATGAAAGAAAAGAATATGCCTAAGGTTTAAAGGTGACATATCTGTTTTAGGCAAAAAATGATCTTATTGTCATCGCAAAATGATGCATTTTTTGAAATACCTAACAATTTGATAAAAAAATTTACATATTTAAAATTGCCAGTTCTCAAAATTTTAAGCTACTTTTGCTCTTTGCACATGCGAACCTACTGCGTCATAGGTACACTGTAAGAAGTTCGTAACCCTTCAATAAAAAGAAGATTATGTGAACATATGCAAATACGACCAAGGTTGTTAAATGCGATGAGGCGAAGCCAGGCGTTAAGCCTGTTATGAAGCGAGGCGTAAGCCTTGATGCGTTGAAGCCTAAGCTTCATGATCAAAATAATAAAATATATAATATTAATAAAATAATAAAAAATTTATATGGCTAGCTTCCATTTCATGTGTGCCCATATCTCTCGAGTCATTAGATGGACTTGGTTTCCTCTATGTTCATAATTGACAGGCTTATCTTGATCAATACTAGAAAACAATAAAGGAAAACAATTTCAAAAGCTTCTCTTCCAATGTTTTTTTTATATTTTTTATTTTATTTAATATGTACATATTTTAAACAAAGTATGTGATCTAAGATAATAGGAATTGAAATCGTAAGAAAGTTTCATAAAAAAAAAGAGAGAAATAGTTGCATTAATGCTAGTACGTTGGTAATTATATCATTTCCTGCCCAGCCAGCAAGGAAGAAAATACGGATTGGACAGTCTACATCGCAATTGAAATCTCCCTCTCTCTCTCTCTCTACTGATTTACACTTATCTTCCTCTCTCTTTAAAAAAAAATAACGAAAAGAAAAAACTAGAAAACAAAAACTATAGAAAAGAAAAAAGAAGTATGGCATCACTGCTAATAAATATCGAGAATGAATAAGAAATCTCAAATCAACTCAAAAAAGAGGTACGACTTTTGTTGGTGGTATTGGTACCAGTTTTTTATTCTCTAAAGTGGTGGTTTGCTTTTTCTATTTTCAGGGTTTGTGTGGTTCCTGAAATGGCGTGGGAGGAGATCCAGATAAAGAAGATCGACAAGGCAAGTGACCTTCTCAAAGAGGAGGAGAGGGTTGTTTAAACAAGCCCAAGAACTCTCCATTCTTTGCGATGCTGAAGTTGGTACCCTCCTCTCTTTTGCCAAGATTTCAGAAGCTGCAGGGGGCAAGCCCATGCCTGCCGAAAACAGAAAGGGAGAGAGAAGTGGAAGGTGCAGAGAGAGGGGAGGCGCAGGCTGAGATTCTGAGAAAGCTATACCTCCCCTTTGCGATTTTTAAAGAGGTTTGGGGGAGGCATGAAAAGGGAAAGGGGTGGGGGAGGGGAATGAAGGTTTAAAAGAAACCCTCCGCCCCTCCTCGCCCTGTGTTTTTTTTATTTTCGTGGGTTGTACATGAAGTGCACACTTTATAAGCGAAGCGCGCCTCGATGCGAGGCTTGCACTTCACCCATGTGAAGCGTGCGCTTCAAGCCTGCAAACGCTTCATACAACACCTCAGTACCTTGAGCTTGTGCTTCGCCTCTGAGGCGTACGCTTCAGGTACTGAGGCGTAAGCCTCTCACAACACTGAATACGACACAGTCTTCTTAAATATCATATGAACTTCACTAATATAACTTGTGAACCTCTTTTAAATAAATACTTCTTGAAAATATCTGCAAATATATTGTCACCGACGTGAAATTTCACTATTGGGCAACATCTCAATTTTCAAGAAAAAGATGAGTATTTGATATGTAATATTGCATAGTGCTTGAATATTGATTCTTCCCAATTCTCATACGTGACAAGTTACTAAGTCTAAACCAATGTTGTTAGTATCATTGTGAATAGGCTGATTCACATAGTGTCCAAACCAGCTAATTTTCTAATAAATCTAAAAAAAATTATTAAAAATGATTTTATAATAATTTTTAGTATATTTTGCTATGTGTCTATATGTGGTTCGAAAAACAATTTTTGCGTCTGATCCAATACTGATTTGGAGCCAACACTGTTTTAGTTTTAGTTAAAAAGAATCGGACTAGATTTGGAACCATCTGATGAATTCATTTTCTTGAGAACATCGTCGGCTACCGGCCAAATGCGGAGATGTAAACGGGTTGGATGTAGTTTGGATCTAAGCATTACTAAATTTGACTTAATTCGATCTGGTTTAATCATATTCAAATTCGGATTGAAATGAGATGAAACAATGTCAATACGGGTGACATCTCAACCCCATCTCTGCTCCCGTGTGGATCCAGTAAATTGGAATTGGTAATTTTCAAATCCAATCCGTCTGACTCGTTCATATGTATCATCCGGTGGGTGCCGACCCATTTCAAGTTGCTAGGTATGTCATTCCAACTTGCCTTGTTTGTAAGTCAAAGACTTGTCATAAGACTTTGCCAGCCTTTCCTTGGCTGACACGCCATGTTACATTATCCAAAATGTCAAGAAGCCCATCGGTTGATGGAACCAGGTAGGACCCAGTCAGATCTCAAGAATCTTGCCAACTGGACCTAAACCTGCAACTTGTGCAAATATTTAATTCACTATCTACTTGCCAACTGGAGCTAAACCTGCAACTTGTGCAAATATTTAATTCACTATCTACCTGAATAACCTGACATTGACTGAACCACTCCCAGAACCAAATAAACTATTTTCATTGATTTTTTCTTTTACACATGACAATATAAAATTGCCAATGCAGCCGGATATCTGTTAAATAATTGGAAGAAAGAATTATCTCTCGGAGTTGTGCCATTTGAGAGATCGACGTTGGGATCCTACCAGTGATATCGTTATTAGAGAAATTCAAACTAAGCATAAACATAGTTGCTCATATATATATATATATATATATATATATATATATATATATATATATATATATATATATATATAGAGAGAGAGAGAGAGAGAGAGAGAGAGAGAGAGAGAGAGAGAGATGCCTAGATGCTCACTCGTTAGGTGCTCAAACAAAAGTCCCTTATGCTGACGCTCAACATCTTTTTTTCTGCAAAAAGACTTTTGCTAATGCTAAAATAGCGTCAGTGAAAGTCTAAGCAGACACTTTTAGACTCACACCGAGTGTTCATCACACTGCGTTATTAACACACATCATTTTTTTATGCAAAAAGACTTTTACTAGCGCTAAAATAGTGCCAATAAAAGTTTAAGCAGACAATCTTACTGGTGCTAATTTTGCGTCAGTAAAAATCTTTTTGCACAAAAAACAAATGTTCAGTGCTCATCATGCCGCATGATTGACACTAAGAGTGAGTGACTTTCTTTTGAGCACCTAACAAGTGAGCAGCTACCAATTTTAGTATATATATGAACTCAATTAGTAAATATGGAGGATATTAAAAATTTAAGAAAAAAAAAGTGCAACCCCTTTAATAGATAATAAAATTTTCATGTACAATAAAAAAATAATTAGGGCCTCAACTTCTATTAAGCCGCCCCTAGTAGTATGCAAGGATGTATCGAATGCGAATGCAATTGTGGTTTGTTATGTAGCCAAGCATCAACAAGATTGTGCCCATGATGGCTCCCTTGGTCAGGTAGAGGTGACTCGTAAACCTCACCAAAGGACAACGTAGGAGATTCAGTTCCCATAAAAACGAACACCTGTATGGTTCTTATCTCCAAGTCTTAGCTGTGCAAAATCGGACTTGATCTGTTCTTTTCAAGTCAAGCTTAAGTTTTTCAATTACAGTTTGACACTCATCCCTAATGTCATCCCTTGTACAAAGATATCCTCTCTCTAGTTACCCAATAAGATGCTGCCGACATCTTGTGCAAAGTATAACCACATATATCCTCTCTCAAGTTATCCAATCTAAGTACCTAGAAAACGTCTGCAATGGGTTGACTTTAAAGTTAATAGGATGATATAATGTGATGAGCATAAAGAATTTGGTGGCATGATATATATATATATATATATATATATATATATATATATATATATATTTATTGACTTTAATTAGAATATTTGCACCATAGGTTTTGAAGCATAATTTCTAATTGATTCTTTTTTCTTTTAGACATCAAAAATATGTCATTCATATCCCTACAAGTGAAGTTAGTTAGCTCGTTAATTATATATATATATATATATATATATATATAAGGTTGCAAACAGATCAGATATGAGTCCAGTCCTGCCTAATCGAAATCCAAATCTGAATTTTATAAAGTGATCCAAATCGAGGTCTGAAACAGGACAAGATTTGATAATGTAAGATTGAATCAGGCCAAAGAATATGTACGATATGGTAAAAGAGGACAGAAAATGCAATTGTTTTTTTTGAATGGATACAGTTGCAATAATTTAAACATGCCAGCTTGCCAATGCGGGCGTGACACTCTGGGGGAGAAAGTGAGATTTAGATTTCAATCAGGGGCACATCACGTTGTAGAGCCACCTTTCATGGGATCAGAGTGTTCTTTTCTTTTTAAAACAAACTTCCAGTACAGGACCAAAACATAGCAACAATTATCGTCGGGTTTCTTTTAATTTCTTGTGAAAAAAAAAATGAGAAATGTTTTCTTGTATTTCTCTTGTACTATACATACACGATATTTTAAAAAATATCAATTAAGTTTAATTTCTCATGTTTTTATTGTGCTTTATTGAAAAAATGAGATAGCAAAGCTTTTGCTTAAACGCACTCCTGCCTTAAGGGCTCAAAAGCTCGAAGCTTTCTACATAAAAGACAAGCAGGTTATATGTTCTCCCCCGAAGAGGGCAGTTAGCTACATCTTATGTTCGGGGGTCCCAATGAGCACCAAGTATTTAAGCATGTGCGTCTCGTATCCCCATGTTTGTCAGCATTAATTAGCATTGAAGTTTGATGCGATTTCAAAGACTTAAGTACCCTCTCCTCCATTGGTGCCAAAAAAAATGGCGATTCCAGAAAAGGAGTGGTTGTAAAGACTTAAGTGCCCCAAAGATGATTATTTAAGACCCAGTCTCTGCACTGCAGGATTATCCAAGAAAGAAATCTCCCCTTGAGGAGGCCATGAACATCAACCCTCTCACTCTCTCTCTCCCTTCTCTTTCTGCTTCTGTGCATATCCATCAGAAGATCCTACATTGCTCCATCAAGCACTGACTGAACTGCACATTGATTGTTGTGGAGCCTGATTCAGAGTTTTTACCCTTACAGGAGGAAGGTTTGGGGGCTCCTTTCAGTGTGTATAGCATCATTAAACTAAATGAGTTGGGGATCCTGATTCAGAGTTTTTACCCTTACAGGAGAGAGGTCTGGGGGCTCCTCCCAACGTGGGTAGCGTCGTTCAACTTGATGAGTTGTGGAGCCTGATTCATAGTTTTTGCCCTTATAGGAGGGGGTTTGGGGGCTCCTTCCAGCATGGGTAGCATCATTCAACTTGATGAGTTGTGGAGCCAAATTTAGAGTTTTTGCCCTAACAGGAGGGGGGTCCGGGGGCTCCCCCCCGGCGCGGGTCCATCGAAAAAGAGCAAATCGCATTTTGTATAATCGTGGGGTTCATGTTTCCTTCGATTGTTTCTTGCTCGAGGTTTTCGTAACACCCCTTCCCACGATTTTTCTATTTTTTTTTTCTGTTTTTTTCCCCTAATTTTTTCAATGACTCTCGTACATCGATTTTTAGTGTTGTCGGGTCTCCAACGAGCTTTACAGCGATTTATAGTGTTATCCGGTCTTCCAACAACGATTTGTAGTATTGTCGAGCCTTTCTACAACTATTTGTAGTGTTTTCGGGTCTCTAACGAGCTCCATAATGATTTATAGTGTTATTCGGCCTTCCAACAAAGATTTGTAGTATTATCGGACTTTCCTACAGCGATTTGTAGTGTTTGTAGTATTTTGGGGTATCCAACGAGCCCCACAGCGATTTATAGTGTTGTTCGATCTTTTAACAACGATTTGTAGTATTACCAGGCATTCCTACAACGATTTATAGTATTTTTGGGTCTTCAACGAGTCTAACAACGATTTATAGTGTTATTTGGTCTTCCAACAACGATTTGTAGTGTCTTCTGCAAATCACTATAGCAATTTATAGTGTTTTTGGGTCTCCATCGAGCTCTATAACGATTTATAGTGTTGTTGGATCTCACTATAGCGATTTGTAGTGTTTTCTACAAATCACTATAGCGATTTAGGATTTAGGGTTTAAGGTTTAGTGTTTAGTGTTTAGTGTTTAGGGTTTAGGTTTAGGGTTTCCAAATCCGTAAAAAGTGGTGTCTTCGTTATTGAGTCTAGTTTATTCTTATAAATTTTCAGCGATTTCTATTATCATTTCATTTTCCATTTTAACTAAAAACCAGACCCCAATTATTCTATGTTGTGCAACTCAAATTACTACAAATCGCTATAGTGATTTGCGGAAGACACTACAAATCGCTATAGTGAGATCCAACAACACTATAAATCGTTGTGGGGCTCGATGAAGACCTAAAAATACTACAAATCGCTATAATAATTTATGAAAGACACAAATCACTGTTGGAAGACCGAATAACACTATAAATTGCTGTGGGGCTCGTTGGAGACCCAAAAGCACTACAAATCGCTATAGTGATTTGCGAAAAATACTACAAATCACTGTTGAAAGGCCGAATAACACTATAAATTGTTGTGGGGCTCGTTGGAGACTCGAAAACACTACAAATCGCTGTAGAAAAGCCCGACAGTACTATAAATCGCTGTTGAAAGGCCGGATAACAGTATAAATCGTTGTGGAGCTCGTTGGAGACCCGTGTCGGGGGGAGCCCCCAGACCCCCCTCTTGTAAGTGCAAAAACTCTAAATCAAGCTCCACAACTCATCAAGTTAAATGATGCTACCCACGCTGGGAGGAGCCCCCAAACCCCCTCGTGTAAGGGCAAAAAGTATGAATCAGGCTCCACAACTCATCAAGTTAAACAATACTACAATCAGTGTGCAGGTCAGTCAGTGTTTGATGGAGCAATGTAGGATCGTCTGCTGGATGTGCACAAAAGTAGAAAGAGGAGGGAGAGCGAGTAAGAGTGTTGATGTTCATGGCCTTCTTCAGGGAGAACTCTTTGCCTCCCTTGATTTCTTTTCTAGAAAGAGAGAGGGGGGGGGGGGGGGGGTTTACAGTGTTTTACAGAGAAGGAAGAAGAAGAAGATAACGATGAAAAGTTCAAACAGACATTTTTGATGGCTCAGGTTCATTTCGCCGGATGACCATCGGATCGCCGGCTCACCATCGGATCGTCGGCTCACCATCGTTTCGCCGGATCACTATCAGATCGTCGGCTAAGGTTCGTTTCGCTGTGTAGACTTTGAAGAGTCGACATCATCCTCGACTTTCTGGATAAATGACATGTTTGTCCTTTTTTTTAACCGTTTGTTTTCTTTTTTTGAATGAAAGACATTTTTGTTATTTTCTTAAATTGTCGTTTTACAACAAGAATAGCAAGAAAGGGTACTTAAGTCTTTGCAACCGCACCAGACTTCAATGTTGAGTGATATCAACATACACGGGAATACGAGCCCCATGTGCCTATATACGTGATGCTTTTTGAGACCCCCGAACACAGATGTGGGATTCCGTGAATCATTGGGGGGGGGGGGGGAACATACACCACCATCTCACATAAAAGAGCTACCTCTTGAAGGCACGAAGGGACGCTTCCTCTCAACATCTTAAACAGCCCCATCTATATGAAGGCCGTCAACCCTACAGTTAACAGAAGGGGGTGCGTGGGTCGCATGCATACAAAACCAACCCATGACACATGCATGTACCTTCACATGGGCATTTAAGATGATTACGTTGGGTCCCAAGCATTCAAAACCAATCCATGACACCTGCATTTTTAGTCTGGTGTCAACTTTTTCACAGTATGTGCAATAATTCTACAATGATGTGGAAAGTAAATAATTTTTATGTCCCTAATATTTTAGGGAATTTGCAGGCGCAGTTAGTAATGTTAGAAACTTTTTAATCAAAATAAATTTATGAAAGAAAAGAATATGGCTAAGGTTTAAAGGTGACACATATGTTTTAGGCAAAAAATGATCTTATTGTCCTCGCAAAATGATGCATTTTTTAAATACCTTGCAATTTGATAAAAATTTTACATATTTAAAATTGTCAATTCTAAAGTTTTTAAGATATTATTACCCTTTGCACATGCCTACTGTGTTAGAGGTACGCTCTAAGAAGTTCATAACCCTTTAATAAAAAAAAGATTATGTGAACATCTGTAAATAAAAAGTTGGTAACCAAGAAGATTTTGTGAACATCTGCAAATACAACACCAGCTTCATAAATATTGTATGAACTTCATGAATGTAACTTGTTAACTATACCTTTAAATAAATACTTCCTGAGAATATTCACAAATGTTTGTCAACATTCACAAATATATTATCACCGACGTAAAATTGCACTATTGAGCTACATCTCACTTTTTGAGAAAAAGATGAGTATTTGATATGTAATATTGCATAGTGCTTGAATACTGATTTTACCAATTCTCATACGTGACAAGTTACTAAGTCTAAACCAATGTTTGAACATAGTGTCCGAACAAGCTAATTTTCTAATAAATCTAAAAAATTGTTTATTTTTTTTTTTAATAATTTTTAGTATATTTTGCTATGTGTCTATATGTGGTTCGAAAAACAATTTTTGGGTCTGATCCAATACTGATTTGGAACCAACACTTTTTTAGTTGTAGTAAAAAAGAATCGGACTAGATTTGGAACCATCTATTTCCTTATTGAAGGACCCAGATGACAAAGTTAACTGTTATCGAGTTCCACACACAACTTTCATGTGAGAATCAACGATGACGTGATCTTGTGAATTACATATTTTGATAAACCCGAGCTATTTTTAAACCAGACGGAGCTTATAATTTTTTTTACATGAATACACTCTTTCTGGTTTTGTATTTATATTAAGTTTACTCTCTTAACCATTTCAAGTGAAATTGTCTTTAACAAAAAAAAAATGTTTTAAAAAGTTTTAATTGTTTGGATTTAGATTATGTTTACGCTCTTAACCATTTCAACTGAAAGTGACTTTAGCAAAAAAAAATGTTTGAAAAAGTTTTAATAGTTTGGATTTAGATAAAGTGTGCAATTATATAGTTGACCAGCCAACAATCAAATGCATGTGGATTAAAATATGCATATTAAAATTACTTTTAAAGTTAAAGCTATAACTGAAAAGATGATAAGACCGATTATCATGATTACATTTTAGAATAAAGCCAACGTAAAAAAAAATTTGCAATTACACAAAGGCCCCACCAAATATTATAATTTCAATAGATAAAATGGTATAATAAAAACATCTACTTAATGTTAAAATATAATTATCAACATTTTTATTTTCTCAAAAACATGACAGCTTTTTCTAGTCATTTCAAGTATATTATTAAATTTCAAAATTATGCAAGAAATCACAGTGTAATTGCTATGAAAACCCAAAAAAAAATATGGCAAGAAATTACTTAAAAGTTAAAACTGTTATTTTCTAGCAATATTTTCAAAGTTTCACCATTTTTTCATTAGAAACACGAATATCATGTTTTAGACACGATATTTATGTTTTATTGGCTATTTATCATAAAAATATATTTTTATTTTTTGTTTTATATTTTTTAAGATTTTATTTTTGAAATATCTAAATTTTTTATTTTATGTTTTAGATATATTTTTATTTTTCTGTTTATATTTTATTTCTAAAAATCTATTTTTTTTATATATTTTTTTGAAAATCTAATTATTTTCTATTTTTATTTTTTTAATATACCTTAAGAAGGGTATTGTAAGTGTCTATGTGATAATTTGTTATGGTTAAAACTATAACATTTATATATGATTACACGTTGAACATTAGTTAGTGAAAATAAATTTAAAATTGTATAATACACTAACATAGAGAAATAAAAGAAAATAACATGATAATTGTAACGCCCTGAAATTTTAACCCAGATTTTTGAGAAATTTTTTTTATATAGCGGAAAAACTAATAATTCCAGGGTTAAGCATTTCAGAACGATACAGGAAGGTAAAAGCAAACCACACCATTTATTTTTATTTCAAAAACCATAGAATCAAACATCAGAGTTTTCACATTAAGAGTCTCAAAACAAATATTTCAATCCGAAATAAAGTAGGACCGCTAGGGAACAAGTAGATCAAGTCTTGGTCATCGCCTCATCCCGCGTCGCTTTTAGGTCTACTCTTTGCGTGAAAATGATAAAAATTATAGGAATTAGACTACCATGTCTAAGTAGAAAAACTGTAACTCTTAATGCAGGTATATCATGTGTCAAGTATGTGATGTGGGTGCCGTGTGTGATTTTTAGCCTATACAAAATCGCGTAAAGAAGACTATGTAACAACAATAATTAAGTAAAACATTTTATGCAACAACAACAATTAAGCAAGTAAGGCATTAAGCAAATAAAGCATATTTTGCAACAACAATAACAATAACATGCATAATATTCATGTAACAACCACAATATGAATTCCATTATCTCATATCTACACATTTTAGGATTTCGTTTCATCACAAGCTCAGAATATAAAGTATGCTGAAAGAATATGCAAATGTCTCTTTAATGACTCCACTCGCTGTGATACCTAACTGTTCTAAATAGTGTTTATATTATCTTATCTCGCGGGTACACACAGGCTAAAGCAACAATATCAGAAGAGAACGTTTGAGGGTATATTATTCAAGGGTATTTTATTAACCCGAACATTCTAACTGAGACTGAAATCCCAAGTAAGCGGTCAGTGACCGAGAGAACCTCCGAAAGGCCAAAACCAAAACATGATGCATCCCTAACTTCTGCAGAAGAACAAAGAGCTACCACCTAGGATATATTGGTAGTCTGGGTCCCCCCCCCCCAACTCCGAGGACTGGGAACCAACGAGTCACTTTAACTCGAAACAGTTAAACACATGTCATCGAAGTTTTGTACCACCTACTCTTTCCAAGGTAAGCCTGAATCTAAGTGGGTTAATATTTTCATTTAATTATTTTCCCGAAGTATGGGGCATTTCCCCAACTTCCTTCTACTATCATAGCAGTAGAATTCTCAACCTTAGTCATTTTACCAAGGTGTATAAAACAATCTCAACCCTTTGTCATATTGATTGCATAAACCCACTCATAGTGCTCCGGTGCCTTTAAACCAGTCAAGCACACATGGCCCGGTACCTATAAACCAGTCAGGCTTACAAAATTTAAATTTAAGTTTTTCATCAGTGTTATGCTTATTAACCAAAGTGCTTCGGTACCTTTAAGCCGTCAAGCATCGATGCTCCGGTACCTTTAAACCAGTCAAGCAGAAGATTTAAAATTCATATTACACATTAACATCCTTGACCCAAGGACTATTGTGAACCCTTTTGTACAAGGCTCTTTGCCTTATCCGTGTTCACCCATCACTATCATGATTCATCCAATTTGATTTAAAATGGATCTTAGCAAGAAAAATGAATCACCTTAATGCATTACAAAAAGGCATTATACAACTTTATAAAAATGATAACTGCCATTGTTTCAAATCTGCTATTACTAAGTTATCCGTAATATACTGCAGATTTCATGGGTAGCGTCTTAACCCAATGGTAGAGAAAAATATACATCTTGTTTCCCATTAACCCGCAGGTCATGGCACATGCAACTTATGTGAATTGCAAGTGACAATGCTGCCAAATACTGAGTCTAAGTTATCTGGACTTTTAGATTTCTATATGTCATGCATCCGTATTTAAAAATGAAAATGAACTTTTCTACAAAGTTTCAGTTTACGATAATTGTAGATTTCAAATTATCGGTCAACAGCAGCATCAAACAGAAAATGAACATTTCCACTAAGTTTCAGTTTACAGCAATGGCATATTTCAGCTTATCAGTCCAATAGTAGGCCCAAAAATTCAGACCCTCTAAAACCCCTATGTTAGAAAGATGAATACCAAAAATTCCAACATTTCGAAGGACCACTCATTCAGTCGTACAACAAAAAAATTTAACATATGGTGTCAACAATTATCTAACATTGTTACTGGGCAAAATAAACTAGATAATACAACCAAGCTCAAATGGTACATCAGCAATATAACAAAAGTTGTCATTATGCGCAGATGCAAGTGTCCAAGTTAAATACAAGTAGATAACGTAACACCAAGTCATCAGACTAATCAGCCCCAGGTTGTTGGCATGATGAATCCCTATCAATGTGAGTCGTTCAACATCAAGACCGAGCATTATAACTTTCCAACAGAATTTCTCAGCAGTTCTAAGAAGTGTTATTGAACGGGAATAAGAATTAAAATTATTAAACATAAAAATTCTTAGGTGAAGTCCGTGAGCACCGGTAGCCAACAGGAATCCACCACGCAGAGACTAATAACAACAAAACAACTCAGATCTCTGCATTTTAGCCTTGAGATGACTCTACACCAACACTTCTGAAAAATTGCAGGAAGGCAACACAAGGATGGCCAACAAGAAATGCAATAACACTCACAACTTGATAAAAGAAAGCAAAGGAAAAGAAGAACAAAGATGTAACTAATGAAAGAAAAACAAGTTCAACTTAAAGATCATAGGGAATTTGACTCCACAAATCAGTACATAAGCCCAACAAGCCACCTAATTTCCAATGAGTCACATTGAGTTTTTAATTTTACTGAAACTCATGTGTAGCACCGAATAGATCTATACTTCAGCCCCCACTTTGACGAACTACACCACCATCACATCTTGCCAAGGAGGGAAAAATAGAAACTAGAGATACCCACAACTCAATTTACATAGGAACCCAAGTGGTATTTAGACCCATGCCGCAGGTCCTATATTAACCTGACCATCGAAAACCCGAAATCCTCAAATCAGGGATTTGGGATTTCGGACACTATTAACTCTAAACTAAAGGCCCCCTTTACAACAACAATCTGAAACCCCCAAATCGTAGATTTGGGGTTTCGGTTTAAGGTTGACAGACCCCCCCCCCCCCCCCCCAAATTTGGGGATTTTCACACGCACACACCCGAGCACATTCCATAGCCCACAAAAAAAAAAGTACAGAACCCTACCATTCTCCGGTGAAGTGGTTGCGGCAACCACGAGGGAAGGTCGGTCGGCCTTGACAGAACCACCACTAAAGAAGAGGTTGGCGTCCCTGACGAGGCTTCGACCAGTAGACTGCAGCTCGGAGGGCGATCCGAAGGATAGAGAGGCCGAGGAGAGTGAGAGAGGAAAAAGAGATAGCGAGGGAGGGAGGAAGAGGGGTTCGGGGGTCCCCATTTGTAGGAGGGTGGCCACTCGAAAAGGAAGGAAGCCCCCCCCCCTCCAACTTCGGTGGCTGCGGTTCCCCCCCCTCTCTCACTCTCAACGTGTTAGGGTTCAAAAGAACCCTAACATGCGATTTATCGGGGGAAGGGGTTTTCCCCCTTCCTATTTTTATCGGGCAACCTATATCGGGTTGCCCCCTTTTAACCCTTACCTGTTTTCATTTTGCAGGTGTGGGCCGTGTCCGGGTCCGAACCGTGACCCGCGACGCTGGATCCGATCGCGATTTGGATCCGGATGTTTAAAAATGTGGATCCGGTCGCGTGAATAACAGTGAATCCATGGGTTTGATCCACTAGGGTCCAACGGTGGATTCGACAGATTTATAACAATTAATCTTAGTTATTTATTTATTTAGTATTATTATTATATAAATACTTTAATACCCATATATATATTTCTTTTGGATCCGGGTAACAGATCTTAGGCCCAAATCACGCTAATTATAAAATATATTTACACAAAGTTTCTAGGTAACTGCATAAAATTTGTGGTTATTACATCCTTTCCTCCTAAAAAGAATTTTGTCCTCGAAATTTACCTGTAGGTACTTACTCGAAAAGATTGGGGTACTTCTCCCGCATATTAGCCTCAGGTTCCCACGTGCTTTCATCAATGCCATGGTGTTGCCATCTCACCTTGACGAGAGGAATAGTCTTTGATCTCAAAACTCGCTCGCTTCGTTCCAATATCTCCACGGGTTTTTCTTCCATTGTTAGGTCTTTCCTTATATCTATATCCTCATACTAGATGACATGTGACAGATCTTGCAGATATTTCCTTAACATAGATACAGAGAATACGTTATGTATCTGAGCATACTAGGGAGGTAGAGCTATACGATAGGTCGTTTCTCCAATCTGTTCCAAAATGTCAAAAGGTCCGACATATCTGGGACTCAATTTTCCTTTCTTACCAAAACGAAATACACTTTTGGTGGGTGATACCTTTACAAAAACCCAATCCCCCACATCAAAAGTGTGCTCCCTGCGCCTCTGATCTGCATAACTCTTTTGTCGACTATGGGTTGTGAGCAGTCTGTCTCTTATCATATTGATCTGTTGGGTATAATATTGTAACACGATTGGTGATTCTATCGACCGTTTGCCAATCTCATCCCAATACACAGGTGATCTATAGGGTCTTTCATACAAAGCTTCGAAAGGAGCCATGCTGATACTCGCATGGTAACTATTATTGTAAGCATATTTGGCTAGAACAACATGCTTGTCCCACTCACCTTTTCAATCCAGCATACATGCTCACAACATATCTTTTAGCGTCTAGATAGTCCTCTCTGATTGTCCATCAGTCTGTGGATGAAAAGCGGTACTCAGCTTCAGTTTTGTACCCAAGGCCTGTTGCAACTGACCCCAAAACCGAGAAGTAAACCGAGGATCTCGATCTGATATAATAGAGACTGGTACTCCATGCAGTCTAACAATCTCTCTGATGTATAAGTCTGCTAAGCTCTTGAGGGATTGATTTATTCGTATGGGTAGAAAGTGAGCAGATTTGGTCAGTCGATCCACTATTACCCATATAGCGTCTTGTTGTTTCCGTGTTTTGGGCAAACTCACCACGAAGTCCATGGTAATTTCTTCCCATTTCCACTATGGAATCTCCATTTGCTGCATCATTCCGCCAGGCTTCTGATGTTCCACCTTGACTTGCTGACAAGTCAAACACTTCGAGACATAACTTCTGACCTCACGCTTCATTCCATTCCACCAATACCCTCGCTGTAAATCTTTAAACATTTTGTGCCCCCCCGGGTGTATGGTGTACTTGGACCTATGTGCTTCACCCAAATAGTTCTTCTTTCAACTTGGGATCACTAAGGACCCAAAGTCGCTTTTGCATCCATATACTGCCATCTTCTTTGAGTGAAAAGTGTGTATTCTCTTGTTGGGCTAGTGACTTCAGTTTCTCATACTGGGGATCCTCCTTCTGACCTTCAATAATCTTTGTAAGGATCTTTGGATGGGCAGATAAATTAGATAACTTGATACTTCCCACGACATATGTGAATGGTTTCCAATCAATGAATTCCTCCACCAAATTTCACCCTTTTGTCAATAGACTGGACAAACTGCAACCAACTTTGCGACTGAGAGAGTCAGCTACCACATTTGCCTTTTCTGGGTGATAGAAAATGGTAATTCCTTTCTTGGGTGATAGAAAATGAGTCAGCTTCTTCTTTAAGATTTGGAAACTCTCGTCGCACTTATCCGTCCATTCGAACTTAATTCCTTTCCTCAGAAGCTTAGTCATGGGCATGGCAATCCGTGAAAAGTCCTGAATGAATCTTCTATAATAGCCTGCTAATCCTAGAAAACTCCTGATATCATCGATATTCTTTGGTTGACCCCAATTTAATACAGCTTCAACCTTAGCCGAGTCCACAGCGACTCCGTCTCGCGATATGACATGACCCAAGAACATGACCTTCTCGAGTCAGAATTCGCACTTGGAGAATTTGGCGAACAACCGGTGTTCCTTGAGAGTCCCTAATACAATCCTCAAATGTTCTCGATGTTGCTCTATGCTTTCAGAGTATATAAGTATATCATCAATAAAGATAATCACAAAAGTATCCAAGTACGCTCTGAATACCTGATTCATCAAATCCATGAATGTGGCGGGGGCATTTGTCAGTCTGAATGGCATAACTACCAATTCGTAGTGATCATACCTTGTTCTGAAGGCTGTCTTGGGAATATCATCGTCCTTGATCCGAAGTTGGTGGTATCCAGATCTGAGATCGATTTTTGAAAACACCTTCGCATTTTACAGTTGATCGAACAAGTCTTCAATACAAGGTAGGGGATATTTATTTTTGACGGTCGCCTGATTCAACATCCAATAGTCTATACACAACCTCATAGAACCATCTTTCTTCTTTACAAAAAGAACTCGCGCTGCCCACGGTGACACACTAGGTCTAATGAAGCCTTGCTTCATCAACTCCTGAAGTTGTTTCTTTAGCTCCTCCAACTCTACTGGGGCCATACGATAAGGCGCTTTCGAGATCGGTGTCGTCCCAGGCACTAACTCGATATGAAAATCCACTTCACGTTGTGGAGGTAGTCCAGGCAACTCATCCGGAAACACTTCCGGGAATTTACGAACCACTTTAAGTTCTTCTAATGGTGTGATCTTCGGCTCACAGGAAGATACATTCACTAGGAATGCTCGACACCCTTGTCGCATATACTTATGAACCTTTAGTACCGATACCATTCGGGCTTTTACCGTAGGTCTGGAGAGTCGAAACTCAACCTTTGGTAATCCTGGTCGGGACAAGACCACTTTCTCTTGGCGACAGAGAACATTTGCATAATGTTCATATAACCAATCCATCCCCAATATGACATCATATTCTGTCATATCGAGTATGATCAGGTCGGTAGGTAAATTCTGCCCCTCTAACATAATTGTTACATCAGGGGTGTAGTTTACACATATTGAATTATATCCTATAGGATTGTACCCATCTAATTCATGTTTCAGAGATTCAGTATGTGCACCTAGTAATTTCGCAAACTCTATGGATATGAACGAATGTGTAGCACCACAGTAAAAAATGATAAGTGCATAATGACCATTAACAAGTACTATACCTTGTACCAGATTTTCCTTTTCCAGCTCTTCTGTAGTGGTAGCATATACTCGTCCCTGCACCCTCTTTTGTGTATTATAACACAATACCTGTTGTAATAGAGGTGGTTGTTGTTGCTGATATCCTCCCCCGGCATTCCCCTTTTGCATGTCCGCTATCTTCTTATGTCACTGACGAGCATAATGACCTATCTTGCCACAATAGAGACATGCACCGATGTCCCTGGGGCAAGGTTGCCCGTAGTGAGACCGATTGCACTTCTGGCAAACTCGATTTTGTCCCTGATGTTGTGGAGGACGAGCACCACCATTGTACCTCTGCTTCTTGTGAGGAGGCTGGTGTTTTTTGCTACCCTAGTGCTGCTGCGGACCGGCTCCCCGCTTCCACAGTGTGTCCTTCTGACCCTTCCTTGATCGCTCCTATTCTTCATTCAGCATAGTAGTCACTTCAATGACTTGTGCGAAGGTGGACAACAGATTAATCATCACTTCTGGTCGTAATCAATCCCTGAGTCCACGGACATACCTAGTTGCCTTGGCTTTATCATTCGCGAACAAATTTGGGCAATAACACTCCAAGGTTCGAAATTTGGTAGTGTATTCTACCAAATTCATGTTTCCTTGAGTAAGCTCCAGAAACTCCTGATCACGAGCGTACTAGGGAAAATATGTCTCTAAGAACGCCTCTTTGAACGCTTCCCATGGAATAGGATCCATTCTGGCAAAGTGGATGGTTCGGGTTGTGTCCCACAACTTCTGTGCATCTTCCGTCAAGCGGTAGGTGCCAAAGTCTATTTGCTTATCATTAGGAACAGACAGAACCCGAAAAGCTCGTTCTGTCTCTGCAATCCAACTCTCGGCTAGTTCAGGATCAGCCTTGCCTGAGAAAGTGGGCGGGTTCAACTTCAAGAACTTCTCATAGGTGATTGTGCTGGTGTTATGCCTTTCACTTATGGCTGCGGCTAACTCTGCCTGATTACGCATTTGAGTGTCTATTGTCTAAGCCAGATTACTGAGAGTTTCCATCATGAAACCCCTTTGTTCCTACCATTCATTTGTCGTGCTCGAACTAGCTTGAGATCAGCGATACATCTAATAATCATTTCAATACACACAATTTTACTATCCTTGAATTGCAGTGTTTCTAATATATATATCCATACTTATACAAAAAAACAATGCAATTATAATGATTGATAAAGAATTTATACTTACAGAGTACTTGCAGGGTGTGGCACGACCGTGATCCTTGATTTATTGTTCCCAGGCTCTGATACCATAACTGTAATGCCCCAAAATTTTAACCCAGATTTTTGAGGATTTTTTTTTATATAGCGAAAACAACTAATAATTCCATGGTTAAGCATTTCAGAACGATACAGGAAGGTAAAAGCAAACCACACCATTTATTTTTATTTCAATAATCATAGAATCAAACATCAGAGTTTTCACATTATAAGTCTCAAAACAAAGATTCCAATCTGAAATAAAGTAGGACCGCTAGAGAACAAGTAAATCAAGTCTTCATCAGCGCCTCATCCTACGTCGCTCACAGGTCTACTCTTTGCCTGAAAATGATAAAAATTATAGGAATTAGACTACCATGTCTAAGTAGGAAAATTGTAACTCTTAATGCAGGTATATCATGTGTCAAGTATGTGATGTGGGTGCCGTGTGTGATTTTCAGCCTATACAAAATCGCGTAAAGAAGACTATGCAACAACAATAATTAAGTAAAACATTTTATGCAACAACAACAATTAAGAAAGTAAGGCATTAAGCAAATAAAACATATTTTGCAACAACAATAACAGTAACATGCATAATATTCATGTAACAACCACAATATGAATTCCATTATCTCATATCTACACATTTTAAGATTTCGTTTCATCACAAGCTCAAAATATAAAGTATGCTGAAAGAATATGAAAATGTCTCTTTAATGACTCCACTTACTGTGATACCTAACTATTCTAAATAGTGTTTATATTATCTTATCCCGCGGGTATACACGAGCCAAGGCAACCATCTCAGAAGAGAACATTCGAGGCTATATTATTCAAGGGTATTTTATTAACCCGAACATTCTAACTGAGACTGAAATCCCAAGGGAGCGGCCAGTGACCGAGAGAACCTCCCAAAGACCAAAACCAAAACAGGATGCATCTCTAACTTCTGCAGAAGAACAAAGAGCTACCACCTATGATGTATTGGTAGTCTGGGTCCCCCCCCCAACTCCGAGGACTGAGGACCAACAAGTCACTTTAGCTCGAAACAGTTAAACACATGTCCCCAGAGTTTTGTACCACCTACCCTCTCCAAGGTAAGCTCGAATCTGAGTGTGTTAATCTTTTCATTTAATTATTTTTTCGAAGTATGGGGCATTTCCCCATCTTCCTTCTACTATCATAGCAGTAGAATTCCCAACCTTAGTCATTTTACCAAGGTGTATAAAACAATCCCAACCCTTTGTCATATTGATTGCATAAACCCACTCAAAGTGTTCCGGTGCCTTTAAACCAGTCAAACACACAAGCCCCGGTACCTATAAACCAGTCAGGCTTACAAAATTTAAACTTAAGTTTTTCATTAGTGTTATGGTTATTAACCAAAGTGCTTTGATACCTTTAAGCCGTCAAACATCGATGCTCCGGTACCTTTAAATCAGTCAAGAAGAAGATTTAAAATTCATATTATACATTAATATCCTTGACCCAAGGACTACTGTGAACCCTTATGTACAAGGCTCTTTGCCTTATCCGTGTTCACCAATCACTATCATGATTCATCCAATTTGATTTAAAATGGATCTTAGCAAGAAAAATGAATCATCTTAATGCATTATAAAAAGGCATTATACAACTTTATAAAAATGATAACTGCCATTGTCTCAAATCGGCTATTACTAAGTTATCCCTACTATACTGCAGATTTCATGGGTAGTGTCTTAACCGAATGGTAGAGAAAAATATACTTCTTATTTCCCATTAACCCGCATGTCATGGCACATGCAGCTTATGTGAATTGCAGGTGATAATGCTGCCAAATACTGAGTCTAAGTTATCTGGACTTTTAGATTTCAATATGTCATGCATCGGTATTTAAAAATGAAAATGAACTTTTCTACAAAGTTTCAGTTTACGATAATTGTAGATTTCAAATTATCGGTCAACAGCAGCATCAAACAGAAAATGAACATTTCCACTAAGTTTCAGTTTACAGCAATGGCATATTTCAGCTTATCAGTCCAATAGTAGGCCCAAAAATTCAGACCCTCTAAAACCCCTATGTTAGAAAGATGAATACCAAAATTTCCAACATTTCAAAGGACCACTCATTCAGTCGTACAACAAGAAAATTTAACATATGGTGTCAACAATTATCTAACATTGTTACTGGGCAAAATAAACTAGATAATACAACCAAGCTCAAATGGTACATCAGCAATATAACAAGAGTTGTCATTATGTGCAGATGCAAGTGTCCAAGTTAAATACAGGTAGGTAACGTAACACCAAGTCATCAGACTAATCAGCCCCAGGTTGTTGGCATGATGAATCCCTATCAATGTGAGTCGTCCAACATCAAGACCGAGCATTATAACTTTCCAACAGAATTTCTCAGCAGTTCTAAAAAGTGTTATTGAACAAGAATAGGAATTAAAATTATTAAACATAAAAATTCTTAAGTGAAGTCCCTGAGCACCGATAGCCAACTGGAATCCACCACGTAGAGACTAATAACAACAGAAAAACTTAGATCTCTGTATTTTAGCCCTGAGATGACTCTACAACAACACTTCTAAAAAATTGCAGAAAGGCAACACAAGGATGGCCAACAAGAAATGCAATTACACTCACAACTTGATAAAAGAAAGCAAAGGAAAAGAAGAAGGAAGATGTAACTAATGAAAGAAAAACAAGTTCAACTTAAAGATCATAAAGAATCTGACTCCACAAATCAGTACATAATCCCAACAAGCCACCTAATTTCCAATGAGTCACATTGAGTATTTAATTTGACCGAAACTCATGTGTAGTACTGAATAGATATATACTTCAGCCCCCACTTTGACGAACTACACCACCATCACATCTTGCCTAGGAGGAAAAAATAGAAACTGGAGATACCCACAACTCAATTTACATAGGAACCCAAGTGGTATTTAGACCCATGCTGCAGGTCCAATATTAACCAGACCATCGGAAACCCGAAATCCCCAAATCAGAGATTTGGGATTTCCGACACTATTAACTCTAAACTAAAGTCCCCCTTTATAACAACAATCTGAAACCCCCAAATTGTAGATTTGGGGTTTCGGTTTAGGGTTGACAGACCCCCCCCCCCTAAATTTGGGGATTTTCCTTTTGGTTTCACACACACACACACGAGCATATTCCATAGCCCACAAAAAAAGTACAGAACCCTACCATTCTCCAGCGAAGGGGTTGCGGCAACCACGAGGGAAGGTCGGTCGGCCTTGACAGCACCACCACTGGAGAAGAGGTTGGCGTCCCTGACAAGGCTTCGAGCAGTAGACCGCAGCTCGTAGGGCGATCCGAAGGATAGAGATGCCGAGGAGAGTGAGAGAGGGAAAAGTGATAGCGAGAGAGGGAGGAAGAGGGGTTTGGGGGTCCCCATTTGTAGGAGGGTGGCCACCCGAAAAGGAAGGAAGCCCCCCCCCCCCCCCCCATCTCTCTCACTCTCAACGCGTTAGGGTTCAAAAGAACCCTAACATGCGATTTATCGAGGGAGGGGGTTTTCCCCCTTCTTATTTTTATCGGGCAACCCATATCGGGTTGCCCACTTTTAACCCTTACCTGTTTTCATTTTGCAGGGTGTGGGCCGGGTCCGAACCGCGACCCGCGACGCTGGATCCGATCGCGATTTGGATCCGGATGTTTAAAAATGTGGATCTGGTCGCGTGAATAACAGTGGATCCATGGGTTGGATCCACTTGGGTCCAACAGTGGATTTGATAGATTTATAACAATTAATCTTAGTTATTTATTTATTTAGTATTATTATTATATAAATACTTTAATACCCATATATATTTTTCTTTTGGATCCGGGTAATGAATCTTAGGCCCAAATCACGCTAATTATAAAATATATATATACAAAGTTTCTAGGTAACTGCATAAAATTTGTGGTTATTACAATAATGTACCTAAGGTAATATCATAAAGAGTGATAAAAAACTCTATTAAAATGGACATGGTTTAGGGTTTTGTTAGAGGTGTGTGTACCTCATTTGTGCTTGAAATTTTTGATGAATTCTTAGGTAACCTTTATGAGGTTAAAAACATTGCCTAATTTATGAAGTAACATAAACTATAAACCTTGAGGGCAACTATAGCTTTTGAGACACATTAGAACGGGTTCTTCTTCTCTTTGCCCTCTTTTTTTTTCTCAATCTCTCTCTTTTTTTCAACGAAAATATTATTGAGAGTACATTGCTAAGTGAAAAGCTCATGCCTTAGCCATGGCATGCATCGACGATATGAGGCAATAGTACATTGCTCGTAAGCAACTCAACAAGCAAGCCTAAGTGTGCGCAATAAATCTCAAGTGCATCTGCTCATCTCTATGCTTCATGCCATGGGGTCTCTCCGGCCACCTGTGGCCATGTGCCATGCTTCAGGGGTGCTATGACACCCTAGCTCATCTTAAATTCATGTGCTCAAATAGAAGCCTTCAATGTGAAATTCATGTATCATGGTCGAGTATTCTCCTGCTCAATTATAGGTGGGGAACACATCCGTAAAGTCAAAACACAAAAAAAAGTTATTTCATCTGGAGGTGCTACGCGAGTGCCCTGCAGGCTCACGCATCTCATTGCACGTTAAGAATTACCGAGCCAAGATCAAAATCTTACTGACAAATTCATATGTGACGAACATACTAGTACAGTCATTTCGACGAAATACAAAGTCTATATTCAGAAACTTCATTTGGAATAAAGGTGGTGCATTTATAAGGGATATTAGGATTCTTCCTATTGGCAGGGGTCAATGCTCATAACACCTATATAGAAGACATTTCTCTTGAATTGCATTGGTAAACCACTATGTCATCCGGAGTGAGCAATCCCTATATCTCGTCAATAGCACATTGAGTACATGAAGGTACTCACGAATATGTAAATTCCTCATGAGTATCGGTAAGCATGTGCATGACCCACTCTTATTGCCTTCCTAACCGTCCAACCTCGCACCATGTGAAGGGCTTGACGAGTGCATGTCGAGTGATGGTGATTCTTTTTTGTTAGAACGCTTCACTATGTCAAACTAGCAACTGACTTAAATTGGGGGTTGAAAGGTCTTCTCCATCATAGTTGGGGGTTACTCGTGGGGCACATGCTGCGCTTTATGAGACTCGTCGGTATACTGAAATATAATATGTTCTTCATTCGATGCGACTCGAGAACTCGATGCTCACTCAAACATTCGTGATGCTCATTCGAACATGTAGCTGACTCTGAGAGGCTTGTTAATTATTACTATTTACAAATGAATTTGGGCTGTGTTGGGCCAAAACTGACCCTCTTCACATTGGCCCGTTGGGCCATCTTCGGGCTGGGCCGCACTTAAACCCCGACGAGTTGAGCGGCCCTATCCAATGCCCACCCCCCTAGTGATAACCCTAGCTAAATGGTTGGGAACATGGGATTGATTATTGGTGCATGTTTAGCGTTTTTTAAAACTTGGGTGTGTTTTTTATTGTTGCTGGTAATTTAGGTGCGTTTTTTTTTAATTTCTCAGTTATCTCCCTGCCATATTTAAGCTCACACAATTGACTTGATTTTGTTTAAAAAGCCCCTTCGTCATAAAAAAAAAAAATATATATATATATATATATATATATATTTTGTTTAAAAATCCAAGAAAGGTTGAGTTGATTGTCGGTCACAGTACCACTTCTCCTCGAGCCTCGAGGCAATTAATTTGACTTTGGTATTGTTGCATTGCTTCTGTGTGCCGTCCCCATAGTTTGCTTCATGCCCACTTGCTGCAGGAATTTGTCGGGATTATCTAACACCACCACAAAAGAGGCGTTGCTACAAAGTCGTGGTTAATGGCTGCAGCTTTCTCCGGGTTGCGGGGGAATCTGGTCTTCCCTTGCTATAAAAACTTAGAAAAGCATGCACCCTCATGTGATGTACTCTACTAACTATTTACTATAAGAGAGTAATGGCACCTTCGAGTTCGAGGCCCTGCATCTTCAGGATGTGGGAGGATAACAATGCGTATAAGGTGCGGGAGCCTCATTTTCTAAGATTGGGTCCCTACTACCATCTCAAACCCCACAGCCTCGAGGAAACCGTGCTTGATGAGGTGTTGAAAAGGTCAGGGAATAACCGGGTTGCGGTCACGGACGCTATTAATCGTGAGGCACAGGTGATCATTTCCAGGACGTGCTATGAAGGTGGAAATAATACTGAGCACGAATTCCCCGACGATGGCAATTTCATAAACGTCATGTTGAGAGATGGGTGCTTCGTATTAGAGTTCATGCATATCATGGCAACGAAAGAAAACCCGTTGGATGCCATCCCCATCATGTTCCCCGGCTACGACTATCCGATAAGCTCGGCATTGCTGCGGCAGATTCTGCTGGACTTGCTGATGATCAAGAACCAGATCCCTATGCATGTGCTCAGAGAGCTTCACGGGCTGCTCGGGTGTGGGAAGCCGCTCGAAACTATGCTCGACAGTTTCTTGGGTGGTTATTTTACAGGCACTCATTCGCAAAACTTGGCCGATGCTCGGCATCTTTTGGATGCCGCAAGAATTAGGATGCTACCGGCAATGACTACTCATGGGCAAGGAGGTGGTTTGGCAACGTCGATGTCGATTCCCATTCAGACACCGGGGAGGCCTTTTTCGCCCCATGGTGAAATGAGCGTGCGATACAGCGCTATCGATCTCAAGGATTCTGGCGTCATCATCTCAGCAGGAGATAAAGGAAGGGTGGAATGGTCGCCCAATTTTGCATGGAGGACCCTTCTCAAACTCCCTCCCATCCTCATCAATAGGGACTCGAGCTTCGTCTTCAGAAACATTGTAGCTTATGAGCAACGCCTTGTGGACCGAAACAGCCCCATGCAGCCGGTATCCTCTTACTTGCGCCTGCTCAATGACCTCTTGCGCACCCCTGCCGATGTTCGAGCCTTGAGTTCCTTGAAAATCCTCATCAACGGTCTCGGCAGCGACGATGACATCCTTAACTTCTTCAAGGAGCTTACACTTGGAGACACGTATGGGATAGATATGCTCTCCATGATCCGGAGTGATATTAACCAGCACTGTGAGTCCAAAGGGATCGCGTATTTGGCTGATTTGAGGCGCACCTATTTCAGGAGCCCATGGGCCTATTTCTCCTTCACTGCTGCCATTGTTTTAGTTGTTCTCACTTCACTTGAGACGATTTATGCCATCCTCGCCTACCACCACCCCGGTTCGAAATGAAATAAAAAGCTTGGATATAGCTTATTGCTTCTTAGAGTTGTTCTCACCACTAATTTTTAAACATTATTAGACATAATTGATTATATTTCATCATTAATAGCTTCTCTCCAAAAGGCAGCATCTTGAGAAGACATCACCTTTTAAAAAGACACAAGATCATTCTCAATTAGAAATGCATAAATGTCAGAACCAAAGTTAGTTGGTTTTCTAATGCGTTTACTGTGTCTAACTCCAGTTTCTGGTTTATCAGCGATGCTCATCTACTATAATACGACTGTCATCAAGAAGAGAATCAAATGCATTTTTATGTTCTATGAAAGATGCATCTCTAGATTCTACAATAACATCATTAACATTATCTAGAAATCTATATGTTTTACTATGTTCAGCATACCGAACAAATGCACATTTAAATGCTTTAGGTCCAACCTTCTTCCTTTTATTTCCTGAAATTTTAACATATTAACAACCCTAAACACGAAAATAACGAAGATTAGGTTTCTTACCAAAATACAATTCATAAAGTGATTTTTCAGATTTAGAATAAGGAACTCGATTAAGAATATAACAACCAGAAAGGATAGCCTCTCTTCATAAGTTGAAATGCAAACCTGTATTAAGAAACATAGGATTCATCATTTCTATAAGTGTTCTGTTTTTTCTTTCTGCTACTTCATTTTATTCAGGAGTTCTAGGAGCTGATGTTTAATGGATAATACCATTATCTTCATAGAATTTATCAAATTCTCCACCTAAGTATTTACCTCATCTATCTGTTCTTAAATGTACAATCTTTGTTTTAAACCTATTTTGTACTTCAGCAAGATAAAATAGAAATTTGAAAAATGCTTCAGATTATGTTTCATCAAATAAACATAACAAAATTTTGAGTAATCATCTATAAAGAAAATAAAATACCTATTGTCACCACGACTCAAAACATTATCCATCGTACACACATCAGAATGCACTAATTCAAACAATTTATAACTCTTTTCTACAATAGGAAACGAGAATATAGTTAGCTTTATTTGAATGCATATCTCACACTTATGAATATGTTCTATTCTAACATGACAAAAAAAAAGACAAAAGTTATTCATACTATGAATGCAATGAGAATTTATATGTCCTAATCGTGAATGCCAAAGAAAATATGAGTCAACCATATAAACAGAAGTAGTAGCTTCATTTATGCTCATCTTGAATATACCACCAGTGGCAAACCCTTTTCCTACAAAGATTTTTTCTTTGGTCACAGTTACAATCTCATACTCAATAACAATCTTAAAACCATTTTGTGACAGTGGATCTGCATAGATTAAATTTTTTCGAACTTCTGAAGTATAACAGACATTCTCAAGTGTTAGGACTTTCCTGAAGGTAAACTTAATTTTCACACTCTCTTTTCTCAGCAATTTAGTTGAGGAAGAGTTTCCTATAAAGAGATTGCATCCATCTCCCACTACTTCGTACGACTTGAACAAATTCCTGTCGTTTGCCATATGAACAGTGCTTCCAATATCCAAATATCAGTCCTTATTTGCAGCCACCATGAAGGTTTCAGAGATTACAACAACAAGCTTTTCCTCTGACTCATTTGGCTTAGGATCAATCCTCTTCTTTTCTCTGCATTCTCTAGCAAAATGGCCAAACTTGCCACAAACATAGAAACTAATTTTCTTTTTATCAGTTGCCTTTTTTCCTTTCACGAAATTCTTTTTGATTTTCTAGGTTTTCATGATTTTGCCACCCTTGTTACTAACAAAATTCACTTTAGGATAATCCTCTTTAGGACTTGAATTCTTTTTGTCACGAAGACGAGTCTCCTTCTCAATTTGGATGTCTTTAAGAAGACCATGTAAAGTAATTTTCTCATTTTTATGTTTTAGGTGATTTCTATATTCTTTCCAGGAATCTGGTAGTTTCCCAATGATGATAGCAACTTGAAAGTCATTATCAAGATACATACCTTCTCCTTTGATCTTATAGACCAGTATTTATATCTCATGAATTTGAGCAAGTATATGCTTATCATCAACAATAGAAAAATTAACATACTGATCTACGATAAACCTTTTGTTACCAGCATCTTATGCATTGTACTTGATCTCGAGAGTATTCCACAACTCTCCAGCTGACTCCACTGGTGAATACAAGTCAAAGAGAGAGTCAGCTAAAGTGTTTAGGATATGCTTTTTGCATCGGTAGTGGTTAGGATGTCACTTCTCTCGCTCTTTCTTTTGTTCTTCTGTCTCAACTTCTCTAGCAGCGACAGTGTGTCAGGCCTTTTTAAGGACATAGTCGATATGTAACTCGGACAACAAGAAAAAGACCTTTGATTGCCACCACTTGAAGTTTGACCCATCAAATCGATCTAGTTTTTCAAGGTAACGACTAAGCAGATTGATGGAGTTGGATGTTGAACCAGAGGCCATACTTGAAGTTTAAAAATTGTTCCTTCAATCTTATGACAAAACATGATTTAAGAAAAGAGATCTCAAGCCTAGAGGCACGTTCTTAAGATTGCTATCTTTAGAACTTCAATCGTCTCACTCCGGGAAGTCCGAAGAAGCGAAAATGGGTTTGTTGCGACTGAGTTCCCAGGATACAATTAGGTTTGAACCTCAAGAGAGTCACTGTCACAAGGATAGATGATCTCTACCACACTTGTACTCTGCAAGCCAAATCGAGAAGAAAGGAAGAAGAAGATTGGAGAGTCAAAAAATTCTTGTATTCCCAAAAGACGAAAATAGAAGATATTTATAGACAGAGAGGCCAAAACGTTTTGCGATAAATGAGATTAATGACCATAAATCTGACGATTTGAAAATAGGATAAAAAGGTACCTGAACGGTCACCCACCTTTGACTGTCAATCAAAGGCCTTCAAAACCGTCTAACAATCACAATGCAACATTAACTCGATATACATGCAACTTAAAGCCTTTCAAAAGGCCAGATAACTTAAAACCGTAAAGTCAAAACGGACATTTGCACCTCACACCGCTGCAAGCATGCAAAGTGCGTCATCACTACGTCACATTGCGCCACAAGCACCCTTGCACAAATACATGCGCATGCGCCATCAAAATGCCACATTGCACTTCAAGTGCCCTTACGCACACACTTATGTGCATGCTGTAAAACCCATGAATTTTAAGGAATTTTCAATGAAATAAAAACGTGTGTTTATGTGAAATAATATGATTTATGAAATATTCAATGTGATTTTGAGGCTTGCGGGCCAGTAGAGCGAACCCGGTAACAAATACTAGAAAGGGTACTTGGATCCGGACTTTAACGAGATCCGATGACCCGACCCGGTTCACGAGGCCAAGTGGGGAAATTCGATGGTTCCGAGATAATAGCATGAGATCCGAAGCACATTTAAGGTGAGAGAGTGCAAGGTTGAAACAAACGGGAGAAAAATCCATGAAGTAACGGGAGAGATCCACCAACGAGGGTAAACGTCTCAATAAGACATAAAGGAAATTTCTTTGCAAAAGTAAACAACAAGCAATGGTGTGGTGTAGTGGTAGGGCACACAATTGTTTGGAGCCACAACCCAAGTTCAAAACTCATGGTGCGCCTACGTAGGAAGGAAAAACGTTGTTTTTTTCATGAAATTCGGAATTGAACCAAAATGGTTAAATACAATAAAATCCAAACACTTTGCAACGAAAAAAATGTTGCACAAGTGGTGGGGCTCGTTACCCCTTAGGTTGAAGACCCTGATTCAAAACCCCTTGTGCACAAATTGTCATTTTGCATAGAAAAGTGATGATTTTACTTAAGTGAAATATATATATATATATATATGAATGGTAAAAATGTGGGAGTTAGGTCAAGCCTACAATTTTGGCTACTTTTTTTTTCCTTTTCCAAAAAGTAAGGGGGATCCCATGTGACATGGAAGAGGGGTACCCATAAAGGAATTAAATGGGGATGTCAGAAAAAAGCTTGTCAAAGGAGAAGGGGGGGGGGGGGGGGGCGTGAATTTGGAAAGAAAAATGTACCCACCAAAAATCGTGGGAATAGGGTGGAGCTTTGAAGTTTGAAAATTTATAACTCCCCTAATTAAGAGGAGTTAAATGAGGAGCTCAAGAGAGGAACAAGTATCCCTTTTTGGATGTCCCATACTCTCTCTCTCTCTCTCTCTCAATGTTTCACCTTCTTCCTCCTCTCCCACCGTGAGGGTCGACCCCATTGCTAGTCATGTGGACCATCTTTGTTGGACATGTGGACTCCATTGTCGAAGTGTGTGCCACTCCGACGAAGAAGAAATAGTGCAGTCGTGCCATCGTGAAATGCCAAAGAGGTAAGGAGTGTTATCATTTACATGGGGTGTTCGATGACCTGTAGCCAAATACGTTGCACTACTCATGATGTAATCTGGATGGATCCATCCACATTAGTGGGTGTCTGTCTTATAGTATACTAAGGTCGGCTCAGAACCTTCGATTTGTTTTGGACCACGACGAAGGAAGGTTCAGCCCCAACATCCATGTGAATCACACAAAGAGTGTGTCTGCTGCTGCAAGTGCATGCAATATGTTGCAAATATATATATATATATATCGTGTGAGCAAGAAACAAGGGATATTAAGATCAAACGTTCCTCTCAAGTATATCCATACGTTTAGTTTTTTTTATGTATTTTAATATGGAACCAAAGAAAAACGTTCAAGCAAGTACATGTATAACAAATGTGTAGTTGAAATAGTATGTTGAAAGACCATGCTAGACATGGTGTTATGATGTACATGTTAGTATGTTTATATATATTTAGTGCCTCAAATAAGATCGTGAGGGTAGAGATGATTACCTTGTTTTTGATGCATGTGTTCGAAATGAATCTAAACATGTTGTTCTACTGTACATGATAGTATGTTAAACTTGTTACAACATGTACCTTGATCATAAAGTTAATGTTAGGGCTGTATAAGAAGCACGTTATTCCATTTCTGGTTATAAGGGAACACATTCATGTGTATTGAAAATGTCTATATGAATAAGCAAGAAACATAATTTTTTTTATTAAGCTAGACACCATGCTTACTCGTTTGGGTGCTTATGGAAATATTTGTTTTAATAGGTTTGGATATATGTAGATGTCATACATACTGAATTTCAAATGGCAAAGGACGTTCCTTATTACTTGCAAACATGCAATCGGGTGACGTTAGGAAAAAACATAAATTTTGGGTTTGAAAATAAATGTACGAGAAATAGTGCTGTAAGGCTGCGTTTAAAAAAAAAAAAAGTATATGCTGCTCCCATATCTGCTGTCCCAGGATTCATTAGAAGTAACATGAATGGGGTACTTACAAGATTGTTGTTGAGACTCATGACTGGTTGCTCCTTGTAGGTTTAAGCTTGCCTTGACCTAATGATTTTTGCTTTGAACGTCTACTAAAGGTTGCTTGATAGTCTGTTAGACATGGGCCAAATAAGCTACTGATTTATGATCTAGTGCACTATGTCTTGGCTGGAATTAACGTTTGGAATGCGAATAGCTTGACCTAACATCTGATTCCTTGTTGTAGGACGTTAGGTCAGAAAAAAAATTTAGTTGGATTAATACTTGAGGAACCGTAAACTTTTGCAATATATATAACCAACACCCATGATTAAATGGGTATAACCCACTCATGAATGGCACATTTTGAAACAGATTCACTCACAACATACGATGGGATTTCACATATATTTTTATACATCAAGGTTTGGTTTGGACGTTTAAGTGCTAGTCAAGAACAACACGTCTCCCAGCGACCTAAGATGTGAGGATTGTTGGTGGGATTTGGGTATTGACAGACGGCCAGAACTGGGCCACATTGCTCCTAACAACAGAACACTGACTTAAGTGTGCTGCATAGCTAAAAGATGGTTACCACAACTAGTTAAAAAAAAAACGTGAGATGGGTAGAAATAAGTTCGTATTTTTCCCATTTTGTAAAACAAATCTCAACATGATATTGCTGGTAATAATCATTGATGAATTGGAATTATTGTTCAAAAAAAAAAATTGGACTTCAAGTGATATCAGTATTTTTGTTGTTTTCATAGTTTACATAACCCACATGTCATTTTAAGTATATTAGGGTGGTGCCCCTAATTTGAACGGCTAATATTAGCCTTATAAAAACATAACCATGCTGCAACCAAATCCAATTTGCTGCTAGGTTGGACCCCATTTCGACACTAATTAGGCTTATAACAACCATCGTGTTGAGCGAAGGCCAGGTAATTTCACTAGGAGCTTGCCTAAAGATATAGTTCTAAATATATGCAATAAGTGAATTAAGCCACAAGACTGACATAGCTCGTGGGTTGTGGAAGTGTACACCCTAGCTAGAGATTTGTAATATTGATTGTGGCTCTAGGGTTGAGCCGAGTCCTGTAAAATATCAATTTTTGGTGGTGCTATGGCACCTTGACTTGAAAGTGCATACAAGTCGTGTGAATCCAATGGCGGGTTCAGAATTTTGGGAAATCTCTATGGTGTGATGGGTCACACGGGAAAATAAACAAAAAAATGAAAATGTATGCAACATCATAAAGTTTCGAGGTTCTGGGTACACCTGAAAGACGGTGTATGTTACCGGACCCCTCGTGGTGCGATGATTCACACTTGATTATAAAGAAGATTTTAAATGATAACATAAACATAAAACTTTCGAGATTCTGGGTATACCTGAAAGGCGGTATATGTTACCGGATTCTCTGGGCTCTAGGTATACCTGAAAGACGATATATGTTACTGGACCCATTGATCTACCTTGGAGAGGATATGTGGTACAAGCTTCGTAAACATTCATGTTTTTGTGAGAGCTAGGCGTATCACCGTAGGGTCTCAGTTTACTACGATGTCTATGCTTGTGCATACCCACAGGGTAAGAGTAAGAGTAAAAGTGAGATAAACATTAAATAATCTAAGTTGACTGGAAACTATTTCTGAAGAATTATACCGTTGATATGACTTTTGTAAAACTTATGAAATATACAGCTTGTGCTAATGTGAATAAATATACCTTTAGTTCAGTCATCTTTTGCACCGTATCATGAATTAAAAAGCATAATCATCTTCTTAGAATGATATAAATTTTCATGCTAGTTATATCTGCTGTTGTTGCACATATTTGTACACAAGACACTGAGCACCACATATAGATATAATGCTTCTTACGCAGACAGAGGAGTCTGACCCTTCTGCTTTAAAATTTTTCAGGTAGTAAAATGGAGCATCGTGGCATCGCATTTGGAAGTAGTCAAGAGATCTCAGTTTTCAGTGTTTCTTGTTTGAACTCTGATTAGTAGATTTACCTTTCTGTTATGAGATGTAATTTATGACATTAATGCTTTAATTAATGAATGATATTCTTTTAGTACTTCTCTGTTTTACCCTGTAATGCACTCAACTCTTGTTTTCACACTTTCGCTATTTCAAAAAAAGAAAAAAATTTACTCTAAAATTTTTACTATAAAAAGTTGGGGCGTTACAACTTTTGATATCAGAGCAGGACTGAAAAATCTAAGATCTTGGCTCTTCCAGCTACCGCGATATCTCTGTAAGTATGTAGAAATGTTGTTTTCTTAATGTAGAGACAAAAACATATAATTATATATTATATTTTCATGGATTATAACTAAGGTTGTAATGGCCTTTTTATTGCCCAAACAAATGACTTGGGTAAACCGTTGCAATGATTTTATGAAGATGCTACATAACTTGGCCGAAGTGGTAGGCCAGCAGGCTGCTGCAATGCAGCTGATGGGCGACAATTTACATCTTGTGACCCATTAGAGGATACATAGAAGATGAGTGCCACCTAAAGTACGTTATAGATTTTTTTTGGATGGGAAACGTGGATGCGCTTGAAGGCGTAGCTTCCCAAGCGAGTTTCGTGTCAACTCCTGCGAGAGTTGAAGTTCTGGACCGAAACTCAGAGACTGCTTGTGTATTTTACCTTCTCGAAAATGATTGGTGAATCGTAACGAGTCTCAAAATTATTATTCCAATCATATTGGAAACAATGATTGTTTTGATAAGAGTCATCGGATAAGGCTCTAAGTTAATGTTTTTCCTTTTTCAACTTCGTTGGAGATGTTAGTGACCCTATCATTGATGAAGGGTACCTTCCTGAATAATCTTTTGAACAGAAGGCGAAAGCCTTGTTTGTGCCCGTTGAACCTTTGAGTTCCTCATTGGAGGATGTTGTAGATCCTCAGTTGTTCTTGGTGATGAGAACGCAAATGATGTTATATGATTAACAAATGACTTCTGGGTTGCGGATGATGGCAATCGACTCCTGAGAGGATCATAGTTGGGGACTACATAACACCAAACTTCTGGGTGTTATGGTTTTTGAGAGAGCGTTGTGGGAATTCTTGTTTCCCAACCACAGTCGAAAGGGATTGTGGTGAGTCGAGTTGGCTCAGGTGGTGATTCCTGGTAATGCCAACGTTGTCATTAGGGTGGTGATGCTCTAATGATGTCATTAGAGTGGTGATTCTCTAATGAAGGTTGTTGGAGTGGTGATTCTTCAACAATATCGTTAGAGTGGTGATTCTCTAACGATGCCGCTAGGGTGGTGATTCCCTAATGATGCCATTAGAGTGATGATTCTCTAATGAAGGTTGTTAGAGTGGTGATTCTCCAGCAATGCCGTTAGAGTGATGATTCTCTAACGATGCTGTTAGGATGATGATTCCCTAACGATGCTGTTAGAGTGATGATTCTCTAATAAAGGCTGTTAGAGTGGTGATTCTCTAACAATGTCATTAGAGTGGTGATTCTCTAATGAAATAGTTGAATTGGTGACTCTTCAACGATACCGTTAGAGTGGTGATTCTCTAACGATGCCATTAGGGTGGTGATGCTCTAATGATGCTGCTGGAGTGATGATTTTTTATCAATGCCGTTAGGGTGGTGATTCTCTAATGATGCCATTAGGGTGGTGATTCCCTGATGATGTTGTTGAAGTGGTGATTCTTCAACAATGTCGTTAGAGTGGTGATTCTCTAACAATGTCATTAGAATGATGATTCTCTAATGAAGTTGTGATTCTTCAACAATGCTGTTAGAATGATGATCTTTTAATGATGTCATTCGAGTAATGACTCTTTATTTCGATGTTGGAGTGGTGATTCTCTGTATGGTGTGTTAGAGTGGTGATTCTCTAACGATGGTCGTCTAGAATAGTGATTGTCTGACGATAGCGACCTTATGTGGTGTCGCTTGGATTTATTAAAAAAAAACATGTATATAGATTTTGTTACTGCACCATTAGGTTATGATGTGGCATTTGCCTGAATTGAACATAGTGTGCTCGATGACTTTTGAAAGATTGCTACGATTATTACTTAGCGAGTATGGTTGTGAAACTCATTGATTAATGATTATTATGTTTTTCCTGTCCTGATAGATGAAATGGGAGGCCAGGTGCAATGATATCATGGACACTGTGAACAACCTTGCCGAGGTTGTGCAACAACAGGTGGTTGCGATGCAACAAGTGAGTGCGAACCTTCAACAGGTGGCCCAAGATAGGCAGAACATAGGTACAGTCATTTACAAGCGCTTTATGAAAATTGATCCTCCTGCTTTTAAGGGTAAGACAGACCCTGAAGCTGCGGAGACATGGATACGCGAGATAGAACACATTTTTTGTGTTCTAAAAGTTCCAGAGGAATACAAGGTAAACTTCAGTACTTATCGTTTGAAGGACCACGCTGAGAAGTGGTGGGACACGATCTCTGCGGTCAAGTTCTAGAATGAAAAGGTTACTTGGGACGAGTTTGTTAAGGTTTTCAACTCTGCATATTTCCCTAAGCATGAACGTAGTAAGAAGATGCAATAATTTTTAGACCTACAACAAGGGGCAACAACACTGGCGGATTATATCACTAAGTTTCGCTGTCTAGAATGATATTGCCCAAATGTATATACCGTGGAAGAGGATCGAGCAATGAAGTTTGCTCATGAATTGAAGCCAACTTTGAGGACCAAGGTGTTCACCCGAGGGCCAAAATCACTTGATGAGGCCATCGAAGTAGCGACCCTATTGGAAGAAGACGGGGTCAAAGAGCAAAAGAATCAATGGAATAAACCCGAGCAATAGATCAAGGTGAGTACTAATGAGAAAAATCCTAGTGAAAGGGAGTTCACACTACCTACAAAAAAGAAAATGCGGCAGGAAGGCAACCCGAACCGCCAACAACAAAGAAAATTGCAACAGCCAAAGGTTCAACAAATTTGTCGACGGTGCCACGAATGCCTTTGGGGATTTACTCTCTTGGTCACTGACCGTCCCCTTAGGAGCGGACTCAGTCAGCCATCCGGGTTAATGAAAACACCTGACATAATAAACCCCCGGATCGGTCTCGGCTGTTTCTACGTTTCGCGTCTGTGCGTACCCACAGGCCAGTTAATATCAGAACTTAAAAGAATATCTTCATGAATAGTTGTAGATGATTGAGACTTGCACTGCTGGAAATGCTTCAACTAACAACTCTTTGCACATATTACATTTGTTAGAATAGACTACAATTGTATTAATTGCTTAAATATCATAACTGCTTATCTCATGAATGTCCTATTTTATTTTCATTCTACTTATCTGTTCGTGCACTTACTGGTTTGTTATGAAACTGACCCATTTTATGGGCAGGTGAGGAGTAGGACTTCACTGGCGGCCGATGGTGTGGTGCAATATGGATCAAGATTTATCTTCTTTCTGCTAGCGGCTTGACTCTGGGTCTTTTTGGGAGTTTTCTTTAGATTTATTGAACTTTGGAATAAAATGCTCATTTTGTAATAAACTGCAGATTTTAATCTATTGTCTTATTTCTTAAATTCCTTTAAGTTGTTGTACATGTGAATGATGGTTTTTCAGCTAACGTACCCAGAATTGTTGACTTGTGTTCCTTTCTAAATGTCTTCCGCTGTCGTTTTTAAAAGTTAAAACTTTAAATCTTTGAAAGGTTTTCGATAAGATTTTCGAAATCACAAGTCGAAATTTTGGGGCGTATATATATATATATATATATATATATATATATATATATATATATATGGTAAAAACGTGGGAGTTAGGTCAAGCCTACAATTTTGGCTACTTTTTTTCCCCTTTTTCAAAAAGTAAGGGGGATCCCATGTGACATGGAAGAGGGGTACCCATAAAGCAACTAAATGGGGAGGTTAGAGAAAAGCTTGTCAAAGGGGAAGGGGGGGGGGGGGTGAATTTGGAAAGAAAAATGTACCCACCAAAAATCGTGGGAATAGGGTGGAGCTTTGAAGTTTGAAAATTTATAACTCCCCTAATTAAGAGAAGTTAAATGAGGAGCTCAAGAGGGGAACAAGTAGCCATTTTTGGATGTCCCATATTCTCTTTCTCTCTCTCTCTCTCTCTCTCTCTCTCTCTCAACGTTTCACCTTCTTCCTCCTCTCCCACTGTGAGTGTCAACCCCGTTGCTAGTCGTGTGGACCATCTTTGTTGGACGTGTGGACTCCATTGTCGAAGTGTGTGCCGCTCCGACGAAGAAGAAATAGTGCAGTTGTGCCATCGTGAAACACCAAAGAGGTAAGGAGTGTTATCATTTACATGGGGTGTTCGATGACCTGTAGCCAAATACGCTGCAGTACTCATGATGTAATCCGGATGGATCCATCCACATTAGTGGGTGTCGGTCTTATAGTATACTAAGGTCGGCTCGGAACCTTCGATTTGTTTTGGACCACGACGAAGGAAGGTTCAGCCTCAACATCCATGTGAATCGCGCAGAGAGCGTGTCTGCTGCTGCAAGTGCATGCAATATGTTGCAAATATATATATATATATATATATATATATATATATATATATATATATATATAGTGTGTGTGTGAGCAAGAAACAAGTGATATTAAGATCAAACGTTCGTCTCAAGTATATCCATACGTTTAGTTTTTTTTTTATGTATTTTAAAATGGAACCTAAGAAAAACGTTCAGGCAAGTACATGTATAACAAATGTGTAGTTGAAATAGTATGTTGAAAGACCATGCTAGACATGGTGTTATGTTGTACATGTAAGTATGTTTATATATATTTAGTGCCTCAAATAAGATCGTGAGGGTAGAGATGATTACCTTGTTTTTGATGCATGTGTTCGAAATGAATCTAAACATGTTGTTCTACTATACATGATAGTATGTTAAACTTGTTACAACATGTTCCTTGATCATAAAGTTAATGTTAGGGCTGTATAAGAAGCACGTTATTCCATTTCTGGTTATAAGGGAACACATTCATGTGTATTGAAAATGTCTATATGAATAAGCAAGAAACATAATTTTTTTTATTAAGCTAGACACCATGCTTACTCGTTTGGGTGCTTATGGAAATATTTGTTTTAATAGGTTTGGATATATGTAGATGTCATACATACTGAATTTCAAATGGCAAAGGACGTTCCTTATTACTTGCAAACATGCAATCGGGTGACGTTAGGAAAAAACATAAATTTTGGGTATGAAAATAAGTATACGAGAAATAGTGCTGTAAGGCTGCGTTTAAAAAAAAAAGTATATGCTGCTCCCATATCTGCTGTCCCAGGATTCATTAGAAGTAACATGAATGGGGTACTTACAAGATTGTTGTTGAGACTCATGACTGGTTGCTCCCTGTAGGTTTAAGCTTGCCTTGACCTAATGATTTTTGCTTTGAACGTCTACTAAAGGTTGCTTGATAGTCTGTTAGACATGGGCCAAATAAGCTACTGATTTATGCTCTAGGGCACTATGTCTTGGCTGGAATTAACGTTTGGAATGCGAATAGCTTGACCTAACATCTGATTCCTTGTTGTAGGACGTTAGGTCGGAAAAAAAATTTAGTTGGATTAATACTTGAGGAACCGTAAACTTTTGCAATATATATAACCAACACCCATGATTAAATGGGTATAACCCACTCATGAATGGCTGTAAACACCCCAAATTTTCACTCACCTCCCCGACATTTTCACCAAACATCATCATCCAGCCTCTGAAATCGCTGGAGGGCAAAATGGTCATTTTCTGAGCCCGGACCTTGCAAAAGTCCAAAGTTCGTCTGAAACTCTCAATTTTTCTCTATTTTTATCTCAGATGTTCAAGATTTTACTCCTGACAGGAGACAGACATCTCCAGAATCTTGGTTCAAGATTGCATTTCATAAGACATGACATTGCATGAGCATTTCAAATCACTGCACTGCACAACATGTCATTTCGTGGTCCAGAACTCTTGATTTCAAAATTTTCAATCCAGATTAGAATTTCAACTCTTTTCAAAATTGATTTCAAAACCCTGGGTCTTCAAAATTATCAATTCTTCCCATTTTACCCCCAGGACTCTGAATGTCAAAATATTTTCTCAGGAAAACGATCTGGATAGTTTTTAATATGGATTTCAGTCACTTCACCTCAGATTTTGCCCTTTTTGACAATTTCAAATATCTTTCTTTTACAAAATCGCCCTACAAGGGCCAACTCTTTCCAAAATTCCTGTTTTGCCCATTAGTCCAGATTTTATGAAAATTCCAAAAAGAAGTTGTTGTTTTATCCTTATTTCAATAAAGAAGCAATGTGGGACCCACACTGAGGTGGTGTCACACAAGCTTTCCTTTTGAAAATTTGAATTTCGAAAAACCCAAAAATATAGGAGCCTTGTCCCCTGGATTGGTGACACTTGTCCTTTCTCTCTCCTCCCATTTCCATGCCAAGTGTCAGTGTGGGGCTACCCTAAGAAGCCGCCACATGTCATCCCATTTATCTACCATGTGTCACCCTATCCATCATGCGCCATGTGTCATTCCAAGATTACCAGGAGATGCCAAGTGTCATAGGTTGTCCTGTCTAGAAAAAGTGGAGCTTGTCTCCTCTGAGGTGGCGCCACTTGAAGTGTGTCTCCTGCAGAGGACACGTGTCAACCTCTCCCTCCTTCTAGAAAAGTAGCCTGACACATGTCTCTCCCTACTTTTCTAAAAAAAATAGGAGACATGTGTCACTCCTAAATTCCTACAGAAAAGGTAGGCTTGTCTCCTCTGAGGTGGCGCCATCTGGAGTGTCTCCTGCAGAGGACACGTGGCAAGCTCTCATTTCCTCAGAAAAAGTAGACGCCATGTGTCGTTTTCTGCTTTCTTCAGAAAAACTAGAATTCAAAAGTTCAAAACTCCTCATAGGTGGCGAAAATCCTGAAATTCTACCTTTTCCAGGTTGTCTGAGATGGCGCCACATGGCTTGGCCCACCTTCTCTCCCCTCTGCCATGTGTCATTCTCTGCTTCTTTCAGAAAAAGTAGAGGACACATGTCTTCTCCCTACCTCTTTCAGAAAAGTAGGAGACACATGTCACTCCTGGTCTTCTTCAGAAAAAGCAAACCATTTAAAATTCAAACAAGGCACTAGGTGGCGAAAATCCGGAGCTCTGATTTTTCCAGATGGCCTATGAGGGCGCCACATGTCCCTTTCCCTCCTTTTCCTCCCTCTTGCCACATGGCATTGTAGGAGCCACCCTGAGGTGGCGCCACATGTCCACCCTCCATTCCTCTAGGGCCAACCTCCATTTGAATTTCAAACTTCTCCCTGAGGTGGCGCCATCTGAAGAACCACACCAGCAGGCTGACACTTGGAACCATCCTGGACTGCCACATGTCCAGATCTCCTTTCACCAGAAAAAGCAAAATTCAAATTCCTCTGAGGTGGCGCCTTCTGAGCCCACTGCTCTGACCTTCTGACATGTGTCAAACACCTTTTGAGGTGGCGCCATTCCAGGACTCCACTTGGCTCCATTTTTAATTTTTTTTTATTTTATTTTTAATAAAAGTAGCCCACCATGAGGTGGCGCCACCTGAGGACTCCCTACAAAAGGTGAGTTTGAATTTCAAAATCCAAGAGAGCACCCTCTGAGGTGGCGCCATCTGGGAGTTCCCTGCAGAGAGAATCAAGCAAACTTTTGAAAATTTTCAAATTCCCCCTGCTGAGGTGTCTCACCCACACAATTTCTATTTTTTTATTTTTCTCAAAAATTAAAACACCTTTTGAGGTGGCGCCACCTGAGGGCTCCCTGCAAAAGACAAATTCGAATTTCAAACCCCTCAGATGGCACCCCCTGAGATGGCGCCACATGGAGGGCTCAGATCGAGCCTGTTTGAATTTCAAAATTTTTCAGAAAATTTATAAAAACAAGGGTTCACGCCCAACCTAGGGGAGATCTTTTTTTTAGCTCTGGTGAACTTGGAAAATCCGACCTAGCCTTCCTAGAATCAGATTTTGAACTGTGGAAATTGTGCCCCCTTTGGCGCATTGAAGAAGGTGGAGTAGAGCTCGTGCTGTGGCCAATTCGATTCCAACAGAGGTCGATTTTTGTGAACCATCTGAAGCCCGGAGCGAAGAACGAAGAAAGCTCGTGATAGCCGCCCCTTTCAAGAGCTTCTACGCTGCGTAACGAAACAAGGTGCACTTCTTTTCCCATTGATTTGATTCTATAATTCGAATCGGGAGTCGTTTGAAGAAAGAGCTCATCCGAGGGATGGATTGAGCTATTCTCATAAAACGACATATATCAAATGTTTCATTATGCCTCCTTGATGATTTTTAACATTCATGTAGTTAGCTAGGTTTAATTTGCATTTTATTTCATTCATTTAGCACATTTCATGAATTAATTAGGATTAATTTAGCATTTATTTCAATTCTGCTTATTTTCAGTAGGTCTCTGTTTTTGTCAGTCAGTCCACACGTCATTTCATGCATTTATGTTTTATTAAAAATCCCCAAAAAATCACGGAATGCGCCCTTAGGTATCCCTGAAATTTTGCCAAAAATTTGGAGGCATTTGAATTTGTTTACTGCGGTAAACATTCAAAATGGCAAGTCGGGAGTTTTTACCCGGGATGCGTTTTGAAAATCATTTGCCGACTTGTAAAATCGAGATATCCCTCATGGGAGATTCGATTTTCGATCCGAAAAATGTTTTGAACTCGGGAGAATGTCTAGCTTTTAATATAATGTTTTCAGATTTTTCTGAGTTTTTTTTATATCTGACAAAAATCCGAGAGTTCGGGACACGTGTCAGAGCCTAATTTGGGCCTCTGAGATCTTGGATCGACTTAGGGCTGTGGTTTCTCTTTGTGTGTTGCTCCAAATCCAAAACTGTAAAAAGTGAAAGTTGTGTCCGAGATGTCCTATGTTTGAATCTGAAAGCCTGTAATTTTTAGAACAGTGTTGATACCTGCTTCGGATTTTTTTTGTCAGTCCCCTATTTTGCTACATTTGTCTGTTTTGTTAGTTTAGGCAGGAATAATTATATTTTTATCTGTGTTTCTGTTGATCAAATGCCAAAGTCATAAACATGAAAGTTGTTCATGTAGGTGTCGTGCATAGCTCTGATTAATTTCATAAATTTCCATGGCTGTTTTATATTTTTTTGGAATTTGACATCAGATTAGGGTGATTTTTACCTCTGTCAGAACTAAATCTCTGTTATTGAACTCACCATGGATCAAATACCGAGGCTGTAAAAACCAAAAATGTTTCATTTCGGATCCTTTAACAGTCTGCAAAATATCAGAAGTTTCCATGGTGTAAATCTTGCATTATCATATTAGGCATTGCATTTGGTTCAGATCCATAGGCAAAATCCATCATTTTTAGGACTTCCTTTAGATTTTAGCATTTAAATCATATTATTTCATAATTTTTAGCATTCTAGGTTGTTTATAAGAGTAAGTAGATGCTTCATACCGAATTTGGTGCAATTTGGAATCCATTTGAGGTTCGGATTAGCTATAATACCAAAACAGGGTCCCGTAGGACCCGGATCCAAGCGAAAAACAAGCGAAATTCGTTATTTTGGATAAATTGCAAAATGTCAAATTCTGATTTTACAGTCTTAATGTGTTTAGCAGCATGTCATCATGTCTCTTACTGCATTTTATCATCATTTGATTCAATTTGAATTTCAAAATCTCAATTTTATCAAAATTTCCTTCAAAAACCCTGATTTTAAAGGTATCACTTTGATTTTAGGGGTATTTTGGTCATTTTGACCACTATTTCGAATTTCAAACTGTTTTTCACTAAATTTCTTGCATTTTACATCATTTCAAATATCAAGGAAGCATGAGAATAGGGTTTATATCCAATTAAATCCAATAATTTTATAATATTATTGGAAAATTTTGGAAAAACCCACATATTTGAGCTAACCCAATTTCAAGTTTGGCAGGAACAATCAAAAGAAGGAGCTGAAGTCTGCAAATTTCTTTTAGTTCCTTTATTTAGTGATGTAATAACGTAAATTTTGGAATAAGAGAGTTAATTTCCTGCTTAGACTAGGATGCATATCATATAGTTTGAATTTATGCAATATCCTGATTATATGATTCATGCATTTTACTTCAAAAGCACTATGGATGTTCACGAATGGCACGTGCACCAACTCTTAGGGAGTTGATGGACTCGGTGGGATCCATATTTACGGCCCTAGTCGGAATATGGACGAGACCCAGATCCATCATCTTTCTACTAGTCACATTGAGCCTACACTCTTAGGCTATCTTAAAATGCACATCATATTTCCAAAGTTTTCAAAATCATGTGCATCGAATGAACTAAGTTCTGAACATATTCATGGCCACAGTCAGAATATGTGAAGGATTTATTTGGACTTAATGCACATTTTCCAACCAATTCCTCAGAAAGTCTTTTCAAAGGGCATTCATTTACTCATGTCATTTGCA
This sequence comes from Nuphar pumila, assembly GCF_984573655.1. Taxonomy (NCBI): domain Eukaryota; kingdom Viridiplantae; phylum Streptophyta; class Magnoliopsida; order Nymphaeales; family Nymphaeaceae; genus Nuphar; species Nuphar pumila. Next base: position 84,263,022 of record NC_143258.1, read on the forward strand.
TCATGAAATCATCGATTTTCTCAAGATTTTCTCAAGATTTTCTCAAGAAAACATCATTCTCAAGAAATTAATTTCTCAAGAAACTCTAAGGATTTTTCAAAATCGGTTTTCCAAAGACAAGTTTTCCACAGCTTTCCCTGGAAAATGATATTTTCTTAAGAAATTCAAAAGAGTTTTCCAATCTTTCTCCAAGATCCAAAATCGATTTCCAAGTATTTCAAAAGGCAAAATTCCCAGGATTTCGATTCCCCAAGTTTTGAATTTCCTTCCCCAATGAGTTTTCCTATAAATTTTCCATTATTTTCCTAAGAAAACTCTCAAAGGCCAAGTTTTCCTAAGAAGTGCTTCCCTTTTCAAAAGGTTCATCTTCTCTCAAGAATCACTCCATTTTCCCAGGATTTTCAACTATTCCTGATTTTCTCACATCTTTATAAGCTTTCTCATGTTTTCAAAAACCCTTTTTATCTGAGTTTTCTGAGAAATTGACCCTTTTCCTGAGAGATTCTTTCCAACTCCAAATATTTTCCAAGCATACATCATGTTTTTCCCAAGCTGCATTTTCCAAATCTCATAGCACATGCCTAAATTCTCTGTGCATTTAGGATAGAACATGATTTTGATGATTTAACTAAGTCAAGCACAATTTTGGTCCTTGGTTCGATTACCCCTGTTAAAGGCGGCATGAACGATCGAACCTCGTACCGACAGGTCGAGCCCCATCCCGTGGATTTTCCCGCAATTTTCAAAACGGAGGCGAGTATTTCAAAACATTTCCAAAATCCGGTCAAAGTTTGAATCGCGAAAGCGTTTCCCACTTTTCTCTTCCGCAAGGAAGGGAAGACGGGGAAAATATTCGCGACGATAACAGGTTTGGCGACCGTGATGGGACCTGTCCTTGTCTGACCTAAATTATGCTTGACTTAGTCTAATTATCAAAATTATGTTCACAAAATGTCAGCTCTTTTACTTTCAATATCATGTGAGCCTAGGAGCCTAGATTCTGTCCTAGCTGACATTGACTGCATATAGACTAGGCATGGTTTGGTAGGACCAGATTGAGGAGAAATTTTCATGCTTACATAGACTTAGGTCTAAATACAACCCTCCTCAATTTAGGATCTGAATGCAAACAATGTATGCTTCTTCAAAGTTTTCAAAATCTATCTCTCTAGGACTTAGAGCCCTCTATTTCTTGCATGTGATCATTTTTCAAAATCTCCAATTACCTATCATTACCCGGTCTTCACGTTGCTGGGCTCTCTTCCAGAACCATAGTTCGGAACAGAGCCTCACAACTGGGCCAACTATTTGGGTTAACACCCCCCCTACCACGTACCGCGGGCCACAGTCCGAAGTATATCGGTAGGCGCTCAAGGATGTTGGAAAACCTTACCTTAGAACCAGAGTTAAAATTCTATGCCACGTACCTCAGATTTCGGTTCGAGTATATCGGCATAACTGGATTGGACAAAGATGATCTGAACCTAGAGTTAGGATTAAGGTCCTACAACTGTTTTCAATTGATGCATCTAGAGTCAGCCTTTTAGGGAGTGCTGTATGTGCATAAATGTTTGTGCAGGATGTGATTGTATGTGTATGATTTCCTTAATTTTTTATATTTCCCAATGTTTTCCAACTTACTAGGTTTTTTTTTTCAAAACATCTTTATTTTCCACAAGATGTTTTCTCAAACCCTGGATGATTTTTCCAATTATCCCATTTCTCCCAAAACTCCAGGCGATTTTTCATTCTACCTTTCTACTGGATCTCGAATTTCTAGCTGCATTTTTATCATGCCTGCAAAATTTCTCACATTTTCCTAAGTCTTATTCTGAGTCTTTCTCTGCTTTCAGTTCGATGGCATCCAGTCAAGTCGATCCTATCTTTCCTGAAGGTCACATCTTCTTCGAGGTGCGACAAGGTTGTCCTGAACATCGAGCCCTTAACACCGGAACTTTCATTCCCTGGTGGTATTATTTCTGGCTAAAGAGCTTTTCCCGAATGTTCCCGGACCATTTGAGCGAGTGCGGATTAGAGCTGGCATCAGCAGTCGGAAAGCATACCATCAATGGCAACCTGATCCATGCAATGGCGGAGCGTTGGAATCCTTGAACGTGTACCTTATGGTTCCCATGGGGAGAGATGACCGTTTTAATGGATGAATTTTCAGAAATCATGGGGTTACCAGAACCAGCCGGTCAACCAGGAGACCCATTAGAGCATCAATTCCTTATCAATGTCAAGGGTTTGGACCCCCGAGACTCCTTAGCTCGTATGACAGGCCGCCAATCTTGGCCCCTGATCCAGTTGGAAGGAAATGAGTATGTTGACCTACTTGAGTTGTACCGCCAGTACGGGACCTTCATCGAAGTCAACTCGCTTTCAAGAACAACTAAAGAAAGGATTCAGAATGCAATGGTTCTATGCACTATAGGACTGTCCCTTTTCCCAGATGGACAGAACTACATGGACATCAGGATAATCCAACTTATGAGAAGATGGGGAAATCGGCAAACCAATCGCCTCTCTATAGCCATGGCAGCGCTCGCCTTCCTTTATCGAGGTCTGACTCGATTCTCACTTGGGGAGTCCATTTTAGTTGAAGGATGCATCTACGCACTTCAGTCCTGGTTTTTCCAGCATGTTCCAGCCCGAGCAAGCTCTTTCAGATACAATGGTCAAGAACTCATTCCGGTGGCGCAGTACCGATCCATGATCAACAACATTCAAGAGGATGATGTAGTCTGGGACTATTTTGATCGGCAGTTGTCTCCTCCCAGATATACCTACGCTTATGGCAAGCGGTTCAAGTTGCTAGGACCATTCTTCTGCACTTACTACCAACCAGAGAGATGTGTTCGACAGTTCTCCCAGAGGCAGCAGTACGTCGAAGCTCGCTTGTTATCAGGAGTTATGGCAGAGTTTGATCTCACTTCCACACAATGGTCCGGGGCATATCATTCTGCCCGCTACGGCTGAGATTCTTTTGTTTCTCTTAAAATCTTTCCAGGTCCTTGAGTGTCTGCCGACTATCGTGAATGGTGGCAAATTGTTTGTCCCCCGCCTCTTTGTCAAGATCAATAAAATCTTATTCTTCTCTTTTTAAATAAAATTCTCTCTCTTTTCATTGTGGTTTGACGACCTCGCCTAGGTAACAAGGCATATTTTCGTTGTTTATTTCTTTTGCAGAAGGAATGACAACACAATTGTCGTGATTCCCACGACGACTCAGTCCCTAGTAATGGGACATCTTTTCCAAATTGTCTACCATATTTCCAGCAAATTTTTCTTCCAAAAGCCAATTCCTTCATAATCTAATCAGGTCTTTGCCCTGCCGAGAGCATCCATACCATTTGATGGTTGAGACAAGATCAGGCAAAAGAACCACGGCATCCCAGTACTCGTCAGCCTCGGAAGAAAAAATGGGTTCCCCTCGATCCGAGAAGAGTCAAGAACAGCAGCAAGAAGACGATGGCATAGACCCTCAAATGTATGCCATGTTCAGAAAAATGATGAACAAAATGATGAATGAGCAGCCCGGGACCAGCTCAGAAAGGAATCCATTCAGAGAAAAGTTTCATGGTCGTAGGAGTAAGAAGGCTCCCAAGAAGCAGATCCAGCCAGAAGAGATTTCAGATGAATCAGACTCAACTGAAAACACAGATGAAGAATATGAGGTGCCTCCGGCATTTCAGAAACGTGGCCAAAGTAAAAGCCGCAGATCAAAGAGCAGAGATAAAGAAGAGCCTTTGCAAGCGCAGTTTAAAGAAATGGCCCGAGTTGTCAAAGATCTGCAAGCCCGCGACAAGGGCAAGAAAGTCTTCACCAGTGAGGACTTCTATGACGGCTTAGAAGGGGATGATGATCTGGAGAATCTCCCCCGTAAATTCATCAAATTCGATGGTTCTGGCGACCCAAAAGCGCACCTCGCCACTTTTTTTGCTGAATGCTCTCGGTTTAAGAGGGATAACCGAGCATTGTTTCTATGCTTCCCCCGCAGCTTGGAAGGAGTTGCAACCAAGTAGTATGTTGAGCATATCAACCCCATCGAACTCAAGGAGTTCGACAAAGTTGTGAATCTCTTTATTGAACGCTTCTTGTTCAACACAGAGGCGCTTCCTACATTAAGTCATCTCTGCAATTTAAGGCAGAATGAGAATGAAAAAGCACGGGACTTCATTCACAGATGGAGATCAGCCTGTAATAAGATGAGAGATCCTATCTCGGAAAGGCATGCATTGTCCCTAATCCTCAACAACTTTTCGCAGCCATTAAGAGGATTGATCTCCACAGCACCATCCAGGACCTTCATTGAGTTGACTGAATGAGCCGGATGGCTCGAACTAAGTGTGGAAAATGGAGTCTATGAAGGCTTCACCTTTTCCAAGAACAACTCCCATGGTGAGCAGAAAAAGAAAGCTCACTTCACTTATTCTGCCAGCAACAACAGCAAAGGCCGAAATCAGCACAAAGGGCAGAAGAAAGATTACTGCTACAGCTCAGGCAGTTCGAACAACAAGGACCAAAAAGCAAAGCCTGCTCCTCAGTACAGCAAGCCTCCTCAGCAGGATCAAGGGCCGAAACTGCGTGAGAAGACCAAACATGAAGGATGGAGCTACGACAGAAAGTTTACTCCCCTTGACCAATCACTCGAGGATGTGCTCGAGTACATGCTATCAAAAGAGATGGTCAAATTGCCCAGATTGGCCGACCCCCCTGTGCCCATGGGGAAATGGAAAGATCAGTTCTGCAAGTTCCACAGGACAGTGGGACACAACACTGAGAATTGCTTTGTTCTAAAAAACATCGTGCAAGATCTCATTGAAAAGAATCTATTGGTAGAAGGAGAAGAAGAAGAGAAAATGGACATTCTCAATCACCCCTTCCCTTCGCACACCACAGCAGTAGTGTCTGTACAACCATTTCTACTGCATGAACATATCAAGCCATGTTATGCGCAAGATCTCCAAGTTCAACATCAGGTAACGGTGCTACGACAAGCAGCTCCAGATTCTAAGAAGATGGACTTAATTTCAGCATTCAGTAAAATGAGAGTTGCGGAAGCACCTGTGAAGTCAGTTCCCAAATCAAAAGGAACTCCTGACTTCTTCAAGCAAATCATTAGACCCAGGATGGAGAATTCAAGTCAGAAGCCTCTGACCGCTTTATCCAATTTCTTCATCCTTGACTTGGCCAAGAATTCTAGCAAGCACCAGCAAGTACTGGATGATTTACTCAGGAAAATCAAAGTTAAGCCCAGTACCACTCCAGAAGACATGGCAAAGATTGTGAACTCTGCCATGACCAATGCACCAATCACTTTTTCGGATGAGGACCTTCCAAAGCCTCATTCCTTTCATAATAATGCTCTTTACATTGTCGTTCGAGTCAGAGGAATGACGGTTCCCCATGTGCTGGTCGATGGAGATAGTAGCCTCAATATTTGCCCTGAAATGACCGCAAAGGCATTAGGGATCAAGGATGAAGAATATATTCCGGATCCCATCACTATCTATGGGTTTGACAATCATGGTCAAACGGCCAAGGGCAAGATATTCCTGGAAGTGTTTATCAACTATTCAGTGCATTCAGTACTTTTCCACGTGGTTAATGTACCACCAACCTACAACTTGCTGCTCGGAAGGACATGGATTCACAATGCTAATGCAGTGCCTTCCACCCTACATCAATGTGTGAAGTGGTCAAAAGGTGGAATGATTACCACAATACTGGGAGAAGACCCAGAAGAAAGGCTCCCGCAGCCCATGATTCCTCGGCCATCATTCAATGCAGATATTCCCAGCATCAGGGAAAGTGAAGAGATCAATCTCGGGGAGAATCGAGAAATACTTCAGGCACCATCAGAGCCATCTCTGCACACAGTAGCCACAACACGATGGAAAGGTCCTCAATTCTTCAAGGTTGGAGGTCGAATCGACTACAACACCATTAAGGATCATCCCTTGTTCCCTCAATTCATGAAGTCAAGAAAGGGATTCGATTTACTCCTGAAGCATGGCTATCAACCCTTCAAGGGACTCAGCAAGAATGAAGATGGCCGCATCGAGCCAATGATCCAGAAACATCGTCCCCACAGAGCAGGACTAGGGTTCTCCGGAGGAAGCTCATCAAGGAAGACTGTTTTTGTCAAAGGGGCACAATGAAGACCATTTGTCATTTTCTTTCTATTCTTTTCCAAATAAATGTCTCATTTTACCAATGTCATTGATCAATTCAATCAATAAAATTCCAAGTTTCTTTGTCTATCCAGAGGCCATCTACTCTCTTTCTGTCTGTCTCATCATTTTATAATTCAATGCCATTTTATGCATAATTCTCTTCAAATGATTGCTTGTCTTACTATAGGTCGATTTATCTGAACCAGATTTCTTCTCCAAAATTTCAGAATGACTTCTCGGACAATCAAGAAGCTCGTTCTCAATCCCAAGGCCTTTCAGAAGTCGACAGCAATTCACAGAATCAAAGCAAGCACCGGAAATGACAAGAGTGCAAAGCAGTCTGATGATCGTGCAGAATATGATCAGTCTGTTCAGGAATTACCAGAGTTCGCCGCTGTTCAGAAGCAAGATGAACCATCTCCTCTAGTACAAGATCCAACTGAAGGTGTCAATATCGGTTCAGAGGAAGATCCCAAAATTCTCCAGATCGGAACCAGTCTGAGTCCGGAAGAAAAGAAAAGGCTTACAGATTTTCTCAAGCGGCATGAAGAAGTGTTTGCATGGACATATGAAGACATGCCAGGCTTAGACCCCAAATTAGTCGAACACCGTCTTGTCTTAAAGCCGGATGCTAAGCCAGTCAAGCAGAAGCTGAGAAAAATGGATCCCAGAATAGAACAGCAAGTCAAGGAAGGACTTGAAGATCTGCTCAAAGCAGGATTTATCCGAGCTATTGACTACCCGGACTGGTTAGCCAATATCGTCGTTGTCCCAAAGAAAAGTGGCAAAGTGAGGATCTGCATAGACTTCAGAGACCTCAATAAGGCAACTCCGAAGGATGACTATCCACTTCCAAGCATCGATCTTCTAGTCGATAGCACGACAGGACACGCCATGTTCTCTTTCATGGACGGATATTCCGGCTACAATCAGATTAAGTTGGCCGCCTGCGACCAATCAAAAACTTCCTTCACTACGCCTTGGGGCACTTTCTGCTATACAGTTATGCCTTTTGGGCTCAAGAATGCTGGAGCAACGTATCAGCGGGCAATGGCTGTCATCTTTCACGATCAGATGCGTAAAATCATGGATGCATATGTTGATGATATTCTCGTGAAATCTAAAGAGGAAGAAGATCACCTCGAAGCACTTGATCAAGTCTTTAAAAGACTTATTCTTTACAAGTTAAGGCTTAACCTGCAAAAGTGTGTCTTTGGAGTCGAATCAGGCAAACTGTTGGGTTTTCTGGTCAGCAAAAAGGGAATTGAAGTTGACCCAGCCAAAGCAAAGGCTATCATTGATATGCCACCCCCGAAGAATCTCAAAGAATTACGTAGCCTTCAAGGATGTATGCAGTCAATCCGGCGATTCATTTCCAATTTGGCGATGAAATGTGAGCCCTTCAACCACTTACTCAGAAAAGGAGTGAAGTTCGAATGGGGACCAGAATGCCAGCTATCATTCGATCGAATCAAGAAGTATCTTCTCAATCCTCCTATCTTGAAGCCGCCCAAATTGGGAAAACCTCTTCTGTTATACATCTCAGTCAATCAAGTCGCATGCGGCGGATTCTTGGCGCAATACAAAGAAGGCAGCCTGATAGAACACGCCATTTATTACGTGAGTAAGACTTTCATAGATTATGAAAAGAGATACTCTCAAATAGAGAAGACCTGCCTAGCTCTAGTATGGATGTGTCAGAAGCTAAGACACTACCTGCTAGCATCTGAAGTCAAAATCTTGTCTAAACTCAATCCTCTCAAATACATCTTAGAACAGCCTTTCCTCAGCGGAAGAGTCGCCAAATGGAAAGTCTTACTGATGCAGTATGACTTAGAATATGTCTCGCAGCAATCAATCAAAGGCCAAGCAATTGCAGATCAATTGGCGGATTTTCCTCTGGCCGAAGAAGTGAAAGCCGAAGATGACTTCCCTGATGAGCAAATATGCAACATCCAGCAATTTCCAGTCTGGAATTTATTTTTCGATGGTTCTAAGAATATGGCTGGAATAGGCATCGGAATCCTATTAATCACTCCTGAGAAGGAGATGATTCCATTTTCTCTCAAGCTCGACTTTCAATGCACTCACAATATGGCCGAGTATGAAGCCCTGATTCAAGGTCTAAAGATTCTACTAGACTTCAATGTCAAGAGAGTACATGCCTACGGTGACTCATTACTTGTTGTCAATCAAGTTCGAGCCGAATGGCAAGTCAAAGATCCGAAGTTATTTCCCTATCAGAAAATTGTTTCGGCTTTTGTCAACAAGTTCGAAGAATTTCAAATTTTCCACATCAAGAGAGATTTTAATCAAGTGGCCGATAGCCTAGCCAGTTTAGGCTCCATTATGGCATTCAAGAATGGAGAATCTTGTCGCTCTTTTGAAATTGGCAGACTTGACCAACCTGCTTTCATTCCAGCAGAACAGATAAACCAGGCTGAGCAAAAGAAGAAGCCTTGGTATTACAACATCAAAACTTTCATAGAAACTGGCGAATTTCCTCCAGAACTCTCAAAGAAAGAGCAATGAGCAATCCAGCGTATGTCTACTCGATACTTCATTTTAGCCAATGTCCTCTATCGTCGTGGATTCAGTTCCGAGTATTCCAGATGTTTAGATGAAGACGAAGCCAAAGAAGCCGTGCGAGAAGCACACGAAGGCATCTGTGGTGGTCACGTTGGCTACCAAACCCTTGTCAAGCAAATCATAAGAGCAGGGTACTATTGGAAGACTATGCAACAAGACTGTTATCATTATGTGAAGAAGTGTGTGCAATGTCAAATACATGCACCTTCTATTCATGCTCCGGCAACTTATTTACAATCCGTTGTTTCTCCATGGCCATTCTCCATGTGGGCCTTCGATGTCGTAGGTCCCATCACCCCTTCAGCTTCAAATGGCCACAAATATTTCCTTGCCGCAACAGAATACTTCACCAAGTGGGTAGAAGCCATCAGTCTCCGCACAATAGAAGGCCGACACGTGGTCTCTTTTATTCACAAGAACATCCTTTGCCGTTTCGGCATCCCGCATGACATTGTGTCAGACAATGGCAGTCATTTTAAGAATGAAAAAATGAAGACATTTTGCTCAAAATTCAAGATCTATCACCATTTTTCCGCTCCATATTATCCTCAAGGGAATGGTCAGGCAGAGGCCACCAACAAGATTTTAATTCGTATCTTGGAGCGAACTGTGGAAACAGGCCGTGATTGGCATGAGAAGATCCACGATGCACTGTGGGCCTATCGGACCACCATTCATACACCAACGAATGCTACCCCATCAGAACTGGTCTATGGAACAAAAGTAGTATTGCCGCTACATGTTCAGAAGCCCGCTTTGAAATTTGCTTCACTTCTGCAATTACCTCTTGATCAATACCAGCAGCAGCGACTAGTGCAGCTAGACTTACTCGACGAGAGAAGGCTAAAAGCAGCAGAGCATGCTCAATCCTATCGTCAGAGAGTAGCCAGGCAATATGCGAAATCTATCATTGAAAGAAGATTCAAAGTCAATGATTTAGTACTTCGATCCACAGCTTATCTCAAGCATCGTCCCGGCGGCAAATGATCGCCAAATTGGGAAGGTCCCTATGATGTCAAAGAAGCATTACCCCGCAACTCATATCGGCTCATCAATGCTGATGGGGTAGAATTGCCAGATCCTATTAATGCTCGACACTTGAAAAAGTTTTATACTTGAAACATTTATCCTTCACTTGTAATCCTTCCTGTTCTTTCAAATAATGATCCAACTTTCTTTCCCAGTTACACTGGGGCATTTTAAAATTTTGTTCTATATGCAGGCAGGATAAACAAATTTCTGATTTCATGCACATGTGCATTCATATGCATCAATTCATATTCATTTGCATTCAATTGCATTAACAACAATCTGGTCAGTATTGAGATTTCAACAAACAGTCCCATCACGATTCCTAATGATTCAAAATCGAAAGGTCATCACCAATACTGAACCAAAACCCAGCGCTCGAACTGGTATTATTTCAAAATCCAGTACTCAAATTGGCACATTTTCAAAATCCCAATTTTTCAGAAAACCGAGTTCCGACTCGGGTTTTTTATTCAAATCATGTTCTTTTGTTGATCCGGGTTCCGACTCGTGATCTCATTACCTCGTTCAAGCTCAGATTCGAGCTCTTCATTTTTCTCTGTTGATCCGAGTTCCGACTCGTGATCTCATTATCTTATTCGAGCTCAGATGCGAGCTCTTCATTTTCTTCTATTGATCCGGGTTCCGACTCGTGATCTCATTACCTCGTTCGAGCTCAGATTCGAGCTCTTCATTTTTTCTCTGTTGATCCGAGTTCTGACTCGTGATCTCTCTACATCATTCGAGCTCAAATGTGAGCTCTTCATTTTCTTTTGCTGATCCGGGTCCCGACTCATGATCTCTATTTTATTCGAGCTCTGACTCGAACTCATCATTCTCCTTTGATTAATCCAAGTCATTTCAATCATCAAAGTCTGTCAATTGCTCAAGTTTGACATTTTGCCCTCCAAATTTCAATTTAAATCCTCAAATCAGGCAATTCTCCAATTTCGACCTCTAGGTCACCCGATTTCCAATTCTTAATTTCAATTACCAATTTCCAATTCTCGACCTTCGGGTCAATCAATTTCCAATTCTCGACCTGCAGGTCAACCAATTTCCAACTTTCGACCTTCGGGTCAATCAATTTCCAAATTTCGACCTCTGGTCAAATCAATTCTCAATTTTTGACCTTCGGGTCACACAATTTCGACCTTTCGGTCAACCAATTCTCAATTTTGACCTTTTTGGTCAAATCAATTCTCAATTTCGACCATCAGGTCATCCAATTTTGACCTTCGGGTCATTCAATTTCCAGCAACCAATTTTCCAATTTTCAATTTCGACCTTTGGGTCAATCAATCTCAATATCCAATTTCAATCATTTTCTCTTGCGAGAGACCCTTTTTAAGGAGAGTTCGAGGGAGCTCGTTCTTTTCACATGCTATCCAATTTGTTCACTTAGCCCCTTTTTAGGGAGAGTTTGAAGGGACTCGCGTCTTTGTGAACCGTTTGCAAAACAATTTCCAATTTCACACGAGGAACCCTTTTGATAGGGAGAGACTCGACGGAGACTCGTTTCCTTGTGACCCCCCAATTTCATACTAGGCCATTTTCGTCATGAAAGACCCTCTTTGCAGGGAGAATGTGATGGACTCGTTCCTTTCATGACCCAATTTTCAGACCTCACTATTATCGGCCCCCTTTCCATATGAGAAGCCTAATATTAGGGAGCTTTGACGAAAGCTCAATTTCTTTTCGAAAGTTCGTTTTGCAAACACCTCCTCTTCAGGGAAGAGAGGAGTTGTGAACACCCCAAATTTTTCAAAGATTTACAAAATGACCCTTTTTGCCCCTGATTCCATTTTCTGAGAAAATCAAATCAACTTCAAAGCTAAATTTCAGTCATTCTTCAGATTTTCTGAAATAAATTCCATATTAATGTATTCAAAATTGATTCCGGATCCGGATCCAGTGTTTTAAATCCATATTTCCTCAAAAACCGGATCCAAACCCATTTCTGAAGAAATTTTCTCAAAATGGCTTTAAAATTTTCAGAAAAATTCTATTTTGTAAATATTTTTGCAAAAACACCAAAAATTAGTTTTGACCTTTGGTTTCTCGTAAAACTCTAGGATTTCTTTTAAAAATACAAAAAAAAATGGAAAAATAACATAAAAAAAAAAACCAAAAAAAATTGGAAAAATATCGACAAAAAGCAAATGAGTTTTAAAACTTTTTAATGAAATCAATTTTTGCTGAAAGCCTCAAGAGCCCCCTCTTTGCAAAATATTGAAAATTAGAGGGGCTCCTCTGCAGAAACCCTCTTTTAGGGTTTTCCTTCATAGGGGAAAAAGGAAGAAGCCGAAAACCCTCACCCCTTTCGTTCTCTCTTCACTCTCGCCTCTCTCTTTCTCTCTCTCCACCGCGAACCCTAAACCGCTCGGCCCTTCCCGAACCTTCTTCTCCTCTTTAAGAAGAACTCGTAGGACACCCCATTGGCCATCGGTTGTCACCCTTCCCCATTGCACCTTCTCTTTCTTCTCTACCTTGCCTCTCACCCCCGTAGCCTTCTTTTTCTTACATACATCCATTGCCTTCGCCCCACCATGGTTCCTCGCTCTCGATTCCCCTTTTTCTTCTCCTGATATATGTTATTTCTTCCCAAGCAAGCTGAAGGAGGTCAGCTCCCTCTGCCAAAAATCTCAAGCAACCGGAGTTGAATTTATCCAACGTTCAGAGAAAGGACTCCTCCCTTTCACGGCTCCGTTAAGAGTAAGCTTGTGATCCCCATAGTAGAACGAAGAGAAGGCCCTCTCCGTTCTTCTAAATCTCTGCAGAGCTTTGGTAAGTAATCACTATCCTCCTCTTTTACTTCAGATTTCCTGCAAATTTTCCTTTATCATAAAACCTTCTTGTTCTCTTCCTTAACTTTTTTAGCTTTTTCCCCTTTTTTTTTTTCACAGTGAAGCCTTATGTATGATACTGATCTGCATATAGCAGCCTCAGCTCATACGAGGCAACACCAAATGGAATCCTCGATTCCAACAGCTTACCCTTTTCCCTCCATCCTCGACTCATGATTAGTTTTGATATTCATAGATTTTGACATACACTGAGAGTTTGATTTTGTGTATTTTTGTTTTCATTGTACATCCATATGATTGATTGCTCATATCCATCTTAGTTTCAAGATTGACATTGAACCCTCAGTCCTATTTTTTTTACATTTTCTGGTATAGCATGAATCAATGGTATTTCATAATAGCATCGTCAATCTTTTTTTTTTTTTGTATTTTTCTTTATGTCTGAGTTCAATCTGTTTTCCTTTCCGTTTGGATTTCCCCTTTGATCTCCACTGGATTGGTATATTAATCTGCTATAGGTTTATTGCTCTGTCTTTTAACTTCATCTACATTAGCTTATTTTCATTCCTCTCTCTTCCTGCATATTGCAGGTTATTTCTATTTTTTTTATTTTTTTTTTGCCTTCATGTTTAGTTTACATTTTAATCTCAGTTGATGTTTGATTCCTGGCTTGATTGTGCTTGATTATCCTTCTGACTGCATCTTCATTCATACCATTCACCGAGTTATGTTTTGTTCCATTATATCCGATTGCTTTCATGGTATACATCCCCTTTTTATATTCACTGTGGTGCCTATCTGTATACTCTCATAATGATCTCCAATTATTTCATCTTCATCACCGTGATGCCTGGACTTCGTATACCCTCCTCAATTGCCGAGAAAATTTCGTATTTCCTTCATTGCCAAGGGTTCTTTCATGGTGCTCACCAATGTTGGTCCCAGACCAACCTGGTAATTTGAATTTGTGGCTGGACGTCGTGCGCCTTCTCAGCAGAGATGACTTAGATGATTTGGATAACATCTCGATCAGTAAGGAGAGGTTGTTTGATATATTGAACGAGGGTCAATCCCAATCGCACAATCCTTCACCGGCCAATGGAGATACATCATCAAAGGAAAGATGAATTTCTCATTCCAGTATTCCCTGAGAACCCATCTGATTCTCGGTTTGAACTCTACCAACATCTCTGGCTATTTTCATTAAAAGTTGATTCTGCTCTTTCTGAGTTTCTGCAAAAGATAAAAAAAAAAAAAACTCCCCATCTGAAGACTGTGGAGGGATGGCTGAAATATTAGTTCAGAGAGCAGGTTCTTCTGATGAATTTACACGATCGACTGCTATTACATGGGTTAATGAATTTGTGAAACTTGGTGGAGCTCAGTTTGTCCCATATTATGTTGATATTCCAGGAGCAATTTTACCCTGCATATCTGATAAGAAGGAGAAAATTAGAGGGTCGCTCGTGAAATCAATGACGAGTTTTGTGCAATTAAGGCTGATCCAGCTGAGGAATTTGATATAGAAGCCATCCTTACTGTTGCAGGAAAACAATTGACAAGTGAATGGGAAGCTACTCGAATTGAAGCCTTGCATTGGATTTCAGTGCTTTTGATTAAGACACAGTAATGAGGTGATAGCTTCATTGGGATCCATCTTTGACCCTCTTCTTGGAGTATTCTCAGATCCTTCTAATGATGTGGTGTCAATGGTTTTAGAGATTCACGCATGCATAGCAAGAGTTGTGCCACACTTTCGGCAGCCTCTTGTTTTCCTTGTGTATAAATTTCGTGTAGAGCAGTCACTTTAGGAGAAGAGAGGTGCATTAAAAGTCCATAAATTATGCATTCTTTTGGATGCTGAGAGGGTTTACAGAGAATTTTTCACAATCTTGGAGGATGAATCTGATTTGGACTTTGCTCCCATCATGATCCAGGCGTTAAACTTGATTTTGCTAACCTCATCCGAGCTGGCTGGACTTCGAGCACCCCTGAAGCAATCTTTGATGAATACTGCTGGTAGAGACCTATTCATTTCTTTATATTCATCTCGGTGTCAGTCATCTATGGCAACAATAAGTCTCAGCTCTCTTGCCCAGGCATGTGAGCATGCCAGTTTTGTTATTCAATTTTGATGGAGGAAGACATAAAAGTGAAATTCTTGGTTCAGTCGGAGGCCATTGGGAGGACTTCTCTGTTAAGCCTGCTGAGAGCAGGAAGCCATTTTCGCGCCTTGTTGGATGTTGGTCTTGTAAAAAAAAAAATCACTGCATGGAAACCGGGTGTTTGGTACTCTAAAAGGTGCACTCAATTGTGGGCTTGACATTCCTCACGCGTATATGAAGGCTTTGATCGCATTCTACTGAGTACAACAAAAGAGAATTAGAATCTGACGATATTGAGGAGATATGGCTGAAGGATTTTCCCCCATCCAATATAATCATCTGGTTTGATTTTCATGTTTATTTTTCTTTGCCTTCTTCATTTTGAATGAAACATAAAACCAGATTTGCTAAAAACTCAAAGAGCATGATCTTGTTACTGTTATGTGGTTCCATACCATCGATATGAGTAAAATTGCCCTTGATAAAAGATGAATATATACAACATGCAACTAGATTACACATGTTTTTCTTTTAATTTCAAGGTTGGATATGGTAGATTATTTGTATAAAGGACTGATATCAAGAGTTGATGTTATGAATCTTAGCAGTCAATAAATTACTAGTTGTTTAATACTTTTCTAAAGTTTACTACATATTAATCTTTTGCCACCTGCATATGTCTCTAGCTCAAGGCACCTCCTCCATATTCCTTCATAATCCACTTCTGCACAGTCACATCTTACCCATCTCCTGAAGTTACAACAGTACCCTGTTAGCACTTAGCAACGACATATAAATCATTTACTCTAACCCCTTGTTTTACAGCACCCACTTCAATATTCTGTGCCTTACACATGGTTACACCTTTGTTTTCACATTGCATTTCCTATCAATATTAGTTTTGCTCATACATGTTCATAAGCATGTTTCCGTCAAATGCAGATATCATATACAAGTCTTCTCCATGACATCCATAGCCATGTACATTATACCATATGAATTATACGTGCCTCTTCATTAAGGTAGTGCATTATATACCTTAGAATGTATTTTGGTTTAAGATTTAATATATGCATTTAGTATCCATTCTCACCATTAGTTTAGGATGTTATATATGTATGTTAGCATTCATTCTCTCAATAGTCTAGCATATTGTGTATACATTGAAGTATGTGTTTTCTCATCATCACAATGCATTGCCTATGCATTTTTTTTTTTATTATTATTATTCAGATATCATCATGTATATTCTAGTTTCCATGTAATCTCTTAAATTCTTTTTCTGCTAATTTTACAGGAAATATGCATAAATTGTTGAATTCCTTTTCGATTTAGGATTCTATAATTTTAGTCGAATTTTAATGAAGTAATAGCTAGATCATGATGAAAATTCACATTTCTTGCTTTAGGTAGAATGAATGAGCATCATAGAATACCATGAATTGTTTACTCCATGCATTTTTTTTCTTTATTTCTCAAATTCTCACAATGGTGAAACACGAATGGCACGTGCACCATTTCATAAAAGGTAAGTTAATTCTAAGTTGATGATTTACACCAACGGCCATAGTCGGGGTGTAAACAAGACTTAGTATTCTTATCTTTTATGAAATAATACTGGATCCACACTGGATCCTCTTTCAAAAATCATCATATTCTTCAAATATTTTTTCCTTTTATCAGAGTTTAACTTAGAATTAATTCAATATATATACCAATGGCCATAGTCAGGGTATATTGAGAGTTAATTCCATTCTAAACTCTATAAAAGCACAAAAATGTGTTTCATTCTTCACTAGAACTTAAATATAGATTATTATATAATACATTCAATGACCATAGTCAAGGATGTATTATATCTTCAATCTTATTTTAATTCATCTGAGGAATGGAATAGCTTTTTAAATTCTATTTCAAAGTTATTTAAAGTTCATTCATCATATAGGATAGAATTGCATCATATTTTCAAAACTTCCTTTTCAAGATTCCAAGTGATTCTTCTTCTTAAAATCAAATCTTATCCAAATTTTAATGCTATCTCATTTTCAATATTCAAAAATTCAATTTCAAAGTCCAATATTGCTTTGAAATTCCAAAATCATCTGATATTCAAACTTCAATCAAATTCGAAATTCAAATTAACTTTGAAGTTATCTTTTGGATTTCAAATCAATTTCATCCCCTTATCCTCAATCAATGTTTAGATTTGAAATCTCAAGCTTTAAATTTGGGTTTCTAAAACCCGGATCCATTTTTCAAGGTCCTAGTTGGACTTCTCAAAATCCAAATCCAAAAACAAATCCTAGTCTCAAACTTGGATCCAGATTTCCAGGTATGAACTCCATTCCACTTTGGATCTCCCATCACAGATCCGAATTCCATCTAGGATCCAAACTCTTATTCCACTTTGGATCTCCAATCACAGGTCCAAAATTCATCAAGGATCCAGATCCTCGTTCTACCATCCAGATCCCAAAACCAATTCTCAAGATCCAGAATCCAACCCTACTTTGGGTCTCAAATTCAGATCCAAAATCCAACTCTTAGGATCCAGAATCCAATCCTACATTGGATCTCAGACTTCAGACCCAAATCCATTCTAGGATCCAGAACCCAATTCTATTTTTGGATCTCAGATTTCAGATCCAATTCCATCTTAGAATCCAGAGTCCAATCTTATCTTGGATCTCAGATTTCAGATCCAAATACCATCTCGTATTCCAAATCTTAAAACCAATCCCCTTCAAAATTCCAAATCCAAAATTCCATTTAAATTCCAATTCTTAAAGCCAATTCCATTTCATTCAGACCAAGTCCCTATTTCGAATCCTAAAAATCAATTCAAAACTCTATCCAGAACTTGGATTCAGATTTCATCTTGAAAATCCAACTTCTACAAATCTCATTTCTTAATTTCTTTAGATTTCCCATATTCAAAAGTGGAATTCAATTCCATTCCAGATATTCGTCCAAGTTCAAAATTCTAAATTCAAAGTCCATTTATGACTATGAAAAATTTCCTTCACTCTCTTTTTATTACAAAACTTCAAGGTTAACCTCCAAATTCCAGATTTATCTTCCCAAACTCCTGATTATTCTAAAAACTTAGAACTTTAATCTTAAGTTCTAAGTTAGGAATCATTTTCTTCACTTTATCAATTTCACTTGGAAATTTTTCAAAACATTTTCAAAAGGAGCATACATCTTTGCATTTGCACAAGCATGATTCATTGTGCATTTAGATTTAGGATAAACACTTAGATAAAATCTTTGCAAAGCAAAAGGCATAAAATTCGACCCTTGGTTCGATTACCCCTGGTAAAGGCGCCAGGAACGGTCGAACCTCGTACCGACGAGCGGATCCCGTCTTCCAGTTTTCCCGCAAAATATTTCAAAAACGGAGGCGAGTTATTTCAAAATATTTTCAAAATTAAGGTCAAGTGAGACCCGCAAAAGAGTTCCTCCTCTTCTCTTCTCTTCTTTCTTTTCTCTTCTCTCTTTTCTTTCCGTTTTTTTATCTTTTCTCCCTTCAAAAAAGGAGGAAAATAAGAGGTTGGAAAGGAAAAGATAAAGATGAGAGAGAATATTACGAGAGGAAAAATTTTGCCATGATCGCAGGAGTATTTCCCAATTCCCATTCAGGTAAGGGCCAAGCCTGAGTCTCTCTTTTTGGGGAAAAAGAGAGGAGAATTTTCGTCACGGATGTGTTGAGCCGGATTTTAAATACTCATTTTCACTAAGGATTTCAAGAAAATTTTGTCAATTTGTCAATCAATTGTTGATCTTTATGGTACAAATCTTTATCTCAATTTACCTTCAGCATTACTTCCAAAAGAGTGAAGCTTTTGCGAAAAGAGATTCAAAATTCAAAGTCTTTTTATTGGCCAACCAAAAGGATGAAGGATAAGTCCTCAATATGGCCAGAAAAGAAGATTCAATGTTATCGAAAAGCCGTAGATGATCGATATTGATCGCAGTCAATGACGCATCTTTAAACGCTATTCTTGTAAGGACGAGGCAGTGGAAATATCCTGAGTGCTAGAAAAGAGAGAATTCGCCCTAACCCTGTCTCCTCAGAATCACCTAAGCTGCAATTAAATATCCGCAAAAGGGATCTCTCACCTGTCGTCAAGATGAAGGCGAATTAGGCGAATAGACCCCCGGGGCCAAAGAAGATTCGAAACATCTCCAAGATGACGGAGTTTGTGACGGATCCTTCCAGGGAAAGTCCAAAGCACTGTCAAGATGAAGGCAGATGCGATGAACCTCTCAACAATCCCTAAAAGATATTTGATTTCAGCTATCGCCCAAAGATCTCCAAACCCATCATCCAAGAAGGATCAAAACATCTCCAAGTTGAAGGAGCTTGTGACGTACCCTTCTCAAAAGAGAGCAAGAGAGGAAAAAGAAAGAGAGAAAAAGTAAGAGCATCTCCAAAATGAAGGAGAATATAGCCAAAAAACCCAGAGAACCAAAAGAGTGCAGAGAAAAACTCTCAGGATATCAAACTGCCAGATCTATCAAGAATCCTCTTTAATCTTGTGAAATTCTATTATCAATACTCTTTCGTCAATTGCTTTCATAATATCAAATTCTCTTTCCTGCTCATATCAAGGAAATTGATAACTTCCTTGAAGAAGGTCAATTGCAAGCAATTTGGATTTCAAGTCTCGATTCTACGAAGTGAACCTTATTTGGAGGTAATGCTTTAGGTAGAAAAGAAGGAATATCTTTGCAACAATGTGCAACATTTTCAAGAATTTTGAATCAACAGCAGAATTTCCAACATTTTGACAATATTTTCTAGCTATCCTGACATGAAGTGAGAGCTTGAGGTCCACTTTCGATGCATCCTAACACCAATTTTAAATCCCTCTTAAGGACTTGATTCCTTCCCTTCTTTGAGAGCATGAACTCTCAGATTGCACACTTCTCTGTGTCCCCACTGTCCCACCATAGACAGTCCCATTTCGGTTCGAGGTCGAACCACCAATCATTTCCCGCAAAAGGCAATTTCAAAAGCTGATTTTAGTCTCAGCAATGAGACGCCCAAAACCAATCCCTTTTCAAGCTTTAGGGACCCCATTTTCCTTCCTTTTGCAAAAACCCTGTCGGATTTATTGTGCGAAATCCGAAGGTTCCATCATGGTCCCTTCCTTCGAGGATTCCATTTCATTTTCTGCCCGATCAGGATAAGGGTATAAACCTGAGCCTCAATCAAAGAGGTATTTCATTTTTTGCCCGATCAGGATAAGGGTATAAACCTGAGCCTCAATCAAAGAGGTATTTCATTTTCCGCCCGATCAGGATAAGGGTATAAACCTGAGCCTCATTCAAAGATGTATTTCATTTTCCGCCCGATCAGGATAAGGGTACAAACCTGAGCCTCAATCAAAGAGGTATTTCATTTTCCGCCCGATCAGGATAAGGGTACAAACCTGAGCCTCAATCAAAGAGGTATTTCATTTTCCGCCCGATCAGGATAAGGGTACAAACCTGAGCCTCATTCAAAGAGGTATTTCATTTTCCGCCCGATCAGGTTAAGGGTACAAACCTGAGTCTCATTTCGATGAGATATTCCATTCCCCAATCAGGTCAAGGGTCAAAACCTGAGCTTCGTTCCATGCGAGGTATTTTTGTCCCATCAGGTCAAGGGTCAAAACCTGAGCTTCGTTCCATGCGAGGTATTTTTGTCCCATCCAGGTTAAGGGCATAAACCTGAACTTTGCTCTCACAGAGCAAATCTTTCCTCTTCATTCTCCGTTTCATATCTACCATCTTCCTCGGGCTAATTTTTTCACACCCAGTCAGATCCTTCTAACTGGGGCATTTTTTATATAGCCCAAATTTGGTGTGTTTTTCTTTGCCACTAAGCTCGGCCACAAGCCGGCTTAGTAACAAAGAGGGGCATCTGTAAACACCCCAAATTTTCACTCACCTCCCCGACATTTTCACCAAACATCATCCTCCAGCCTCTGAAATCGCTGGAGGGCAAAATGGTCATTTTCTGAGCCCGGACCTTGCAAAAGTCCAAAGTTCGTCTGAAACTCTCAATTTTTCTCTATTTTTATCTCAGATGTTCAAGATTTTACTCCTGACAGGAGACAGTCATCTCCAGAATCTTGGTTCAAGATTGCATTTCATAAGACATGACATTGCATATCATTGCATGAGCATTTCAAATCACTGCACTGCACAACATGTCATTTCGTGGTCCAGAACTCTTGATTTCAAAATTTTCAATCCAGATTAGAATTTCAACTCTTTTCAAAATTGATTTCAAAACCCTGGGTCTTCAAAATTATCAATTCTTCCCATTTTACCCCCAGGACTCTGAATGTCAAAATATTTTCTCAGGAAAATGATCTGGATAGTTTTTAATATGGATTTCAGTCACTTCACCTCAGATTTTGCCCTTTTTGACAATTTCAAATATCTTTCTTTTACAAAATCGCCCTACAAGGGCCAACTCTTTCCAAAATTCCTGTTTTGCCCATTAGTCCAGATTTTATGAAAATTCCAAAAAGAAGTTGTTTTATCCTTATTTCAATAAAGAAGCAATGTGGGACCCACACTGAGGTGGTGTCACACAAGCTTTCCTTTTGAAAATTTGAATTTCGAAAAACCCAAAAATATAGGAGCCTTGTCTCCTGGATTGGTGCCACTTGTCCTTTCTCTCTCCTCCCATTTCCATGCCAAGTGTCAGTGTGGGGCTACCCTAAGAAGCCGCCACATGTCATCCCATTTATCTACCATGTGTCACCCTATCCATCATGCGCCATGTGTCATTCCAAGATTACCAGGAGATGCCAAGTGTCATAGGTTGTCCTGTCTAGAAAAAGTGGAGCTTGTCTCCTCTGAGGTGGCGCCACTTGAAGTGTGTCTCCTGCAGAGGACACGTGTCAACCTCTCCCTCCTTCTAGAAAAGTAGCCTGACACATGTCTCTCCCTACTTTTCTAAAAAAAATAGGAGACATGTGTCACTCCTAAATTCCTACAGAAAAGGTAGGCTTGTCTTCTCTGAGGTGGCGCCATCTGGAGTGTCTCCTGCAGAGGACACGTGGCAAGCTCTCATTTCCTCAGAAAAAGTAGACGCCATGTGTCGTTTTCTGCTTTCTTCAGAAAAACTAGAATTCAAAAGTTCAAAACTCCTCATAGGTGGCGAAAATCCTGAAATTCTACCTTTTCCAGGTTGTCTGAGATGGCGCCACATGGCTTGGCCCACCTTCTCTCCCCTCTGCCATGTGTCATTCTCTGCTTCTTTCAGAAAAAGTAGAGGACACATGTCTTCTCCCTACCTCTTTCAGAAAAGTAGGAGACACATGTCACTCCTGGTCTTCTTCAGAAAAAGCAAACCATTTAAAATTCAAACAAGGCACTAGGTGGCGAAAATCCGGAGCTCTGATTTTTCCAGATGGCCTATGAGGGCGCCACATGTCCCTTTCCCTCCTTTTCCTCCCTCTTGCCACATGGCATTGTAGGAGCCACCCTGAGGTGGCGCCACATGTCCACCCTCCATTCCTCTAGGGCCAACCTCCATTTGAATTTCAAACTTCTCCCTGAGGTGGCGCCATCTGAAGAACCACACCAGCAGGCTGACACTTGGAACCATCCTGGACTGCCACATGTCCAGATCTCCTTTCACCAGAAAAAGCAAAATTCAAATTCCTCTGAGGTGGCGCCTTCTGAGCCCATTGCTCTGACCTTCTGACATGTGTCAAACACCTTTTGAGGTGGCACCATTCCAGGACTCCACTTGGCTCCATTTTTATTTTTTTTTTATTTTATTTTTAATAAAAGTAGCCCACCATGAGGTGGCGCCACCTGAGGACTCCCTACAAAAGGTGAGTTTGAATTTCAAAATCCAAGAGAGCACCCTCTGAGGTGGCGCCATCTGGGAGTTCCCTGCAGAGAGAATCAAGCAAACTTTTGAAAATTTTCAAATTCCCCCTGCTGAGGTGTCTCACCCACACAATTTCTATTTTTTTATTTTTCTCAAAAATTAAAACACCTTTTGAGGTGGCGCCACCTGAGGGCTCCCTGCAAAAGACAAATTCGAATTTCAAACCCCTCAGATGGCACCCCCTGAGATGGCGCCACATGGAGGGCTCAGATCGAGCCTGTTTGAATTTCAAAATTTTTCAGAAAATTTATAAAAACAAGGGTTCACGCCCAACCTAGGGGAGATCTTTTTTTTAGCTCTGGTGAACTTGGAAAATCCGACCTAGCCTTCCTAGAATCAGATTTTGAACTGTGGAAATCGTGCCCCCTTTGGCGCATTGAAGAAGGTGGAGTAGAGCTCGTGCTGTGGCCAATTCGATTCCAACAGAGGTCGATTTTTGTGAACCATCTGAAGCCCGGAGCGAAGAACGAAGGAAGCTCGTGATAGCCGCCCCTTTCAAGAGCTTCTACGCTGCGTAACGAAACAAGGTGCACTTCTTTTCCCATTGATTTGATTCTATAATTCGAATCGGGAGTCGTTTGAAGAAAGAGCTCATCCGAGGGATGGATTGAGCTATTCTCATAAAACGACATATATCAAATGTTTCATTATGCCTCCTTGATGATTTTTAACATTCATGTAGTTAGCTAGGTTTAATTTGCATTTTATTTCATTCATTTAGCACATTTCATGAATTAATTAGGATTAATTTAGTATTTATTTCAATTCTGCTTATTTTCAGTAGGTCTCTGTTTTTGTCAGTCAGTCCACACGTCATTTCATGCATTTATGTTTTATTAAAAATCCCCAAAAAATCACGGAATGCGCCCTTAGGTGTCCCTGAAATTTTGCCAAAAATTCGAAGGCATTTGAATTTGTTTACTGCGGTAAACATTCAAAATGGCAAGTCGGGTTTTTTTACCCGGGATGCGTTTTGAAAATCATTTGCCGACTTGTAAAATCGAGATATCCCTCATGGGAGATCCGATTTTCGATCCAAAAAATGTTTTGAACTAGGGAGAATGTCTAGTTTTTAATATGATGTTTTCAGATTTTTATGAGTTTTTTTTATATCTGACAAAAATCTGAGAGTTCGGGACACGTGTCAGAGCCTAATTTGGGCCTCTGAGATCTTGGATCGACTTAGGGCTGTGGTTTCTCTTTGTGTGTTGCTCCAAATCCAAAACTGTAAAAAGTGAAAGTTGTGTCCGAGATGTCCTCTGTTTGAATCTGAAAGCCTGTAATTTTTAAAACAGTGTTGATACCTGCTTCGGATTGTTTTTGTCAGTCCCCTATTTTGCTATATTTGTCTGTTCTGTTAGTTTAGGC
Source organism: Nuphar pumila (assembly GCF_984573655.1). Taxonomy (NCBI): domain Eukaryota; kingdom Viridiplantae; phylum Streptophyta; class Magnoliopsida; order Nymphaeales; family Nymphaeaceae; genus Nuphar; species Nuphar pumila. Next base: position 84,287,002 of record NC_143258.1, read on the forward strand.
AGGAATAGTTATATTTTTCTCTGTGTTTCTGTTGATCAAATGCCAAAGTCATAAACATGAAAGTTGTTCATGTAGGTGTCGTGCATAGCTCTGATTAATTTCATAAATTTCCATGGCTGTTTTATATTTTTTTGGAATTTGACATCAGATTAGGGTGATTTTTACCTCTGTCAGAACTAAATCTCTGTTATTGAACTCACCATGGATCAAATACCGAGACTGTAAAAACCAAAAATGTTTAATTTCGGGTCCTTTAACAGTCTGCAAAATATCAGAAGTTTCCATGGTGTAAATCTTGCATTATCATATTAGGCATTGCATTTGGTTCGGATCCATAGGCAAAATCCATCATTTTTAGGACTTCCTTTAAATTTTAGCATTTAAATCATATTATTTCGTAATTTTTAGCATTCTAGGCTGTTTATAAGAGTAAGTAGATGCTTCATACCGAATTTGGTGCAATTTGGAATCCATTTGAGGTTCGGATTAGCTATAATACCAAAACAGGGTCCCGCAGGACCCGGATCCAAGCGAAAAACAAGCGAAATTCGTTATTTTGGATAAATTGCAAAATGTCAAATTCTGATTTTACAGTCTTAATGTGTTTAGCAGCATGTCATCATGTCTCTTACTGCATTTTATCATCATTTGATTCAATTTGAATTTCAAAATCTCAATTTTATCAAAATTTCCTTCAAAAACCCTGATTTTAAAGGTATCACTTTGATTTTAGGGGTATTTTGGTCATTTTGACCACCATTTCGAATTTCAAACTGTTTTTCACTGAATTTCTTGCATTTTACATCATTTCAAATATCAAGGAAGCATGAGAATAGGGTTTATATCCAATTAAATCCAATAATTTTATAATATTATTGGAAAATTTTGGAAAAACCCACATATTTGAGCTAACCCAATTTCAAGTTTGGCAGGAACAATCAAAAGAAGGAGCTGAAGTCTGCAAATTTCTTTTAGTTCCTTTATTTAGTGATGTAATAACGTAAATTTTGGAATAAGAGAGTTAATTTCCTGCTTAGACTAGGATGCATATCATATAGTTTGAATTTATGCAATATCCTGATTATATGATTCATGCATTTTACTTCAAAAGCACTATGGATGTTCACGAATGGCACGTGCACCAACTCTTAGGGAGTTGATGGACTCGGTGGGATCCATATTTACGGCCCTAGTCGGAATATGGACGAGACCCAGATCCATCATCTTTCTACTAGTCACATTGAGCCTACACTCTTAGGCTATCTTAAAATGCACATCATATTTCCAAAGTTTTCGAAATCATGTGCATCGAATGAACTAAGTTCTGAACATATTCATGGCCACAGTCAGAATATGTGAAGGATTTATTTGGACTTAATGCACATTTTCCAACCAATTCCTCAGAAAGTCTTTTCAAAGGGCATTCATTTACTCATGTCATTTGCATCATGAAATCATCGGTTTTCTCAAGATTTTCTCAAGATTTTCTCAAGAAAACATCATTCTCAAGAAATTAATTTCTCAAGAAACTCTAAGGATTTTTCAAAATCGGTTTTCCAAAGACAAGTTTTCCACAGCTTTCCCTGGAAAATGATATTTTCTTAAGAAATTCAAAAGAGTTTTCCAATCTTTCTCCAAGATCCAAAATCGATTTCCAAGTATTTCAAAAGGCAAAATTCCCAGGATTTCGATTCCCCAAGTTTTGAATTTCCTTCCCCAATGAGTTTTCCTATAAATTTTCCATTATTTTCCTAAGAAAACTCTCAAAGGCTAAGTTTTCCTAAGAAGTGCTTCCCTTTTCAAAAGGTTCATCTTCTCTCAAGAATCACTCCATTTTCCCAGGATTTTCAACTATTCCTGATTTTCTCACATCTTTATAAGCTTTCTCATGTTTTCAAAAACCCTTTTTATCTGAGTTTCCTGAGAAATTGACCCTTTTCCTGAGAGATTCTTTCCAACTCCAAATATTTTTCAAGCATACATCATGTTTTTCCCAAGCTGCATTTTCCAAATCTCATAGCACATGCCTAAATTCTCTGTGCATTTAGGATAGAACATGATTTTGATGATTTAACTAAGTCAAGCACAATTTTGGTCCTTGGTTCGATTACCCCTGTTAAAGGCGGCATGAACGGTCGAACCTCGTACCGACAGGTCGAGCCCCATCCCGTGGATTTTCCCGCAATTTTCAAAACGGAGGCGAGTATTTCAAAACATTTCCAAAATCCGGTCAAAGTTTGAATCGCGAAAGCGTTTCCCACTTTTCTCTTCCGCAAGAAAGGGAAGACAGGGAAAAATTTCGCGACGATAACAATGGCACATTTTGAAACAGATTCACTCACAACATACGATGGGATTTCACATATACTTTTATACATCAAGGTTTGGGCTGGACGTTTAAGTGCTAGTCATGAACAACACGCCTCCCAGCGACCTAAGATGCGAGGATTGTTGGTGGGATTTGGGTATTGACGGACGGCCAGAACTCGGCCACATTGCTCCTAACAACAGGACACTGACTTAAGTGTGCTGCATAGCTAAAAGATGGTTACCACAACTAGTTAAAAAAAAATGTGAGATGGGTAGAAATAAGTTCGTATTTTTCTCATTTTATGAAACAAATCTCAACATGATATTGCTGGTAATAATCATTGATGAATTAGAATTACTGTTAAAAAAAATATATATTTGGACTTCAAGTGATATCAATATTTTTGTTGTTTTCATAGTTTACATAACCCACATGTCATTCTAAGTATATTAAGGTGGTGCCCCTAATTTGAAAGGCTAATGTTAGCCTTATAAAAACATAACCATGCTGCAACCAAATCCAATTTGCTGCTGGGTTGGACCCGATTTCGGCACTAATTAGGCTTATAACAACCATCGTGTTGAGCGAAGGCCAGGTAATTTCACTAGGAGCTTGCCTAAAGATATAGATCTAAATATATATAATAAGTGAATTAAGCCACAAGACTGACATAGCTCGTGGGTTGTGGAAGTGTACACCCTAACTAGAGATTTGTAATATTGATTGTGGCTCTAGGGTTGAGCCGAGTCCTGTGAAATATCAATTTTTGGTGGTGCTATGGCACCTTGACTTGAAAGTGCATACAAGTCTTGTGAATCTAATGGCGGGTTCGGAATTTTGGAAAATCCTTGTGGTGTGATGGGTCACACGGGAAAATAAACAAAAAAAATGAAAATGTATGCAACATTATAAACTTTCGAGGCTCTGGGTACACCTGAAAGACAGTGTATGTTACCGAACCCCTCGTGGTGTGATGATTCACACCTGATTATAAAGAAGATGTTAAATGATAACATAAACATAAAACTGTCGAGATTCTGGGTATACCTGAAAGGCGGTATATGTTACCGGATTCTCTGGGCTCTGGGTATACCTGAAAGATGGTATATTTTACTGGACCCATTGATCTACCTTGGATAGAGTATGTGGTACAAGCTTCGTAAACATTCATGTTTTTGTGAGAGCTAGGCGTATCACCGTAGGGTCTCAGTTTACTACAATGTCTATGCCTGTGCGTACCCACAGGGTACGAGTAAGAGTAAGAGTGAGATAAACATTAAATAATCTAAGTTGACTGAAAACTATTTTTGAAGAATTATACTATTGATATGACTTTCGTAAAACTTATGGAATATACAGCTTGTGCTAATGTGAATAAATATACCTTTAGTTCTGTCATCTTTTGCACCATATCATGAATTAAAAAGCATAATCATCTTCTTAGAATGATATAAATTTCCATGCTAGTTATATCTGCAGTTGTTGCACATATTTATACACAGGACACTGAAAACCACATATAGATATAATGCTTCTTACGCAGACAAGGGAGTCTGACCCTTCTGCTTTAAAATTTTTCAGGTAGAAAAATGGAGCATCGTGGCGTCGCATTTGGAAGTAGTCAAGAGATCTCAGTTTTCAGTGTTTCTTGTTTGAACTCTGATTAGTAGATTTACCTTTCTGTTATGAGATGTAATTTATGACATTAATGCTTTAATTAATGAATGATATGCTTTTAGTACTTCTCTGTTTTACCCTGTAATGCACTCAACTCTTGTTTTCACAAAAAAGTTTTACTCCAAATGTTTTACTATAAAAAGTTGGGGCATTACACATGCGAACGCGAGCGGCACTGTACAATGCACAACAACGTCTGCAAGCTACCCAAAAACACAAGGCTTACAAAGAATAGAGAACAAAGCCTGCATTAAAAAAACTAATTTCTTTTAGATATAGAACTAAACTTTTTAAAGCACTTTTGGTGAAAAGAAAACCACCAATTTTAAAACTTTTCTAACAGAACCGTCTGATGAATTCATTTTCATATTGAAGGACCCACATGACAAAGCTAACTGTTCTCGAGTTCCACACAACTTTCATGTGACAATCAACGATGACGTGATCTTGTGAATTACATATTTTGATAAACCCGAGCTATTTTTTTACTAAAACCGAGCTCTAGATTCGATTGTTGGTAAGCATCTTGCATATGTGATTTCGGCAAGGACCCAGAGTTTTTAGTTATACAGTTGGTGAGAGGGTTGAATCAGATTGTTGACGCATCTCCACACCCGTGTCATGGTGCAAGGTTACGATGGCATGTGTGCCTTCTCGAGAACATCGTCGGCTACTGGCCAAATGATAAGATGTAAACGGGTTGGATTTGGTTTGGATCTAAGCATTACTAAATTTGACTTAATTCGATCTGGTTTAATCATATTCAAATTCGGATAATCGTATCCATTCAAACTTTGATGGAGCCAGCTTCATTCCAAATGTTAGGGAAGAAGCATCAGTGTTGAATGGACTGAAACGCCTTCAACAGACGCTCATGAGAGACATTTTGAAACATGAAGCCGTGCTACATTCTGTTGACGAGGGTATCGAAATCATCCAACAAAGATTTAGAGTTCTCAGGAAGAGGGTCTTGATTGTTCTTGACGACGTTGATGACAAATCATTCAACTGCATGCGCTGGCTGCTAGTCGAGGGTGGTTCCCTACAGGAAGCAGGATAATTATCACCACTAGAAACAGACATGTTTTGCACCAATATCTAATGGATAAGATTTACGAGCTTCAAGAATTAAATCCTGACCAATCACTTGAGCTCTTTAGCTATCACGCCTTTGGAAGCCAGCATCCACCAAGCGAGTATATTGAATTATCTGAAAAAATTGTATCTACGACTGGAGGACTACCGTTAGCCCTAATACTCATGGGATCAAATTTGTTTGATAAGCGGGACATATAATTGTGGGAGTTAATGTTGAAGCGATTGAAGTTTTCAACGCCCAAAGATGTTTTTGGAAGATTGAAAATAAATTATGATGGACTTGATGAAGAAGAGAAGCAAATATTTTTGGACATCGCATGCTTTTTTATTGGCAATGGCAGAGAAAATGCTACTTATGTGGAGACAGTGTGGCTTTTTCCCATCTATAGCAATTGAAGTCCTGCTGCATAAATCCCTTATTAAGATCAACAACAATGGGGAATTTGAAATGCACCCTCAAATTCAGGCAATGGGAAGACAAATCATCAGGGAAGGCAATTTTGGCCAAAGTATGAGTAGCAGGTTGATGGATGGTGATGAAATATTGGACGTGCTGCAAAATGTCAAGGTAAGTTATAGCTCTATATGGTAGCCAATTGACAAAATTTCCTAGTTAAGTGACTGGTTATAATTAATCAACTCAAAACTGGTCGATTTTGAAGAAGAGATTGGCTTGATTTTGTGATCAGTCAAATTCAAATCACGTCATCTGCTCATCGACTTGGGTCAACAAAATCGGATTCGATTCTACTTTCAAAAACAAGCGTTGCCAAAAGGCTTATCTACCTAATGTTTTAAGCACTCTTGATTGAGGTAGAATAGCTGCTGGTATATTGTAGGTTGTTGATTTTTCAACCCTCATAAAATATGACATACATGGCCGAAAGATATTATCCAAATGTCAGTTTCTATTAAACTTAATATACAGATCACATCTCGAGGGTTAGATGTGAAAAAAAACTGAAACAAATAAAAATATTACATTTTTTCCCTAAAGAGTTCCTTACCCACGAGGGTTGCAAAAAGTATACATTATACACGTTACAGTGGATTATACTCACAATCTAGATGGGCTCTCATGATGCAAAGTTGTTACTCAACCTAACCTCATAGATGTGTTCAGCGTGCTTCATGGTTGATTTAGTGGAAACCAACCCTTAGATCCTGTTTTCTGATGAAAAGATACTTTTTTAATAGAAAAAATTGATCTATTCACAACCATCGATTTTTTCATCGTTGGAATAATAGGTACAAAGGTCGGATTCCAGCAATAGAAAAGTCAGTTCCCGCTAAAAACAGAACGTAGATCACATCTATAAAATTATATTTAACAAGTAAAAAACTAAAAATGAGTCTGCTGATATACGCGTGTTTTATATTACTGATTCAACCGACAATACAATAGGGATCTCGTAATGCAAGTCATTTTGACTCAGTTTAACCTCATAGATATGTTTAGCATAGTCAATTTAGTGGAAATTGACTCTTGGATCATGTTTCTTCAATGAAAATGCATGTTTTTTTAGTAGAAAACCTCTAGTGCATTTATGGCATCAATTTTTCCATTGTAAGAAAAATCTGTGCACACATTAGATTCCCATGATCAAAAGCTTTGTTCAACTAAAGAGAGAATTTAGATCACATTTGTGAGGTTAGATTTTCCAAGAAAAAAACAAACAAAAAAATAGAAAGATTGGGTTTTGCCAAGTTGAGTGAAGGTACAGAAATAATGATCTAGAAATCATAGGGGAAAGTTGTATTGACTCAATCTAGCCACAGATGTGTTCATGGTTTGTTTGCTAAAGATCAAGCCTTGGATAGTATTTTTCTAATGTAAAAATGTGATCTTTTGAGTTATGAAATTTTGGCACATTGTGGGCTATTGATTATTGGACCCCTTTGAAAACCTAATTATTTGTCATAATCACATGATTCAAAACAAGTTTCTTACTAAACAAATCACTTAGATCACATCTGTAATATTTAATCTACAAAAAATTGGAATTTTTGGAAGAAAAATGATTTCTAGTCATTAGTTTCGTACCTTCATTAGTAGCCAATATATATATATATATATATATATATATATATATATATATATATATATATATATATTAGTAATGAAAGTATGAAACTATTTAGCTAGCAATGAGAGGTTCAAGCATTATCGAGCCAATCTGACCATATAGATGTCTCCAGCACCAAGGATCAAATCTTGGATACTGTATCATCGATGTAAAACTATGATTTTTCGGTGGTAAAATTGTCATACATTCCGAGTAGTTGAATTTTGAAGACCATAAAAACCTACTTGCATGTCACAATCACATGTTTCAGAACTCACTTTCTATTAAACAAACCTTGTAGATCACGTCCATAAGGTCTGATCTACAAAAGAAAAGTCTAAAAAATAAGAAAAAATGGTGAATTCTACTCAATAGTTTCATGCCTTCATTAAGGCCAAATATGAACCCATATACTAGATGCAATTGCATCGTTTTCTCAGCATCCTTAGACGTCTTATTCCTTGCCCAGCTCCTTGACTTTGGCTCTGGCAGAGAGTTGAATAGATGCCAGTTATCCATGATACATTGACTTGGAAATTGGTAACTAAGTGAGAATGGCTCTAATGAAACTAACTGTATTTTAGCTCGTGCTTACGAAGAATCATTCTATCCTTTGGTCCCTTGCTGCCTCAACGTTTGTAATCAAACGCTGGATGCACGGAACAGTTGCTCTGTGCATCCAACCATTCCCGGAACCACTTTTCTTTCATTCCACCCCGCCTCGTTATGTAATGAACAGAGACGGTGGGAATGGTAAGACAAAAAAGGGATGTTGGGGGGTTATACACCCGCACCCTCTTGCCCTGACCCCGACCTCGCCTCTGCTCTTCCCCCCCCCCCCCCCCCCCTCCCTCTCTTCTCACTGGTGACAGTCGCTGGCAACGACCCTCAGCGCGGAACAATTCCCATGATCTCCTTCTCTCACTCTCTCTCTCTCTCTCTCTCTGTGGCCGGTTAGGACTTGATTGATTATGGCTTTTGAATTAGCGGTTTATTTATTAGGACTTTTGAATTAGGGTTTGATTGATTAGGACTTCCAGATTAAGGCTTTTGAATTAGGGTTTGATTTGATTAGGGTTTTTTGTATTTAAGATTTTCTAAGATTTTGTATATAAATTATTTATTTTTTTATTTCTCCAAAATTTTACTGATAAGTACCTAAGAAAAATAAAAAAGTTGAAAATCTCATGAGAAATTATTTTGTGTTTGAACGTAGAATGTGATTTTGAATACATATTTTTTGAATTTCTATTTTATGTAAAAATATTCAATTTAAGCATTTTTTGTATTTGGATCTAGTAGAGAGCCATATTAGGGCCTCAAATACACAATTTTTTTTACATAGTTTCCGAATTGGATCCAATATGATACCCATTACAGCATTTGTATATCAATAAATATGAATTCCTATTTTTTTCTCAATTTACCCACATTTTAAACAAATTTTTCTATTTAGATCCAATCCAAGATCTTTGCTAAAAACATGTTATTTTTGTGATTTTTGTCTCTCACGATGTGCGGGACACGTCATCAAACATGCCCTTAAGGCAAACCTTTACTCTCAAGACAGGATTTATTTACAACACTTTCACCTTCCTTTGCTTCTTCCCCCTGTGGGGGAACAAAATTTCTCCATTCCATCCTGACTTCAATTACAAACTCTGACTTCTTAGCCTACTCAAACTAATCGACTCCCCGCAACCTAGCTAGGCTAGACCTGGTGAAATCAATCAAGCCAAAGCAACATTCCTTCAACTATTGCTCCTGCCCTAGGCTAGACCTGGATGAAATGAATTCATTATGTAACAACTTTACCAAGTCTAATGTTTGTTTGGACCGTACTTGAATGCTAGGTTCCAAAGTCCAACATTTGTTTTACGTTGTTGTGCGTGGACAACATGGACACACATGGATAATGGGTCAAAAACATCAAAGCCAATGTGGATCTTACACGACAAATTGATAGTTGCAATGTAAATCGGTCGACCTTGGAATGCCGCTTCACCTGAACCCTCACCTACAAGAAAAATTCAAAGAACTTAAGAGGAAAAGAAAAGATAGAAGATCGAAAATTACAATTATTGAGATCGAGAGGGGGAAGTGAGGAGTTGGCTTACCAAAGAGGAGCTCACGGTCGATGAAGGAGGAGTACATTACAGGGGATGGGAGTAGCGAGCGAAGGCATTGAAAGGGAGGGAGTTGAGGGAACCGTAGAGGGTGTAGGACCATGCCCACTGCTCAAGCTCATAGAAGGTGTTAAGGGGTGTCAGGGGAGGAGGTGGTCATCAATGCTGGTGACGGGGTAGTCACCCAACTTGTTCACGGGAGAGAAGGGCGTCACCGTGATCCCCCACGACACCCCTCCGACCTCCTGCGCCTCAGAGTCTGTTGAAAACCTTGCCATTGTCACCCTCACCACCATTGTTTCTCTAGACCCGACACTCACATAGAGAGAGAGAGAGAGGCATGGTCGGGCATATCCGTTGATGCATTTTATTTTATTTGTTCTAAAATTTGGATCATGTTTAACATGTTCTATTTACTATTTTCATGTGTTGTTTTATGCTATTTATAAAATACTTGAATTTTCAAGAATTATGAGATGATTTTCATTATCTAAATAATAGGATCTTATGATGTATTAAACATGATAAAACCTTTTAACATAGTAAATAAATCATGTTAAATATATTTGTATGGTTAGATCTACCATTTGGTGGCTAAATACATACAAACAAGAGTGTGTACCATTGTATGGTATCATGGTATAAACCATCTTACATGAAATCTTGATTTTTAGTTAATCAAGTTTTTAGTATAATATGAATTATTGATTTCTTTTTTTGAGCTAAAAACACATCTAAATATAAAAAATGATTAAATTAATGCATGTTTTTTATTAAATAAAGCATATATATCATATCTATGAGTTTAAATTAAGTAAAAAACAAATGCAAATCTATTTTTTAAAAGAATCTAGGACTGTCATGGGCCTGTTTTTTTCATAGGCCAGCATGGCCTGATGATCCTTCCTTACTGCCGCAAGCCTTCCAGTTGCTCACTTACAACTTATTTTGTCACTAACATAGAATGCTTCACAAACCCACAATGCACCAGACTGTCCAGCTTGGCCAGCCTAACGGTCAAAGGCCGCGTACCAACACGCTTCCATGTGATGAATCATTTTATTGGCCATGCACACCACTTCATGCGTAGCTGCGTATCAAAAGCTGATCAAGTGTATCTTCAAATGCATATTCTATATAGTCCACGTCGCTTGGTGCATAGTCGTCCCATACCAACTATCACTTTAAAAAAGAACACAAACTTTGACTTAACCTTGCATGTCATGGAGCGTATTGTGACTCCATACACACGTCATAACAAAACCTTGCCATTAAAGGAACAAGACCATGCGACCCCCAGTCTAAAGACCAGTTGATGATTGAACACCATAGCGAACAACAACACCCAGACTCATTCGTGAGCACCTAGACATTCACTCGCCTAACCTTGAGTCATTGTACTCGATTGGAATCACCTAAGATGATTATTGAGAGAATTAACCCTAACTCGCATGCACCACCCTCGTCCGTCCAACAACTATGTGTGAAAAACATTCCTGCAAGCCGAGAGGTCCTTAACCAAATCTACCAAAGGAAACATCCTTTGATTCATTGGCACTGCTTAACCAAACAACGCTCCACCTCTGTGCTGCCACACAACGATACACTAGCAACGATATCATTGTCTACCATGTGCCATGCTACCACCGCATGCCACCGATCAAACCAACTCATACCATGTGTTCCTACACTAGATATATTTTTTACTTAATAGAGGTCTGTATTGTATGTGCCTCATTCTGAAAGCTTGGTCTGAGACATTCTCTCCCACCCAAATCATTATCGTCATCGACAATATCGACGCATGTAAGAATACAATCTTAATAGATATGTCAGTTTTTCTTTATACTTATCTTTGGTTTACTTCTTTTCTTCACCCTACTCAACTTATTCTGGTTTTCATCTACCATCATCGTAACCTTTAACACGCCAAATCTCATTCCTTAACGTGCCTCTGATCACTTAAACAACAGTCTTTCACTTCACCAACATTGAGCATTCTTTGCTCGTAAGACCCCAATGTAGCCTCATACGCAAGCAAGTCATCCTCGCCCACACAACAAACTTGTCGTCTTTATGCTCATGGCTACGGTACCTTTTAACCCCAGCAAGGGCAATTTTAAGCCCTTTGTAGTTCTCGTAAAGAAAAACGACCATCAACGCATGGTGCATGTATATCAACTCCCTTAAGTCACCAACTTGTGGTTTTTCAACGGTCCAAACTAGTCCTCAAGTGGGGAAATGCCTTCTTCCAGATTACCTTAAAAAGGTCTTTCAAAGTGTCTTCCTGAGCACTTATCCTCACAAGGGCACCTTAGCCCAACGTTGCCACTCTCATATAGATTCAGCACGTTATAACTCTTTCTTCGGAGTCAACAAAATGTTTTTACATGAACTAAACTGATATGTCACAAACAAAGTTTTTTGCACACACAATCCACAGAGGAACTGCCAACTCAAGGGACCAAAATAATGAACATTCTACTTAATATGGGCACTCCGCTAACTCACAATCTTAGAAAATAATATAGAAGTTTAGTTGAGTCTCTCGTACCCAAAGGTGCAAATCCATCAAGCTGAATCTAATGTGTATTCTTTGCATGCACAAGGCAAACATCACGCTCCACCTGCGAGTCTAATGCACAACTGGTAGGAATCTTTGGCTTATCTGCGTTCTCTCAGCCAACTGAACATCAACCTTACAGTTCTGTTTATCATGGTCAAGATATCTCATACCATCCTGCCAACTTCTTGCTTTTGTGCTCGATCAACATTACTTCAGTTGTGCAAATTTGTGTAACCAAGATAAATCATCTATGTCCTCTTCAGTGTTGTACACAATGAACAACAAGGTCTTTGTCAAATTTTTTGCTCTGATGCTAATTTGTTATGGGCCTATTTCTTTAATAGACCAGTACAGCACGACAGTTCTTCCTTACCCCCGCAAGCCTTTCGATTGCTCTTTGTCACTGCGGAAGCTTTGATTATAAAGAGTGCAAGAGAACAAGAAAGAAGAGAGGGAGACAAATTGCAATCACTCGAAAGAAATTACAATGAGGGTGAAAAAAAAAAGCTCAACGCATTTGCATTAATTCATAATTTTGCATACAGGCTCATTATAGTTCAGATCTACGGCTAACCCCTCAGGGTATTGATCAACCTGAACCAAAGTGCAAGAGTGACCCAGCAAAAGTTATAAGTGACTCGACACTTTACATCAAGACTCAACCAAAGCAAAACAGACTCTAGACACAACTGTATAAAGTAGGTCACAAGGACATGTTCCTCCATGCTGCTGTTGTAGATCATGATGTCATTGATATAGACCACCATGAACTTGTCTAAGTAAGGTTAGAAGGTCTTGTTTATCAATGTCGTGAATGTGATCGGAGCATTCGTCAACCTGTTTTGCTTTGGTTGAGTCTTGATGTAAAGTATCGAGTGACTTGTAACTTTCTTCGAGCCACCATTGCACTTTGGTTCAGGTTGATCAATACCCCCGTAGATCTGAACTGTAATGAGTTTGCGGGCAAAATTGTGAATAAATGTAAATGCATTGAGCTTTCTTTTGTTCACTCTCGTTGTGACTGCTTTCGAGTGATTGCAATTTCTCTGCCTCTCTTCTTTTTAGCTATCTTGTACTCTCTATGATTAAAGTTTTTGCAGCGGCAAGCGAGTGATCAAAAGGCTTGCGGCGTTAAGAAAAGACCGTCGTGCCACACTGGCCTATTGAAGAAATAGGACCGTGACAAGGACGATATGAAAGATAAATAGTTTGAAACTTATACATTACATTATCTCTCTCTCATGTGAAATTGCACCAGTTTGGTATATATATATTATCATCGGCCATATTGGGCATCGAATGAGGTAAGTGTGAACACCCCAAATTTTTCAAAGATTTGCAAAATGACCCTTTTGCCCCTGGCTCCCATTCTCTGAGAAGATAAAAGCAATTTCAAAGCCAAAATTCGGTTATTCTTCAGTTTTTCTGAAATAAATTCCATATTGATGTATCCAACTTGATTTCGGATCTGGATCCTGTGTCAAAAACCTAAATTTGAGCCTCGTTGTCCAAAGTTTCAAATTAAAATTAAATATATATATATATATATATATATATATATATATATATATATATATATATATATATATATATCAAAAATAAATTTTGAAAAGCTCAGACTATCCATCTGGTATCCCGTTAGATCCCCAACCCTATATTTCTCAGTTCGAGGTTGTAAACCTCGAATATTTTCTAAAAATCCGGATACAAATCCATTTTCTGAAGAAATTTTCTCAAAAATCGCCTTGAGTTCTCAAAAAAACTCCTTTTGTAAATATTTTACAAAAACACCAAAAAAAATACTTTTAATCTCTGTTTTCTCACAAACTTTAGGATTTTATTTTAAAAATACAAAAAAATTGAAAAATAACATAAAAAAAAAAAAAAAATGGGAAAATTTACAAGAAAAATGAAGGATTTTTAAGCCTTTTGCAGCCATTTTGCTGAAAACCTCATTTTTAAAACCATTTTATAAAACATTTCCTAAAAAGGAGACCTCTTTTATAAAAAAGTGGAAAATTCTACCGGATCCTCTCCCGTGTCTCTCTCCTTCTCTCTCCATCGTCCGATCCTCAAAAAACCCTCTGATCTCCACCTTCAATCTCAAACAAATCCCATCTCTCTCCATCCTCCATCTCCAACGAACCACCTTCGGGAGCCTTCCACTCGCTCTTTAAGAAGAGGCACTCAGTCCCCTCCTAGAGGCATCCATTATCGACTTTTTGCTGGAGCAACCACCATCCATTATCAGCATTTTCCATCCCATTATCGAGGTTTTTCTGAAGAATCCATTTCGAACAACCCAACAACTTCATCGGTTTTTCTTCAGAACGAAGGATTTCAATCTATTTGCCATCCGCAATCGATCCCCTCTTCCTAGCTTCATCCCTCTGGCGTTTCCTCTATAAGCCATTGAAGACCCCTCTCTCTTTAGGATACTGAAAAAGCTAAGGAGCATCAGCCGTTCTCCTTCTTCCCACCCTTGATCGACCGAAGAAAACCCTGCAACATATAGAAGCGGGGCAACCTTCTTCCTTATTTGGTTTGAATGGAATTTTGCAGTCGAACTCCTCTTTCAATCAAAAAGCTTTGCAATTACAGGTAAGTAATTGCCTTACTTTCTCTTCTTATTTTCTATAAATACTTCGTTCCTTTCATTTTCTAGCATTTCTTGGTTCAATCCTCTTTATTCTTCTTCATCTCTTTACTTTTATCTGTATTTTAAGGCACAAAAGGTGGGGATCGACCTGCATATAGCAGAATCGACCCACCCGTTGCTACAATAATGGAGTGATTTGACTCCTACACGTATTATAATTTTCCTTGAGGATATTATGCTCTTTAACCCTGATTTTCTGTTCTTCTTTCATTCCTTGATTCCGTATTTAATCTCTCTTTATCATTTTTATTCCCCATTTACTCTAGACGCTTACATCAGATGTTTTGTTCCCCATCAATTATAATTCTCGTTCTTCTTAACTCATTCACGATCCATCTACCAGTTACATAGCCCATTTCTTTTTTTTTTTTTTCAATTTCAATGGATTATACCCAATTAGTTGTTGCATGCGATATCTCACTTTGGTAATGTTGATTCATCGTCTCTATTCCTTTCTGTGTTTCTTGTTTTAAGCATCATCTGCACCTCATTTGTTTTTTTTTTTTAGCAGTTGATGGCATTTGTTTATTATACTTCTCTCTTCTCACTTTCTTTTGGCATTTTGCTGTTTTCTCTATATTGCATTCTAGTTTACGGCTTACTTTGTTTTCAATTTTCTCCACTTATCATGATTTTAGTTTGCATCTAGTCGCCTACTCATAATTGACTTATAACTTGTGAATTTTCTGTTTTGGCTGCTCGTATGCATTAAGATTAGATCCCCTGCTATTTTTCTTTTTTCTTTTTTTGGTTATCTTATGTGGATTAAGGATTACCTCGTTATTTTGGTTTCATGTTTTTCCCATGGATCTCGACATATTCTGCTCTGTATATTGTGTGATGCCCATTTGCAGTTGATCCTTTTGCTTCTCCCTTTTGCAGGAGATATATGACACCTAGCGTAGCATATTTTGTTACATTGTACCCTATTTGTTTTATTTTATTTTTTATCTGTTTTCCAACGCTGATGATGAGACAACTTGATGCTGGAAATTCTGGAAGCATCTAGATATACACAGAAGGCCCAAATCTGTACTAGATGGATTAACAATGATACAATGGCTTGAATTTTTCCTTTGGAGCATTTAGGTTGGCTAAATCTTTCAGTAGCATAGTAAAGGGGATGGAAGCATGGTAGAGGGTTTGATCCTTTTGCTAATGGATCCCAATGATAATGTCCGGCAAGTTAATAGGATTATGTTGGAACATTTCTCAAAATCACGAGGCCTGGCTGATGGCTTGCAATTCCTTTGTTCAAGTGTTGTTTCCATGTCTGCAATACTTCTAGGATGGCATCACGCTTCCAAAATGGTTTTGGTGGACTCAGTCTTATCAAATTTTCAAAATTTGCATCATTTATTCTTTATTGTCCAAAAGCTTTTCAAGGAAGTAGGTGTTTGCCTCCCTAAGTCTTGTGATGATTATCCTAACCTGTCATCCAAGATTTCTCGTGATGGGGGATTTTTGGGGCAACCCCTTTTCAGTACTTATGATTCTTCTGGAAGCCCAAACATTGTTGTAGATGTTGAACTTTGGAACAAATTGTGCTGCTTGCTTCCTGGAGTTTTGTGGTGAAGTTCATAACTGAGGGGAAGGCTTTTATTGATGATAAGAATTCACAGATGGCATGTGTCCGCTTGATGGGGGTTCTTTCTGTCATTTTTTGAACAATTCATAAATTCTGAACTTGTCCATTCTCCAGCATCAAAACTAATCTCTTCTGAACCCCTTTGACTTCAAAAGACTGCATGATTTGATTGAATGGGGGAGGCCATCACTTGTAAAAAAAAAAAAAAAACATTGGAAACAGTGTCTTATTTTGTTGCTTAATTTGTTCAAGAGCTTTTTCCACACCCCATTACATCTCCTACTGTATACCAGTCCACACACCTGCTGCTACAGTCTCATTTGCAGCAGCAGGTGTATGTCTTGTCACCACCCCTACACTTTCATCCTTCATTTACAGCCACTCCCTCACTTCCACTATATACAATACGTGCACAATATCACCTTCCTCACCTCCTTCACACAGCACATCATCAATGTATGTCATCCATACGCCATTCATAGCTTCCATTTCACTGCCCAGTCCAACACATCATACACTGCACATCTTATAACTCCTGCACATAGCACATTACCGTCTACACTATTATCAATATACTACCATTAGTTGTATATCGGTCACCTATATCATGCCTTGCATTTCCACCAATCCTTAGAAATCATTATATTTCTTACCTTCATAGCCACCTTAGTAACCTCCACCTATCAAAAACCCATTACAGCAGCTACCTGCTAAATGGTCCTGTTCGTCCTTTGTTAACTCTGTTATCCACCATTATTATGACCCTTTTACAGCAATATCACTCATTGTTATACCTTACCCTCAACCCTACACTTGATGCCAAATATTTACAGCCTCCATTCACTATTACCTCTATACCGTCACTTCCATCTCTCTTATCTACTGCCAACTTCTTATTCATGGAAACACAATTGCTCTGACCACCTACACCCTGCTAACAACCATCTCCTATATTCCCCTGTATGCCATTTCCTCACAACAACATTTAGTACTTCATCTCATTATACATGTCTCCTGCAAAAACTGCATATTATCTATAGATCATGTCAAACTCATATAATTATCTTGACACTCACCTAATACACTTAAGAGGTCATTCAATATATGTTATTATAAGTATGTGTTTTATCATAATAGCATTTATCCTTCATAGTCATCTCCAAAAGTGTTGATTATTAAAGACCCATTTCATTTTCAATACTTTCATTGGCTTCACCCATCTACCTTGAGTGTATGTTATATGTGTATATACTCATACATATGTATGTATGTGTATAAACTCTCATGTCTCTCTCTCTCTCTCTATATATATATATACGTATATATGGGTATGTATGTCTCTTTCTATCCTTTTCATCATACATATCTTAAATATATGAGCCTTTTCACTATTGATTTCCATATGATATATGTGATTTCCCTTCTCTTTTCATTACTAACCTGGTTGTTTTGCAGGAAATATGTGGATAAAGTCATTACTTGGAGTTGTAATTTCAATTTTATGTGTTGTAATAAGTTAGGCCTTAATGAGAATTTACATTTCCTGTTCTATATAGAATGAATGAGCATTGTAAATGTCATAAATGACTTCTTTTCATACTTTCTACCTTTATTTTTCAAAATCTCACAAATGGGATCACGAATGGCATGTGCACCATTTCGTAAGAGATAATTAATCCTAAGTTGATGATTTACATCAATGACCATAGTCAGGATGTAAACAAGACTTAGTATTTTTATCTTTTATAAAATAACATTGGATCCACACTGGATCCTTTTTCAAAAATCATCATATTTTCTTTAAAATATTTTCCTCTTTTATCAGAATTTTATTTAAAATTAACTCAATATATATACCAATGGCCATAGTCAGGGTATATTGAGAGTTGATTTCATTTTAAATTGTATAAAAGCACCAAAATGTATTTTATTCTTCACCTGAATTTAAATATAGATTATTATATAATACATTCAATGACCATAGTCAAGGATGTATTATATCTTCAATCTTATTTTAATTCATTTAAAGAATGAAATAGCTTTTCAAATCCAATTTCAAAATTATTCAAATTCATTAATCATTTAGGATAGAATTGCATCATATTTTCAAAAACCCAAGTGATTGTCCTTTTTTTCAATTTCCCTTTCAAATTCATCAATTCTATCTCGTCTTCGAAGTCCAAATTTTTACTTTGAAACCAAATTCAAAGTTCAATTTTACTTTTGAAATTCTTTTTCCAAATTCTAAATTCAAGTTTCAAATTCAAAATTTGACTTTGAAATTCATTCTCAAAATCAATTTTGAAATTCCAAATCCATTTTAGGATCCAGAATCCAACTCCATCTTGGATCTCAGATTCAGATCCAAAAACCCATTTTTAGGATCCAGAATCCAATTCCATTTTAGATCTTGGACTTCAGATCCAAATCTATCTTAAGATCCAGAACCCAATTCTACTTTGGATCTTAGACTTCAGGTCCAAATCTATCTTAGGATCCAGAACCCAATTCCACTTTAGATCTCAGACTTCAAATCCAAAATCCATTTAGGATCCAGGATCCAATTCCACTTTGGATCTCAGACTTAAGATCCAAAATCTATCCAGAATCCAATCCCATCTTGGATCTCAGACTTCAGATCCAAATTCCATTTAGGATATATCCAATTCCATCTCGGATCTCAAAATTCAGATTCAACTCCATTTCGGATTCTAA
Source organism: Nuphar pumila (assembly GCF_984573655.1). Taxonomy (NCBI): domain Eukaryota; kingdom Viridiplantae; phylum Streptophyta; class Magnoliopsida; order Nymphaeales; family Nymphaeaceae; genus Nuphar; species Nuphar pumila. The sequence continues at coordinate 84,305,808 of NC_143258.1, forward strand.
ATCCAGAGTTTAATTTCAAATCTCAACTCTATTTAGCATTTAGACTTTGAATTCAAATTCCATCTTGAAATTCCAGATTTCAAATCAACTTTTATTCTCAATTCTTAAATCCAATTCCATTTTCATCCTGAATTTCAAATCCAATTCCCATTTTCAGATTCTAAATCTAGAATTCAATTTTGATCTCAATTTAGATTTTGAATTCAAAATTCCAACTTTCAAATCAATTCTATTTTTCAATTTTATTTTGATTTCAAACTTCAAAATTAGAATTTAATTCCATTTCAGACATTTATCTCTATCCTAATTCAAGATTCTAAACTCAAAGTCCACTCATGACTTTGAGGTTTCCTTTCTTCCCCTTTTTTTTCCTCTCATCTCCATTCTTTTTCAAATTCAAAGATTTATTATCCCAAATTCTGATTATTCCAAAAACTTAGAACTTTAAATCTTAAGTTCTGAGTTAAGAATCATCTCTTCATTCTATCATCAGATTCATCTCAGAAAAACTTGAGAAATTTTTAAAATCATTATTAAAAGAGAGCATACATCCTTGCATTGCACAAGCATGATTCATTGTGCATCTAGACTTAGAATAAATTCTTAGATAATTTCTTAGCAAAGCAAAAGGCATAAATTTGACCCTTGGTTCGATTACTCCTGGTAAAGGCGCCAGGAACGGTCGAACCTCGTACCGACGAGCGGATCCCGTCTCCCAGTTTTCCCGCAAATATTTCAAAAACGGAGGCGAGTTATTTTCTTAAAAATTTTCAAATTAAGGTTAAGTGAGACCCTGCAAAAGAGTTCATCTTTCTCTTCTTTTCTCTTCTCTCCTTCTTTCTGTCTTTTATTTTCTCCCTTCAAAAGAAAGAAATAGAGGTTGGAAAGGAAAAGAGAAGGAAGAGAGAAAATATTACGAGAGGAAAAATTTTGCGATGATCACAGTAAGACATGCCCAGTGCATACAATTACATTTGTTTTATTTTTTTATCTGCGATCCTAGACCGCCGCTAAAGATCTGGGCAAAAAACAATCTTTAGCCGCACCACTAAAGGTCCAAAAAATGCAATTTTTTTTGCTACACTAATAGTCCATGTGATCAGCAGCACAAAAGTGTAAAAAAATATCGAACGAGATGGGTGTTTGATGATACACCCATCTCTCTCTCTCTCTCTCTCTCTCTCTCTGTATATATATATATATATATATATATATATATATATAGTGAGTGAGAGAGAGAGAGAGTCTTTTTATTGAAACTAAAAAGGGTTAATATTGGCTAGTAATGAAGGTAAGGAACTAATGTGTACAAATCACTCTTTTCGTAAAAAATTTCAGTTTTTTTAAAATCAAATGTTATGGCTACATGGTTTGTTTAGTAAGAATCTTGTTTTGAATAATGTGAATATCACAAGTAATTAGTTTTTTAAAAGGGTCCAAAACGGTCAATAATGTGCCAAAATTTCACGAGTCAAAAGATGACATTTGAACATCAAAAACACGATCCAAGCTTGGATTTTAGCAGATTGAGTCGATATAACTTTCATTTGTTTTTCATTAGTTATGTACCCTCATTTCAATGGTAACCAATATTTACCCAACTAAAAATAGTGATCTCAAAATATATTAATATTACATAAATGAATGTATTTTTGTTGAAGAAAGGTACGCCCATGTTGTATAAGATGCGTACATTGGAATCAACTTAAGCTTACAACAAATTAAAGAAATTAACCATCAAGACAACTTGAGGAGATATTGAGGATCTTTCTAAGTTCCGTGACACAAGATTTCTCTAGTGTCATTACCATCAACGAACCTTAACTCGAATAAAAACTCTATTAAGAAAAAAAAGTGGAAAAGAAAAAGAGACTATACCTCTACATATCAGACATGTATATACAATTCCGTCTTCCTCTTGCTCTTCAAACCTAAAGAACTAGATTCTGCAACCGGACTTTTCACAAATTTTCCACAGAAAATGTGTATTTTCTATGGAAACTCTCAACACTGAAATAGAAGATGCAAACCACCGAGGTGGTATCCCATGTGGTAAGCTGGGTCTTGTGTCAAGCTGAAGGCCCAGGATCGAATCCCTCTACTACATGGGGCGACTGATGTTATGGTAGAGGTCTGCCTAACCCCAGCTTGCCTTTCAAAAAAAAAGAAAAAAAGAAATAGAGAATGCAAGGGTTTTGTATTTTCTGTAAAAAGCTTCAAAACTGAAACAAAGAATGCAGGGATTTTGTATTGTCAGTGAAAACCCTCAACACTGAAATAGAGAATGCAGTGATTTTGTATATTCTGTAAAACCCTCAAAACTCAAATAAAAAGAGAAGACAACCATACGGTTTTCCAGAGAAAATGTGTATGTTCTATGAAACCTGAGAGAAATGGAGGGTAAAAGCCAAAAGGTGCAACACATGAAATAGCACAAAACACAACAGCTGAAAAGTAAAAACCTCAAATGTATTGCTATTCACGAATTCACTTTTTCTCTCTCTCACTACTACATTTAACATGAAGAAGTACCACTATTTATAGAAGGCAAAGCCTTTACATAAAAATAGGAAACTTGAGCTAAAAGTTAGGAAAGAAACCACACGTACACAACTTTTGAGACTCTACTAACAAAAAGTAAATCCCTATAAACTAGGAAACTAAAAATACATGGGCTTTGAGTGCTCTTCAAGTCAAACGTGGGCATTGGATGCCCTACCCACTTTCTTCTACCTTGAGCACCAAGTCATACGTGGGCTTAGGATTCTCTTGCCCACGACCTTGAGCATTATCCAACATTTTTCCCCCTTAATGTGAAAGGCCTTGCACACCTATAGATTCTCTGAACATCAAAATTATTTTAGATGACAAGGCTTTTGTGAAACCATCAGCAACTTGATCATTTGTAGAGCAATGCTTCAACACTACTTCACCTTTTTCCACTGCATCTCTTATAAAATGATATCTAAGCTCAATGTGCTTTGTCCTATCATGAAAAATAGGATTTTTAGCAATAAAATTTGTAGACTGATTATCACAATAGAGCTTAGTTGGAAGATTTTGTTCTACATGCAGGTCCTTCATAACACGCCTCATCTAGATTGCTTGACAGGTAGCAGATGTAGCCGCAATATATTCCGCTTCTGAAGATGATAGCACTATTGAATTTTGTTTCTTTGAACACCACGACACAATGCCTGAACCAAAACCGAAAGCAAATCCGCTTGTGCTTTTTCGATCATCCATTGAACCTGCCCAATCACTGTCAGTAAATCCAATCAAATTAAAGTCAGTTTCATGATTATAAAAAATTCCATAATTGATTGTTGCCCGTATATAGCGGAGAATCCTTTTTGTTGCGCCTAGATGTTGCACAGATGGATTGTGCATAAACCTTGAAATCATACTGACTGAGAATACAATGTCTGGCCGAGTGTGAGTTAAATACATTAATCCACCGACCAAGCTTCTAAAACATCTTTCATTTGCTCTTGTCATTCCATCTTCTAAACTCAATTTTTCATTCGCATTCATCGGAGTTTCACAAACTTTGCAATTCAACATCTTTGATTTTTTGAGCAGTTCCAAAACATACTTTTCTTGAGACACAAAAATCCCTTCTTTAGAATGCACAACGTGAAGACCAAGAAAAAAACATAGCATCCCCAAATCTGACATTTCAAATTCCTTCATCATACTATGTTTAAATTCTGCAATAAGATTAAATAAAGAACCAGTATAGATAATATCATCTACATAGACACTTACAATGAGCAATTCATTCCTATTTACTTTGACATAGAGTGTAAGTTCACTATCACTTCTTTGAAAACCATTTTGGTGGAAGAATTTATCAAGGAAACTATACCATGCACGCGGGGCTTGTTTTAGCCCATATAAGGCCTTTTTTAACTTATAAACTTTTTCTTCCTTTCTTTTAACAACAAATCCAGGTGGTTGGTCAACATACACGACTTTATTTAAAAAACCATTTAAAAATGCAGCCTTAACGTCAAATTGATAAACTTTCCATTTGAATTGAGCTGCAATCGCAAGGATTATTCTCACAGTTTCAAATCTTGCAACAGGTGAAAACATTTCAGTAAAATCAATTCCATATTTTTGCATGAACCCTTTAGCAACTAACATTGCCTTATATTTTTTTACATTTCCACCAGCATCACACTTGACTTTATAAACCCACTTTACTCCAATTGATTCCTTTCCAGGTGGCAAGTTGGAAAGCTCCCATGTGTCATTCTTCTTAATGACCTTCATTTCTTCTTTCATTGCATCTATCCATTTTTTATTTGTGCATGCTTCATCATATGATTATGGTTCTAGAACAACAAAAGCAAAATCACATTTATAAATATCCTCTAGAGACCGTACCTTTTTCGGAGGAATGTCCACATCAAGTGTGGACTTAATATTTTTTGTGAATTCATCTCCCATACTTGACATTTCTGGAGATAATGCTTCAGTAGTATGATTTGATTGCGATGCCACTTCTTCAATTTGCAACTTCACACTTTCATTGTTGGTCCATTCCCAACATGTTTTTTCATAAAAAATAACATCCCTTCTTATAATCAATTTTTTAGAAGAAGGATTATAGAGACGACATCCCTTAGTTTCATTACTATAACCAACAAAGATACACTTTTCACTTTTCTTATCTAACTTGGTTCTTTCTGAAGAGTCAATCAAAGCATATGCTATACTGCCAAATATCTTCAACATACTTACATTTGGCTTTCGATTCCACCAGGCCTCATAAGGTGTTTTGTTTCGAACAACCTTTGTTGGTGAAATATTTAGGATATGTACTGCAGTGTTGACGGCTTCTGCCTAAAACTCGTTTGGCATCTTCTTTTCACTTAGCATGTTGCGTGCCATTTCTATCACTGTACGATTTTTCCTTTCTGCCACTTCGTTTTGTTGTAGTTCTTTCTTACTGTCAGTTGCCTGCGAATACCATGATCTTTGCAAAACAAACCAAACTCATCAGATAAAAATTCTCCTCCTCTATCTGTGCGCAATATTTTTATAGTTTTTCTTCTCTCATTTTCCACAAGGAACTTAAATTCCTTAAATCTATCAAATGCATGGGATTTATGAGTAAGAAAGTACACCCAACTAATTCTAGTAAAATCGTGAGTTAAAAGAAAAAAGTATTTGCTATTGTTTAATGAAGGAGTTCTCATAGGCCCACATATATCAGCATGAACTAATTCAAGAGGTTCTTTAGCTCTCTATGATTTTCCAACTGGGAATGATAATTGGTGTTGTTTACCATAAACACACTCTTCACGTATCTCATTTATACAATTAATGGCTGGCAAACCAACCAGCATTTTTTTATGCAAGAGTTTCAAAACATTAAAATAGAGATGCCCAAACCTCAAATGCCACAGTTTAGATTGATCAAAACCATTTGCCATAAAGACACAATCATCTATCTTGATCATTTCAAGTGAAAACATTTTATTTTGAACCGTATCTATTTTTACAAGAACTGTATCATTCTTGTTTTTAATTTCACAGACGTCATTTTCAAATAAAAGAGTGTAACCTGAAATTCCACTAGAGGGGGGGTGAATAGTGAAATATGATTATGATCGATAAAATAAAATAATTAATCAATAAGGCACAACACATAAAACACAGAAGTTATACTGGTTCGGTCAATATCCAGACCTACATCCAGTCCCCAAGCAAACCACTTGAGATTTCCACTATAACATCCGAGTCACCGGATAAATAGTACAACACCCTCTTCCCAAGAGGTCTTCTTCTCTCAACAGAGAAGGGGCACACCCTCTTCCCAAGAGGTCTTCTTCTCTCAACAGAGAAGGGCAACACCCTCTTTCACAGAGGTCTACTTTTTTAAACAAAGAAGGAATACAGTGAATAAACAGAGTTACAATACTTCCTAAAGAACCTTCAGAATGATATGAATGCACGAATGAAGGATTCTAAGAATGTTCTGTTTGTCACTCAGAGGATACTCTTTGTCAAAGAGCTGGACTTGACTTTTTCTCTTTTCTTTCTTTTTCTTTTTCTCTTTCTTTTTCAAGGCTCTCTTTTCAAATCACAAATAGAAAATTTTTCTCTTTGTAAGCTCACACGTCTATTTCATTCCTCTTGTCTGAATAGTTTATGTGTGTGTGTTTATATAGCTTATAAAAAGTAGTCGTTACATTTTGGAATTGTAACTTTTTTGAAATGTGAAATGTTAGGTCATTTCAAAAACATCTTTTAGAGAAGTTCGAGAATGCCTTTTTCCATAAAGGTGAAATAGAGGGTACACTAGTCGTTGTATTATTTTTAGGTAATACATATTTTATGTAAAAAGTCTATTTCTTACAATAGTACATTGAACGTTGGGTTGTAGTTTTGTCTTTATTCTAATTAATGATTTGAGGTACATTAGTACTTCTTTACTTTAAATGAGTGTAAGTACTATGAGTGCTTTGAGATATTTATTTGTACATAGTCATGTCAAGTGTATTCTTTATGTAGTGTATTTCAAAGTCTCCAGAGAGAATGAGGACCAAAAAGAAGGTCGACATTCTTTGGGAAGGATATTTAGAAAGGATTTGTTACAGAAGGCATTTAATGCTTTGTAGAGAGAATGATGACTACAAGTAAGTCGACATTCTATGGTTATGAAAAAAGGTAACTAGAGTCCTTTTAAAACCATATTTTATTTGTTTTTCTTATGTGTAGCCGATTTATGTTTTTGTCTTCTTCTTGTATTAAGAAACATTTCATTAGAGAAGATAACTAAAGTCTTTTCAAAAACATATTTTATTTGTTTTTCTTATGTGTAGCCGATTTATGTTTTTGTCTTCTTCTTGTATTAAGAAACATTTCATTAGAGAAGATAACTAAAGTCTTTTCAAAAACATATTTTATTTGTTTTTCTTATGTAGTCGATTTTATGTTTTTGTCTTTTTCCTACATTCCTTTTTTTCATGTTGTCTTGTATATAGTGTAAGGTATAATGATAAAATGTCTTTTTCATAAAAGGTTGTAAGAAGGTACAATTATTATATGACAAAATGTCTTTTTCATAAAAGGTTGTAAGAAGGTACACTTATTGGTTTTAAAAAAAGAAGCTTTTTGAAACTATCGTATACTTTTATGATAAAGTATGTATGAATGAGTATGTAATATGCAATATGCAAGTTCCTGAAGGTTCTGTTACATATGACTCTAAAGAAAAAAAAAATCTTCATCTTGAGGTAGCCGATTTCTTCATTTGAACTTTAGGAAAGCATGACTCATCAAGCTTTTTCTTCAAAAAGTATGATTGCACCATAGTTGTACTTGAACAGGAAGTCTCCATCCTTATTGGATGAGATATCCTTGCATCAAATACTCGTTAGATTTAAGGCAACACATATTCAGTCATAATATAACATTATTTCAAGAGAACATATTATCATATCATATAAAATCAAATAAGACAGTGTATCATATTATGTGACATCAAAACCGAGTTTCTCAACATTCTCCCCCTTTGTCAAGAGACAATAATATGATAAAAAAGTGAAATAATGTTTAAAGAGAGAATATTTCTCCAATAATGGAGACAGGTTTTCTCCCCCTTTGTCATAGACAAAAAGGAGGGATTAGAGTAAAAAAAAATATTACAGACCGAAAGTATTTAAAAGTTATTACAGACCAAATATATATATATAAAAAAAATGAGTCTATCTCGAAGGTGGAGAAGGTGAAGGTGTCCGGTTGGCACGATTCTGCTTGCGAGTCTGCTGCAACAGGGCTTGATTACGAAGGATTTGATCCTGAGTTTGCTCGATATCCATCATAGCAGAAAAGTAATTGAAGGAGGACATTGGACCTGCTTCATCAGAGCCGGGCATGTGCAGGGACCTTAGATTGAAGGTGGTACCATTGAGGACGTGAGAGGGACGGAGGATGACTTCGTTGTGAAGTGGTACTTGGAAGTATTTGAGAATGAGAGTTATAAAACACCCAAAAAGAAAGGCTCAAATTTCTGATAACGAATAAAGAGGTCGAAAATAATGGATGACCAATTTATCGGAAGAGAAGAAAGGATTGCGTAGATAAGAAGAGAGATTTTTCTAGGAACTAATCCCTGGCGGGGATGCTTGGGATAGATGTTGTGGAGAAGAATCTGGGCAAGTAGCTGAGCATGAGGTTGGAGATTCCTCATGTGCCACGGAAGTTGGTAGCAGTTGGTGCAGAGAAGTATTTTTCAAAGTACCGATCGGTCGATTGGTACTATGGTGTTAAGGTCGGTACCGGTGGAAGGTAGATTTAGAATTCTACCTAGGTCGGAAGCATCGAAAATCATCAGCTGTCCTCGGATTTTGCTGGTGATTGAGGTGTGTTCATGATCAGACGAGAAGTTGGTATAAAACAGTCGGACTAGTTCGGGGTAATAGGCAACTGGAGATGAAGATCCTATGAGAGGTTTGAGTTCAGGGAGATAGGTGTCTAAGTCGAAGAACATGAAGTCGTCAAAGTTGATCAATTTTCCTTCATGAATGGGGCGAGAGCAGAGTGAGTTGTAGGTGTGAAACAAATCAGGATACCTTAGATCGGCGGAGGTGATCAGATTGGTGGAGGAGGAAGCCATTATCGAATGCCTTGAAAATAAATCACTAGGAGAGAAAGGAGCTAGAACCGAGAGAAAGTTTGTATAAGGATAGAAAAGTTCAAATGGAATGGTAAGAGATGAACCAATTGATTAAATAGAAGGAAGAAAATAATTGTTGATATGAAATGAATGACATTGGAAGTGAGTAACTTTTAGATTTTAGTCAAATAAGGAAATCCGTGAGGAGTAAGTTAAGAGACTTGTGAATGACAAATCAAATCAATGTTTGAGGATAGTGTATTATATTAGATTGAGGAGGACATAGTTATTGAGATATAGAGATTTTACTATGGATGAGTTTATCGACTAGTGGGGGAAGCCATTAATAGAGTATGGGGTGTCATATTTTTACAAAAAAAATGATTGATCTTTTAAAAATAATGGCCTAACAAGACAAACAACTTGTTACTCTATGTGAAGGGATTCTAAATTCGTGAATGGAGAGTTAAAGACATAAAAAAGATGATGTGGATATCTAGAGAGGAGTGAAAGAAAATAAAGGACAACATTTACTTGATTTAGATATGATATAAAGTAAAGATAGAATAAATAAAGGTTTGCTTGGAGGCAAAACTTTAAAGGTTCTCGATTTTAGAGAGATATACAATAAGAGAGAGACAAGGTCACGGATGGAAAGAAAGGTCATAGGGTGATCATGTGATGTGTACTTTGAAAGATATGACATTTTAAAGAAAAGAGTGCCCAAAAAAAATGTTTCATGATTAATATTTGTAATTTTTTTTAAGAGTATACGTGGATATGAGGACATATTTTGACTTAGACTAGTGGTGAGAGAGATGATGAGACAAAAAGGAGAAAGAGTTAAAAAATATATAAGAATTGAAATAAGAATAGACATGGAGTCAGATTCAAAAATGTATAATAAAAAAATGTATTCGAGAGATGAAATGAGGAGACAAAGAAATGAATGAAGAGTAATAAATGTGAGTTGTCATAGAGAGAAGTGAGATGACATATATGGATTTTTGTGAAGGATAAAGAAGTAATAAAAAAGATTGATGAAAGACATAAAGTTATGATTGATATGAATTATTATTTATATTCTTAAAGAAACTCGACAAGGTTAAGTTAAAACAAGAGTTGACAAGAATGGAGGCTTAATTTGTATATGAAAGAGATGATAATAGATAGTTTGTAGGGCTATGATATAACATATGATATAGTAAAAAAACAATTTACGTGAGAATATAGCAACTAGATCTTTTAAAGGAACTAAATAGTCATTTGATTTTAACTAATGAAGAGTAATAAGTTCTCATAAACTAAGTAGGACCATTTATCGTAAGAAAAGTTTTTATAAAAGGACAAAAATAATAAAGGAGTTGAGTGATGTGAACATTGTTATGATGGCTTTTAATATAATTAGTTTTTATGGATATGAGAGAAAGGAGATAGGACAAGGAGTTATAATGGATGTGTACTTGAAAGATGACAAGTTAAATGACATAAAGAATGAGTCTTATAAGAATACGTGAATATGGAAACTTAGTTTGACTAACTAAAATCGATAAGAAGGAAAGCAATTTAAAATAAGATTTAAACAAGACTTATAAGAAGTATTATAATAAGTGTGATTAATTTATAAGTCACTTAGTTTGCATATTCCTAGTTCTCTTCTAATTCGTGTGAAGTCTTTATGTTTTAATGGTTTAGTGAATATGTCTGCTAACTGTTGATTAGTGGGTATGAATTTTAATTTAATTATGTTGTTTAAGACTTGTTCTCTTAAGAAGTGGTGTCTTATTTGAATGTGCTTAGTTCGTGAGTGTAAAATAGGATTCTTAGATAGGTTTATAGCACTCGTATTATCACAGAAAATAGTTGTATTTTCAAAATTTAAACCAAAATCTTTTAAAGTTTGTTTGATCCAGATGACTTGAGTACAAGCTAGGCTAGCAGCAATGTATTCGGCTTCAGTAGTTGATAATGATACACAGTTTTGTTTCTTACTGAACCATGATACTAGTGAGTGCCCTAGCATGTGACATGTTCCACTTGTGCTTTTTCTGTCAGATTTACTTCCAGCAAAGTCAGCATCGTTGTATGAGATTAGATCAAATGTAGAGGATTTTGAATAGAATAATCCAAAATCAACTGTCTTTTAAATATCTCATTATTCTTTTTACAGCTTTAAGATGTGATTCTTTTGGATTTGACTGAAATCTAGCACACAAGCAAACACTAAACATTATATCTGGACGGCTAGCAGTTAAATAAAGAAGTGATCCTATCATACCTCGGTATACCTTTGTATCAACAGTCTTACCATCTTCATCTTTGTCCAACACAGTAGTAGTGCTCATAGGAGTGGATTTTGAAGCAGTTGAGTTCATGTTGAACCTCTTCAGAAGTTCATGAGCATACTTAGATTGATTGATGAAAACTCCATCCTTGGTTTGCTTAATATGCAGTCCAAGAAAGTAGGTGAGTTCTCCCATCATACTCATTTTGAATTCCTTCTGCATGGACTTAGAAAAATCTTCACAGAGAGTGCTGTTAGAAGATCCAAAGATGATGTCGTCGACATAAATTTGAACAATTAGGGTATGATTATTCACTACTTTGACAAATAGTGTAGAATCTGCTTTGCCAACAGAAAAACCGGTTTTTAATAAAAAGGTTTTAAGTCTTTCGTACCAAGCACGAGGTGCTTGTTTTAAACCATATAAAGCACATTTGAGTTTAAAAACATGATCTGGGTATTGTTCATTTTCAAATCCTGAAGGTTGTTTTACATAGACTTCTTCATTTATAAAACCATTTAAGAAAGCACTTTTAACATCCATTTGAAATAATTTGAAATCCATATAGCTTGCATATGCTAAGAGCATTCTAATAGATTCAAGTCTAGCAACAGGAGCAAATGTTTCATCAAAGTCAATACCTTCCTCCTGGTTGTATCCTTGAGCTACTAGTCTGGCCTTGTTTCTTATAACATTACCTGTTTCGTCTAGCTTGTTTCTGAAGATCCATCTTGTCCCAATGATTGGATGATCCTTTGGTCTAGGTACAAGATCCCAAACATCATTTCTTTGGAATTGATTCAGTTCTTCAGTCATAGCTAGCATCCAGAACTCATCAATGATGGCTTCATCAATCTTCTTTGGTTCAAGTTGAGAAATGAATGTCATGTTTGCAATCCGTTCTAGCTGAGCTCTAGTTTGAACCCCCTTTGTTAGTTCTCCCAAAATCTGCTTTTGAGGATGATCTTTGATATCAACAAAGGTTCTTTGGTGATCATCTTCATTAGACTTAGCTGTGTTATCTAAAAATAAATCTGTACTTTCAACATCATCATCATTAGTTTGAATATGAACAGATTGATCAATAGATTCACAAAAACTAACATGCATAGATTCTTCAATAGTATTATGACTCTTATTGAAAACTCTGTATGCTTTACTATGACTTGAATATCCTAAGAATATGCCTTCAACAGATTTAGCATCAAACTTATCCAGGCTATCTTTTGTGTTTAGGATAAAGCATTTACATCCAAAGACTTTGAAATAGTCTATTCTTGGAGTTCTGTCATAGAATAGTTCATAGGGAGTTTTATTTAATAAGGGTCTAATGAGAACTCTATTTGTTATGTAGCATGCAGTATTAACAGCTTCTGCCCAAAAAGATTTTGCAAGATTATTGTGTTGGAGCATAGTCCTGGCAGATTCCTGAAGGGTTCTATTCTTTCTTTCTACTACACCATTTTGGGGTGCAGCTCTAGGAAAGGCAAAGTTATGAGAAATACCATGCAAGTTACAAAAATTTTCAAAGAGTTCATTTTCAAATTCTCCTCCATGGTCACTACGGATTTTAACAATAGAACACGATTTTTTGTTTTGTAATTTTTTACATAAGATTTCAAACTGACAAAACGTGTCACTTTTATTTTTCAAAAATATTACCCAAGTAAATCTTGAGTAATCATCTACAATGACAAAAGCATATCTATTATGATTAAGGCTAGCTACCCTAGAAGGACCAAAAAGGTCCAGGTGGAGAAGCTCTAAGGGTCTTTTACTTGAAATGACATTTTTTGATTTGAAAGAAGATTTTGACAATTTTCCTAATTGACATGCATCACAAAAATAATCCTTTTTAAAAGATATGTTGGGTAACCCACGTACTAACTTATCTTTAGCTAGTTTAGACATGTATTTAGAATTGACATGGCCCATTCTCATGTGCCATAGATGTTGAGTGTCATTATTAGCTATGAGGCAATGTTCTGTGATGTTCTCTAGGTATAGTTCATATATATTATTCTTTCTTATACCTTTTAAGATGATGTTTTCATTGGTGTCAGCTATGAGGCATGCATCATGATTAAAGCTAACATTATAACCTGTGTCACACATTTGACTGATACTTAGTAGGTTATGTTTTAAGCCTTTAACAAGGAGAACGTCTTTGATAAGAGGTTTATCTATGTTACCAATATTTCCAATACCAATTATCAAACCTTTGTTGTTATCTCCAAAGGTGACGGTTCCTCCTTCTTTATGATGAAGAACAGCAAAAAGGTCTGGATGTCCTGTCATGTGCTTTGAACATCCACTATCTAATATCCATCTGTTCTTCTTCTTTGGAGCCTGCAAAACATTAAGTAAATCTCCTTTTTGGTACCCAATCGGGTCCTTTTTTGTTAGACTTTGGAACCCATATCCATTTGGATTTGGGTTTGTCTATCTCTTTAGAGGAGTTAAAAAGATTATCATTATAATACTCCTTATTTGGTTCAAATGAACTTTTCACAAACGTGGTCTTTTGATTTATACAGGAAGGTTTTTTGAAATGAGAATAGCCAATACCATTCTTATAAAAAGAGACCTTCTGAGAGGATAAGAGTTTATCCAAGTTCTCTTTACCTTTAGTAAACTTGAAAACTGTTTTCATGAGGTTCTCAGTTTTACTTTTTAGCTCTGAAATTTCTACTTGCATATTTTTAGTTTTGGAGCTAGTAGAAGAAATTTCAGACATAAGCATAAGATTTTTCTTTTTCACCTCGGAATTTTCATTGCTGAGTTTTTCATTCTCTTGAGAGAGCTTTAAATTTTAAAATTTTAAAACTTTATTTTTGAAACTCAATTTTCTAGATTCTTCAAATAGTTCTTGAAAAGCATCTAGAAGTTCTTCAAAGGAAAAATCAGAGATTTCACTTACCGAACTTTCGTTTGCCATGAAGCACATATTTGCAGTTTCGGCTTCATCATCACTTGACTCTTCACTAGTGGATGGTTCTGAATCATCCCATTGAGCATGCAGAGCCTTTTTCTTGAAGAACCTCTTCTTTGGTTCCTCAGTTTTGGACTTTCTTTTGAGAAGGGGACAGTCATGTTTTAAGTGGTCTGGCTTATTACACTGAAAGCACATGGGATCTTCTTTAAGATCTTTTTTTTCCTTGTGCCTGTTTGGAAGCCGGTTCCTTCTCATGAAGCGCTGGAATTTTCTGGTAAGTAGCGCAATTTCTGATTCTTTATCTGAGTCTTCATTCTCAGATAGGGCTGGGAAAGCTAGAGTTTTCTTTACTGGTTGCTCTTCTTCCCTTCTTTCTTTCATGTGGACTTCATAGGCCATAAGATTGCCTATTAAGTCGTCCAATGCAAGTTTAGATAAATCTTGAGCTTCTTCAATAGCAGTAGTCTTTTTCTCCCAATCAGTTGTGAGAGATCTCAAGATTTTCTTCACCTTTTCAGTCTGGGAATATGTTACACCCAGAGATTTGAGATCATTGGTGATGTTGGTGAATCTGGTAAACATCTCTGTGATGGGTTCATCTTTGTTCATTTTGAACAACTCATATTTTCTAACAAGAGATGATATTTTGGCTTCTTTAACTTTGTTGGTTCCTTCATGAATAATCTCCAAAGAATGCCAAATGTCATATGCAGATTCACATATAGATATTCTGTTGAATTCATTCTGATCAATGGCACAATATAAGGCATTCATAGCCTTTGCATTTAGGTTTGCCATTTTCTTTTCTTCATCAGACCATAAGTTATAGTCTGCGGATGGAGATGTGTATGGATGCTCAATAATTTTCCATACAGCAAAGTCTATGGATTTGAGAAAGATAGCAATTCTGCACTTCCAATATCCATAGTTGGAGCCATTGAAGAAAGGAGGACGAGATGCGTGTTGACCTTCAATATCACGAGCATAAGAGGTAGATGCCATTTATGCTGGAAGACTTGTTATGTCGAAACCAGCAAACCTGCTCTGATACCAAATGAAATTCCACTAGAGGGGGGGTGAATAGTGAAATATGATTATGATCGATAAAATAAAATAATTAATCAATAAGGCACAACACATAAAACACAGAAGTTATACTGGTTTGGTCAATATCCAGACCTACATCCAGTCCCCAAGCAAACCACTTGAGATTTCCACTATAACATCCGAGTCACCGGATAAATAGTACAACACCCTCTTCCCAAGAGGTCTTCTTCTCTCAACAGAGAAGGGGCACACCCTTTCCCAGCAGGTCTTCTTCTCTCAACAGAGAAGGGCAACACCCTCTTTCACAGAGGTCTACTTCTTTAAACAAAGAAGGAATACAGTGAATAAACAGAGTTACAATACTTCCTAAAGAACCTTCAGAATGATATGAATGCACGAATGAAGGATTCTAAGAATGTTCTGTTTGTCACTCAGAGGATACTCTTTGTCAAAGAGCTGGACTTGACTTTTTCTCTTTTCTTTCTTTTTCTTTTTCTCTTTCTTTTTCAAGGCTCTCTTTTCAAATCACAAATAGAAAAATTTTCTCTTTGTAAGCTCACACGTCTATTTCATTCCTCTTGTCTGAATAGTTTATGTGTGTGTGTTTATATAGCTTATAAAAAGTAGTCGTTACATTTTGGAATTGTAACTTTTTTGAAATGTGAAATGTTAGGTCATTTCAAAAACATCTTTTAGAGAAGTTCGAGAATGCCTTTTTCCATAAAGGTGAAATAGAGGGTACACTAGTCGTTGTATTATTTTTAGGTAATACATATTTTATGTAAAAAGTCTATTTCTTACAATAGTACATTGAACGTTGGGTTGTAGTTTTGTCTTTATTCTAATTAATGATTTGAGGTACATTAGTACTTCTTTACTTTAAATGAGTGTAAGTACTATGAGTGCTTTGAGATATTTATTTGTACATAGTCATGTCAAGTGTATTCTTTATGTAGTGTATTTCAAAGTCTCCAGAGAGAATGAGGACCAAAAAGAAGGTCGACATTCTTTGGGAAGGATATTTAGAAAGGATTTGTTACAGAAGGCATTTAATGCTTTGTAGAGAGAATGATGACTACAAGTAAGTCGACATTCTATGGTTATGAAAAAAGGTAACTAGAGTCCTTTTAAAACCATATTTTATTTGTTTTTCTTATGTGTAGCCGATTTATGTTTTTGTCTTTTTCTTGTATTAAGAAACATTTCATTAGAGAAGATAACTAAAGTCTTTTCAAAAACATATTTTATTTGTTTTTCTTATGTGTAGCCGATTTATGTTTTTGTCTTCTTCTTGTATTAAGAAACATTTCATTAGAGAAGATAACTAAAGTCTTTTCAAAAACATATTTTATTTGTTTTTCTTATGTAGTCGATTTTATGTTTTTGTCTTTTTCCTACATTCCTTTTTTTCATGTTGTCTTGTATATAGTGTAAGGTATAATGATAAAATGTCTTTTTCATAAAAGGTTGTAAGAAGGTACAATTATTATATGACACAATGTCTTTTTCATAAAAGGTTGTAAGAAGGTACACTTATTGGTTTTCAAAAAAGAAGCTTTTTGAAACTATCGTATACTTTTATGATAAAGTATGTATGAATGAGTATGTAATATGCAATATGCAAGTTCCTGAAGGTTCTGTTACATATGACTCTAAAGAAGAAAAAAATCTTCATCTTGAGGTAGCCGATTTCTTCATTTGAACTTTAGGAAAGCATGGCTCATCAAGCTTTTTCTTCAAGGAGTATGATTGCACCATAGTTGTACTTGAACAGAAAGTCTCCATCCTTATTGGGTGAGATATCCTTGCATCAAATACTCGTTAGATTTAAGGCAACACATATTCAGTCATAATATAACATTATTACAAGAGAACATATTATCATATCATATAAAATCAAATAAGACAGTGTATCATATTATGTGACATCAAAACCGAGTTTCTCAACATAACCCTTTTTAACCAATTGCCCTACACTCAGTAAGTTCTGAGCCAAACCAGAAACATAATACACATCTTGAATGTATCGTTCATTATCTGATTTTGTCTTGATTGCAATTGTTCCTTTGCCATTGACATCTACTTTATTGTTGTCCCCAAGCCACACATTCAACTTCACAGTCTCATCAATATTCTTAAAAAGACTTCTATCACGGGTCATATGATTACTGCAACCACTGTCTACAAACCACATTTCACTTTTGCAACTATTAGTATTCATGCTTGCAAGAAACAAATTTTCATTTTCATCTGCAAAATTTTCTTGTTGCTTTGCCTTTTCAAAACATCGGGCTTCAATATGACCAAATTTCTTACAAAAATGACATTGTTTCCCTCTAAAGAACAGATTTTGATTACCTTTTTCTGTTCCATTATTCCTTTGAGAGGTATCATAAAACCTTCCTCGACCTCTTTCACGTCCACAAAAGGATCCCCTAAAACCTCCTCGTCCTCGACCTCTACCTTCACCCTTTTGATCAAATTGAGTATTCTTTTCTTTTGGAATTTCAACTTTCGATTGAAAGACATGTTCCAATGTTTTTTCTGAAGACCTGTTTATGCGATGCTCATGAGCTAAAAGAGACCCCATTAGTTCATCAATAGAATACACAGATAAATCCTTGGACTCTTCAATTGCAATAACAACATGATCAAATTTAGAAGGTAGACAACTTAAAACTTTTTCTACTATTTTTTGATCATCTAAAATTTCACCAAAGGTCTTCATTTGATTTACAATAGTAGAGAGCCTAGAAAAGAAGGTCTGAATTGACTCACTGGTTTTCATAGAGAACGTTTCAAACTCTCTTCTTAAGGTTTGAAGTTTAATCGTTGTGGTCTTCTTATCACCATGAAATTTTTGCTTCAGAAGTTGTCAGGCTTCTTTTGACTTAGTAGCACCGGCAATAGTTGGAAAAATGGTTTCAGATACAGCTTGTTGTAGTACTAACAATGCCTTTGCATCTCTCTTTCGAGCTTCTTTGACATCAATTTTTTCTGCTGCCTTTGTTCCTTCAACATCTGCATAACCATTTTCAACCAACTCCCAGAGGTCTTGTGAGATAAAGAAAGTCTTCATCTTAATATTCCAGAATTCATAATTTTCACCATTAAAATTTGACACTAATGATTGTGACAAATTGAGAGAGTCAAAATTATTTGCCATACCAAACTTACTCAACAATTATCCTTCAAAAGAAATTTCGAATCTATAGGAACTCCTTACTTCGGCAATGCTCCTATTGCGTTTTTCTCGAACACCCAGCTCTGATTCCAACCTGTGCTATGATACCAAGAATTGAGAGAAATGGAAGGTAAAAGCCAAAAGGTGCAACACATGAAATAGCACAAAACACAACAGCTGAAAAGTAAAAACCTCAAATGTATTGCTATTCACGAATTCACTTTTTCTCTTTCTCACTACTACATTTAACATGAAGAAGTATTACTATTTATAGAAGGCAAAGCCTTTACATAAAAATAGGAAACTTGAGCTAAAAGTTAGGAAAAAAACCACACGTAAACAACTTTTGAGACTCTACTAACAAAAAGTAAATCCCTATAAACTAAGAAACTGAAAATACATGGGCTTTGAGTGCTCTTCAAATCAAACGTGGGCATTGGATGCCCTACCCACTTTCTTCTACCTTGAGCACCAAGTCATACGTGGGCTTATGATTCTCTTGCCCACGACCTTGAGCATTATCCAACAAAACCATCAAAACAAAGAGAGAGATACCTATATGTTTCTTCTAATCATTTTCCTCTTCTTCTTCTTCCTCTTGAGAGAGAGATAGAGAAGAAAATAAAGACAAAGGAGACCTCCGACTTTCCCTATTCTGTCGTCTCTAGCCATTAAGAGTTGCAACTCCATGATCACCAATTTTCCAATGCAAAACCGAAATATGGGACAACCAAGTGATGGATCCAACAGAAGTCAAGAGGTAGAGAGAGAGAGAGAGATGGGAAGTCTTCCGTGTAATATAAGGTGAAGCAAACTTTGGAAAAAAGTGGGAGCATTAAATACAATGGTAGGCAGAATACTTAAAGAAGGGGAAAAAAATAAGGCAGGCATAAACTAAGTTTGATCACTTAATGGGATATATATATATTGAGCAGCCTGTATCGTCTGGCGCGTCCGTGCCCTTTTTATAGAAAAAAGGGTTTTCGGCCGTTGGTTGATCGACCGTCTAACCGTCATCAACACTTTGCGTGTTTAATGATACGGGATACTTTATATATATATATATATATATATATATATATATATATATATATATATATATATATATATATATATATATATATATATATATATATAGTGTTATTGAAAGCACAAAACAATTGAGTATAAATAGCTTGCTTTTCATAATTTTTTTTGTTTTTTTTTTTGTTGATTGGATCTTATAAATGTGATTTATATTGTTTGTTTAGTAGAAAATCAATTTTAAATAATGTAATTGTGACATTTAAGCAGATTTTTTAAGAGCTTTAAAAATCATGGGCTAATAATGAACTAAAATTTCACGACTCAAAAGAATACATTTTTACAACAAATTAACAATTTACAACAAATTAACAATATCCAAGGTTTGATACTTAGAAAACAATCCATGCATGCTGAACACATCTATGTGATTAGATTGAGTTGATAATGCTTGAATTACGATTTCCAGCTTAATAGTTTTGTTCCTATAATAGCAACAAATATAAATAAATTAAATAATATATAGTTATTTATTTGTATTTATATTTGTTTATATATTTCTACATTTATAGAGTAGGAGGTAGACAGTTAGGTGAATATATCAAAGTTCTATTCCAGTCAACTGTCCACTCAATCAAGTGCAACCATAGTGGAATCCCACTGCACAACACCGAAGCTTATTAATTAACCAAAAAAAATTGTGAGAACAATACAAAATAAGAAGGTCTAAGAACTCGACTTATCACAGCGTTGTGTCAGGCTTATGCTGGGAAAGCCAGCTGTGGTAGTGCCCTCGACAAGTGGTTTTGGACCTGGTCCTTCCTCTTTAGTTTTTCTTACTTAGGTGCTGCTCTAGGCCTTTCTTCCATAGATGGATGACTACTATCTGGGGGTATTGCAGCAGTAAGGAGGATTACCCTGGAGGGCCCTCGCCCAAACATGCTGCACTGCTATGATTGAGGAGGGCAAGTTTGTAAGCTGAATCGCCGATAACCGATGTGGTTCAATAGCCAGGGGAAAGGGGGTTAATTGTGGTTCAGATCAGCTCTTACATTTTTGGAAAGTGGATCTGATCCTCCTTTAGTTCCCCCCAAACAATCCCCCTGGGTGGTTAATTGAGGGAAGGAAGGGGGCCCCGTTGAGAAAAAGAGGGATTTGGTTAGTGTTAAGCATGAGGGAGGGGGATATAGGATTCTTCTCCTAAGTATTCACCTCCTCTATATGTTCTTAAATGTACAATATTTGTTTTAAACCTATTTTGTACTTCAGCAAGATAAAGAAGAAATTTGAAAAATGCTTCAGATTTATGTTTCATCAAATAAACATAACAAAATTTCGAGTAATCATCTATAAAGGTAATGAAGTACCTATTGCCACCCCGACTTAAAACATTATTCATCGTACACACATCAGAATGCACTAATTCAAGCAATTTATAATTCTTTTCTACACTAGAAAACGGGAGTCTAGTTAACTTAGTTTGAATGCATGTCTCACACTTATGTTTATGTTCTATTCTAACATGACAAGGAAGAAAACCAAAGTTATTCATATTATGAATGCAACGAGAATTTATATGTCCTAATCTTGAATGCCAAAGAAAATAGGAGTCAACCATATAAACAGAAGTAGTAGCTTCATTTATGCTCATCTTGAATATACCACCAGTGGCAAACCCTTTTCCTACAAAGATTTTCCCTTTGGTCACAGTTACAATCCCAGACTCAATAACAATCTTAAACCATTTCTTGACAGGAGATCTGCAGAGATTAAATTTTTCCGAACTTCTGGAGCATAGTGGACATTCTCAAGTGTTAGGACTTTCCCGGAGGTGAACTTAATTTCCACACTCCTTTTTCCCAGCACTTTAGTTGAGGAAGAGTTTCCCATAAAGAGATTGCATCTCTCCCCCACTACTTCATACAACTTGAACAAGTTCTTGTCGTTTGCCACATGAACTGTGGTTCCAGTATCCAGGTACCAGTCCTTATTTGCAGCCACCATAAAGGTTTCAGAGATTACAGCAACAAGCCTCTCCTCTGACTCATTTGGCTTAGGACCAGTCCTCTTCCGTTCTCTGCATTCTCTAGCAAAATGGTCAAACTTGCCACAAACATAGCAACTAATTTTCTTTTTGACTTTTATACATTTCTAATTGAGAATGATCCTGTGTCTTTTCAAGAGGCTATGTCTTCTCAAGATGCTGCCTTTTGGAGAGAAGCTATTAATGATGAAATAGAATCAATTATGTCTAATAATGTTTGGAAATTAGTGGATTTACCTGTTGGTTGCAAAACTATTGGCTGCAAATGGATTTTCAAAAAGAAATTAAAAGCTAATGGTACAATCGATAAATTTAAAGCACGTTTGGTTGCAAAAGGCTTTAAACAAAAAGAAGGTATTGATTATTTTGATACTTTTGCTCCTGTAACCAGAATATCTACTATTAGAATTTTGATTGCCATGACTGCCATATATAAGCTTCAAATCCATCAAATGGACGTAAAAACGACCTTTTTAAATAGAGAATTAGATGAAGAGATATATATGGAGCAACCTGAAGGTTTTGTAGTGCTAGGGCAAGAGCGCAAAGTTTGCAAACTTGAGAAATCCTCATATGGATTAAAGCAAGCCCCTAAGCAATGGCATGAAAAATTTGATAGTTCTCTGGTGCATAATGGTTTTAAAATTCATGATGCAGATAAATGTGTCTACAGTAAAGTAGATAGTAGCTCAATTATTATTATTTGTTTATATGTTGATGATATGCTTATTTTGGGTAACAATAGTGAATGCATAAATCAAACAAAAAGATTTTTATCTTCCTTGTTTTGTATGAAAGACTTGGGTGTTGCAGATGTTATTTTAGGAATCAAAATTATAAGAAATAAAAATGGCATTGTATTATGTCAATCACATTATATTGAGAAAATTCTTACAAAGTATGGATATCTTAATAGTTCACCAGCATGCACCCCATATGATCCAAATATGAAATTGACTCCTAATGATGGTGCAAGTGTTCAATAATTAAAATATGCCAGTGTTGTAGGTAGCCTTATGTATGCAATGAACTGCACAAGGCCTGACATTGCCTATGCAATGAGTAAAGTGTGTAGATACACTAATAATTCTGGTCATCAACACTGGAATGCAGTGAACAAGATTCTTAGATATCTAAAGCATACTTTAGACTATGGAATTCACTATACCGAGTTTCCTGCTGTTATTGAAGGGTATAGTGATGCAAGTTGGAATACTGACTTTGAAGATTCCAAGTCTACGAGTGGTTGGGTTTTTACCCTGGGCGGAGGAACAGTTGCATGGGGGTCTAAGAAACAGACTTATATAACTCATTCTACAATGGAATCTGAGTTTATTGCTTTGGCATCTGCTTGTAGAGAAGCTGAATGACTTAAGAATATGCTAGTGAATATTCCACTAGGTGAGAAGCCTATACCTGCTATATCAATGTTTTGTGATAGCCAATCAGCTATATGTAAAGCAGGTAATATGAAATACAATGGGAAGTCTAGACATATTAGTCTAAGACACAGTTTTATAAGACAAATGATTGATGACAATATTATTTCATTGAAATATGTGAAGTCATGTCAAAATTTGGCAGACCCATTTACGAAAGGCCTTTCGAGAGATGTCATCAATAAAACATCGAGGGGAATGGGAATTAAGCCAATTAAGTCATCACTTAAGGATACCCAACCTAGAGCGCTGGAGATCCCACATGCATAGGTTCAATGGGAAACGAATTGGTGAATGACAGATATTGAGCATATTTATGTAAGCCCATTACTGATGTGTCCTCATGAGCTGTAACTAATATGAGGGTTGAGCTAATAGCTCTTAATGAGTTTGTAGGCCTTAAGGCTAAGGTGTGTGTTACAGTACACCTAGACAAACTCACCTATATGAGTGTAGAAATGTGAGCCGTTTCTTATGAGAATTGGCAATTCTCTAGAGCACTCATGAATCCAGGAAAGCACAAGGCTCTAAATGTGCCAACATGAAATCCACACAATCAAACTTTTGGAAACCTATGTATGATTGAAAACTCCGTTAACAATATAAGGAGCTAAGTTCAAGGTAAGTCCACTTAGCACCATGGTTAATTTAGGTTTTCTTTCAAATAGTGGGGGTTCAAGTCATGCAGACACTCTCACTGATGCATAAGTTTCTATGCAAGCCAAATATATTTTAAAACTAGTAGGGGATTGTTAGGAAAGTTTTAAAATATTAATGATTTCTACCAAAAGAGTTTTGAAAAAGTTTAGTCCCATATCTAAGAGAGAAAAGTTTTTCAAGAGGTTTAAATAGAGAGTTTGTTATCTATTCTTTACTTTGGTAAGCCTTGATTCTTTAGGTGGATTGCGGACGTTGTTGCGCATCGTGCAGCAACGGACGCGCCGTTCGCGCACACACGCGCGCGCGCGCATGTACGCGCGCGTGCGTGCGCAAGGGCACTTGAGGCGCAATGTGGCGTTTTGATGGCGCACTTCGCACGCTCGCAGCGGTGCGAGGTGCATATGAGGCACAAATATCCGTTTTGATTTTTCGGTTTTGAGATATCTGGCCGTTTGAAAAGTTTTAATATCATTTATATTGAGTTTAAGGCGCTTTGTGACTGTTGGACGGTTTTGGAGGCCTTTGATTAACATTCAAAGGTGGGTGGCCGTTCAGGTACCTTTTCGTCCTATTTTCAAACCATCAGATTTATGGCCATTAATCTCATTTATCGCAAAATGTTTTGGCCTCTCTAAAAGTCTATAAATTCTTCTAATTTCGTCTTTTGAAGATCATCAGAATCTCTGACTCTCCAGTTTTCTCCTTTCTTTCTTCTCGGTTTGGCTTGCAGAGTTCATGTGTGGGAGAGGTCATCTGTTCTTGCGAAGCAGTGACTCTCTTGAGGTTCAAGCCTAGTTGTATCCTGGGAACTCAGTCGTAACAAAACCCTTTTTCGCATCTTCGGAATTTCCGGAGTGGGGCGATTGAAGTTCTAAAGATAGCGATCTTAAGAACGTGCCTCTAGGCTTGAAATCTCTTTTCTGAAATCCAATTTTCACCAGGTTGGTATAACAGAACTCCCGAAGGACATATGTAACGAAAAAAATATATTTGCTTTAGCTGCAGGCAGGACCGCCACTGTAGATTCTCGTGATCTTAGTGGCAATTGTACCTGAAGCCATAGTGACAAAAGTTAAAAAATGGCAAAATATTGGCTGTCAAAAACTGGCGAGAATTTGAAATTTTTCTGAAAATCCCACTTTTTTTGGCAAAATCTTGGTAATAAAAAATAAATAAAAATTATAAAAAAAGTATTTAAAAATGAAACCACATGGTTTTTTCATGATAAACAGCCATTAAAAACGTAAATATCATGATATTTATGTTTTGATGAAAAAAATCGTGATGTTCTGAAAAATATCGCGAGAAATTGCTGTTTTTAACTTTCACATAATTTCTCACAATATTATCGTGAGATTTTCATAATTCTTGCGATATTTGTCATTATGCCTGCAGCTCATGGGTTTTGTCTCTCTTTTTTTTAGTGGCAGTTGTAGTTCACATGATTGGGGTAGGCCGCTACCCACAATTCTATATTTATATATTTATAAATAACCCTTTGTGTTAAGGTTAATAGTGGCATTTAACTAATTGATATGAGAAAAGTAACAATGGGTGCATTTTCTAATTAGAAAATATTCAAATATAAATTATTTCTTTACTTTTGAGAAAAAACAAAAAGCCAAAAGCCATTTTCAAAAGGTATGACGGGGACATTGTCTTAAGTTTAATTTGAAAATTGGCAGTTAAAAAGCAACTACACTTCTACTTAAGGTGTTTTAGTCTTTTAATCAGTTAAATACTGCTGACATTGATGAAAAGGATATAAAATTTATATTTGATATGCAAAATCATTAGAATCATCTTCTACGTGGCCTATCTTTGTTAAGTTTTGTGCTGCTTGAAAAGTCTTCATACGTTCCTCAGTATTTTTAACCTAACAAGAAAAGAAAGAAAGCCTTTTTACAGAAAGAATCCCAAATGTGTGGCAATAAGTGAGTGAGATTTGTATCAATACCCAACTAACCTAGTTTTGGATCTTAGAAGTGGAACGGGCTATTTTTTTTTTTTTCAAAGGATGGATGTGGAATGGGTAATGAAGAACAAATAAAAAGAAGGAATCAGGTCTATGGTCGTTCTTTTAAACTTTCTGGTCTAGATTGAGGCTGAATGTGTTAGCACTAAGCACCAGGTCGTGGTCCCCTGCGCAACTTCTTGCTAATATCAGTATTCAACTTGACCATGCTATTTTTTTATTTAGTGAAAAGCAATGATAGGAAACTCTTAACTTTTTCTTTTCTTTTTCTTTTTGATTTTTTGAACAAAAACACCAGAAAAGGTTTGGGATTCCGAAGAAAGGATATAGGAAAAAGTGGGCTGCCACATCTGCGCTGAGGGTACCCAGACCTGATTTTGAATATGACTACACAAAATATATTTTTTTGAGAGAAGAGTATGGCTTTCACAAAATTGGAATGATCAGGGTCGACCCCAAACTGATCTGACCCGACATTTTGACAGCCCTACAAGTTACATGAATCTTTGACTCAGAAGATTCGAAATGAATTTCTTGATCAAGTTGAGCAATCAAGGATAGCTTAACAGCAAAATCTTATTGTAGTAGCGGAAGTCACTATTTTGTTCATCGACTGTTAGATTGATCTAGAACTTCCTGTTCACTGTTAGATTGATGCACAATACTACAATGAGGTGATCTTATCTGTTCAATTTCAGGGAACAAAAAACATTGAAGCCGTGAGTCTCAATTTGGAAGATTGGGAAGAGGGAAATCGGCCACATCTGCAAACAATGGCCTTTGCTAATATGCCCAACCTGAGGCTACTTCGCCTCAATTGTGTGGATATATCCGGTGATTTTCGACATTTCTCTAAAAACCTGAACTGGTTAGAGTGGAAGGGGCTTTCCTTGGAAACATTGCCGGGTGAATTTGATCTTGAGAAACTTGCTGTCCTTGACCTATCTTATGGCATGATCCAAGGGATGTGGAACAAGCGCTTTCCATCACAAAAGGTAAAACTGTAAGATAACTAATTTTAGCGTTTCGTTTCTTAGATGTTGACAAGAAAGAGAATAACAATAACGGCATGGTTTGACAGGTTTATCCTCACTTGAGAGTTCTCAACCTCAGTGGATGCAATCGCCTGTCCACAACTCCTGAGTTCTCACATTGTCCTGGGTTGGAGAAATTGGTGCTTGATGACTGTCTTGCCTTGTCTGAAGTTGACAAATCGATTGGATATCTAAAGAGTTTGGTTTTTTTGAGTTTGAAACGCTGCACTAAGCTCCAAAGTCTGCCAAACTCTCTATGTGCATTAAGATCTCTTGAAACCCTTACACTCTCAAGTTGCAGCGGACTTTCCAGTTTACCGGATTTATTAGGTGACATTGGAGTCTTTAAGGGAGCTTGCCCTTGATTTCACCTCCATAAGGACTCTACCAGAGTCTATAGTGAACCTCAAGAATCTGCGAAAGCTTATTTTGACAGGCTTGGCAGAACGGCCTAATATGTCGAGGGAAATGCCCTGGGTTGAAGTGATTGATGTGTCTCATGATTCTGACATGAGCTCCATTATATCAGATGGGACTGACGCGAGTTCGACTGTGTCAGACGATTTTGACAGAAGTTCGACCGTATCACATGATTATAGTGCCACTTCGATGACCATTTCTTCCGGGGCACCTTCAGCACCTTCATCTTCCGACGTGTGGCCGTCACCGTGGTCAACGCCAAGACATCCTCGACACTGGAACTGGCCGTCACCGTGGTCAGCACCTTCAGCAGTTTCATCACCGCAGCATTTCCAGAATGAATCGAATTCGAGCATTTCATCACCGCAGCATCAGCTAAAATTGCAGAGTCATGAATTCGAATTTGATGTGTACTTGAGCTTGGGAAGCCAGGATGCCGACACGCGTGCTTTTGCCATCGATCTCTTTCCGAAGCAGGTTATATGTTCCCTCGCCCCCCGAACAGGGCAGTTAGCTACATCTCATGATCGGGGTCCCAAAGAGCACCACGTATGTAAGCATGTGTGTCTCGTATCCCCATGTTTGTCAGCATTAATTAGCGTTGGAGTTTGATGCGATTGCAAAGACTTAAGTACCCTCTCCTCCATTGGTGCAAAAAAAATGACGGCTCTTGAAAATGAGTGGTTGTAAAGACTTAAGTGCCCCGAAGATGATTATTTAAGACCCAGTCTCTGCACTACAGGATTATCCGAGAAAGAAATCTCCCCTGGAGGAGGCTATGAACATCAACCCTCTTACTCTCTCTCTCTCCCTTCTATTTCTGCTTCTGTGCACATCCATTAGAAGATCATGCATTGCTCCATCAAGCACCGACTGACCTGCACATTGACTGTTGTGGAGCCTGATTCAAAGTTTTTACCCTTACAGGAGGAGGGTTTGGGGGCTCATCCCAGCGTGGGTAGCATCATTCAACTCTCACTCTCTCTCTCTCTCCCTTCTATTTCTGCTTCTGTGCACATCCATTAGAAGATCATACATTGCTCCATCAAGCACCGACTGACCTGCACATTTACTGTTGTGGAGCCTGATTCAAAGTTTTTACCCTTACAGGAGGAGGGTCTGGGGGCTCCTCCCAGCGTGGGTAGCATCATTCAACTTGAAGAGTTGTGGAGTCTGATTTAGAGTTTTTACCCTTACAGAAAGGGGGGTCTGAGAGCTCCTCCCAGTGTGGGTAGCATCATTCAACTTAAAGAGTTATGGAGTCTGATTCAGAGCTTTTACCCTTACAGAAGGGGGGTCTGAGGGCTCCTCCCAGCGTGTTCATGGCCTTTTGCCCTTACAGAAGGGGGGATTTACATTTCGTAGAACACCCATCACCGGAACGAGATGAACACCCGTCACCGGAACGACGGCTCCGCTGAGACCTCCTCGCTAGGGAGAGGAAGACGACGTGGTGGAGCTTCTGCTGACCATCCTCAGCGCGACTGCACCAACTGGGTTGCTGTCGAGGAGGAGGGCGAGAACGGTGACTCTTAGCTTGGGCAATCTTTCTTTTGATGATTGTGGTTGTAATGTATCGTTGAAGTTAAAATGGGGAATGAAATGACAATAGAAATTGCTGAAAATTTATAAAAATAAACTAGACTCAATAACGAAGACACCACTTTTTACGGATTTGGAATATGACCTCCGGTTAGGGAGATATGGCTCTGACAAGTTGGTCCTAATTTGCGGAAGACATTACAAATCGCTATAGCGATTTGCGGAAGACACTACAAATCGCTATAGCGATTTGCGAATCGCTATAGCGATTTGCGGAAGACACTACAAATCGCTATAGCGATTTACGGAAGACACTACAAATCGCTATAGCGTTTCGCGATTTGCGGAAGACACTACAAATCGCTATAGCGATTTGCGAATCGCTATAGCGATTTGCGGAAGACACTACAAATCGCTATAGCGATTTACGGAAGACACTACAAATCGCTATAGCGTTTCGCGATTTACGGAAGACACTACAAATACTACAAATTGCTGTAGGAAAGCCCGATAATACTACAAATCATTGTTGGAAGGCCCAAAAAAAATTTGTTATGTGCCTGATTTAGAGTTTTTGCCCTTACAGGAGGGGGGTCCGGGGGCTCCCCCCCGGCGCGGATCCCGGGAAGAGAGTGAGAGAGAAGGGAGAGAGAGTGAGAGGGTTGGTGTTCATGGCCTTCTCCAGGAGGAACCCTTTACCTCCCTTGATTTCTTCTCTACAGAGAGAGAGGGTTTTACAGTGTTTTACGAAGAAGGAAGAAGAAGAAGATGACGATGGAGCAATGTAGGATCGTCTGTTAGATGTGCACAAAAGTAGAGAGAGAAGAGAGAGAGAGTGAGAGGGTTGATGTTCATAGCCTTCTCCAGGAAGAACTCTTTGTTTCCCTTGATTTTTTCTCTAGAGAGAGAAAGAGTTTTATAGTGTTTTACGGAGAAAGAAGAAGAAGACATGTTTGTCCTTTTTTTGAAAAGTAAAAGAAGAAGACTTTGAAGAGTCAACATCATCCTCGACTTTTTGGATGGAGGACATGTTTGTCCTTTTTTTGAACTATTTGTTTTTTCTTTTTTGAATGAAGGACATTTTTGTCATTTTCTCAAACCATCACTTTATGAGAAGAATAGCAATAAAGGGTACTTAAGTCTTTGCAACAACACCAGAGTCCGATGCAAAGTTATGTCAACATACACAGGAATACGAGCCCCATGTGCTTGTATACGTGGTGCTCATTCAAAGCCCCGAACACAGGCGTGGGATTCAGTGAATCATCGGGGGCGAACATACACCACCCTCTCATCTCTTTCGGGCACTGGAACGGCACGGAGTGACTACGTTCTTAGACAATTGGATATCGGGCAAGTGGGAAAAGATTGGGGGGATACTTGACGCAATCGAGAGGTCTAAAGTGACGATACCCATCTTCACAGAGTCGTACGTAGAGTCCAAGTGGTGCCTGACGGAGATTAGTCGTGCTATCGGATGCAGCAGGATGATCCTTCCCGTGTTTCTCGACGTCGATCCGTCTCAAGTTCAGTATCAGACAGGACCTCTGAAGAAAGTGTTCACTATGTGATTTCAAACTCTGGTCAGTTTTACTGGGTTATAAAGTCAAGATTTACTATTTTATAATAACAAACATTTTTGAGGACCACATCGCTTGCTTCATTGTCCAACCTCAGACTGCTGCGTACAACTTCAAAGGGAAATTCAAAAGTGTAGGTATAAAGCCGAGATGGTTGGAGTGGCAAGGTTGTCCTTTGAAGTCTCTGCCTCATGCCATTGATCTGAAGGAAGTTGCTGTGCTTGACCTGTCAAACAGCAAGGCGATTACACAAGTCCGTGGCAGGCAACACCTGGTTTAAGGTATGTTGATAGATAAGCAAAGGAGAGGGTGGTGTATGTTCCCCGTGGAACACGGGCCGCGTGTTCGGGGGTTTGAATGAGTGCCATGTTGGCACTCATTCATCAGTTTGGGTGTGTACGAAGAAATATTGCGGATCCCAAGATATTCCTCCGTACATAACTCCCGAATGAGTGCCAACGTGGCACTCATTCGGACCCGCGAACACGCGGCCCCGTGTTTGCGGGGGGAACATACAACCTGTTAGCTAAGCAAAGTGATACTGGGACTTTCATGTTGCGTTCAAAGACACGCTCCTACACCAAAGCAGGTTATATGTTCCCCCCCCCCCGAATAGGGCCGATACTGAGATCTCATGTTCGGGGCTTCCAAATAGCGCCACGTATACGATCGAGACTGGCATGGTTCCCGATGACCGTCCGCATCATACTGCATCGTAATTTGGTGCCGCAACAAAGACTTAAGTACCCTTTACCACCATTCGCTTCATCTTCTTCGAACTGACATAAATGCCCTCCTTTTAGAAAACTGAACCGTCGGTTCGTGAAAAGGACAAAACTGCCCTCCATCGTTATCGCGCCAACGAACGTTCCGCAGAGTTTGCGTATGTAGCAAGCGTTATGTTGTAGGATTCAAATAGTTCGAAACAATCCATTCTCGCTCTAAGCACTCTACCGGAGATTCTTTGCTTTCATCTGGAGTCGTCGGAGCATCCTTTCCCTTTGTTCCAGAGTATCTGTTTCCGTCTTACCACTGCTTACTCTACAGTTGGAATATACAAATTCTCATCGCTTCGGTGAGTTTCGTGTAACGATGTGTTTCTTCAATCTGAAGATTGCTTCTTATACAACGATTTGTTTCTTATGAACCCAAATATTTCGACGATTTCTAATCATGATGATCGTGTAATGTGTTGTGCAGGTTAGCAATGTCTGCGCCTCATCAGATTAGAGATACCCCGTCGTTCTATGGGTTGTCTATTAGAGAAGTGATCCGCCAGTCCCATCTATCTAAGGTTTTTAAAAGATACCAAAATATACTTAAGATTGAGAACGATGAAGACAGGGAAAAAGCCTTGGAATCGTATTATGCGGAGGATTATCCATCAGATATCGAGGCTGCAGACCAAAGGAAGAACTCTGAAGAACGAAAGATGCAGAACAAGGATGACGAAGAGAAGGCAAAGGCAAGAAATATTGATGAGAATTTGAAAAGAAGGCTGAGGATTGATGCACGGTTGATGGAAAAGAGGAAGAAGAATGAGGAGGAGTTTCAAAGTTATGTTAGCTATTTAGTGGATGAAACTGCGGTAGAATGTAAGAGGAGAGGCTTGGAGCGCAGTGCAATGTTTAAGAAGGCATGGCTACTGAAGAAGGAGGAGGAGAGGCGAAGGCAAATGAATAAGGAGGAGAAAAAGAAGGAACAGAATATTCCTCAGTATGAGGAAGAAAAGGAAAGGCGAATGAGGGAGAAGGAGTTTGAGGAAGCTAAGGAAATGCAAAGGCAGGAGAAGGAGAAGGAGGAAAAGAAGGAAAGGCAATGGAAGGAGAAGGAGGAAGAAGAAGAAAAGGAAAGAGAAAGGAAGAAGCAGGAGGAAGAATTCCAGGAAAGAAGGAAACAAAAACTGAAAGAGAAAGAAAGGCGGCGGAAGGAGGAGGAGGAGGAAGAAAAGGAAAGGGAAAGGAAGAAGCAGGAGGAGGAATTGCAGGAAAGGTTAAGGAAGAAGCAGGAGGAAGAGGCGAAAAGGGAGAGAGAAATGAAGCAGAAGGATGAGGAGAAAAAGCAGAGAGAAAGGAAGGAGAAGGAGGAGGAGGCGAAAAAGGAGAGAGAAAGGATGCAGGAGGAGAAAAGGGAGAGAGGAAGGAAGCAGAGGAAGGAAGAGGAGAAAAGGGAGAGAGAAAGGAAGGAGAAGAAGGAGGAGGAGAATAGGGAGAGAGAAAGGAAGCAGAAGGCGGAGGAGGAGAAAAGGGAACGAGAAAGGAAGCAGAGGAAGGAAGAGGAGAAAAGGGAGAGAGAAATAAAGCAGAAGAAGGAAGAGGAGAAAAGGGAGAGAGAAAGGAAAGAGAAGAAGGAGGAGGAGAATAGGGAGAGAGAAAGGAAGCAGAAGAAGGAGGCGGAGAAAAGGGAGAGAGAAAGGAAGGAGAACGAGGATGAGAAAAGGAAGGATAGAGAAAGGATGGACAAGGAGGGCGAGAAACGGAAGGTGAGAGAAAGGCATGTGATGGTGGAGCCGGTAAAGATGGAGATTGAAATGCAATTGGAGGCAGTGGACCCACCAGAAAGTCCCAGGTTGGATGAAAAACAGCAGAAAATAGCGGCCAAGGTAAATATATTCGTTCTGTCTGTGAAGATTTAATAACATGTTTAGCGATTTTGGTATAGCGATTACTGTGTTAGGTATTAATATGTATAGCGATTGCATATCACCTGTAGTTCTGTCGTGGTATGGTCAGCTGAGTGCATATCAGAAGGACCGATTACGAAATATGCACTTCGGTGACCTTTTGGACCAGCAATATTTTGAAACTTGCTGGAATACCATGACCCACCTTGTAAATAAATGGAATGATAAGACGAACACATTTCAGTTTGATTCTTTTGATATCACCATGACTCTAGACGATGTGGCGAGGATCACTGGCCTTAAGTGCGATGGCAGTGCTGTCCTGTTACGACATTCAAACTATAACGCAAGGGAGAAATGCACGACCCTGTTAGGAATGTCGATGGACGAATGGAGTCAATGTATTTCTGGTGGAATAAATTCCACATCAATGAAGGTCTCATTTTTTTGTAATAAATGGGAAGGCCACTCCGCTACTTGTGCATCTGTAATAGCTGACCAAGAGTTGTGCGGCTTCCTTCTATATTTTTTTGGTCTTATATTATTTTCCGATTGTTCTGGTTCGAGAATAAGTTCCATGTGGCTGCAGTACCTGGCAGACTTAGACGAAGTCGACAACTATGCCTAGGGTGCCGCTATGCTCGCACACTTGTACAGTCAACTCTACCGTGCGAGTAACGATACGAAAACAGTTGGTGGATTTTGGCCATTTATTCAGGTATTTGTTGATTACATACTTAGTAATTGTAGAACAATCTCATTGCAGGTTGTGGTGTTACTAATAATATTGTTTTTGTTAGGCCTGGGCTTTGGAACATATTATCCCATTGCGTCCACGTTGTGGCCCTCCGATTTGTGGTTTTCCAAAGATCGGTCGCTGGGCTAGAATAAACGTCGCAGTTTATAATGCTAAGTCCATTTTAGATGGGCTGCAACTAAATGAGGTAAATGTTCTAAAATTGTTTACAATCGCGTTAGCATTTACCATTGAGTATTATAAATCGTTGTAATGTTCAACATTCTTAAGTATCCATCGCTGCAGAATTGTCTTACATAGTACATATCGTTGTTGTCATATCATGCGTAAATAAATGTTAATATATTTGTCATTCGTTATTAAAAAGAATTACCAATGTACAGGTTTTGTGGAGACCTTATGGAGATGGGAAGGACGATGATGAAGACGTTGTTGCGGTGGCTGCTAGATTGTCTTACCGCGATTTGTGGCTATTCTGCAATTTTGAAGCCGAGTTGCAGCAAGGTAGTCGAGTTCTACAATCTGGCTTGGGGCAGTCTATCCCAAATAAGCCTTTGAAAGTGAGAAGGAAGATGAATAGTGGTAGGGGCAGGAACGTGAATTGGCCTGATCGCTACAGGGATGAATTATTAAATTGGAACTCAGGTGGTTTGATCCCTTCTATTTCGAAACCACATGAAAGACGACAATTTGATCCCTTCTATTTCGAAAGGTATTGGGAACCAATGCGGCGAAATCTGAAGATTGAAAAAATTGTGAACCCATGCCTCCCAACTGCCCCTTCTCATGTTGCAGCCCAGCCTCTACAACCAAAACGTCGTCTCTCTCCAGTTACTACGACTGGTCCCTCAGTAACAAAGCGCGAGGAAGAGCGAACACTTGCACTAAAAGAGAACATTGTCTCTGCCGCAAGGTTGGAAGTTATGGAGAGGGAGAATAAGAAATTAAGGGCAGAAGTAAGCACTATGGGGATTCAATTGAACTCAGTGGTAGAGATGATGACCAGTTTTCTTAATAAAGGTCTCGCAACGAAGATGCCACGCAGGATAGACAGTGCACAAATAAAAAGTGAGAGACAAGTCTATGATATTTCATCTGATTCGTCAAGTGCCTCGGAATAAATCGTAGTTTTTCATTTTTATCACGCTAGGTTTTTGTTATAATTGTATAATGAGTTGTAGTAACGTGACATTCTTCTATTGTTTAATTCTTTATTATTACATCTTTTCGTCTGTGAATCTCGGTAATAAATAAACTTTAATCGAAAATAGATGTTTGTTCAAAAATCGTGGCATTGCCTAACCTCTCTAGCATCGCTAAGATATATCAATCGATGTATTTGTCTCCGCCTCGAAATAATATCGCAATAAGGATTGGCGATGTAAGCCGTGAACAATAATTTAACGAGTTCTGACGGCGTAAATGATAACAGTCAATAGCGATAAGAAAAGGGTTTGTCGTTGCATGAATATATCGATGTATCCATATACGATAATCAATAGAATAATCGTGAAAGATTATTCATAAAGCTTGTTATAATGCGAGTGACAAATGACAGGTTTTTTATTATTGAAAAGTGAATGATTAAATTTCGGGGGTGTTTTCGAAAAAGTCCGGCATGTCAGACGACGTATTTTTAATTATTTCTATCAAAAAAAGGGCGGTTTGTGGAAAGACATATTTTTAAATTTTTCGAAAGCAATCATTTAATTTGGCGTCGGCTATCTAAAATAGGGCAAAAGACGTATTTTTATTTATTTAAAACGCAATCATTTAATTAACGGGCTATTTTCCGAAAATGTCCGGCATGTGAGACGACGTATTTTTAATTATTTCTATCGAAAAAAGGGTGGTTTGTGGAGAACGGTATTTTTAAATACTTTAAAAGCAATCATTTAATTTGGCGGCGGCTATCGGAAAAAGGGCGGCATGCGAAACGACGTATTTTAATTTATTTAAAACACAATCATTTAATTAGCGGGCTGTTTTTGAAAAAGGGCGGGACGTTAAAGGACTTTACCTTTGTATTTGACTGAGGACGACGTTTCCTTATCTGCGTTGCAAAGGTGCCATCGATATCTCCGTCCAAGCATGGCGCCGAAGAAGGGGACAATCGGAGCAGTACGACCAGCCATGGCGTCCAAGAAGACGACTACGGGGCCAATACGACCCGACACGGCGCCAAAGATGATGGGAGCACTATGACCGAGCACGGGGGCAACGGAGAGGACGGTGGGAGCAAAACGACCAGGCACGGCGCCAACGGAGAGGACGATGGGAGCAAAACGACCAGGCACAGCGGCAACGGAGAGGACGATGGGAGCAAAACGGCCAGACACGGCGCCGAAGAAGAACACAACCACATCCACAGTACCAGCATTAGCGCTTAAGACGTATATTTTTTGAAATGCCTGAGCGGTTTAGTCAACATTTGCCTTTTCATGTCGTATTTGGACTATTGTTGTTTACTGTAGACAATAATTTCAATGTCGAATCCTGAATACCACGCTCATGGTGCACACAGTTCAACATCCACAGGCAAGGTTGGGTGGCAACGCCCTGACGAGTGTGTAGATCACATCGAGCAGATGCAAGATGAATTTGCAGTTGGGAACACTATCAATAATTTTGTAAGTATTTAACCACTATCAATTTCTAGGTCGTTCCGGTTTGTATGTTTTGAAGTTCGTAAATGTGTGCAACCAGACAATGTATGATTTTGTCCATTACATCCAGAGCAAGCCAACGAGCAATACAGTACGCATCATCACCCCTTATTTCATGGTATGGCTGTTTCGCTGTTGTTTTCTTTGTTTTTATTACGTACTCAAGTTTCTTGATGGTTAAATCTTACTATTTCGTGCAACAGATGTACGTCCGGCGAAAGCCATACAACATTGGATTCAAAGATGCAGAACCTTGTTGAAACAACGATGATGACTGCCTAGACATTTCGAAATTTGGAAAGGTAAGTGAACAAACCTCTTCTCCAAGGTTTAGTCGTAACATCCCCATCACGATATGTCTCTGGAATGAGAAATTGTTTTTTCGATTCACAGATTTTACTTCCTACACTCTGGCAAAATCCCGACCATTGGGTCCTATATGAGATGAATTTTCTAGAAAAACAACTATGGTGCTACAACTCATTGGACTGCCACAGTGGCGTAGAACGTGACGCTATGCATTTGGTAAGATTGTGGCCATAGGTGAATCGTAGCTATTCGAGGTGGACCGAAGTGTAATATATTATCCCTTTATCACAGACGGGATTCCTTAACGAGGCTGTGGGTGTCGACATTGCCGAGTGGATGTTGCTCTGTGCTGACGATGCTCCTTTACAAAGTAATGGGGTCGATTGTGGCATATTCGTAATGAAGCATATTGAAGCAATATACAATGGAATAGATGTTACTTTCCACGCTGTATGAGCTTTGTATCCGATGTTATTGTTTATTCCTGTTATATATTCGTTTCACATTACATGTTTTGTTGCAGAATATTATGCCAGAAATACGCGATGAAATATGCGAACAATTGATTGAGTTTAAAAAGAATGGCAGACAAAATATGTGAAGTGAAACATATCGATTGTTCTGTCTGTACAACCTAAGGAGCTCCGCCATCACCGTTCTCGCCCTCCTCCTCGACAGCAACCCAGTCGGTGCAGTCGCGCTGAGGATGGCCAGCAGAAGCTCCACCACGTCGTCTTCCTCTCCCTAGCGAGGAGGTCTCAGCACAACCGCCGTTCCGGTGACGGGTGTTCATCTCGTTCCGGTGACGGGTGTTCTACGAAATGTAAATCGTAATCAGAAATAGTTTTGTGTCGTATGCGCATAACCAATGCTGGTAGAAGTTGTTCTTCAGTAATGAAAAATACTGTACGAAGATAGATATTTCTAAAAATCGCATTCAGTAAACGTATCAATAAGAAAGGTTTGTTCTCAGAAATCGCTGTATTGCTGAACCTACGGTAAGGTACGCCTAAGGCGATTTCTTGGGACGCGTGTGGACGTACTTTTGGATTTATTTGAGATCGAAAAATTTGGTCCAATTGCATTGATTAATATTTGGAATAGCCCCCACATTGTTCAATTTCATTAATGTGGAGTGCATTTTTACTGAAGATTTGCTTTTGGTGTTTGTTCTCAGAAATCGCTGTATTGCTGAACCTACGGTAAGGTACGCCTAACGCGATTTCTTGGGATGCGTGTGGATGTACTTTTGGATTTATTTGAGATCAAAAAATTCGGTCCAATCACATTGATTAATATTTGGAATAGCCCCCACATTGTTCAATTTCATTAATGCGAAGTGCATTTTTACTGAAGATTTGCTTTTGGTGTTTGTTCTCAGAAATCGCTGTATTGCTGAACCTACGGTAAGGTACGCTTAAGGCGATTTCTTGGGACGCGTCTGGACGTACTTTTGGATTTATTTGAGATCGAAAAAATCGGTCCAATCGCATTGATTAATATTTGGAATAGCCCCCACATTGTTCAATTTCATTAATGCGGAGTGCATTTTTACTGAAGATTTGCTTTTGGTTTAATAAAACTGACATATATACTTGAAAACTGATGGAGGGTGATAGAACGTTTCATTAATATTTGATTGACACAACACACACTTCCACTTTGCTTCGCGAATAAGGAACCGACAAATCAATAATTCACACCGACAAATCGATAATTCCTGCGTATAGGTGGCTTTGACGCAGTTGTTGTATCCATTTATACTTTTTTCATATGTCTGCAAGATCATAATTGAAGGAAACGTCATATGTCTACAAGTTTTCATGGTGGTAGCAGTGTAGTTGACGGTAGATCACTAAGCGTATCGCTTCGTACTATTCGTAAAATACGAAAGCTACATTAATGGTCGTTATTCACCACTTTTTTCATATGCCAGCAATAAAGCGATGTTTAAGCATACAATATTTCATAGCGATGTTGAATATTATCATTTCGAACATTAGAAGTCTTTGTTCATTAAAATACATCGCAGTCTCACTCAGCGACTGTCAACCACGCCAGTTGAGCGCACATCTTTTATCAATTGCAATCATTTTAGATGCTCGCGAGGCCTCCTTCACTTTCTCCTCCGCAATTAGAAAAGACGTCAATTTTTTGCAGAGTTCTTCGCGGAATCCGGGTATATCAACCTGCAAAAACATATTGTAAAGTAGAAGCAATAAACATGCACTTAATCCCCAATAACAGAGGCGAAGAAATAGCATACAACGTCGAAAAAGGGTTCTGCACCATTGTATATTGCTTCAATGTACTTCATTACAAATACCCCGCAATCAACGCCATTATCTTGTAAAGGAGCATTGTATGTCGTGCAATACATCCACTCGCTAGCATCGACTCCCAAAATGGCTTTGAGGAAACCGATCTGAGAATAATGCGACCGACAGTAAATTCATGACCCCAGTACACGACTTGTTCCTCACATAGATATTGAAACTTACGAGATGGGAAATGTCTAGCCGTAAACCACTGTCAACTTCCAACGAATTGTAACACCATAGTTGTTTTTCGCGTAAATCCATCACGTATAAGACCCAATGCTTTTCAGATTGCCATAGTGTAGGAATCAATATTTGCAAATATATCAAAAAATTGATGTTAGCACTTGTTATGCTGTAATATTGCACTCTAGGTTTGTTTGCTTACCTTTTCACTTGACAAAAGGTCTCTGCAGTAATTACCGTTAACCCAATAAGGTATGCCGTCTTGAAATCCACTAGAGTATGGCAAACGGCGTAAGATAGTCTGCAAACGCAAACATTGCTAACACTAACGATAACATACGAATCAATTGGAATAAATCAATAATGGAAAACAACATAAAATAAAACCAATATATCATGAAATACGGGCTTACGACGCATACAGTCTGGCTTGGTGCGTTGCTTTTAATAAAACTGACGAAATCGGATATAGTCTGTTTGCAGCAAATATGTTGTTGTTAACGGACGTACACATGGCTTACGTATATAGACAACTGCTACTAGTTTCACACTAACAAAATTACTGATCATGTTGTATTGTGCGAATTCACTCTGCATTCTGTTGATGTCCTCAAGGAGTGATTGACTAAGTTTTCGCCCAACTTCGTCGATGGATGTTCGACTGAAATGAATGCGGACATTGCAACGAACGATATTGAAATTACATTATACAGTACACAAAACACAAATCGCAAAAAATGGCATGAAACAGACGGATTTTGATGAAAATGTAGACGATGTGTAGACAATATACCCATGATTCGCCATTGTTGATCGTGTAGTTATCTTCGTCTGTGTAAGTTTCTATGTTGGAGGACGGATCACCTGGTTTATGAAAGAACCGTCTGTTTGATTGTTGCTGGTTCACGAAGTAAAAGACAAACACAACTTCTAGTACTCGTGCGACTATTTATGACCTAAAAGATGTACTGCTCAACCAACATGATCAATGAATACTGTACGACAAATCAAACATTTATTGTTATCCGTTGTAACTGAGTAATTTGACTTCATATTTGCTGCATGGCGATTTGTGGTTATCGTTGAATAGCGATTTGTGCAGCAATACTCGGCCTTTGTAAAGGGTGTTAGTCAACGCCAATTTGCGGTGTTAAACGATACTAGTATAAATTGATAGTGAACGTTTGTTTATAATAACCCCACGGATCTAAAAAAAAACCCACGGGTTAAACCACATATCGATTGTGAGAAATTGTGATGTACCACTCACACTTGCACTTCGACTGTTAAAGCGAACAAAGTTCTCCCTGTACCAGATGAAGAGGTTGACTTACCTCTTAAGAAATGAAGTGAGGAAGAGAAAAGACACATTGAGTAGCCTTTTATTTATAATATATGGATACAACATTTCATGGGATAACAATAATGATTTCAAAAGGCAGTAGGTATGGGACACAGGAATCTCGTGTAGGCAATTAATTTAGTTGTCATGCCTCTTTGCATGCCCCGATCTCCACAATGCCGGATTTGTTTTTGCGTTTATAGTCATTTGTCACTGACGACTTACGGTCCGTGGTTGGATTTGCTTAAATCGATAGATAGCGATTTTTTGCTTCTGCATGAAGTCGATCGATGACATCACTGTATGGCGATTTGTGGTTATCGTTGATTAGCGATATGTGGCATCGCAGCATAGCGATTTGAGGGTATTGTTCGACTGTCGATCTAAGCGCGATGACAAAGGTTGTTCAAGTAAGCTTTTTTGGGGCATTGACCAAGGTTGCGCTTCATTTTATGATCCAAGTAGGCTTTCAACCGTGCAGGTGATAGTATACTTAGATCATAAAATGGAACACAACCTTGCTCATTGGCCGAAAAAAGCTTACTTGAACAACCTTTGTCATCCCGCTTTGATCGACATTTGAACAATACACTCAAATCACTATGCTGCGATGCCACATATTGCTAATCAACGATAATCACAAATCGCCATACAGTGATGTCATCGATCGACTTCCTGCAGAAGCAAAAAATCGCTATCTATCGATTTAAGCAAATCCAACCACGGACCGCAAGTCGTCAGTGACAAATGACTATAAACGCAAAAACAAATCCGGCATTGTGGAGATCGGGACATGCAAAGAGGCATGACAACTAAATTAATTGCCTACACGAGATTCCTGTGTCCCATACCTATCTGTCGAATGCATCAGAGCTTGTCATGAAAGAGAAAATATTAGACACTGAATTAAGTTTCACAAGAAATGCATACCTCATCGCAACATTGATTACATACCAAAAGACTTGTAAAACTGTAGTGATCGTTGCCGAAAATGTGGTCGGGAGGAATGTAGGTTTGAACGTTTGGTGGTACTTTGGCATGGTATTGCTGCATGATGGACATTACACGAATTAGCTATTTGACAAACTTCTCGCAATGGGAAGCAATATAATGTTTTACATACCTGTTCATTGCAAGGGCCTTGTTGTTTTTTATTATAAGTAGGTTGTTTCTTAATCCTCTTCTTGCCAACCAATTCTATTGCACCCTTTGCCCTCCGACGACTGCGATCAGAGGCAGGTTTTTTTTTGATACCCTTCGCTTCATGAATATGTCCATCATAATTAACAACGTTCACTACTGACTTGTTGAAGATAATGTTTACGCTCAACAATGTTTTAAGCAATATATCAATTTGTGTTTTGCAGCAAAACAAATCGATATTAACTAACAAAACGGGAGTCTGTTACTAATACAACGGTTTGAGATACAATGCATACGATGAATGAATGTAGGATACCTGATGGGGTAGAGGACCTTCCTAGCATCTGCAAACAAGCATTCTTGTCAATAGGTCCCAGCGTCTTACAAATATCGATAAGTTTCCAACCTTCGTAAGAACAAGATCTACCTGCAATAACCAAACAATGCCTTAATGGCACACAAGACGACATGCCTTCTTCATCGATTGCATGATGAGATGAAAAGCTACTCACGCTGCCTTAATGGCACTGGTTGGAATGTTTGTGCATCATTGCTTTCTTCGATAATGCCTAACAACAACGACAAATAAAATAAGACAGTGGAATGTTTTGTAAGCAATATATCAATTTGCGTTAGCAAGCGGCATAGCTTTACTACGATTTAATCAGGATGCATATAACAACGGATACCACTAGGGTTAAGCAAGTCAAAGCAACGATTTAATGCATGACAGTATCAAATCAAGTGCAGTTTGATGTTTGCTTATACTGAGCATCGACTTATCGCTTACCATGCCAATAAAATACACATGTCGTACATGTGTGTTGACGATAACGCTCTCATAATATCCATGAGTCTCTAAAGCGAGTTCAATAGAAGTCGCTGAGAGAGCAGCGATATGCATGCGAAAATTGCCCCGCCATTCGTGTAACAATGTGTTTCTGCATCCACATGTTTTCAAAGTCTGTGTACAAATATCTTACAAATACATATTACATGAAATATAATATCTTACACAAACGATATGTATGTATAGCGATTTGTAAGATATTGAAAATCGATGCGGCAGTTCAGCATAATAACTTCCAACTCGACGATACAAAACCATACTATCTAAAAGGTCGATAAATATATCGCAGAATAAATTACAAATCGATAAGGAAGAACTTGAGCATAATAGCAAACAAATCGATATTAACTAACAAAAATGTATCTCACAAAAACGGGAGTTTGTTACTAATACAACGGTTTGAGATACAATGCATACGATGAATGAATGTTGGGTACCTGATGGGGTAGAGGCCCTTCCTAGCATCTGCAAACAAGCATTCTTGTCAATAGGTCACAGCGTCTTAGAAATATCGTATGTATAGCGATTTTTAAGATATTGAAAATCGATACGGTAGTTCAGCATAATAACTTACAACTCGACGATACAAAACCATACTATCTAAAAGGTCGATAAATATATCGCACAATAAATTACAAATCGATAAGGAAGAACTTGAGCATATTAGAAAACAAATCGATATTAACTAACAAAAATGTATCTCACAAAAACGGGAGTCTGTTACTAATACAGCGGTTTGAGATACAATGCATACGATGAATGAATGTAGGATACCTGATGGGATAGAGGCCCTTCCTAGCATCTGCAAACAAGCATTCTTGTCAATAAGTCTCAGCGTCTTACAAATATCGATAAGTTTCCAACCTTCGTAAGAACAAGATCTACCTGCAATAACCAAACAATGCCTTAATGGCACACAAGACGACATGCCTTCTTCATCGATCGCATGATGAGATGAAAAGCTACTCACGCTGCCTTAATGGCACTCGAAGGAATGTTTGTGAATCATTGCTTTCTACCATGATGCCTAACGACAGCAAAAATGAAGAGATGGAATATTTTGTAACGCAAGGCAGGCACGAGAAGGCGACAGTGTGTTGTACAACAGGATAAAAAACAAGGCGGAAAGCTAGACTGGAGACGAAGGCAAAGTTTTGGTTGATAATGGGAGCAACTGTTACAGCAGATGGCGCAGGAGTTTAATGAATAGGGAACGTCTCCACTTTAAA
The DNA here is from genome assembly GCF_984573655.1 of Nuphar pumila. Classification (NCBI taxonomy): domain Eukaryota; kingdom Viridiplantae; phylum Streptophyta; class Magnoliopsida; order Nymphaeales; family Nymphaeaceae; genus Nuphar; species Nuphar pumila. The sequence continues at coordinate 84,349,031 of NC_143258.1, forward strand.
TGGTTAACATCAAACTTTCTGGATGGAGGATTTTTTTGTCTTTTTATCGACCTGTCGTTTCACAACTTTAGAATGGAGGATATTTTTGTCATTTCCTCGAACCGTCATTTCAGGGCAGGAAAAGCAAGTAAGGGTGATTAAGTCTTTGCAACAGCACCAGAGTCCGATGCAAAGTTATGTCAACATACACGGGAATACGAGCCCCATGTGCATGAATACGTGGCGCTCATTCGATCCCCCGAACACAGACGTGGGATTCAGTGAATCATCGGGGGCGAACATACACCACCCTCTCCTCCTACACTGTTGTGTGTCCTAGGTATATGTGCCAACAGTGGGCGAATAATGATAAGTTGATCCAGAATGAACACTAAAGTTCCAGTCACTATGTGCCGTAGTTCTGGCGAATTATGAATGCTTTGGGATTGAACAAAAAAATGCAGAGCAGGAGAAGAAAATATTGATAAATGTACATGCGGTAGTATACGGCTTGACTTAGTTCTAAATTTTTCAGCTGAACTCTAACCCCCTATTTGGATCATCTTACAAATTACTCATTGCTATTTATACTTATTTTAAACAACAAGTTTTGGTGTTTGGTTTTTTACTTTTATTTTTAACATGTTTTCTCATCAACAAAGAGAGACCTACCTTTTTATTTTTAAATTAATTTTCTTCCAGTCTACTAACATCACCACCATCATTACCGCTACCAACATCACTTTAAGCAAAAAATTGCAATCCAAAGGCCATCATTCTAAAATTTTAGGACCTAACCCCCCCCCCCCCCCCCACACACACACACACACACAAGGGAAACGGTGCGGGGCTGTGGATGATGCATTAATTGGAAGCCTTTTAATCTGCTAGAGCAAAGTCATTTGCGAAATTTCAAGCTCCAGAGTCAAGAAATCATTTTTCCGGACCTAGTTACCTCTCGTAGGGCACCAATTGTGTCTGGCAGTACGGCAATGCTTGTTATTTAGATTCCATTGTTCATCAAACTATTAATATAGCCCAACACATGCATGTTATTTGGATGAAATGTTTATCAGACGCTGGACGCTCACTTGGTGTGGGTGGCCAAACAAGGTCATTGTTTGAGAATTTCCTTGATGTACTACCTTATGACTTTCTCTTACAAGTGATTTTTGGTACTTTGCAGGTTTTTAAGAAACATTTTGTCAAGAAAAAACAGGTTTTTGAAAATCTGAAGGTTCTCAACCTCTACAAGTGCGAGAAACTAACTGCCACTCCAGATTTTTCTAGTTTCACTGGCTTGGTCAAATTTGACCTTCATGGCTGCTCTAACTTGGTCAAAATTCATGGTTCGATCGAGCTTCTGCAGAGCTTGGCTTATTTGAATTTGGGAGGTTGCAACAATCTGGAGAATCTTCCTGATAGTATTTATCAGTTGAGATCTCTGAAAACCCTAAACCTTTCTCGCTGTAAAATCATGTCTCTCCCAGATCAATTGGAAGGGTTGGCTTCTCTAGAATAACTTATATTAGATGGCACAAAAATAAGCAGCATACCAGACTCTATAGGATGTTTGGGGAAGCTCAGTGTACTAAGTGCCAGAGGATGCAGTTCACTTGCCGCATTGCCTCCTTCAATTTGCGATGCACGAAATTTAGAAAATGTTTTTCTGGATGGCACTGACATTAGAGATTTGCCTATCAACATAGGATCGTTGGATAAACTTTCGAAGTTCTCAGTATACGGGTGCAAGAAACTCAATTGCCTTCCTAAATCAATTGTGCAAATGACAAATTTGACAGAGTTGGACATTAATGGGTCTGCTTTCAAAATATTGCCTGATGAATTTGGGAGCCTTTCCAGCTTGAGGATACTTAAAATGACATCCTGCAACCAGATTAGAAATATTCCAAGAACTTTTGGAAGACTCAAAATGTTGGAATCTCTAGATCTAAATAACAATGCACAGCTTAAGGAGCTCTCATTTAGTTTCTCTGAACTTACCTCATTGAAAACGTTAAAATTGTACGGCAGTGGTCTTAGCATTCTCCCATCAGATTTCAGTGACCTGGTGCAGCTCAGGGAACTAATTCTGACACGCAGCAGTATGCTTCACTCTCTCCCTCGGCTTCCGTCATCCCTAGTCAAGCTTCACGCCCATGGATGCATTGTACTGAAAGAATTAGATGTTTCAAACTCAAGAGGGTTATGCCTACTTTATCTCACCAACTGCAAGAATCTGACAGATATTCATGGGCTAAATGGTTTGACCTCCTTGAGAAACCTACAAATCAGTGGCTGCAGCAGCCTTGGTGCTACTTTGAAGAGCCAGCTTGTTAAGGTACAGTCTAAGATCTCATTAGATTTTCTCTCCTGCTGTATTAGTTGTGCTTGCTCGATCCAAAATTTTGCTTGTCTGCAGGAAATATGTGGATCTCTAGAAATCTTTTGCGTCTCTGCTAATGAGATTCCAAGCTTTAGTGGCTGGATCATGCTATCAAATGTGGCTCCGACTTCGTTGCAGATCAATTCCAAGATCAAGAGCCTGATTCTATGCCTAGTGGTTGTCACTGAGGAAGTGAGAAATGATGAGAAATTCAAATGCTTCGCATCAAAAATAAAGTTCGTGGGAGAGAGGTGTCCTGCAGACCCATTGACCGTATCTGAAGTATTTGTATCCCAAAACAACGAGAACGTGAACATATGCTTGTTGTGGCTTTTTAAGGAGCGAGATCGGATAGTGGACCTCCTAAATGAAGTTGGCAGGATGGACATGACAGTAGAGTTCGGCGACTCGATTAAAGGACTCGTGCTGAAGAAAGGTGGTATCTGTAAAACCCTTTCCGGCAGAGTCACCGGAGGGGATAAGCACTAAATTAAAAAAAAAAAAAAACATTTTATAGAAATTGTGGTTTCCCCACGTAACGGGAGGGGGGAGGATAAGCCTCACCCCCAAGATCCGCGGGGGTGAGGGTTATCCTCACCCTGCGTGAGGGTTATAAAAACCCTCACGCAGCCTCCCTCCACCGCACCAAACGAGCGGCAGAGGGAGAGAGGTAGAGAGTGAAGGGGGGAGCGAGAGAGAGAGGAAGACTTACCTGACGGCGACGGCGATGACGACAGCGAGGTAAGCTCCACCCTCCTCATCTTCTTCTTCGTTCTTCTTTTCCGTCGAAGCAAAGGGGGCCGACAGCCATTGCTGCCGGCAAGCTGCAGAAAAAAAATTTCTGAGAGAGAAAGAGAGAGAGAGAGAGAGGAGGAGGGGGCCGATTGATGTCGGTGGCCGACCCCTCCTGTCGGAGATATAAACAGAGAAGGGCCGGCTCTGGCGGCCGGCCCCTCTCTGTAAGTTGGGGGGGGGGGACGGAAAGGGGGTGATGCCCTTTTTCCGCCCCCTGTGAGGGTTTTATCAGGGAGGACCGGCTCCGGTCTGGGTCGCGCCTAGACCGAGTGTTAAAAAAAAAAAAAAAATCTTGTTCGGCCTGGGTGCGACCTAGACCGAACCGGGTCGCACCCAGACCGAACCGGGTCGTGAGAGTTGGGTGAACCGGTTCGGATCGAACTGGTTCAAGCCAAACCGGTTCAGAACGAATCGGTTCAAGTCGAACCGGTTCAGGTCGAACCGGTTCAGGTCGAACCAGTTCAAGCCGAACCGGTTCAAGCCGAACCAGGTTCAAGCCGAACCAGTTCAGGTCAAACCGGTTCAAGCCAAACCGGTTCGGGTTGAACCGATTCAAGTCAACTGGGTTGGTTATGCTGGTTCGGGTCGAACCGGTTCAGACCGAATCGGGTCTGAACCGACCCGGTTGAAACAAGGTCCAAACTGAACCATTCGGGTCTGGATCTGGGTTTCAGTTCAGATCCAGTTCAATCTGGACCTGTATCAGATCCAGATTAACCAAGTCCAGATCTAACTGGATCAGTCTCGGATCTGGACCCAGTCAGGCAGGTCTGGACCCAGTCAGATGATACTGGATCCAGTCAGGCAGGTCTGGATCCAATCAGACTGTCCAGAATCTAGTCCAGCAGGCCCAGATCCAACCTATCTATCCTGGATCCAGGCACGCTATTCTGGATCCAGTCAGAAAAGAACAGATCCAGTTCAGACCCGGTGAGACTTTCTGGATCCAGTTATGAAATGAATCTGAATCCAAACAGATAGGGTTTGGATCCAGATAAGAGTTGGATCATAAGATAGTCTCGGATGACCCGAAATCCGAAATGTACCAAGAGATCCATTTAGATACTTGAGATCTATTTCAGTAAAATGGACATATTTTCGCACTCAGAATCGAGTGAGGTTTGGTGCGTTTGATTCGTATTGAAGAGGGGAATCCATTAGTCTATGAAATTCAGTCAAACTAGTAATACAGAAACCGTGGTTTCTTTAATAAGATTCGGGAAGGGTATTTTGGTAATTTTAGTAAGCGGTTTTGTGAATTAATTCAAATATATTGCTTTAATGACCAGATCCTATTGTTAGAGCATCTTGAGACTCACCTTCGGTGGAAGTACTGTGTTTACATTTGAGGTAAGGGATATTATAAGTAATCTTAGATGTAAATAAACATTTTTACGTTGGTTGTTATCGAAATGTTGTTATTGATTAGCATGATAGTTTTGAGAGACCATGACATGCATAAATTTCATGCTTGACATTTAGAGTTGATTTATATACATGTTGATGTGATATGCAAGTTAGTTTTGATATGTCATGCATGATGAAAAGAAATTCGAATTGTGATTGCATGTTTATATGATTGCTAAATATCATGCATTGTGATGAGACCATGTTTAGTTTAGAGCCTCATTTAATCTATTCACGTGTGAATAGATACTTTGAGATCAGCATGCATGACCCCTTAAATCCCGGAAGTGGCGACCTGTGGCAAGGGCTACCTGGTTCGCGGCCAGAGTGCAGCCACCATGGAGAGTGGGCCGCCGGTGATTTAACGATGTAGAGACACTACATCATTGCATGTTAAGTGAGAGAGGTGTGAGTCCTAATGTCACCATGAGATTAAGAATGAGATTGTTGTGATTAGTCATGACACCACTCGTAAGAGAACGAGTGAACTTTGAATGTGAGAATATTGTTCAATGTGTGAACTTAGTTATGACTTAGGATTTCACTCACACTGGTTTGGGACTCTAGAGGATCATGAATGGTTGATAACCATCATGTTTAGGATGTAGCATGAATCATGCCGAGATTGAGAGCTTGACCTCCCGGCTAGCTACCGGTGGGGTCCCCGTGGTGGTTCACTGCACACTACAACAAAGCAGTGGATTAGCGACGACCACATTCCGTCGCTAATCCGTCGCTATGCCTCTTAGCGACGGATTAGCGACGACGAGGCGACGGTATGCTTATGTCACAAATTTTTCGACGCTAACTGGCGACGGATTTATTCCGTCGCCAGGTCCGTTGCTAATTGTGACGGACTAACGAGCGCTGTATTCTGTCGCCAATCCGTCGGTACTAAACGGAGACCACGGCTTGGCGACGGATTTACGTCCGTCGCTAGATTTATATGAATAGCGACGGATGGTTCCGTCGCTAATCCGTTGCAAACACGAAAAAAAATTAAAAAAAATTTATTTGAAAATTAAATACCGAGAACGGTATAATTTATATTTCCTGTGCAATTTATATTTCCTGTAAATAAAAAACAAACCACACAAAAAAATCCATATAAAAAGAATCTACAACAATTAATCGTTCCACCTTAAAATTAACAATTTTAATTATTTACAATTCAACAATTACAATTAGGAAACATAAAAAAATAGAACTTCTTCAACACAATTCTCTAATCATCGCCAAGATTTTGTGCGTCTTCTTGTTCATTGCCTTTATCTGTCCCTTCAGCTCCGCTACGCTGATTATCGCTATCAGCCTACACAAGAAAACAACAGTCAGTATTGATAAACAAAATATAATGAAATAAATTACACATTATATGTGATTCTATCATGTGCTCATGTGTGTTCTAAGGCAATAAAAAAACTCTATATGCGATTCTATCATGCTCATATATGCTCTAAGGCAGGCAAAAAGTTATATATGTGATTCTATCATGCTCATATGTGTGCTACGGCAGTTAAAAAATTGAATATGTGATTATAGCATGTTCATATGTGTTCTAAGGCAGCTAGAAAAACTTTATATGTGATTCTACTATGCTCAGATGTGCTTTAAGGCAAGCAAAAAACTATATATGTGATTCGATCATGCTCGTATGTGTGCTAAGGCAGTCAAAAAATTGAATATGTGATTATAGCATGCTCATATGTGCTATAAGGAAGGCAAAGGAAAAAAAATTATATGTGATTCTATCATAAATGATATATGTTCTAAGGAAGTAAAAAAACTCTATATGTGATTTTTGCATGCTCATATGTGTTTTAAGGTAGTCAAAAAATTGAATATGTGATTATACATGCTCATATGTGTTCTTAGGTAGTCAAAAAATTGAATATGTGATTATAGCATGCTCATGTGTGCTCTAAGGCAGGCAAAAAAACTTTATATGTGATTATAGCATGCTCATATGTGCTCTAACGCAATAAAAAAACTCTATATGTTATTATTGCATGCTCATATATGCTCTAAGGCAATAAAAAAACTCTATATGTGATTCTATCATGCTCATATGTGTGCTAAGGCAGTAAAAAAACTGAATATGTGATTATAACATGCTCATATGTGTTCTTAGGCAGTCAAAAACTGAATATGTGATTATAGCATGCTCATATGTGTTCTAATGCAGTAAAAAAAAATTATATGTGATTCTATCATGCTCATGTGTGTTTTTAGGCAGTCAAAAAACTGAATATGTGATTATAGCATGCTCATATGTGCTCTAAGGCAGGCAAAAAAATTTATATGTGATTATAGCATGCTCATATGTGCTCTAAGGCGGGCAAAAAACTCTATATGTGATTCTATCATGCTCATATGTGCTCTAAGGTAGGCAAAAAGTTATATATGTGATTCGATTATGCTCATATGTGTTCTAAGGCAGGCAAAAAAACTTTATATTTGATTATAGAATGCTCATATGTGCTCTAAGGCAATAAAAAAACTTTATATGTGATTATAGCATGCTCATATGTGCTTTAAGGCAATAACAAAACTTTATATGTGATTATAGCATGCTCATATGTGCTCTAAGGTAATAAAAAAACTCTATATATGATTCTATCATGCTCATATGTGTGCTAAGGCAGTCAAAAAACTGAATATGTGATTATAACATGCTCATATGTGTTCTTAGGCAGTCAAAAAACTGAATAAGTGATTATAGCATGCTCATATGTGTTCTAATGCTGTCAAAAAAACTTTATATGTGATTTTATCATGCTCATATGTGTTCTTAGGCAGGCAAAAAAACTTTATATGTGATTCTATCATGCTCATATGTGTTCTTAGGCAGGCAAAAAAACTTTATATGTGATTATAGCATGCTCATATGTGCTCTAAGGCAATAAAAAAACTCTATATGTTATTATAGCATGCTCATATGTGCTCTAAGGCAATAAAAAAACTCTATATGTGATTCTATCATGCTCATATGTGTGCTAAGGCAGTCAAAAAACTGAATATGTGATTATAATATGCTCATATGTGTTCTTAGGCAGTCAAAAAACTGAATATGTGATTATAGCATGCTCATATGTGTTCTAATGCAGTAAAAAAAACTTTATATGTGATTCTATCATGCTCATATGTGTTCTTAGGCAGGCAAAAAAACTTTATATGTGATTATAGCATGCTCATATGTGCTCTAAGGCAATAAAAAAACTCTATATGTTATTATAGCATGCTCATATGTGCTCTAAGGCAATCAAAAAACTGAATATGTGATTATAACATGCTCATATGTGTTCTTAGGCAGTCAAAAATCTGAATATGTGATTATAGCATGCTCATATGTGTTCTAATGTAGTCAAAAAAATTTATATGTGATTCTATCATGCTCATATGTGTTCTAATGCAGTCAAAAAAACTTTATATGTGATTCTATCATGCTCATATGTGTTCTTAGGCAGGCAAAAAAACTTTATATGTGATTATAGCATGCTGATATGTGCTCTAAGGCAATAAAAAAACTTTATATGTTATTATAGCATGCTCATATGTGCTCTAAGGCAATCAAAAAACTGAATATGTGATTATAACATGCTCATATGTGTTCTTAGGCAGGCAAAAAGTTATATATGTGATTCGATTATGATCATATGTGTTCTAAGGCAGACAAAAAACTGAATATGTGATTATACTTGAGAGGGACCTGGAATCGAAGATCCCCTTTCCAGAACAGCGGCCATGATCTCATTTTGGAGAAAGGGGGCGACAGTGTCATAGAAGTAGTTATTCAGTGATTCTGTAACGATCTGGCGTACATCATCACCGGAAAGAATAGTCTGCTGCTTGGAGCTTATGTCGGCGCAAGAAGTCGGTGAGCCGTAACTGGAAGAAGCAATAACTGGTGAAGTGTTCATAGTACTCCCAAACCCGAACACGCGACCTTTTTTGGGTTCACCTGCTGCAGTCACCCATGCTGTAGGATCAAATGATGGATGCTGAGTAGCGTCATCGCCATATCGCTCTACCATCTGTTGCTCATATGCCTCCTACAAAATAATGTTTAAAGCATTCATTAATAATTAATGATAACATTATGATAACTTGCATATATATTGCAATGATTATTAATAGAATAAATACATACCGTTGTCGTTCTCGCCTTCTCTGATACGAAGACTCCCGTGGTCTTCCGTTTATGTGTTTCAACAAACACATCCTTATCTGGTACACTGCCTCCTTTTTCTGCTTCCTGCGAAGTTAAATGACAAAAGATTTAGTACACAAGTTTGCAACAATACTTATAAAATTAATATTATATATTGATGAGTTACCATTTTCTTCAGGTGGCTCCCAAATGTCTTAGATTCACCTGTGTGTAGATGGGCTTCGGCAATCTTCGATCGATTTTGTGCAGGCTTCGCAGAGCGATTTCTAAATGCATCTCCCGCCCACTTATCGCACATTTCATCCCAGTAATCTCTCCTGATAGTAATAGGGCCATGGCCCTTCCACAGTAATGGATCATCTACTACGCCAGATGCTTTTTTTGCTGCAGTCTTCATAGTGTGCAGCATGTCTGCAAATCGATTGGCAGCCACCTTCTGCCACACCTTCCTTGCATCATTTTCTTCCACCGTAGTTGCGAAGCGATTCGAAGCCTACAAATATTTTCAGAAAGTTAGTAGACATTACTTAAATAAATTAAATATGAAACATATTAACTATGAGGAACAACTGTATACCATGAATGAGGACCACAATCTGTCTAACACCTCCTTTGGCTACTCTTTCCATTGAGCAACCAGTCCTAGTAGATGTTAAAGAAGTGAATTCCTAATCTCCCGTACTACTTCTTGTTGCTCAAACCTCGTGCTGCACATGAATTGTTACACAATAAATATCAATATAAAATATTTATAAGATATGCAATAATTGAAAACAAAATACTTACGGTTGATTATCGATATACACTATTCGAATGAGTCTTCTTGTGCCAGCTTGAGAAGACTATGTTTCCTGTGTTTGCTGTTGACTTGTGTGATCAGCTGGTGTAGGTGGGTCGTGTACAGGCGCAACATCATCTGTAAAAAAATACATTAGAAATTCTCAGAATGCGCATTTGAACTAATCAAGCATCCAATTAGTTATATGATATACCTATCACAGGAGCCCGTGAAGATGAAGGTTGAGCCTGACTACTACTGGAAGAGCGACCACTATAACCTCCATGAACCATATTCTAACAAATAACATATGTCATACAATACATTCAAATAATTCACATCAAGTATTACAATGCATTCAAGTCATTCACATCAAGCATTGCAATGCATTTAAATCATTCGCATCAAGTATTACAATGCATTCAAGTCATTCACATCAAGCATTGTAATGCATTCAAATCATTCGCATCAAGTATTACAATGCATTCAAATAATTCAAATCATTCACATCAAGTATTGAAATAATTCAAATCATTCGTTGCATAAATTATAATACATTCAAATAATTTAAATCATTCACATCAAGTATTGCAATGCATTCGAATCATTTGTATCAAGTATTATAATACATTCAAATAATTCAAATCATTCACATCAAGTATTACAATGCATTCAAATAATTCGTATCAAGTATCACAATACATTCAAATAAAATTTTTAATCATTCACATCAAGTGTTGTACTACAACTCATGCATTCACATCAAGTATTACAATACATTCAAATAATTCAAATCATTCACATCAAGTATTGCAATGCATTCGAATCATTCGTATCAAGTATTATAATATATTCAAATAAAATTTTTAATCATTCACACCAAGTATTGCAATACAACTCACATCAAGTACTGCAATGCATTTAAATAGAGGTTTATAGTATAAGATTTTGCTCACTAGCTTGAGAATTCTTCCTCGTCACTAGTTTGAATTTCTTCTTCTTCTTCTTTTTCTTCTTCTTCTTCTTCATTGTTTGCTCATCCACTTGGTACATCATTTGGATCACATTCCTCTATGAATGTTTCATCGGCCAATGGAGATATGACATGCATATCATGCGCAACATTGTGACCATAAGCGAAGTCATAAACATCATCTGATTGATAGTAATCGTTGTCTTCAGCTAACTCATCTTCCTGTAACTGATCATACTCGGGGTATAGTTTGGACTTCACCTTGCAAACTGCCCACCATTCATTTCTATCTGACTTTTTTATACTCGGATATGAAGTATAATAAACTTGTTGAGCTTGCGAGGCTAATATGAATGGTTCATATGTTCCAAACCTGGATTTATGATTCACCTCCACAATGCCCGAAGCTTTGTCGAGTCTTGTTGCAGTTGGATCAAACCAATGACACTTGAATAAAGTTACCCTGTTATTCATGCCTAAGTAAGTCAACTCCATTATTTCCTCTATAACACCGTAGTAATCATGTTCATTTTCACCGCAGCTGCTACCCTTGACACACACGCCACTATTTATCGTTGATTTGTTTATACCGTAATCTTTTGTATGGAATCGATAACCATTTACGATATACCCGTTGTAGCATTGCACAACTTTGGTCGGATCATTTTCTAAATCACATATTCCTTGATCTTTAACATCACCATGGCAAACCTACGCACAGACATAAGCAATGATTATGATCACGATCAATTAAGTAACTTAGTGTTGTTTATAAGTACAAAATTTATGTTAGCTTCTTTACCAACTGTTTCAACCACTCCACAAACTTAGTTTCACGTTCTTTTTGTACTTCTGCATCAGTGAGATGTGAAACTTCGCTTTGCAACTCTAGATCAAATCGTCTGTAAACCACAAATACTTATATTACCGAGCCATGTATCCACATATAGAACATAAAAGAATTTATAATTGAGTTGCATATACATATACTTACTCGATGTATGGGTCGATCGCTGAGCAATTAAAAAGAATATAGATGTGTGCTGCATCTTGCTCTCGATCTGTCAATAGCATTGATCAGCAACTACCAAATGCATGCCCAAGTGGTTGAAATATCGACAGCTTGTCAGCTACAGTTACTTGTTCTCCATCATCGTTACGGGGCGGGCATGTGTAACGTGTTGGGATATGAGGTTCGAAGTACATAGATGAGAAATTTGAAATCTCTTCTAAAGTGTACGCCTCACAAATAGAGCCTTCTACTCTTGCTTTATTACGAACCTTTTTTTTTAGGTCGAACATGCATCTGACAAGAATATACATTTCAAATTTTAAATATCTGTCATTAAAAAGACAAATATAAAAAAACATATACCTTTTAAATAGGTACATCCATCGATATTGCACAGGGCCACCACCCCTTAGTTCATATGACAGATGTATGATCAAATATTCCATAACATCGAAAAATGCTGGCGAGAGATTCTTTACATCTGATACTACGACCTCCGATGCGCACAATGTTCTGAAAAGTCCGCTCAACTCAGACAATACCCCCCATATAGGTTTGTCTAACATATCATGGAATGCTAGGGGTATCAATCGTTGCATAAAGATATGACAATCATGGCTCTTCAACCCATATAAATGTCCATCATCAATCTTCACAGCCCGAGCAATGTTAGAGACATATCCATCTGGAAATCTCAGTTGTCTGAACCATTGACATACATGTTTTATTTGATCAGGTTCGAGCACGTACTTTGAATTTGGTTTCAGTACTTTGCCATTATACTCTTTGAGTTCCAATTCTGGACTTTTACATATTAATTTTAAATCCATACGGGCCTTCGGATTATCCTTCGTTTTTCCTTTAATATTCATTACTGTATTGAACACATTATCAAACACATTTTTCTCTACATGCATCACATCCAAATTATGTTGTATCAATAGGGTCGGCCAATACGGTACTTCCCAAAAAATAGATTTCTTCGTCCAATTGTGATCCTTCCCAAATCCACGGAAGGGTGTAGGACTGCGGGCATCTGTTAATACATCTGAAAAGTATCGCAATCTTCTTAGAATCTCTATACCAGACAATCTTGAGGATGGACCTTCTGTTTCAGTTGTGCCTGCTTTAAACACATTCTTTTGTCGTCGGAACGGATGATCGCTGGGTAGAAATCGGCGATGACACTCAAACCAGCAAGGCTTCCTTCCATGCCTCAATCTAAAAGCTTTGGAATCCTCCATGCAGTACAGACAAGCCAACCTCCCATGTGTGCTCCAACCAGATAGCATACCATATGCAGGGAAGTCACTAATTGTCCATAGAACAGCGGCCTTCATGTTGAAATTTTGTTTTTTGTGGGCATCATACGTGGTAACACCGTCATCCCACAGTACTATTAGTTCATCGATCAATGGCCTTAAATATGCATCAAGATTTTGGCCAGGTGAGGTCAGACCAGGGATCAACAGAGACAAGAAAAGATTTGGACGTTTCATACACAAGCTTGGTGGAAGGTTGTATGGAGTTACAAATACTGGCCAGCATGAGTATGGAGTTGATCTACCCCCAAATGGATTAAATCCATCTGTACATAGACCGAGTCTAACATTTCGTACTTCCATTGCGAAGTTCTGATGAGTACGATCAAAGTGCTTCCAAGCTTCAGCGTCAACAGGATGCGTGATCTTGTTTTCATCGTGTCAAACTTTATTTGCATGCCATCTCATGTGTTTAGCTGTCCTTGAAGACATATACAATCGGTGCAATCTAGGAGTGATAGGAAAGTAGCGGAGCGACTTGTATGAAACTTCCTTTGATCTCGTGCTACCATTGCCTCTTGTCATTGGCTTGAACCGAGGATGCCCACATGACGGACATGATATGTTGTTTTCCTGATCCTTGAAATACAATATGCAGTGATTTGGACAAGCATTAATCTTTTTGTAACCCATACCTAGAGCGTTGACCATAACTTTCGCACGATAGAAATTTTTTGGCAATTTCTCATCTTTGGGCAACATACTCTTCACAATTATGCACAAACGGTCAAAACATGATTGACTCAAATTATACTCGGACTTCAAATTCATTAGTTGAAGAACTGCAGACAAGATAGTGTGACTCTAACAACCGTTCCAAAGTGGCTCATCAGCATCTCTAAGTAAATCATAAAATCTACTAGCTGCATCGTTTGGTGATTCTTCATCTACGACAGTTCTTACATCACTAGAACTCATAGCAGAACCCAGTTCTGTTCCTGCGGCATCAAATATCAAATCCGTATATGGATTATCGTGCACCACATTCACCCGTGCATCAAAATCGTTTCTAAATTCTTCTCCATGAAACATTCAGTTCTGATAATCACTCACAAAACCCTTCCTGTATAGGTGATGTCTAACGCTATGAGGTTCTACAAATCGATTATTCTTACAAATCTTGCAGGGACACCTAATCTGACCTGTAGGATCCACTGTACTGACACTTGCCATTGCAAATTCAATAAAACTGTCAACACCATCCATTTATTCATGCGATAACTCATTGTCTACTATCCTACGGTACATCCATTCACGGTTTGCAGTCATTCTGTCGTATGATGTTACGAATAGTATCCTAACGAATTAAAAGAAAACAATTAGAATGCTACGATGAAGAAAATATCAAATTTATCATGCAATATACTATGTCAAACAATAACAAGAATTTTGATGCATGCATTGATAACTTAATATTTTCATGTGCAAACTATTAATGACACGATACAATCATTTGAAGCATGCTTTTATTATAAAATTTCACATGGAAGTCAAAATCAAATTGAAAGTAACTACATGCAAGCATGGATACAATTACATCAAACATTGCAATACATCATAATCATTCATATCAAACAAATGGCAAACATGTACCTGCAGCAAACACACTTCAATATCTCACTAACTACTACCATGCTTAGCATGGACTCCGTACTCCAAAAATAAGAACACTTCCATATTCATACATTAAAATCATGCTCAGCATGATCTCCGAACTCCAACAAAGCAACCCTAAATATCAACAACTAAGTGAGTGTGTGAACAATAAAGTGTTACATCTAATAAATTAAATAACATGTGATACCCTTGCATCACTTACTCACCACGGGTATTTACCCAATTTGCATTGTTTTTGTCACTTACTTACCACGGGTGGCTGAGCACGAGCTGGTTCCGTTGAAAAATCTGCACAAAAAAATGCAGTTTTTAAAAAAAGTCGCCACAAAAAAAAGGAAGTTGTTCCGGCAAGGGGTCGACTCCCCTGCTGTTCCGGTAGAGGGTCGACCCCCTTACGGAACATAGGGGGTTAACTGACCCCCAGCCTTTCCGCCAGTGAGTCGACCCCCTGCCGGGGTCGACCTGCCGAAAAGGCAGGGGGATCGACCCCCTACCGGAAACGCAAGGGGTTAACCCCTGCCTGTTCCGGCATGGGGTTAACCCCCTGCCGGAAAGGCAGGGGGTCGACCCCCCATGCCGGAAACGTAGGGGTTTAACCCCTGCATTTTCAGCAGGGGTTAAACCCCTGCCGTAAAGGCAGGGGGTTTAACCCTCTGTCATGCCGGAAACGCAGGGGTTAAACCACCTGCGTTTCCGGCAGGGGGTCGACCCCCTGCCGTAAAGGCAGGGGGTTAAACCCCATGTCGGAACAGGCAGAGGGTTAAACCTCCTACCGTAAAGGCAGGGGGTCAACCCCCCCTGCCGTAAAGGCTGGGGGTCAGGGGGGGTCGACCCCCTGCCTTTCCGGCACGGCAAAGGGTTTAACCCTCTGCTGGAAACGCAGGGGTTAAACCCCCTGCCAGAAACGACGAACGGCGGGCGAACCTGTCTCCGTGCCTGGGAATGCATCGGTCGGCGGGGCGACGGCTCGGGCGGAACGCGGGGCGACAGGCGGAGGAAGGCGTCGGGCTGCGTAGGGAGGGCGGTGATGATGCATGAAATGCACATCATGTAAACAAGTTTTTCATGCATTTTGTATCAAGTTTAAGGTTTTAAACCCACGTTTAGATGTGTTTTGATAGTAAGGAGCTATGGTTCGAATTTCAGAAAAATCGGAGTTAAAATGAGAGAGTTATGGCTATTTCAGTGTCTTGGCACGGATTTCGAGGTGGATCGGATCCATATCCGACCCAATTAGGTCAATTGGACCTTGGATCAACTCTTAGAAAGCCCAAAACCCAACCCACACGCCTATCCATATCCATTTCAAAAAGTTTTTCTGAAAACCCCCCAGAAAGTGGCGCCTAGCAATATTTTATTTTTTAACACTCTTTTTGAAAAAGGTCAAAACTATAAATAGTTTTTTTTCAAGAACCCTAGACGTCTTTGGCTGTGTTTGGACGCCCCCTACAGTGACTCTACAGCAGCAGCTCCTTCCTCTCTATCTCCCCCACGTGTTGGCCATCGAAGATCGACCTATGCTTGATTTTCAAGCATATTTTCGAGCTTTCTTTTGTTTTTTTTCATTTCTTTCTTGTTCCTTGCTGTCTTCTCACCACTTTTCTGTACTTTTGCAGGTGTAGCAGAGGTGGAGACCATTAACCTTGGGCGGGAGTGCGCAACACACCACCAAGGTGAGCCGGCCCTACCTCCATCCGGCTTTCTACACCCTCCGATCGAGAATCGGCTCACATTCCATCGTCGGTGGATCTCCAACATGTAGCAGCTGAAAAAGGTGCCGTTTGTGGTGAAATACAGCATTCTCAAACTGTATAGGACGTCCATCTCCAGCCACGGTCCGCTCTTCTTCATCCCTCCGGTCGTCGGATCTTCCAAAAGGTAGGTCTTCTTCTTCCTTCTCTTCTAGATAAAACCGATTTGTGTGTGGATTTTGTTTTGTTATTTTCTGTGTGTTTCTTAGTTTTCTTTTTGTTTCAACCTTAGAGTAGCATTCGTGCATAGACCAGCACGTTAGATTAGATTTATGTGTTTGGTTGATCCATTGGAATCGAGTTTTTATTGATTTTTCATCTTTTTTATAAAAATCGTCTAGATCTTCATCTAGCCGATTTTTCAAGTTTGTCATAAGTGTTCTTGGTGTTGTTTTACAGAAAATCCAATAAAGAAAGTGTTCATTTTGATTCATCTTAGTCAGTTTTGTGTGTGGGTTGCATTTGATTTTACTTGAAAATAAAAATCCAAATATCGGCTATATTTATTCTAGCCGATTCTTGATTTTTACAAAAATATTTTTCTGTTTTGATATTTTTATTTTGTCCAGCATGTGTCTTGTGTTGTGTTGCTGAAAATTTCATTAGGAAATTTCATTTTAGTTTATTCTAAGTCGTGGGTTGTGCTTGTCTTTCGTTTTGATTTTATTTTTGAAAAAGAAAAAAAAATCGGCTAGAGATATTCTAGCCGATCTTTGCATTATTGTTAAAAGGGTGTTTAGAGTGGTAAGGTGTGTTGTTTACGGTGTGTTTAGTATGTTAACAGTAACATCAATTGGTGTTAGTCATTCATTGTGTTAGGATTGATTTACTTAAATTGTTTTAATCATTTTTCATTTTTGGTGTTTGAGTGTATTATTGAAAATTATAAAAATCCAAGTTTTCTTTATTTTTATGTTTTTAATTCCAGCATAGTGATGTTCTTGTTAGCTTTTGTGTAATTAGGAGTCATTTGTATTATTTTCTAAGTTGGTTTTATCAAAATAGTGTTATCCAGTTTTATTGTTTTTTGTTAATTTACAAATTTTATTTTTTTTATTATTTTATTTTTTTCGTATGGTTCTCCTTCTTCCCCAAGGTGGGGCGGCAGCCATTAGAGCTCCCCTTGAGCTCTTGGTCGATTTTTTTAGTAAGTTTTAATTACAATTAGGTAGGTATAATTAGGTTGTCTAGGTTCAATTTATTAGGGCTTTCTTTTCTAGCCATTTTTAGAGGTTAATTAAGTAGGTTTTGAGAATTAGGTTAGCATTAAACTCTTAGGAAATCGTTTTTCCCTTTAATTCCTTTTATTTCCTAGGTAGATTTAATACTTTTTAGAAAGTGTAGCCATTTTTAGAGTTGGCGATTTTTGAGAAGAGAAGCAATTAATGCATTGAAATGTGGAAAGTTTTTGGAAAAAGTTAAGTTTCAAAAATCGTGTGGACTATTTGAAGAAAGATTTAATTCTTGATTGCCTATTAATAGGGAGTTACAAATTGAGATTTGAAAAGCCAATTTGAAAATCAATTAAATTTCCAAAGTAGGTGTATGAGTTCAAGAAAGAAGTAATTGCACCTAAATTCTTGGTTGGAAAGCTAAAATCGTGTGATTATCTAGGTTGGACGATTTGGCTTCTCAAAAAGGAATTAATTGCAATTAAAGGCTTTCCCTCACCTTGGTTTTGGAAATAGCATTGATCCATGTTTCCCAAGGGGATTTAAAAGCTCTTTAAGGTTGTAACTCCCCATTAAAAAGGACGATTTCTGGACTTCTCCATTTCCAAAATTATCTTTAATTTTTATTGGGTGCCTATCCTTCTAACCGACCCCAGTCAACCTAGTCCAAGACCTAGACCTAACTCGAGTCAAACCTTATTCTAAATCTAGTGAGTCAACCGAGCTTACCTTATCCCATTCGAGCCTAGTCAAACCTAAGTTAGGTCAAGCTTAGTTGAACCTAAGTCAACCGAACCTAGTTGACTAAGGTAACCCAAAACCAAACCTAGCCGAGCCCATACTAGTCCGAGTCGAGTCAAACCTAACTCGAGCCTACCCAAGTTAACCCCCCCTAAGCTAAGCCTAAACTAATTCCATTGGAGTCAACCAACCTTAGTCCTAGTCGAACCCGTGTCCTATTGTTACATTTTAGTCCCCTAAGTTTTTGATTTACTTATAGCAATTTTAGATTAGCTAATGTAGTTATCTCTTTAATTGTTTAGCCAAAATTTCTAAGTGTTGATTTGATTTGTGTTTGTTAGTTTACCGTTTGTTGATTAGTTAGTTAGTATAGTGTAGTTAGTTTATAGAGAATATATAATTTAGTCATATATTTCACTACATTATTTAGTGTATTGATGGTAATTACATTAGTATTTCATTTAGTGCATAGTCATAACCGGCATATCATATTTCGTGTAGAGTTCATTTAGCTTCATTATAGTTAGCATCTGCATATAATCAGTTATATAGGATTAATTAAGTTTGCATTGCATGTAGATTACATTCTTAGAGAGTAAACTAGTTCAAATAGTGAATAGTGCACTCAAATAAAAACCAGATTTTTGCCCTGTCGCATTAGCATTATTTTCTGTGCAAAAACTCTGTGTTTTCCAAATTTTTTTCTTCTATTCACTTTATTGACGTGTTATTTAACTGCAGACCAAATTTCAGCTCATTCGGAGTTGATTTGGTCTGATTTTTAAGCGTTTTGTGAAAACCGTTTTTTCTGGATTTCAAATTACAGGACTGGCGATATCCTGATTTTTCCCAGATTTGAAACGCTTATATCTGGAGTTACAAATACTTTTTTTCAATTCTGTAAAAACTTTCATTTTGTTCAGTTTGTCAGTTGCAGAACAGAACAAATTTCGGGAAAATCGGACCTCGTTTGCCCTGTCAAACAGCGGTTTTCCGATAACCTGTCAGAATGCTATTTTACACTAGTTAGGGGCAGTTTCGTAATTTTCCTAGTTTCGGCATTTTAGACTTGTTTTCAGTAGTTTCTGCATTTTAGGAGTTGCATAATCATCGTATAGCATTAGTAGAAGTACTTTGGTTAATTTTAGAATTAACTTGATATTTTATTTAATTTTTGTGGGATAATTAGTATTTGTTTTATTAGTTTTGTAGAATTAGACTTAGTTTTAGTTATTGTTTGCATTGTTAGAATAGAATACTAACTTAGTATTTTCTGCATTTTTAGGTGAACAGCATATTTAGTTTCCAGGGTTATTGTCCAAGTGAGAAGATTCTCTAAGTGGCGAAAAGACGGAAATACCCTTGGTGTGGAGCAGAAGACTGAATGCTTGTTTACTTTTCTTTTTGTGCTTAAGTGTAGTTGTATTCACTTTATAATTGTAGATTGACATTTGATATTAATAAATTAAATTTTTTAGAATTTTAGTGATTAATTCCTGTTCCCTGAGGATTCGACCCGTACTTACCACTTTGTGGAAAGTCGGTTTTTTATATTTTTGGTTGACGATTTTCCAAAGCTTTATTGAAAATAGTTGTTTTAAAAAGATCATTTCAAAATATCAACCAAATTTTGGCGTCGTTGCCGGGGAACGGCGAATTAATTACTTTATTTCTTAGAGTTTGATTTATTAATTTGTTTAGTTAGCTATTTAGTTGTTTTATTTTTAGTTAGTAGGATTAGTAAGTGAATATAGGATTAACATAGTTAGTAAATATAGGATTCACGTTCTGTCTTTCTAGGATTCACTTGAAATTCATTCTGCAAGGAGCGATTAGACAGGTGAGTTTTAGAAAAACTTAGTTTGTGATTTCCTGTATTTATCTTTTCAGTACTTTAGAGTAGTTTAATTTGTTATTTCATTTACTTAGTTAGATCATTCTGACATAATTAGTTTAGCATATTTGTTTAGTAGTTGTTTATTTTGTGTTATTTACATTTTAGTACCTGTGTAGTTTAGATTTAGAGTTAGGTCGTTTGCTTACATCTGGTCTTAGTACCAGTGTATGCAGGGGCGACGAGGTCTAGGAACCCCATTACACCCATTTGTTGACAACCCAGAGAGAATTTTACATTCTCATCGAAGTTCGGCAACAATGGCTGACATGGATCCTCCACCCCCAGTTCCTTCACGCCCTCTGCGGGAATACTTCATTCCCACAGACTATGTTCAGGCATCCTGCAATCGGAGACCCGATGTAGGAGTGCCTCATTATGAGATTAAGGCCAGCATTATTCAGATGCTTTTATCCTTTTATGGCCTTAGTCATGAGGATCCGTACCGACATTTAGATGAATTCCTCAAAATCTGTTCTACTGTTAAGATACAGAATTTCGATGATGATGCTTTAAGGTTGACTCTATTCCCATTTTCATTGAAGGACAAAGCCAAGTATTGGCTAAAGTCCTTAGATTCTGTAGAAATAGAGTCATGGGATCAATTGCAACAGGAGTTTCTTCGGAAATATTTTCCCATTGGTCGTACAAACCAATATCGTAGAGCCATCACTAGCTTCTCAAAGCTAGATGGTGAGCGCTTTTATGAGACCTGGGAGAGAATGAAGGATCTCCTCAGGAAATGTCCCCATCATCAGGTGCCGAAATGACAACTGGTGCAGAGCTTCTATGATGGATTGTCTGACAAGAATCGTCAGATGATCGACTCTTCATGTGGAGGGACATTCATGCTGAAGAGCGAGGACGAAGCATGGAGACTATTTGATACATTGGCCGAGAATTCACTCCACCATGCTTCGAGCTCTCATTCTGATAGAGCCACACCCAGCATTCAGAAGAAAGCTGGTGTTCTTGAAGTTGGTCCATCTACTGCACTACAGTGCAAGGTAGACATGATTGCTCAGAAGCTGGACCAGCTTCTCTCAGGACCATCCACCACACAGCAGGTGTGTACTCTTTGTGCCAGTCCGGCACACGAGATCACTGAGTGCCCTTCGGGAGCTCAGTACCCTGAATTTGTTCAAGAAAAAGTTTAGGCAGCTCAGGGTTACGTCAGACCGCCGAATAACCCATTTTCATCGACATACAATCCGGGTTGGCGTAACCATCCCAATTTTTCTTGGAAGAATCCACAGTCTTCCATGCAGATGCCTACATCCCCTCAGCCAGTTCGGCAGCCATCTTTTACTCAGTCATTTCAAAGACCGAACTATGCTCAGTCTTCTTCTTCTTTTGTTACTCCCCCGATTCAGCAAGAGTCTGCCCCGCAGACATCTTTTGATGAGAGACTTCTCCAGGCATTCCAAGAGGTGAAAACCTCTAATCAGAACGCCTTCGAGAAGTGTAGCCAGATTTTGAGCTCGCATACACAGTCCATTGCGAAGTTAGAGTCGCAAATGGGACAGTTAGCTGAGGCTATTAGTAGGAGACTCGAGGGTACATTGCCGAGTCAGGCTGTCATGAACCCGAAGGGTAAGGACCAGATGACTGGAGGCCTATTTCATACTGAGACACAGCAGCAGGCTAAATCAGTTATGGCCTTGAGGAGTGGACGTGAGTATCACGTCGAGAGCAGAGAGCAAGAGAGTAGAGAGAGGATAGAGGAGCCAGAGACCATTGTTTCACCTACGTCGGCTCAATCATCATCCCCATCATCACCATCTTCATCATCTTCCTCCTCAGAGAAGAAGAAGAAGGATAGGAGTGAGCCTTCTCACAAAGAGGAGGAACCAACAGAGTATATTCTCCCACCACCCTATCCCAAAGCATTAGAGTCTCCTGGTTATAGAGGGAAGCAAGGTGCGAAGATCCAGGACATGCTTGACATCTTCAAGCATGTGCAGATCAACCTACCCTTGCTCGATGCTATTCAGCAGGTGCCGGCATATGCCAAATTCCTGAAGGAACTATGTACGCAGAATCGTAAATCTAGAGAGAGAGTTCCTAACAGGGTCCATCTGACTGAGCAGGTGAGTTCAGTACTTCAGCATCAGACACCACCAAAGCTCAAGGACCCTGGATCCCCTATCATTGCTTGTACTATAGGGAACATCCGGATAGAACGCGCATTGCTCGATCTTGGAGCAAGCGTGAACATTCTGCCTGGGTATTTCTTTGATTCTTTCGAGCTAGGAGAGATGAGATCGACTCCGATTACGCTTCAACTGGCAGATCGTTCTGTCAAGGTACCGAGAGGTGTCTTGGAGGACGTGCTAGTTAAAGTGGATGACTTTTATTTTCCAGTTGATTTCATTATTCTTGATATGGAAGGAGTAGACAGCCAGCACCAGACTCCGATTATTTTAGGCAGACCATTCTTGGCGACTGCCAATGCGTGCATCAACTGTAGGACCGGAGCCATGGATCTCTCATTCGGCAATCGAAAGGTCAAGCTGAATATTTTCAATGCCGCAATGGGACCAGCAGGAGACATGGACTGCTTTCATGTAGACATTGCACATGAGTTAGTGGAGGAGCAGCCCGAGTTGTACCTTACTGAGGATTCTTTAGATTTGTACCATATAGAGAAGAATAGCGGTGTAGATAGTGTAGATGTGTCTAGAGTGTCGTCAGAGAGACTACATTGGGGAGCGGTCAGGGAGCCTCTTCCACCACTGGCAGAGACCCCCGCCAAATCGTCGATCGAGTCACCTCCGAAACTTGAGTTGAAACCCTTACCGGATTCACTCAAGTATGCATACCTCGGAGATGATGAGACTCTGCCTGTGATCATCTCATCCTTGCTCACTGAGGAGCAGGAACAGAGATTGCTGACTATTCTTTGGGAGCACAAGGCAGCGATTGGTTGGGGAGTCGCTGATCTGAAGGGGATTGATCCTTCATTCTGCATGCATAGGATCCATTGTGATGAGGAAGTCAAGCCATTTAGGGATATGCAGAGAAGGCTAAATCCCAACATGAAGGAAGTGGTGAAGAAAGAGGTGGTGAAGTGGTTGGATGCCGGAATCATTTACCCTATTTCTGATAGCCAGTGGGTCAGTCCGATTCAGGTTGTGCCAAAGAAGTCAGGACTCACTGTGGTTGAGAACGAGAAGGGTGAGAGAATTCTGATGAGGACCACTACAGGATGGCGAGTCTGCATCGATTATAGGAAGCTGAATGTGGCAATTAAGAAAGATCATTTCCCATTGCCATTCATTGATCAGATCTTAGAGAGACTCGCAGGACAGAGCTACTACTGCTTTCTAGATGGATATTCAGGATACAATCAGGTAGCGGTTCATCCTGACGACCAGGAGAAGACCACGTTTACATGTCCTTATGACACCTTCGCATTTAGACGTATGCTGTTTGGACTCTGTAATGCCCCGGCTACTTTTCAGAGGTGCATGCTTGCTATCTTCTCGGACATGATTGATGATGTGATGGAAGTTTTTATGGATGACTTTTCAGTGTATGGCGCTTCTTTTGAAGATTGCCTCCAAAAACTTGCTCGAGTACTGAGTAGGTGTGTGGAGACCAATCTCGTCCTGAGTTGGGAAAAGAGCCATTTTATGGTCCAGGAGGGGATTGTGCTAGGACACATTGTGTCCAAGCGTGGTATTGAGGTTGACAGAGCGAAGGTGGATTCCATTTCCCGTTTGACTCCACCCACCTCTGTGAGGCAGATTCGATCATTTTTAGGGCATGCGGGTTTTTACAGGCGGTTCATAAAAGATTTCAGCAAAATCTCTCGACCGCTTTGCACGTTATTGGAGAAAGACCAGCCCTTTGTTTTCGGTGAGGATTGTATGAAGGCCTTTGACATTCTCAAAAAGGCCTTTATTACTGCACCTATTTTGAGACCTCCAGATTGGACTCTCCCATTTGAGATTATGTGCGATGCATCTGATTACGCTATGGGGGCCATTTTAGGACAACGCATTGATAGGAAACCCTATGTGATCTATTATGCGAGTAGAACTCTGTCTGATGCCCAGTTGAATTATACTATGACAGAAAAGGAACTACTTGCGGTAGTTTTCGCATTGGATAAATTTAGGTCCTATTTACTCGGTTCGAAGGTGGTTGTCTATTCTGACCATTCTGCATTGAAATATTTGTTGAATAAGAAAGACACCAAACCGAGATTGATTCGTTGGGTCCTACTACTACAGGAGTTTGATCTCGAGATTCGAGATAAGAAGGGAAGTGAGAATGTAGTAGCAGACCATCTTTCCAGACTGATCGTGGAGACCACGCAGGATCAGAAGCCGATCAGCGATTTTTTCCCTGACGAGCAGATCAGTTAGTACATCGCAGTTACCCTGGTTTGCAGATATTGTGAACTATCTGGTTTCGAGGCAGATACCTGAGCATTGGAACAAGAATGAGCGTGAGAGATTCCTATCTCAGGTGAGGCACTATTATTGGGATGAACCAGAGTTGTTCAAATACTGTGCAGATCAGATCATTAGGAGATGTTTTCCGGAGGAGGAGTACCAGTCCATTTTGAATCTTTCCCATTCGTTAGCTTGTGGAGGGCATTTTAGTAGTAGGAAGACAGCTGCAAAGGTTTTGCAGTCAGGATTTTATTGGCCCACACTCCACAGGGACGCGCATGAGTTCTGTAGGCGATGCCTGCGATGTCAGCAGATTGGAAACATGTCCAAGAGGGACATGATGCCCTTGCTTCCGATTTTGATAGTCGAGATTTTTGATGTTTGGGGCATTGATTTCATGGGACCATTTCCGCCCTCATTCGGAAATTTATACATTTTGGTGGCGGTTGATTATGTGTCCAAGTGGGTTGAGGCTGTGGCAACCAAGACCAACGATCACAGAGTAGTGCTTAAGTTCATTAAGCACAACATTTTCAGTCGTTTTGAGGTGCCACGTGCGATGATTAGCGATGGTGGCAAGCATTTTAGGAATATACAGATAGCTTCTCTGTTGAGAAGATATTCTGTCAATCATAGATTCACCACTCCATATCATACGCAGACTAGTGGACAGGTTGAAGTGTCCAATAGGGAGATTAAGTGAATTTTAGAGAAGACAGTTCATCCGGACCGCAAGGATTGGTCCCAGCGCTTAGATGATGCACCTTGGGTATATAGAACTGCATTTAAGACTCCCATTGGCATGTCCCCGTATCGCCTTGTATTCGGGAAAGCATGCCATCTTCCTGTCGAGCTAGAGCATAGAGCGTATTGGGCTATCAAGAAATTGAATTTTGACCTCACCCAGGCTGGCAAAGAGAGAGCACTGCAGCTCTCAGAATTAGAGGAACTCAGGAATGATGCATATGAGAATGCCAAATTATACAAAGCTCGCACAAAAGCATTTCATGATAAGCATATTGTCAAAAAAGTGTTTGAGCCAGATCAGAAAGTGTGGCTATACAATTCTCGTTTACATTTATTCCCAGGGAAGTTAAGATCGAGATGGACAGGTCCTTATATCGTGAAAGAAGTATTTCCCCATGGAGCAGTGACATTATTTGATCCTATGACCCAAGGTACATTCAAGGTAAATGGGCAAAGACTGAAGCCCTTCATTTCAGATGCCTTGCAGGATGGTGAGTGTGAGATAGTGCATCTCACGAAGGCATGAGGATTCGACCAGAGGGATGTACCATATGTACATTATTTCTTTTTCATTTCAGAATTTTTATTTATTTAGTATTTCATTTCACATGTGCTAATTTGTGTTTTGATGTATGCAGGATGAACTTAACATTTAGTGTATCAATTACCAGGTACAGAGAAGAGCTTTCAAAGAATTCAAGGATCAGATGAAAATCAACTTCAGAAGCTCAAAGCAAATCAGGTTGTATCTATCCTTTCTCCCATAGGTTTGTTAGTGTTTTTTAGTGTGCATTTGCATTACATGTTTATTCATTTTGTATGCCACTAGGGACAGTGTCATTCAAGCATGGGGGGGTGGTTTAGATACATGCACACAAAAATTTCAAATTTTTTGTATGACTGGTAATCAAAGTAGGCATTTGAGAACAAAGTGTAGTATATATGATTGTTTTTGACATAATCTAACAGTTTATAAATTTTTAAGCCCCATAAAAATTTTATTTTCTGAACTGAGTCAAACAGAGTAGTTATTCATGAGAAAATTCAAAGAAAAGGTAGTATTTGATTGTTAGAAAATTTTGAATCACTTTTGTATAAGTATGCACAGTATGTTTTCTGAAAAAAAAAATAAGCAATGGAAAGATGTGTTTGAAAAATGAGTTTAAAAGAATAAAGTTACGTTTAGTTGTTGATGTCTTCGTGAATCCTAGTAGTGGAACTCAGACACGAGATGAAGTGTTTGAGTATCTTAACGAAAAGGATAACGAAGGAGATCATCTTCTTGTCTAAGTCGATATCTGTGTCCTTTGTAGTTCGAGTAAGTAGAATCTGAAGGGTGTTTTACACCTGGTGCCCCAAAGCCAGCTGACTTGGGAGCCACCGGTTCGAAAGCTTGTTACATGGACTGCATAGAAAGCCTAAGAGATAGAGACATTGCACATGACGAGAGGAAGACTATACGTAAACTATTAGAATAGAAAGTCTAGTGACTCGAGCAATTAAGTCTGAGGGATACTCTGTATCTAGTGCCCTAAGGTCGGCCGACTTGGGAGTCACTGACCCAAAGCTCGCTACACGGGTCACGAAAACTGACTATTCGAAATAGTGCTCATATGAGAAGAATGTGCAAGAGATCAAAAGTTGAAAAGGAGTGAAAATGAAAGAAAAGAATGTGCTGAATGAGAAATTTTTCATTGCTTAGGCATAAATGTATATTACTGTGCAGAAAATATACAAGTGAGAATAAATGAGTAAAACATGAGAATACTTGACTTTCAGAGAAAAATCATGAACTAGCTACAATATTAGAAAAGGGAAGAAAAAAGAATTTTTACTGTGGTGGCATGAGATTTTTAAATCTATTTTGAGAATGTCAATTACATGAAATATTTATTACAATTGCATTCTTAAGAGCCTAATATTTTTGAAAAATCATCCTCGCACTTCATTGATGTTTGTGGGTAGCATCTCTGCAAACCCTCACGAGACCTTACTCGTCCACTAGTGTAAGCTAGGGGTTTAAAGGGCCTGTTGCATATGCTAAATGCAACCGTGATTCCTACGAAAGTGAGTTAGTATTATGCATTCATGCTTAGCATTTCTTGTCTTCAGTGCATATCATGATTAGGGTTTGTTAAGGGACTAACAAACATTCAAGCATGGGGTTATTTGATGATGCATGAAATGCACATCATGTAAACAAGTTTTCATGCATTTTGTATCAAGTTTAAGGTTTTAAACCCATGTTTAGATGTGTTTTGATAGTAAGGGGCTATGGTTCAAATTTGAGAAAAATCGGAGTTAAAATGAGAGAGTTATGGCTATTTCAGTGTCTTGGCACGGATTTCGAGGTGGATCGGATCCATATCCGACCCAATTAGGTCAATTGGACCTTGGATCAACTCTTAGAAAGCCCAAAACCCAACCCACACGCCTATCCATATCCATTTCAAAAAGTTTTTCTGAAAACCCCCCAGAAAGTGGCGCCTAGCAATATTTTATTTTTTAACACTCTTTTTGAAAAAGGTCAAAACTATAAATAGTTTTTTTTCAAGAACCCTAGACGTCTTTGGCTGTGTTTGGACGCCCCCTACAGTGACTCTACAGCAGCAGCTCCTTCCTCTCCATCTCCCCCACGTGTTGGCCATCGAAGATCGACCTATACTTGATTTTCAAGCATATTTTCGAGCTTTCTTTTGTTTCTTTTCATTTCTTTCTTGTTCCTTGCTGTCTTCTCACCACTTTTCTGTACTTTTGCAGGTGTAGCAGAGGTGGAGACCATTAACCTTGGGCGGGAGTGCGCAACACACCACCAAGGTGAGCCGGCCCTACCTTCATCCGGCTTTCTACACCCTCCGATCGAGAATCGGCTCACATTCCATCGTCGGTGGATCTCCAACGTGTAGCAGCTGAAAAAGGTGCCGTTTGTGGTGAAATACAGCATTCTCGAACTGTATAGGACGTCCATCTCCAGCCACGGTCCGCTCTTCTTCATCCCTCCGGTCGTCGGATCTTCCAAAAGGTAGGTCTTCTTCTTCCTTCTCTTCTAGATAAAACCGATTTGTGTGTGGATTTTGTTTTGTTATTTTCTGTGTGTTTCTTAGTTTTCTTTTTGTTTCAACCTTAGAGTAGCATTCGTGCATAGACCAGCACGTTAGATTAGATTTATGTGTTTGGTTGATCCGTTGGAATCGAGTTTTTATTGATTTTTCATCCTTTTTATAAAAATCGTCTAGATCTTCATCTAGCCGATTTTTCAAGTTTGTCATAAGTGTTCTTGGTGTTGTTTTACAAAAAATCCAATAAAGAAAGTGTTCATTTTGATTCATCTTAGTCGGTTTTGTGTGTGGGTTGCATTTGATTTTACTTGAAAATAAAAATCCAAATATCGGCTATATTTATTCTAGCCGATTCTTGATTTTTACAAAAATATTTTTCTGTTTTGATATTTTTATTTTGTCCAGCATGTGTCTTGTGTTGTGTTGCTGAAAATTTCATTAGGAAATTTCATTTTAGTTTATTCTAAGTCGTGGGTTGTGCTTGTCTTTCGTTTTGATTTTATTTTTGAAAAAGAAAAAAAAATCGGCTAGAGATATTCTAGCCGATCTTTGCATTATTGTTAAAAGGGTGTTTAGAGTGGTAAGGTGTGTTGTTTACGGTGTGTTTAGTATGTTAACAGTAACATCAATTGGTGTTAGTCATTCATTGTGTTAGGATTGATTTACTTAAATTGTTTTAATCATTTTTCGTTTTTGGTGTTTGAGTGTATTATTGAAAATTATAAAAATCCAAGTTTTCTTTATTTTTATGTTTTTAATTCCAGCATAGTGATGTTCTTGTTAGCTTTTGTGTAATTAGGAGTCATTTGTATTATTTTCTAAGTTGGTTTTATCAAAATAGTGTTATCCAGTTTTATTGCTTTTTGTTAATTTACAAATTTTATTTTTTTCGTATGGTTCTCCTTCTTCCCCAAGGTGGGGCGGCAGCCATTAGAGCTCCCCTTGAGCTCTTGGTCGATTTTTTTAGTAAGTTTTAATTACAATTAGGTAGGTATAATTAGGTTGTCTAGGTTCAATGTATTAGGGCTTTCTTTTCTAGCCGTTTTTAGAGGTTAATTAAGTAGGTTTTGAGAATTAGGTTAGCATTAAACTCTTAGGAAATCGTTTTTCCCTTTAATTCCTTTTATTTTCTAGGTAGATTTAATACTTTTTAGAAAGTGTAGCCATTTTTAGAGTTGGTGATTTTTGAGAAGAGAAGCAATTAATGCATTGAAATGTGGAAAGTTTTTGGAAAAAGTTAAGTTTCAAAAATCGTGTGGACTATTTGAAGAAAGATTTAATTCTTGATTGCCTATTAATAGGGAGTTACAAATTGAGATTTGAAAAGCCAATTTGAAAATCAATTAAATTTCCAAAGTAGGTGTATGAGTTCAAGAAAGAAGTAATTGCACCTAAATTCTTGGTTGGAAAGCTAAAATCGTGTGATTATCTAGGTTGGACGATTTGGCTTCTCAAAAAGGAATTAAGTGCAATTAAAGGCTTTCCCTCACCTTGGTTTTGGAAATAGCATTGATCCATGTATCCCAAGGGGATTTAAAAGCTCTTTAAGGTTGTAACTCCCCATTAAAAAGGACGATTTCTGGACTTCTCCATTTCCAAAATTATCTTTAATTTTTATTGGGTGCCTATCCTTCTAACCGACCCCAGTCAACCTAGTCCAAGACCTAGACCTAACTCGAGTCAAACCTTATTCTAAATCTAGTGAGTCAACCGAGCTTACCTTATCCCATTCGAGCCTAGTCAAACCTAAGTTAGGTCAAGCTTAGTTGAACCTAAGTCAACCGAACCTAGTTGACTACGGTAACCCAAAACCAAACCTAGCCGAGCCCATACTAGTCCGAGTCGAGTCAAACCTAACTCGAGCCTACCCAAGTTAACCCCCCCTTAGCTAAGCCTAAACTAATTCCATTGGAGTCAACCGACCTTAGTCCTAGTCGAACCCGTGTCCTATTGTTACATTTTAGTCCGCTAATTTTTTGATTTACTTATAGCAATTTTAGATTAGCTAATGTAGTTATCTCTTTAATTGTTTAGCCAAAATTTCTAAGTGTTGATTTGATTTGTGTTTGTTAGTTTACCGTTTGTTGATTAGTTAGTTAGTATAGTGTAGTTAGTTTATAGAGAATATATAATTTAGTCATATATTTCACTACATTATTTAGTGTATTGATTGTAATTACATTAGTATTTCATTTAGTGCATAGTCATAACCGGCATATCATATTTCGTGTAGAGTTCATTTAGCTTCATTATAGTTAGAATCTGCATATAATCAGTTATATAGGATTAATTAAGTTTGCATTGCATGTAGATTACATTCTTAGAGAGTAAACTAGTTCAAATAGTGAATAGTGCACTCAAATAAAAACCAGATTTTTGCCCTGTCGCAATAGCATTATTTTCTGTGCAAAAACTCTGTGTTTTCCAAATTTTTTTCTTCTATTCACTTTATTGACGTGTTATTTAACTGCAGACCAAATTTCAGCTCATTCGGAGTTGATTTGGTATGATTTTTAAGCGTTTTGTGAAAACCGTTTTTTCTGGATTTCAAATTACAGGACTGGCGATATCCTGATTTTTCCCAGATTTGAAACGCTTATATCTGGAGTTTCAGATACTTTTTTTCAATTCTGTAAAAACTTTCATTTTGTTCATTCTGTCAGTTGCAGAACAGAACAAATTTCGGGAAAATCGGACCTCGTTTGCTCTGTCAAACAGCGGTTTTCCGATAACCTGTCAGAATGCTATTTTACACTAGTTAGGGGCAGTTTCGTAATTTTCCTAGTTTCGGCATTTTAGACTTGTTTTCAGTAGTTTCTGCATTTTAGGAGTTGCATAATCATCGTACAGCATTAGTAGAAGTACTTTGGTTAATTTTAGAATTAACTTGATATTTTATTTAATTTTTGTGGGATAATTAGTATTTGTTTTATTAGTTTTGTAGAATTAGACTTAGTTTTAGTTATTGTTTGCATTGTTAGAATAGAATACTAACTTAGTATTTTCTGCATTTTTAGGTGAACAGCATATTTAGTTTCCAGGGTTATTGTCCAAGTGAGAAGATTCTCTAAGTGGCGAAAAGACGGAAATACCCTTGGTGTGGAGCAGAAGACTGAATGCTTGTTTACTTTTCTTTTTGTGCTTAAGTGTAGTTGTATTCACTTTATAATTGTAGATTGACATTTGATATTAATAAATTAAATTTTTTAGAATTTTAATGATTAATTCCTGTTCCCTGAGGATTCGACCCGTACTTACCACTTTGTGGAAAGTTGGTTTTTTATATTTTTGGTTGACGATTTTCCAAAGCTTTATTGAAAATAGTTGTTTTAAAAAGATCATTTCAAAATATCAACCAAATTTTGGCACCGTTGCCGGGGAACGGCGAATTAATTACTTTATTTCTTAGAGTTTAATTTATTAATTTGTTTAGTTAGCTAATTAGTTATTTTATTTTTAGTTAGTAGGATTAGTAAGTGAATATAGGATTAACATAGTTAGTAAATATAGGATTCACGTTCTGTCTTTCTAGGATTCACTTGAAATTCATTCTGCAAGGAGCGATTAGACAGGTGAGTTTTAGAAAAACTTAGTTTGTGATTTCCTGTATTTATCTTTTCAGTACTTTAGAGTAGTTTAATTTGTTATTTCATTTACTTAGTTAGATCATTCTGACATAATTAGTTTAGCATATTTGTTTAGTAGTTGTTTATTTTGTGTTATTTACATTTTAGTACCTGTGTAGTTTAGATTTAGAGTTAGGTCGTTTGCTTACATCTGGTCTTAGTACCAGTGTATGCAGGGGCGACGAGGTCTAGGAACCCCATTACACCCATTTGTTGACAACCCAGAGAGAATTTTACATTCTCATCGAAGTTCAGCAACAATGGCTGACATGGATCCTCCACCCCCAGTTCTTTCACGCCCTCTGCGGGAATACTTCATTCCCACAGACTATGTTCAGGCATCCTGCAATCGGAGACCCGATGTAGGAGCGCCTCATTATGAGATTAAGGCCAGCATTATTCAGATGCTTTCATCCTTTTATGGCCTTAGTCATGAGGATCCCTACCGACATTTAGATGAATTCCTCGAAATCTGTTCTACTGTTAAGATACAGAATTTCGATGATGATGCTTTAAGGTTGACTCTATTCCCATTTTCATTGAAGGACAAAGCCAAGTATTGGCTAAAGTCCTTAGATTCTGTAGAAATAGAGTCATGGGATCAATTGCAACAGGAGTTTCTTCGGAAATATTTTCCCATTGGTCGTACAAACCAATATCGTAGAGCCATCACTAGCTTCTCAAAGCTAGATGGTGAGCGCTTTTATGAGACCTGGGAGAGAATGAAGGATCTCCTCAGGAAATGTCCCCATCATCAGGTGCCGAAATGACAACTGGTGCAGAGCTTCTATGATGGATTGTCTGACAAGAATCGTCAGATGATCGACTCTTCATGTGGAGGGACATTCATGCTGAAGAGCGAGGACGAAGCATGGAGACTATTTGATACATTGGCCGAGAATTCACTCCACCATGCTTCGAGCTCTCATTCTGATAGAGCCACACCCAGCATTCAGAAGAAAGCTGGTGTTCTTGAAGTTGGTCCATCTACTGCACTACAGTGCAAGGTAGACATGATTGCTCAGAAGCTGGACCAGCTTCTCTCAGGACCATCCACCACACAGCAGGTGTGTACTCTTTGTGCCAGTCCGGCACACGAGATCACTGAGTGCCCGTCGGCAACTCAGTACCCTTAATTTGTTCAAGAACAAGTTCAGGCAGCTCAGGGTTACGTCAGACTGCCGAATAACCCATTTTCATCGACATACAATCCGGGTTGGCGTAACCATCCCAATTTTTCTTGGAAGAATCCACAGTCTTCCATGCAGATGCCTACATCCTCTCAGCCAGTTCGGCAGCCATCTTTTACTCAGTCATTTCAAAGACCGAACTATGCTCAGTGTTCTTATTCTTCTGTTACTCCCCCGATTCAGCAAGAGTCTGCCCCGCAGACATCTTTTGAGGAGAGACTTCTCCAGGCATTCCAAGAGGTGAAAACCTCTAATCAGAACGCCTTCGAGAAGTGTAGCCAGATTTTGAGCTCGCATACACAGTCCATTGCGAAGTTAGAGTCGCAAATGGGACAGTTAGCTGAGGCTATTAGTAGGAGACCCGAGGGTACATTGCCGAGTCAGGCTGTCATGAACCCGAAGGGTAAGGACCAGATGACTGGAGGCCTATTTCATACTGAGACACAGCAGCAGGCTAAATCAGTTATGGCCTTGAGGAGTGGACGTGAGTATCACGTCGAGAGCAGAGAGCGAGAGAGTAGAGAGAGGATAGAGGAGCCAGAGACCATTGTTTCACCTACGTCGGCTCAATCATCATCCCCATCCCCATCATCACCATCACCATCTTCATCATCTTCCTCCTCAGAGAAGAAGAAGAAGGATAGGAGTGAGCCTTCTCACAAAGAGGAGGAACCAGCAGAGTATATTCCCCCACCACCCTATCCCAAAGCATTAGAGTCTCCTTGTTATAGAGGGAAGCAAGGTGCGAAGATCCAGGACATGCTTGACATCTTCAAGCATGTGCAGATCAACCTACCCTTGCTCGATGCTATTCAGCAGGTGCCGGCATATGCCAAATTCCTGAAGGAACTATGTACGCAGAAGCGTAAATCTAGAGAGAGAGTTCCTAACAGGGTCCATCTGACTGAGCAGGTGAGTTCAGTACTTCAGCATCAGACACCACCAAAGCTCAAGGACCCTGGATCCCCTATCATTGCTTGTACTATAGGGAACATCCGGATAGAATGCGCATTGCTCGATCTTGGAGCAAGCGTGAACATTCTGCCTGGGTATTTCTTTGATTCTTTCGGGCTAGGAGAGATGAGATCGACTCTGATTATGCTTCAACTGGCAGATCGTTCTGTCAAGGTACCGAGAGGTGTCTTGGAGGACGTGCTAGTTAAGGTGGATGACTTTTATTTTCCAGTCGATTTCATTATTCTTGATATGGAAGGAGTAGACAGCCAGCACCAGACTCCGATTATTTTAGGCAGACCATTATTGGCGACTGCCAATGCGTGCATCAACTGTAGGACCGGAGCCATGGATCTCTCATTCGGCAATCGAAAGGTCAAGCTGAATATTTTCAATGCCGCAATGGGACCAGCAGGAGACATGGGCTGCTTTCATGTAGACATTGCACATGAGTTAGTGGAGGAGCAGCCCGAGTTGTACCTTACTGAGGATTCTTTAGATTTATACCATATAGAGAAGAATAGCGGTGTAGATAGTGTAGATGTGTCTAGAGTGTCGTCAGAGAGACTACCTTGGGGAGCGGTCAGGGAGCCTCTTCCACCACTGGCAGAGACCCCCGCCAAATCGTCGATCGAGTCACCTCCGAAACTTGAGTTGAAACCCTTACCGGATTCACTCAAGTATGCATTCCTCGGAGATGATGAGACTCTGCCTGTGATCATCTCATCCTTGCTTACTGAGGAGCAGGAACAGAGATTGCTGACTATTCTTCGGGAGCACAAGGCAGCGATTGGCTGGGGAGTCGCTGATTTGAAGGTGATTGATCCTTCATTCTGCATGCATAGGATCCATTGTGATGAGGAAGTCAAGCCATTTAGGGATATGCAGAGAAGGCTAAATCCCAACATGAAGGAAGTGGTGAAGAAAGAGGTGGTGAAGTGGTTGGATGCCGGAATCATTTACCCTATTTCTGATAGCCAGTGGGTCAGTCCGATTCAGGTTGTGCCAAAGAAGTCAGGACTCACTGTGGTTGAGAACGAGAAGGGTGAGAGAATTCCGATGAGGACCACTACAGGATGGCGAGTCTGCATCGATTATAGGAAGCTGAATGTGGCAACTAAGAAAAATCATTTCCCATTGCCATTTATTGATCAGATCTTAGAGAGACTCGCAGGACAGAGCTACTACTGCTTTCTAGATAGACATTCAGGATACAATCAGGTAGTGGTTCATCCTGACGACCAGGAGAAGACCACGTTTACATGTCCTTATGACACCTTCGCATTTAGACGTATGCAGTTTGGACTCTGTAATGCCCCGGCTACTTTTCAGAGGTGCATGCTTGCTATCTTCTCGGACATGATTGATGATGTGATGGAAGTTTTTATGGATGACTTTTCAGTGTATGGCTCTTCTTTTGAAGATTGCCTCCAAAAACTTGCTCGAGTACTGAGTAGGTGTGTGGAGACCAATCTCGGCCTGAGTTGGGAAAAGAGCCATTTTATGGTCCAAGAGGGGATTGTGCTAGGACACATTGTGTCCAAGCGTGGTATTGAGGTTGACAGAGCGAAGGTGGAATCCATTTCCCGTTTGATTCCACCCACCTCTGTGAGGCAGATTCGATCATTTTTAGGGCATGCGGGTTTTTATAGGCGGTTCATAAAAGATTTCGGCAAAATCTCTCGACCGCTTTGCACGTTATTGGAGAAAGACCAGCCCTTTGTTTTCGGTGAGGATTGTATGAAGGCTTTTGAGATTCTCAAAAAGGCCTTGATTACTGCACCTATTTTGAGACCTTCAGATTGGACTCTCCCATTTGAGATTATGTGTGATGCATCTGATTACGCTATGGGGGCCATTTTAGGACAACGCATTGATAGGAAACCCTATGTGATCTATTATGCGAGTAGAACTCTGTCTGATGCTCAGATGAATTATACTACGACAGTGAAGGAACTACTTGCGGTAGTTTTCGCATTGGAAAAATTTAGGTCCTATTTACTCGGTTCGAAGGTGGTTGTCTATTCTGACCATTCTGCATTGAAATATTTGTTGAATAAGAAAGACACCAAACCGAGATTGATTCGTTGGGTCCTACTACTACAGGAGTTTGATCTCGAGATTCGAGATAAGAAGGGAAGTGAGAATGTAGTAGCAGACCATCTTTCCAGACTGATCGTGGAGACCACGCAGGATCAGAAGCCGATCAACGATTCTTTCCCCGACGAGCAGATCATGTCAGTTAGTACATCGCAGTTACCCTGGTTTGCAGATATTGTGAACTATCTGGTTTCGAGGCAGATACATGAGCATTGGAACAAGAATGCGCGTGAGAGATTCCTATCTCAGGTGAGGCACTATTATTGGGATGAACCGGAGTTGTTCAAATACTGTGCAGATCAGATCATTAGGAGATGTTTTCCGGAGGAGGAGTACCAGTCCATTTTGAATTTTTCTCATTCGTTAGCTTGTGGAGGGCATTTTAGTAGTAGGAAGACAGCTGCAAAGGTTTTGCAGTCAGGATTTTATTGGCCCACACTCCACAGGGACGCGCATGAGTTCTGTAGGCGATGCCTGCGATGTCAGCAGATTGGAAACATGTCCAAGAGGGACATGATGCCCTTGCTTCCGATTTTGATAGTCAAGATTTTTGATGTTTGGGGCATTGATTTCATGGGACCATTTCCGCCCTCATTCGGAAATTTATACATTTTGGTGGCGGTTGATTATGTGTCCAAGTGGGTTGAGGCTGTGGCAACCAAGACCAACGATCACAGAGTAGTGCTTAAGTTCATTAAGCACAACATTTTCAGTCGTTTTGGGGTGCCACGTGCGATGATTAGCGATGGTGGCAAGCATTTTAGGAATATACAGATAGCTTCTCTGTTGAGAAGATATTCTGTCAATCATAGATTCACCACTCCATATCATCCGCAGACTAGTGGACAGGTTGAAGTGTCCAATAGGGAGATTAAGTGAATTTTAGAGAAGACAGTTCGTCCGGACCGCAAGGATTGGTCCCAGTGCTTAGATGATGCACTTTGGGTATATAGAACTGCATTTAAGACTCCCATTGGCATGTCCCCGTATCGCCTTGTATTCGGGAAAGCATGTCATCTTCCTGTCGAGCTAGAGCATAGAGCGTATTGGGCTATCAAGAAATTGAATTTTGACCTCACCCAGGCTGGCAAAGAGAGAGCACTGCAGCTCTCAGAATTAGAGGAACTCAGGAATGATGCATATGAGAATGCCAAATTATACAAAGCTCGCACAAAAGCATTTCATGATAAGCATATTGTCAGAAAAGTGTTTGAGCCAGATCAGAAAGTGTGGCTATACAATTCTCGTTTACATTTATTCCCAGGGAAGTTAAGTTCGAGATGGACAGGTCCTTACATCGTGAAAGAAGTATTTCCCCATGGAGCAGTGACATTATTTGATCCTATGACCCAAGGTACATTCAAGGTAAATGGGCAAAGACTGAAGCCCTTCATTTCAGATGCCTTGCAGGATGGTGAGTGTGAGATAGTGCATCTCACGAAGGCATGAGGATTCGACTAGAGGGATGTACCATATGTACATTATTTCTTTTTCATTTCAGAATTTTTATTTATTTAGTATTTCATTTCACATGTGCTAATTTGTGTTTTGATGTATGCAGGATGAACTTAACATTTAGTGTATCAATTACCAGGTACAGAGAAGAGCTTTCAAAGAATTCAAGGATCAGATGAAAATCAACTTTAGAAGCTCAAAGCAAATCAGGTTGTATCTATCCTTTCTCCCATAGGTTTGTTAGTGTTTTTTAGTGTGCATTTGCATTACATGTTTATTCATTTTGTATGCCACTAGGGACAGTGTCATTCAAGCATGGGGGGGTGGTTTAGATACATGCACACAAAAATTTCAAATTTTTTGTATGACTGATAATCAAAGTAGGCATTTGAGAACAAAGTGTAGTATATATGATTGTTTTTGACATAATCTAACAGTTTATAAATTTTTAAGCCCCATAAAATTTTTATTTTCTGAACTGAGTCAAATAGAGTAGTTATTCATGAGAAAATTCAAAGAAAAGGTAGTATTTGATTGTTAGAAAATTTTAAATCACTTTTGTATAAGTATGCACAGTATGTTTTCTGAAAAAAAAAATAAGCAATGGAAAGATGTGTTTGAAAAATGAGTTTAAAAGAATAAAGCTACGTTTAGTTGTTGATGTCTTCGTGAATCCTAGTAGTGGAACTCAGACACGAGATGAAGTGTTTGAGTATCTTAACGAAAAGGATAACGAAGGAGATCATCTTCTTGTCTAAGTCGATATCTGTGTCCTTTGTAGTTCGAGTAAGTAGAATCTGAAGGGTGTTTTACACCTGGTGCCCCAAAGCCAGCTGACTTGGTCGCCACCGGTTCGAAAGCTTGTTACATGGACTGCATAGAAAGCCTAAGAGATAGAGACATTGCACATGACGAGAGGAAGACTATACGTAAACTATTAGAATAGAAAGTCTAGTGACTCGAGCAATTAAGTCTGAGGGATACTCTGTATCTAGTGCCCTAAGGTCGGCCGACTTGGGAGTCACTGACCCAAAGCTCGCTACACGGGTCACGAAAACTGACTATTCGAAATAGTGCTCATATGAGAAGAATGCGCAAGAGATCAAAAGTTGAAAAGGAGTGAAAATGAAAGAAAAGAATGTGCTGAATGAGAAATTTTTCATTGCTTAGGCATAAATGTATATTACTGTGCAGAAAATATACAAGTGAGAATAAATGAGTAAAACATGAGAATATTTGACTTTCAGAGAAAAATCATGAACTAGCTACAATATTAGAAAAGGGAAGAAAAAAGAATTTTTACTGTGGTGGCATGAGATTTTTAAATCTATTTTGAGAATGTCAATTACATGAAATATTTATTACAATTGCATTCTTAAGAGCCTAATATTTTTGAAAAATCATCCTCGCACTTCATTGATGTTTGTGGGTAGCATCTCTGCAAACCCTCACGAGACCTTACTCGTCCAATAGTGTAAGCTAGGGGTTTAAAGGGCCTGTTGCATATGCTAAATGCAACCGTGATTCCTACGAAAGTGAGTTAGTATTATGCATTCATGCTTAGCATTTCTTGTCTTCAGTGCAAATCATGATTAGGGTTTGTTAAGGGACTAACAAACATTCAAGCATGGGGGTATTTGATGATGCATGAAATGCACATCATGTAAACAAGTTTTTCATGCATTTTGTATCAAGTTTAAGGTTTTAAACCCATGTTTAGATGTGTTTTGATAGTAAGGGGCTATGGTTCAAATTTGAGAAAAATCGGAGTTAAAATGAGAGAGTTATGGCTATTTCAGTGTCTGGGCACGGATTTCGAGGTGGATCGGATCCATATCCGACCCAATTAGGTCAATTGGACCTTGGATCAACTCTTAGAAAGCCCAAAACCCAACCCACACGCCTATCCATATCCATTTCAAAAAGTTTTTCTGAAACCCCCCAGAAAGTGGCGCCTAGCAATATTTTATTTTTTAACACTCTTTTTGAAAAAGGTCAAAACTATAAATAGTTTTTTTTCAAGAACCCTAGACGTCTTTGGCTGTGTTTGGACGCCCCCTACAGTGACTCTACAGCAGCAGCTCCTTCCTCTCCATCTCCCCCACGTGTTGGCCATCGAAGATCGACCTATGCTTGATTTTCAAGCATATTTTTGAGCTTTCTTTTGTTTCTTTTCATTTCTTTCTTGTTCCTTGCTGTCTTCTCACCACTTTTTTGTACTTTTGCAGGTGTAGCAGAGGTGGAGACCATTAACCTTGGGCGGGAGTGCGCAACACACCACCAAGGTGAGCCGGCCCTACCTCCATCCGGCTTTCTACACCCTCCGATCGAGAATCGGCTCACATTCCATCGTCGGTGGATCTCCAACATGTAGCAGCTGAAAAAGGTGCCGTTTGTGGTGAAATACAGCATTCTCGAATTGTATAGGACGTCCATCTCCAGCCACGGTCCGCTCTTCTTCATCCCCCCGGTCGTCGGATCTTCCAAAAGGTAGGTCTTCTTCTTCCTTCTCTTTTAGATAAAACTGATTTGTGTGTGGATTTTGTTTTGTTATTTTCTGTGTGTTTCTTAGTTTTCTTTTTGTTTCAACCTTAGAGTAGCATTCGTGCATAGACCAGCACGTTAGATTAGATTTATGTGTTTGGTTGATCCGTTGGAATCGAGTTTTTATTGATTTTTCATCCTTTTTATAAAAATCGTCTAGATCTTCATCTAGCCGATTTTTCAAGTTTGTCATAAGTGTTCTTGGTGTTGTTTTACAGAAAATCCAATAAAAAAAGTGTTCATTTTGATTCATCTTAGTCGGTTTTGTGTGTGGGTTGCATTTGATTTTACTTGAAAATAAAAATCCAAAAATCGGCTATATTTATTCTAGCTGATTCTTGATTTTTACAAAAATATTTTTCTGTTTTGATATTTTTATTTTGTCCAGCATGTGTTATGTGTTGTGTTGCTGAAAATTTCATTAGGAAATTTCATTTTAGTTTATTCTAAGTCGTGGGTTGTGCTTGTGCTTCGTTTTGATTTTATTTTTGAAAAAGAAAAAAAAATCGGCTTGAGATATTCTAGCCGATCTTTGCATTATTGTTAAAAGGGTGTTTAGAGTGGTAAGGTGTGTTGTTTACGGTGTGTTTAGTATGTTAACAGTAGCATCAATTGGTGTTAGTCATTCATTGTGTTAGGATTGATTTACTTAAATTGTTTTAATCATTTTTCGTTTTTGGTGTTTGAGTGTATTATTGAAAATTATAAAAATCCAAGTTTTCTTTATTTTTATGTTTTTAATTCCAGCATAGTGATGTTCTTGTTAGCTTTTGTGTAATTAGGAGTCATTTGTATTATTTTCTAAGTTGGTTTTATCAAAATAGTGTTATCCAGTTTTATTGCTTTTTGTTAATTTACAAATTTTATTTTTTTTTATTATTTTATTTTTTTCGTATGGTTCTTCTTCTTCCCCAAGGTGGGGCGTCAGCCATTAGAGCTCCCCTTGAGCTCTTGGTCGATTTTTTTAGTAAGTTTTAATTACAATTAGGTAGGTATAATTAGGTTGTCTAGGTTCAATGTATTAGGGCTTTCTTTTCTAGCCATTTTTAGAGGTTAATTAAGTAGGTTTTGAGAATTAGGTTAGCATTAAACTCTTAGAAAATCGTTTTTCCCTTTAATTCCTTTTATTTCCTAGGTAGATTTAATACTTTTTAGAAAGTGTAGCCATTTTTAGAGTTGGCGATTTTTGAGAAGAGAAGCAATTAATGCATTGAAATGTGGAAAGTTTTTGGAAAAAGTTAAGTTTCAAAAATAGTGTGGACTATTTGAAGAAAGATTTAATTCTTGATTGCCTATTAATAGGGAGTTACAAATTGAGATTTGAAAAGCCAATTTGAAAATCAATTAAATTTCCAAAGTAGGTGTATGAGTTCAAGAAAGAAGTAATTGCACCTAAATTCTTGGTTGGAAAGCTAAAATCGTGTGATTATCTAGGTTGGACGATTTGGCTTCTCAAAAAGGAATTAATTGCAATTAAAGGCTTTCCCTCACCTTGGTTTTGGAAATAGCATTGATCCATGTTTCCCAAGGGGATTTAAAAGCTCTTTAAGGTTGTAACTCCCCATTAAAAAGGACGATTTCTGGACTTCTCCATTTCCAAAATTATCTTTAATTTTTATTGGGTGCCTATCCTTCTAACCGACCCCAGTCAACCTAGTCCAAGACCTAGACCTAACTCGAGTCAAACCTTATTCTAAATTTAGTGAGTCAACCGAGCTTACCTTATCCCATTCGAGCCTAGTCAAACCTAAGTTAGGTCAAGCTTAGTTGAACCTAAGTCAACCGAACCTAGTTGACTAAGGTAACCCAAAACCAAACCTAGCCGAGCCCATACTAGTCCGAGTCGAGTCAAACCTAACTCGAGCCTACCCAAGTTAACCCCCCCTTAGCTAAGCCTAAACTAATTCCATTGGAGTCAACCGACCTTAGTCCTAGTCGAACCCGTGTCCTATTGTTACATTTTAGTCCCCTAATTTTTTGATTTACTTATAGCAATTTTAGATTAGCTAGTGTAGTTATCTCTTTAATTGTTTAGCCAAAATTTCTAAGTGTTGATTTGATTTGTGTTTGTTAGTTTACCGTTTGTTGATTAGTTAGTTAGTATAGTGTAGTTAGTTTATAGAGAATATATAATTTAGTCATATATTTCACTACATTATTTAGTGTATTGATTGTAATTACATTAGTATTTCATTTAGTGCATAGTCATAACCGGCATATCATATTTCGTGTAGAGTTCATTTAGCTTCATTATAGTTAGCATCTGCATATAATCAGTTATATAGGATTAATTAAGTTTGCATTGCATGTAGATTACATTCTTAGAGAGTAAACTAGTTCAAATAGTGAATAGTGCACTCAAATAAAAACCAGATTTTTGCCCTGTCGCATTAGCATTATTTTCTGTGCAAAAACTCTGTGTTTTCCAAATTTTTTTCTTCTATTCACTTTATTGACGTGTTATTTAACTGCAGACCAAATTTCAGCTCATTCGGAGTTGATTTGGTTTGATTTTTAAGCGTTTTGTGAAAACCGTTTTTTCTGGATTTCAAATTACAGGACTGGCGATATCCTGATTTTTCCCAGATTTGAAACGCTTATATCTGGAGTTCCAGATACTGTTTTTCAATTCTGTAAAAACTGTCATTTTTTTCAATCTGTCAGTTGCAGAACAGAACAAATTTCGAGAAAATCGGACCTCGTTTTTCCTGTCAAACAGCGGTTTTCCAATAACCTGTCAGAATGCTATTTTACACTAGTTAGGGGCAGTTTCATAATTTTCCTAGTTTTGGCATTTTAGACTTGTTTTCAGTAGTTTCTGCATTTTAGGAGTTGCATAATCATTGTACAGCATTAGTAGAAGTACTTTGGTTAATTTTAGAATTAACTTGATATTTTATTTAATTTTTGTGGGATAATTAGTATTTGTTTTATTAGTTTTGTAGAATTAGACTTAGTTTTAGTTATTGTTTGCATTGTTAGAATAGAATACTAACTTAGTATTTTCTGCATTTTTAGGTGAACAACATATTTAGTTTCCAGGGTTATTGTCCAAGTGAGAAGATTCTCTAAGTGGCGAAAAGACGGAAATACCCTTGGTGTGGAGCAGAAGACTGAATGCTTGTTTACTTTTCTTTTAGTGCTTAAGTGTAGTTGTATTCACTTTATAATTGTAGATTGATATTTGATATTAATAAATTAAATTTTTTAGAATTTTAGTGATTAATTCTTGTTCCCTGAGGATTCGACCCGTACTTACCACTTTGTGGAAAGTCGGTTTTTTATATTTTTGGTTGACGATTTTCCAAAGCTTTATTGAAAATAGTTGTTTTAAAAAGATCATTTCAAAATATCAACCAGGCGGGAGAGAGGAAACAGGAAAAGAGGGAAGATGGCTTCTGATCAGATTTACGCAAAAATTAGCCACGGATTGGGCGACAAAATAATTCTGTCGCTAAGCCGGCGTAAATATATACAACTCCTTAGCGACGAAATATGTCCGTCGCTAACGACGTCGCTACGTAGCGACGGAAAAATGTCGTCGCCCAATCCGTCGCTAACCGCAACGTGTTGTTGCGACAAAAATGGTTCGTCGCTAAGCCGTCGCAACGTAGCGACGGCTTAGCGTCGAAATATTTTCCATCGCTACATCTGTGAATATCACGAAACTTCGCGACGGATTAGTGAGGCTCGCTAAGCCGTCGCTAATTGGCGACGGAAAAATGTCGTCGCTACTATCCGTCGCTAATTCACATTTTTCTTGTGGTGGCAGTGCCTGGTGGTCTGGGGACCACTGGGAGAGTGTATGGTTCATTGTTTGGCCAACATGTAGAATTGGGGTGTTCTACATGGTTGCTACGCCCATAGATGGCTATTACTGGTATAGTCATCCTAGAAATAGTTGTGTGAAAGAGAGCATTTGAGAATGATAATGGGGGAAATTAAAATATACAAACATGTGTGGTGTATCGAGAATTAAAATAAGACTAGGGGC
The DNA here is from genome assembly GCF_984573655.1 of Nuphar pumila. Classification (NCBI taxonomy): domain Eukaryota; kingdom Viridiplantae; phylum Streptophyta; class Magnoliopsida; order Nymphaeales; family Nymphaeaceae; genus Nuphar; species Nuphar pumila. The sequence continues at coordinate 84,393,101 of NC_143258.1, forward strand.
TTAGAGCCCACTACAGTTGTAAATTGTTGTTTATTTACTTATGATTATTTCTTACTGGGTTGTAGACTCACCCCCATTTTTGTTTAATTACAACTGTAGGTTTCAGGCATTAGATCAGTCGCTTGGGAGCAACTTTTTCAGTCTACAGCAGAGCATTGGTATTTTTACTTTTCTTGTCATTGAGAATAAATTGTAATTGCTTTTATTCTGTTATGAATGATGAACAATTGTAAGGAAAAAGTTGATTATGGAAATAAAATAAAAAGTTTTTTTTAGCCACGTTTTCTCTATGTAAGCTTTGCACTCTTCCCTCTAGGAAGTAATACCAACCGAACTCGGACTCCTGAGGTCCCAGATCGGGGAGTTACAGTATCTGTCTTGTTTATGAGACAACAGACAAGTCAGATACGACTGGAGATTTACATGAAGAAGCAATCCACCAAATTTTAGCACATCTTTTCAGTTCCTTGTAGGAAACGTTTAGTTAATTACATGGGAGTCGGAGGATCATGTCAGAGGTTCATCTACCCGTGGATCATGACAGAAGCAGTTGAGGTGTGTTATCTACGTTTTAATTGTTGTTCATGAACATTATCAAAACAACTTTTAAGACAAAACCCTCTTGATATCCCCTATAGTAGGTGTAAAATACAATTTTATGAAGCGTGCATGTAATGGTGAAAATGGGTCGTATCCATATGTACCTAATCCCAGACATACCTTTAATCGAATTTAGTAATTTGAAACAAAACCAGATCCAACTTCAGTTCAAAACGACTCGGCTCAAGGAAAAGTGGCTAAAAACTTGATGTAAACAGGTTCCATTATGTTGAGACATGATTCAAATGGGTTGGATAGAATTTGGTTATGATTTTGGTAGGATGTGAGCATGTCTAATACAATCATGTTGATAAAATCTCTCAGCCTTGTCTAAAATGAGACCTAACTGCATCCTTTCAGATTTGTATTATATCTAAGATATGATCCATGTTTGTCCATCTCAAATCAAGGGTGAAAAGCTTCAAAACGCACCTGTTATACAGTGACGTAAGTTGAAAAAAGGCTCAATCCATAAAGATGCAAGTAATTGAGGCCCGGGTGGACCAGGTAAGATAAAAATGGTTCCAATTGATTTAAAGTTTTGTCCATCAGTAGAGCTGAGCTAGACCAGCTAGAAATGTTCTTTCAACAAAATTAGCAAATAACTTAATAAAAAATAATCAATAAAACATAACACTATCTCTAATTAAATAACTTATTAAAATCATTATAATGTATCTTAAGATATTGGTTGCGACACTCGAAACTCAATGCCTACCTGAACAAAAGACAAATTTGTTTTTCTTTTTGAAAGGCAAGTTGGGGTTAGGACTGATGAGTTGTGGAGCCTGATTCAATGTTTTTTTGCCCTTACTAGAGGGGGTCTGGGGGTTTCCCTCGGCGCGGGTTTATGTTTGGGACCCGGTTTCTTATGGATCAGACCTGATTCTATTAGGTTTAGGATTGTCACCCTTACCTTGTATAAAGTCTTCTTTTTTCTTTCTCTCTTGTATCGTTGAAAAGAGTAATAAGATTTTTCTCTGGGCGGTCATGGTTTTTTACTCCCTCTCGGATTTGAGAGGAGGTTTTTTCACATAAATCTGTGTGTCCTTCTTTGTGGTTTAATTGTTCTTGTTTCTTCATTTTTCTTGCTTGAGCCTTTCCTAACAAGGACGCCTACCAGAACAACAGCCACCCCCGTGTGGTAGAGAGATTTTCTTGGGCCTTCAGCTTGACACAGGACCCCGCTTACCACATGGGAAATTTTGTTGCACCAAATTTCGGACCACTTATAGAACCAACAGAACTTCTATGGGGCTCCAAGATGGAAGGTTTTTGCATGGTTGCTTATGCTAGATAGGTGCAAACACAATCTAATCTGAAAAAAAATGGGGTCTTCAACTACCAAGTCGTTGTGTGCTTTGCATTGTTGTTTAGGAATCGGGGTTCCATCTCTTCTGCCAATGCCCATTCTTCAAAATATTGTTTGCAGCTGCTCGGTCACAAGATTCATGGGTGAGAGACCTTCTATTTGGTCCTCGGGCCTTAGCTGGAAGTAGGCACTGGAGCTTCCTGTGGCTAGAGATGGGCACTGGGCTGGGCCGGGCAGGGCAGCGCAGGCCCAAGCTAAGTCCAAACTGGGCATTTGGCCTCGCCCATCCCTAAGGGGGCTGACAAGGGCTGAGTCGCTGGCCCGGTTATATATATATATATAAACAGACCCAGCCTAGCCAGTTTATGCCCACGAGCCTAATGGGCAGGCCATCGGCCCAACATTTTTTAACGACGGGCCGAGCTTTTACCGGGCATTCCCGGTCAACAGCCCCATCGATTAGCGGACCAGGCCGGCACGTTGCCCACCTGCTGGTCTATCTGGAGGGAAAGAAATGCCAGAACCTTCTAGTTCGACGGAAAGCAATGGTGCTCTGCCTGTTTTCATAGACTTGTCCTTTGTAAGTTCCATCAATGGTGGGACGTAAGTGGGGCTTTCAATCTTTGGGATGGCTAACACAACCGTTCAGGTGCAATTTGACCTTTTTTGGCTCTTTGCTGGTCGATCTCTGAGACATTTTAGCTGATGAATGGAACGTTTTTCTTTTTCCAGAAAAAAGAATCCACAGCCTTTTACAAAGGGTTTTTTTAAATGGTCCCTTCTTTATTAGCCGATTACAAAAAGGTCTCTGCTTTATCAAGTTTCGTAAAAGTATCCCTGAAGTTAACAACCGTTTTACCCTCGTGACAGTCATTGTTAATGCTTATAAAATAACTATTTCACCCTTTATGAAGGAGCTTGTTGAGAAAAAACTAGCAAGATAGGGGTGAAATTACGGGAGGGTGGTGTATGTTCGCCCTTTGAATCCCACGTCTGTGTTCGGGGTCCCAAAAAGCACCATGTATATAAGCACATGGGGCTCGTATTCTCGTGTGTGTTCACTCAGCATTAGAGTCTGGTGCGGTTGCAAAGACTTAAGTGCCCTTTCTTGTTATTCTTGTTATAAAATGATAGTTTGAGAAAATGACAAAAATGTTCTTCATTCAAAAAAGAAAAAAACAAACGGTTCAAAAAAAGGACAAACATGTCCTCCATCTAGAAAGTCGAGGATGATGTTGACTCTTCAAAGTCTACACAGTAAAACGAACCTTAGCTGACGATCCGATGGTGATCCGGCGAAACGATGGTGAGCCAACGATCTGATGGTGAGTCGGCGATTCGATGGTCATCCGGCGAAACAAACTTGAGCCATCAAAAATGTAAAACTCTCTAAAAACACTGTAAAACTCTCTAATTAAACTTTTCATCGACATCTTCTTCTTCTTCGTAAAACACTGTAAAACTCTCTCTTTCTCTCTCTCTTTCTCTCTCTAGAGAAGAAATCAAGGGAGGCAAAGAGTTCCCCTTGAAGAAGGCCATGAACATCAACCCTCACACTCTCTCTCCCTTCTCTTTCTACTTCTGTGCACATCCAATAAACGATCCTACATTGCACCATCAAACACCGACTGACATGCACACTGACTGTAGCATCGTTCAACTTGATGAGTTGTGGAGCCTGATTCATAGTTTTTTCCCTTACAGGAGGGGGTTTGGGGGCTCCTCCCAGCGTGGGTAGCATCATTCAACTTGATGAGTTGTGGAGCTTGATTTAGAGTTTTAGACCTTACAGATGGGGGGGTCGAGGACTCTCCTCTGGCGTGGGTACCGTTGCGCGGTCAACAAGCGGGGGTTCAGGGGGGGGCGCCCCTGGTGGGGGGCTCGGGGGGCAGCGCCCCCCAGACCAATTTTTTTTAGGGCCTTGTATAATTTTTTATTTTCTTTCCATTTTTTAACTATCGAAAAAGAGCAATAAATCATTTTGTTTAATCGTGGGGCTCATGTTTCCTTCGGTTGTTTCTTTCCTGAGGTTTTCGTAACACCCCTTCCCACAATTTTTCTATTTTTTTTTTCTGCTTCTTTCCCACGATTTTTTCAATGACTTCCCTACAATGATTTTTAGTGTTGTCGGGTCTCCAACGAGCCCCAAAATGATTTATAGTGTTGTCTAGTCTTCCAACAATGATTTATAATATTGTCGGGCCTTCCTACAGCGTTTTGTAGTGTTTTTTGGTCTCCAACGAGTCTCACAACGATTTATAGTGTTATCCGGCCTTCCAACAGTGATTTGCAGTATTGTCGGGCTTTCCTACAGCGATTTGTAGTATTTTCGGGTCTCCAACGAGCCCCACAGCGATTTATAGTGCTCATCATCGAATCGTCGGCTCACCATTGTTTCCTTCGGTTGTTTCTTGCTTGAGGTTTTCGTAACACTCCTTCCCACGATTTTTCTATTTTTTTTTTTCTGTTTCTTTCCCACGATTTTTTTAATGATTCCCATATAGCAATTTTTAGTGTTGTGGGGTCTCTAACGAGCCCCACAGTGAATTATAGTATTGCTCGATCTTCCAACAATGATTTGTAGTATTGTTGGGCCTTCCTACAGCGATTTGTAGTATTTTCGGGTCTCCAACGAGCCTCACAACGATTTATAGTGTTATCCGACCTTTCAACAATGATTTGTAGTATTGTCGGGCTTTCTTACAGCGATTTATAGTATTTTCGGATCTCCAACAAGCCTCACAGCGATTTATAGTGTTATCCGGCCTTTCAACATTGATTTGTAGTGTCTTATGCAAATCAATATAGCAATTTGTAGTATTTTTGGGTCTCCAATGAGCCACACAGCGATTTATAGTGTTGTCCGATCTTTTAACAGCGATTTATAGTATTATTGGGCCTTTCTACAGCGATTTGTAGTGTTTTCAGGTCTCCAACGAGCCACACAATGATTTATAGTGATGTCTGGTCTTTTAACAATGATTTGTAGTATTATCGGGCCTTCCTACAACGATTTGTAGTGTTTTCGGGTCTCCAACTTGCCTCACAATGATTTATAGTGTTATTCAGTCTTCTAACAGCGATTTTTAGTGTCTTCCGCAAATCACTATAGTGATTTATAGTGTTTTGGGTCTCCATCGAGCCCCACAATAATTTATAGTGTTGTTGGATCTCACTATAGTGATTTATAGTGTCTTTCGCAAATCACTATAGCGATTTCTAGTGTTATTCAGTAAGCAAATCGCTGTAAATCGCTACCCGAATTGTAAAATTTATATGCATCTTCCTCATTATTAAACTGCATTCTTTCTACCGGAACATAGTCAAGTGTACTTCCATGTGCATTCTCAGTGCCTACACTTTTTTTATGTGTACTGTCATGATAATCTACATCATGATAATCTTCTCCGGTTTTTAGTTAAAATGGAGAATGAAATGACAATAGAAATAGCTCAAAATTTATAAGAATAAACTAGACTCAATAACGAAGACACCACTTTTTACGGATTTGGAATATGATCTTCGGTTAGGGAGATATGACCCTGACAAGTTGGTCCTAATTCGGGTAGCGATTTACACTGATTTGCTTACTGAATAACACTACAAATTGCTATAGTGATTCGTAAAAGATACTACAAATTGTTATAGTGAGATCCAACAACACTATAAATCATTGTGGGGCTCGATGGAGACACAAAAACACTACAAATTGCTATAGTGATTCGCGGAAGACACTACAAATTGTTGTTGGACATTTTCAATATCATACTCTAAATTAATTAGTTATTTCGGAAAGAACCTACTAGGCCGTAGCAATTCATGTAGACAACTCTGGAGTTTACGAGCATTGGCCAGACATATGAACCACTTCATGACAAGATAATTTAAATCGGTCTAGACTTTGGAGTTTTAATCATTGCATCTTTGCTCACCTGTTGCAAGTTGAAGAGCTCAATATGTCCATTGATAGCTAGTTGAATAGACCGAAGGGCTACACCTGTCCTAAATTAATGTCCGATAAACTATACCTCCCCCAAGGTTTGGGGTTTGTAGTACTTTCTACATGTGTCTAATGGGTAATGTTTTTAACCTCATAAGAGTTACTTAGGAATTCTTCAAAAATTACAATAAAAAATGAGGTACTCATACCTATAACAAAACCCTAAACTATGTCTTTTTTAGTAGAGTATTTTATCACTTTCTATATTGTTGCCTAAGTACATTATTCATTTTTTTTCAGTGTTAGTATATTATACAATTATAAATGTATGTTCACTAACTAATGTTCAACATGTAATCACATATAAATGATATAATTCTAGGGATAATAATCCATCATAAGTACGCATTATCAATTAATCATGACGCAACACTTACAATACCCTTTTTAAAGTATATCAAAAAATAAAAATAAAAAATAATTAGAATATCAAAAAATAAAAAATTATAAAACAAAAAATAATTAATTTTTTAGAAATAAAATATCAAAAAAATAAAAAATTTATAAAACAAAAAAGAAAATGATTAGATTTTCCGAAATAGAATCCCCAAAAAATAAAAAATATATAAAACATAAAACAAAAAAAAATAAATTTTTTAAAAATAGAATCTCAAAAAATATAAAACAAAAAATAAAAATACATTTTTTTATGATAAATAGCCAAGAAAAAACAAAAATATCACGTCTAAAACACGATATTTATGTTTCTAATGAAAATATGGTGAAATTTTGAAAATAGCGCTAAAAAATACCGGTTTTAACTTTTAAGTAATTTCTTGCGATATTTTTTTTGGGGTTTTCATAGCAATTACACTGAGATTTCTTGCATAATTTTGAAATTTAATAATATTCTTGAAGTGGCTAGAAAAAACTATCATGTTTTTGAGGAAATAAATATTTTGATAATTATGATTTTAACCTTAAGTAAATGTTTTTATTATACCATTTTATCTATTGGCATTATAATATTTGGTGGGGCCTTTGTGTAATTGCAAAATTTTCTTACGTTGGCTTTAGTCCAAAATGTAATCTTGGCAGTCGGTCTTATCATCTTTTCATTTATAGTTTTAACTTTCGAAGTAATTTTAATATGCACATTTTAATCCACTTGCATTAGATTGTTGGCTGGGCAAATATGTAATTGCATACTTTATCTAAATCCAAACTATTAAAACTTTGTCAAACAATTTTTTTGTTAAAGACAATTTCACTTGAAATGGTTAAGAGAGTAAACATAATCCAAATACAAACCAGAAAGAGTGTACTCATGTAAAAAAAAAATTATAAGCGTGAGTCTGACCCAAATAGTTAATCAGACGCCCAAATAAACATGTTCACCCAACCACTCATGCTGAATTAACTAATTAAACTTAACTAAAATGATTAATCTAAAACTAGTGTGCACAATTCTAATTACTAATACTGAAGTATTAAATAAACTAAGTAATAAAGGGAAGACATGAAACTAAGCTAATTAATTCTAAAACATTGATTTCACAACCTAGCTAAAGACGTTAAAAAATCTAAGTAATGAATGACATAAAACGGTAAACAGAAATCTGATCCAAGCTAATTGATCTAAGACATAATTAGACTGACTCTAATTAATGAAGGATGCAACAGTAGATAAACTATTAAACTATGGAAAACATGGGAATAAATTGACTAACTAATTATGACGCTGGAAACCCTTGAACAAAACATCTAAATACCCAAACTAATTAACACTAAAGGCGTATGCTGAATGAAGTCTGTAAGCCAAAAAAAAAAATCCTATGACCAGCATCAGTCACACCGGATCGTGTGACTTAGGGCTGCAATAATATCAACGTGATCTGGCTGAATCGCTGGGCTTAAACAAAATATGCTGATATCAATAACCCAGCAACTTATTCCAAGTATGCCGTGCTATGCCAACCTATGTGTCAGCGTGACCTTAACTTCATACGGGTGTGCGCAATCTGAAAATATGTTGAAAAGTGTCATGCTAATACACCCTATGACGCTGTCCGCGCCAGCCTGCGTGATTCGCAAAGACTAGCAGACACGCAGTCTGACAAATAAGGCTGCAGCCGTTCCAGATTAGCAACTTGAGTTCGGGCTGGTCAGTTTGGGATTGGCCGAATCTGATCAGATCTTGATCTGGCCAGCTTCGGCTGGCCGGAAATAGGCAGATCTGATTCAAAAGAGCCAGAATAAACAAATATATTATTTCTTTTTTTTCGATTTCAGTTAATAAAACTAACCGATTAGAACATCCGATTAGGACACATAGTCATGATATTTTATCGACACAAAATCTTGTTTTTTCATTGAAAAAACATGAGCTTGTTCCTAACATATGGATCAATCCTGTTTTTTCATTGAAAAACATGAGCCGGTTCCTTACATTTGGACTATGTTGAATCCATCCATGAAGTCGGATTGGGTCAACACGACCCGCACATATGATTTTCAGTTCATTCGGACCCGTTCATATTTCTTATATGTTTCTTTTTTAGCATTTTATGATTAATAATTATATGTATAGTGTTTTATCTCTTTTTTTTGTTGGTTGTAAGTGTGCATCTTTAGTGGCTTTTTGCTATCTTCCCTGGGTGGTTTTGTGATTATTGGGAACTTCTTGTTTGGTTGCATAGTACTTATCTCGAACTTATTCATTATATGATCCATCTTATAATATCGCATATTTTAGTACTTAGTCATTTTATAATTTTGACAAAAATTTAGCTAAGTTTGGGAGAAAAATTATTCAAGGCTTGATTTTTAGACTGATGCCTTTGAGTCTGGGCTTAACCCAGGTCTCATCGACAAGATCGAGGCGAGCCAATCGAAACGTGGGAAAGAGTTGTAAAATTGACCTTTAAATTCAAGCAAAATTCGAGCAAAATTCATGTTATTTTTAGACTAAATCCAGAATTTGGTATGCGTGTAATATATCGTTGGATGTGTCTCGAAATTTTGAGCACAACGATATTTTGTTTTCCTAAATTCGAGTTCTGGTTTGCCCGAAAATCATATTTTTCTAAAAATTTAGCAGTTTATCAAAATGGATCCGGAGTTGGATCAAAGGCCTAGGATCCAATTTTTTATAGATTTTGGTTCTATTTAGGTCATAATTAAATCTGGATTTAATTCAAGTCTTGCTCCAATTTTTGTTTTGGGTATGGGTTTGGATCTTGGATTCTGATCTTGATCTAAATTCAAGCCTCACATTTTTTTCAGCTTTAAATTGAATATAAAGCTTTATTTTGGAATTAAATAAGGTTAGGGAGCCTTTTGGGTTAATTTGGTTATTTTTTGGTACCTTTAGATAATTTTTATTTAATTAATACTTAATACTTAATACTTAATACTTATTAATTAATTAATTAATTAATGTTAATTACGGATTTTTATTTTAGAGATGAGTGGGACTCCTTAAAAAATCCCTTATACTTACTTAAAGAGAGTTTTAAAAGGGTTGGGAGAGTTAAAAAAATAACAAATGTCGAAAAGTCAACATTTGGTAAAGTTTCAAAAAATTAGGAAACAAAGAGAGAGAGTTTCTATTATTTTGGAAACTTTCTTAGAGAGCTAGAGAAAAAGAAGGGGGGGGGTCACCCCCTCTCCCATTTAATATACACAAAAGAAAAGAGAGAGAGAGAGAGAAAAGAAAGAGGGAAAGATGAGAGACAAAGAGAGAGAGAGAAAGGGAAGGAGAGAAAAGAGAGGAAGGAGGAAGAAGAAGATCTTCTTCTCCAACCATCCAACCTTTGATCCAGCATTATTTTTCTTTTTTCCTGTGATTCAAGCAAAGGTACGGGTCTCCTCTTTTGAATCAAGTGAGAGAACGAATATCGATTGAAAGTAATCTTTTGGTGGAAATTTCATGATTAAAGAGAGAATCTAGATGTTCATTCTAGAAAACATTCCATGTATGTGTGTTTTGATCCTTTCCACCTTTACAAAATGGTAAATTTTTGTTTATGTGAAAACAAAATTTTCATTGTTAATAAAAATATGATTTTCGTGTTCGTTTTCGATAAAGATCGCTTTTCATGGATTGGTCCTTGATTATTTTATCTTTTCAAAATAAATTTTTGTGTACGTGGTTTTCATCCTTAAACAGAATTTAATTCATGGTAATGATGGATTGATATATGGGTTGCTTTTGTACTAGTGTTGACCTCCATGAACAGTCCATCGTATGAGCCGTTGAAGGCATGTATTGTTGTGAGAAAAGGAAAAGAAAATATATATGTTTATGCATGTATACTTTAGCAATAATTTGTATAAGCAATCCATGAGGCAACACATGATTAGTTTTTGACCATGACATGCATATGTATTTCACAGTGACTCAAGGATTCATGAAGAACGTCATAAGCATGACCTCTCTATTTATTTATTTTACATGTATATGATTGTGCGTGTGTACGCATATTTGGGCCATGGAATATATTATGCACACACACACCCTTGATTGGAAATTTTTGCATATGCATATGTTGGAAAGCATGAAAATATATATATATATATATGTGTGTGTGTGTGTGTGTGTAAGTATATGTCACTGCAGGAACCAGCCCGTGGCGACTAGCAGCCCGGTTGGGCATGGCCAAGTCGGGCAACCCTCTTAAGGTGATGCCTGACTGGGCTGGCCGATCGCAAGCCTTGTTGGCCCTGTTTGGTTCGGCAGAACCGAGCCCAACAGGTCTGTTCTGACAGGCCTGCTGGGCAGCATATGAAAAAAAGGGGGTGTTTAAATAAAAAGTTTAAGTGCTTTAAAAAAAAACATGTGGGGCTGTCACCACGCTCTGACAGCACTCACACAGGCCCGGGCTGGGCCTGTGTAAGGGCTGGCCCGGCCAGCTCGGCTTGGCAAGGGTCTGCCAGACCCAGCCCGGTTCTTGGGAAGGGCTGGGACAGGCCTGGCAGTTTACTACCATGCCCAACCTGGGGCTAACCTGACCCGACCCAGTTGAATAAGGTCAGCTGGGCCTATTTGAAACCTCCAGACGGTTGGGCCAGCTGGGTGTAAGTTTTGTTCAATTTTCTAGATTTCACCTATTGTAAATGTTTCAGCCACATGCATGCTAGAGTGTGACTTCGCACGCTTAGAATTGAAAGATTTTGTGTGATTAATACTCAAAAGCATTTCAGATTTATGTTGCATATGTGTAATTGCATAAGTATTCACATGTTCAAAGTAAATACATGCATCAAATGGAAACATGCTTTTGACCTAAATTAGACAATGAAAATATGCAGATGACATAATTATGTGCAATGAATGGAACCATGCAGTTGACACAAAAATATGCACTTGCCTCTAGCACATAAATTAAATAGAAACATCCTTATGAATATCCTTGTTTCATGTGCATCTTAAAAATGACATACATAAATGTGCATTTGGAAAACATGCTTACGAAGAGAAAGGATATATACGGTTGAAGCCATAATAGTTGCAACAAATTATTTTTTTTTGAGTAATAAGATATAAATAATACTGAAAGAAAGAAATTATGTACAAGTGGAGGATGAGGGGTCCTTAAGGGTATGTTTGATGGCTTGTCCATGGTTGGACGAAATGAACAAAAAGAACGGAACAGAACATTGGTTCTGTTTGTTCCGTAACAACTGCTCCAAATCCAACGTTTGTTTGGACCGTACTCAAATGCTATGTTCCAAATGTCTATTATTTGATGACCATGTGTGAACAACTTGGACAGTCATGAATAATGGGTCGAATTAAAACAATGAAAATCTGTTGAAAGAGCATCAAAGCACATTTAAAAGACTCATTAAAAGGAAAATTGTTCATGTATATGGATACAACTGACGACCCCCGCACAGGAGACTCCCATCCTGGATTCCCCACACGGATCACCTCTGCTCGCTTTCCAACCATTTAATTGAGTTGGTTGGTTCAGTGAGTTGTATATAACTTGAAGGGCTTGAACTAAACAAAAAAGGGATGATGGTTGGTACCATAGATTAAACCAAAAAAAGTGGTCAAAGCTGCAATGGATAGATTCATTCGTCTGATGAAAAAAAATTCAACTGCATTCTTGTTTTATAGTCAAGACTTACACATTCCACAACCAATATTATTTATGCACATCAAACAAGCGACACTACAGGTAAATAGTACTTGAAATTTTAACATTTGGGAGACTATTGCATGTTTTATAGTCAAGCACTGTTCTAATAAATAGTAAGGTGTCAACCGAAATGGGATATTTTAATGAACCTTTTCGTGCCCTTTTTCAAAATCCTACGTAGTTAAAGAACTAATTTTTCCAAAATCAAACATGAAATTTTCTTTCATGGTTAATCATAAATTGATAGGTACAAAAATTCATATACCAAAACCAAAATTATACTTTTATAACTTCTCCCAGAGACTTCATCTACCATTGATGGTGGCGATGTCTTTCTGATTATTATTGTTGAAAATGCAACCCCAACAACAACCATAAGCAAACCATCAAATGGCAAAAAGACATGAACAAACTGCAACTAAGTAGAAGAACAGATAAAACCATTTTCTCCTTTTCATTTCTTTAACACATAAATAAAAACACTAGTCAAAAAATGCAAGGAAGGATATCCATTTCTTCCATTGCAACCAGAGAGAAAAACCAGATTTTGATCCAAGAAATACCAAAAAATACATTAAAAAAATGAGTTTTTTCCTCTTCTTCTCGTTATTTTACAAAATGCAAGAGCCAGGAATAAATTATCGTCGGCTTGATCAGTGGTGGCGCGAACGACAGGCAAAAGAAGCAAAATCCAAAATGGCAAGAAACCCATTCTAAAGAGACCTTCCATCTTCCTCTTTCATGGATACAAACACTCTATTTTCTTCTTCCCTTTCCTTTTCCCAAAAATAACAACAAAATCTTGAGAGAGATTATCCTTTTCACAGAAACAACAATAAAATCTAGAAAGATATGGAGAGCAAATTCTCAGTTCTATGCCTTCCTCAACATCTGTCAACAACGCATTGTAGGAACACTTAAAAAATGCATAAAAATCAATATGAAAGGTCATATGAAAGGTCGATGGGGGCGGCAGAGTCATCGTGGCCAACGGCAGACGAGGAGGAGCCACTGTTTTGCTGCCGAAGGGATGCCCCCTCTTGGCATCGAAGGTCGTGGTGCCGCCACCCATTGCTCCGGCGGAGCCCTTGCATACCGAGAGAAAGAGAGACACATTTTTTTTCGTCCCTTCCCTTCCTGTTCTTTTTGTAACAGGGGGGAGGTGGATCAAAAATTACAAACCATTATGGACGCGACAGATGCACGGAACGTCGTCCGCCACGTCCAACGTTTGTCTACTTTCGTTGTTTTCAGCGGGATTTCTGTTCGAATCACGCTGAGAAGGGTATGTTTGATGGCTTGTCTAGGGTTGAACGAACAAAACGAACATTGGTTCTGTTCGTTCTGTAACAAATGTTTCAAGTCCAACATTTGTTTGGACCATAGATGCTATGTTCCAAATGTCCGTTATTTGATGTCTGGTATGGCAGGAACGTCTTCGTTCTCATTTCCTTCGCTCGCACCCTCTTCGTAGCGTAGTGCAGCTCGTGCATCGACGGTGCTGGAATCCACCGCTTCCCGGCGCCATTCCCGTCATAACCCTTTTCTTCTTCTTATCTGTTTTGGCGCCCCTCTTATCAGTGGTGGTGGTGATTAGGGACGTTGGTCGATCGCCGCCTTTAGATGACGTTGTCATTCCTCTTCGGGGCTACTCAGAAGGAAGAAAAAGAGAGGGCCAGACTCCAAAAAACCTCAATTGAGCAAGGCATGAATCATTTGAGCATCGATCTCACCGAGTGAATCCTCACCACCTCTCTCTCCTCTCTGTCATCCGAGCTCGGCACGTTTGCAAGCTATGAAACTCTATCATCACCCAAGAGTTGCTCGCTTCCTGTGTTTCCCTCATGAAGAAGCCGTGGTTCTTTCTCTACAGGCAGAACAACGTGTTCTTGAAAAACAACTAGGCGTTCAGATTCGACCCCAAATCGAAGGAGTGGATTCGCATCCCCAACGGTTTCCTCCCTCGCCCTCGCCAGGAGGACTCATTGATCGGCTCCAATGGCTTCTTCTTTGTCTCCACCTGCTCAACGCACTCCCGATTCGTGTACAACCCTCTTTTCCACGCTTACTGGCAGGAGACGAAGCCCCTCAAGTTCTCTAGGTACCATCCCTTGGTGGGTGTCTTCCAAATGGGGGATTCCCTTCTATTCATCGTCGTCGAGGGTGCCAGGTTCATCGAGGGAATGGTGGATCTTGAGGAGAGGTTGGCCGTCGAGATCTACAATTTCTGGTTAAACTCATGGGAGATCTACCCGCCGCTTCCCCCCGATTTCCAGCTGGTGATGATCCCGTCGACCCTTAGCCTCGGTTCTGGCTTGCGAGTGCCGACTACGCGTCGGCAAGTCCTGACCATCTTCTTGGCATCGATGAGCACGTCGGAGTACCTACAGAGGAAGGCGTGGGTGGCAGAGCGGTTGGAGTAGAGGACGTGGTTCACCGGAGCGAGGGTGATGGCATCAGAGAAGTGTCAGATGGCATCGTCGAACTGCCTGGCCGGGAACGCGGCATTCCCCTCTGCAACAGACTATTGAAACAAATCAGTGGAGAGAGAGAGAGAGAGACACATCGACGGGCGCAGCATGCCCATCAATGTTTTTTTTTTTAAATCGTTTTCTCCTTTTCTGTTCCTTTTGTAACAGGAGGAGGTGGATCGAAAATTACACGTTAATGAACGTGGTGGACGCACGGAACACTGCCCGCCACGTTGTTAAAAACCGTATTCTCAACGTCTTTTTTTGTTTCGTGAAATGCATGGGATGAACCATCAAACATACTATAAAGGAATAGGGTGCATTAAGGCGTTATGTTACAAACATACGTGGTGGCCAGCAGAACATTGGGTGATCGTGGTGCCCACGGCCATCATTAGGCCAGGCTACACGAATTCTAATTATCCTCACATTGGTAGATGATTGCCCTCACGTTGCAACCAATTCTAATTGCCCTCACGTTGGCACATGATGATTTGCGACCGTAATCAAAACATTATTCAATGGCAAAAAGATGCACATTTCATTTGACAAAAGCATGTCAGCTTGCCAATGCAGTCGTGACACTATCAATGGGAGAAAATGGGATTTAGATTTCGATTAGGGGTGGCAAAATCTGACCCGACCCGTCAACCCGCTTCTTAGCCGGGTTAGGGTTTGGCTTAAATGGGTTCGTGTCGTAAACGGGTCGACCTGCCTAACCCATTTATTAAACGGGTAGTGTTCGTGTTAGGGGTATGCCAACCCGTTTGACCCGTTTAATAAACGAGTTAGGTGGGTGGGTCAACCCGTTTATACGAACCCGTTAACCCACAACCCATTTATATATATATTAACTTATCTAACCCTAACTCCTAACTTTACACTTTAGTCACCCACCTAACTCCTAACTTTACACTTTAGTCACCCACCTAACTCCTTCCTACCCAGTCGCAGCCGAGAGCTTGAGACCTCTCCTCTAATTGCAAATTTGCAGAAAAAAAGTATAATATGTATTTTTTTTTGTTTCTAATTGTGTTATTCGGGTTAGACAGGTTATTCGGGTTACTCGGGTCGATTATCGTGTTTATGTTATTAGGTTGACTTGTTTAATAAATGGGTAGACGTGTCGTGTCGACCCAACCCATTTGTTAAACGGGTTAACTGTGTCGTGTCGGGTTACCCGTTTAATAAATGGGTCATGTTCGTGTTTGCCACATCCGATCCATTTAATAAACGGGTCGTGTTTATGTTGAGGTATTCTGACCTGCCAACCCGTTAACCCGAGCCACCAACATGTTGACCCGACCTGATTGCCACCCCTAATTTTGATCAAAGACAAACTGACATTTGGCAAAAATTATTTAGACAAATATTTAATTTATAAAAAAATACTTTATCATTGCTTTAAAAGTTACTATTAAAAAACATGCTTCTATACTCTTGTCAAAACTTCGAAGACAACTACTATAGGAAATTGATAGATCTGGGTACAAACTCGATTTTAACCAAAGCCTAATCAAATTGTCTTATCTACCAGACCAAATTATTTAAGTAGAAAAAAACCTGCAATCCACTGTTAACTTTAAAGTTAATATGATGAAATAATGTGATGATCAGCACAGAATTATTCAAGTAGAAAATGTCTTCAATGCACCATTGACTTTAAAGTTAATATGCTGAAATAATGTGATGATCATAAAGAATTGGGTGGCATGATTGTCACATATATATATATATATATATATATATATATATATATATATATATATATATATATATATATATATATATATATATATATATATATATATTCATTGACTTTAATTAGAATATTTGCACCAAAGGTTTTGAGGCATAATCTCTAATTGATTTTTTTTCTTCTAGGCATCAAAAACATGTCATTCATATCCCTACAAGTGAAGTTAGTTAGCTCTTTAATGTTATATATATTTAGGGCTGCAAACGGATCAGATATGAGCCCAGTCCTACCTAATCGGAATCCAAATCTGAATTTTATGCAGTGGTCCAAATCTGGGTCTGAAACAAAACAAGATTTGATAACGTAAGATTGAATCAGGCCCTAGAATATGTACGATTGGTAAAAGAGGACAGGAAATGCAATTTTTTTTTTGAATGTATACAGTTGCAATTATTTAAACATGCCAGTTTGCCGATGCGGCCGTGACACTCCGGGAGAGAGTGGGATTTAGATATCAATCAAAGTAAAACTGACAAAAACTGAGACGGGCACATTACCCAGTAGAGCCACCTTTCATGGGATCAGAGTGTTCTTTTCTTTTTTAAACAAACTTCCACAGGACCAAAATATAGTAACAGATATTGCCGGGTTTCTTTTAATTATTTGTGAAGAAAGAACACGAGAAATGTTTTTCTTGTATTTTTCCTGTACTATACACGATATTTTCAAAAATATCGATTAAGTTTAATTTCTCGTGTTTTTATTGAAAAAATGAGATATCAAAGTTTTTTCTTAAATGCACTCCTGTGTCAAGGGCTCAAAAGCTCGAAGCTTTCTACATAAAGAGCTACCTCTTGAAGGCTATTATAAGCACGAAGGGGCGCCTCATCGATATGAAACAAAAATTCTCCACATCTTATTAGATACACAACTCTTAACACTATAAATAGCCCCATCTATATCAAGGCAATCAACCCACCCAGTTAAAGTAGGTTACAGTTAACAGAAGGGGGTGCGTGGGTCCCATGCATTCAAAACCAATCCATGACACATGCATGTACCTTCACATGGGCATTTATGGGTCCCAAGCATTCAAAACCAATCCATGACACATGCATTTTTAGTCTGGTGTCAACTTTCCCACAGTATGTGCAATAATTGCACAATGATGTGGAAACTAAATAATTTTTATGTTTTTAATATTTTAGTGAGAAAATTTGCAGGTGCAGTTAGTAATGTTAGAAACTTTTTATTCAAAATAAATTTATGAAAGAAAAGAATATGGCTAAGGTTTAAAAGTGACATATTTTTTAGGCAAAAAATGATCTTATTGTCCTTGCAAAATGATGCATTTTTTGAAATACCTAACAATTTGATAAAAAAATTATATATTTAAAATTGTTAGTTCTCAAATTTTTAAGATATTTTTGCTCTTTGCGCATGCAAACCTGCTAATGTTATAGGTATGCTGTAAGATGTTCGTAACCCTTCAATGCAAATAAGAAATTAGCATCCCTTCAATAAAAGAAGATTTTGTGAACATATGTAAATACGATATCATCTTCGTAAATATCGTATAAACTTAGCAACTATAACTTGTAAACCTCCTTTAAGTAAATACTTCTTGAGAATATCTGCAAATGTCTGTCAACATTCACAAATATATTGTCACCACAAGAAATTGCACTATTGGGCTACATCGCACTTTTCAAGAAAAATATGAGTATTTGACATCTAATATGGCATAGTGCTTGAATTCTGATGCTTCCCAATTCTCATACCTGACAAGTTCCTAAGTCTAAACCAATGTTGTTAGTATCATTGCGAATATGCTGATTTGCATAGTGTCCAAACCAGCAAATTTTCTATTAAATCTAAAAATCATTAAAAGTAATTTTTTAATATTTTTTGATATGTGTCTATATGTGGCTTGAAAAATAAATTTAGGGTCTGATCTAATACTGATTTGGAACCAATACTGTTTTAGTTGTAGTTAAAAAGAATCTGACTAGATTTGGAACCATCTAATGAATTCATTTTCTTATCGAAGGACCCAGATGACGAAGTTAACTGTTGTTGAGTTCCACACACAACTTCCATGTGAGAATCAACGATAACATGATCTTGTGAATTACATAGTTTGATAAACCCGAGCTATTTTTGACCCCAAATCGAGCTCTAGATTCGATTATTTAGACAAATATTTAATTTGCAAAAAAAATACTTTATCATTACTTTAAGAGTTACCATTAAAAAACATGCTTCTTTACTCTTGCCAAAACTTTGAAGACTACTATAGGAAATATAAGACACAAGTAAATGCCACTAGTACCTGTTTGTGTAAAAAGGTTGGTAAACAGGGAATATATGTCACAGGTATTTATTATCAAGATTAAGATGAAGTTATTGGACTCTGCCTACATCTATTCTATGTGGTATATTTCTAATCGCCACACAAATACCCTTAGAAAATTTGAGGAAAATAAATTTGCAACTTGACTACCAACGAATCCACTTTAATCAGTGTAACTTACAAGGAATCATGAAGTCCCATAGCTCCCTGTATCCCTGCTCCAGAAGTGAGCTAGATTCAGGGCATGCTTAAGTGCCTGCCTATGTGACACATGCCAAACGCATGACAGCATTCTGAGTGGGGCCCCACACCAACAGAATGCAGGCCACACTCAGAATGTTGTCCGTGTCAGATAGGCAGGCACTTACGCCATCCTTGTATCCCTAAGTGAGCCAGAAGTGGCTCAACAGGTATTAATGGTAATAAACATAACAACAAACCATCAAGAAACAACAAAGCACGAATAACCTCATAACATTCAACACGTCCGAAATACAAACGACGATGAACTCCCTCAAAGTGGGAGGGCAGAACAAAACAACAGAACGAGAGTAAACAGAGCAACAATGAGGATGGATATGAAATAAGCTTTTCTCAAACATAAAAGCTTTTGTATTTCATTTTATCACCTATTGTATAGCACAATCCTCGAAGAGGGCATGGAACAAAGTTGTGCAAATGACTCCATCAGAGGAACCAACAGCACCAGCATACTCATTAAAGCACACTGAGAGAGATTCCAAGCAAGTTGGATCGTAAGAAGCATGCACATCGCCCCCATACTGTGAAATATATTCATCCCATTGTCCTTCAAAGTACACTGCGAGAGGTTCCGAGGAAGTTGGATCGTAAGAAGCATGCACAACTTTGGGTGAAATATCTTCATCCCATTGTCCTTCCTCCACTGCTACGTGAAACATACCACTATGGAATGAGAAACTAAGAAGACGATCACCATCTTTAAATTTGACTTCCTCCACTGTTGTTGTGGGTGGCATATCAATCACTTTGGTGGTCTCAGAGACTTTCTGGCTGTCGATTCCCAGCCCATTGAAGCACAAAATGACTTCTGTGAGCTTAGTTTGACTTGTCCACATCGTGGGAAGCACAAAAGATAATTGCCGACGCGCAGATGGGCCAGGTGTCCAATTTCCAGGAATGCTGAACTCCGTCAGATGTTCGAAAGTTGCCTCCTGGAATCAAGGTGCAAAGTTAAACACATGAAAAAGAATTATAGATAGGTTCTGTAACCTGCCTCTTTCTGCAGCTTTGTTTTTACTGTTTATCTTTCTTTTTATGGCAGGGTGATTTCTCAACGCCATGCTCAATTTCTTCCCATCTAATAAAAACTTTTCATCGATTCTCAAAGTAAAAGAGAAAGCAATATAGGAAACAAAAATAAATAAACTAGGCAAGATTGTGTGTAGGGAAAGAGAATCACCTCAACAAGTTTCTTCTTCCATTCTATGCTAAGGCTGCTGCATCCTCTCATGTTCAATATCCTCAGAGACTTCAATTTTGCAAGGCCACCAACATCTCTTAGATTCTTGCAATCACAGAGAATGAGCTCCTTTAAGTTTTCCAAGTTTGAAACGTCTAGAATCGATTCTAAAGCATAACAAAAGCCGGCTTCGAACTTGGTTAAAGTAGCAGGTAGGCAAAGTATGTGCTGGATCATTATGCAATTGTTTAGACAAAGATTCTTGAGCCGAGGAAAGCTGCTTGTATTGGATGGTAAGCTGCACAACTTTTGGTCATCAACGACCAAGGTTTCCAATAAAGGTAGAGATCCAAAGCTAGAATCAGTCTCAGCTTCTAAGGTGTTACATTGCCCAATACTCAGTTCCTCCAAGGAGCAAAGATGAGAAAACCTGCAAGGAAGCATGATGGAAGGATTGCCTTTGAGAGACAGAACCTTCAACTGTGAAAGGCTTCCAAAGTTACCAGGGAGTTGTTTGAGGCCACAGCAATCCAGCCGTAGGGTAGCAAGGTTCTCTAGACAACCAAAATCATTAGGCAATTTGATTATTCGAGTATGATCCATTATCAAATGCTTTAAATTTTTCATCTTTCCCATCGAATCTGGTAGAGCTTTTAACCTTTCACAGTATGAGGCAGACAATACCTCAAGCAATTCCATTGATCCCACAGAACTTGGGAACTCTTTGATTTTGTTATTGTCTAAAAGGAGCTCAACTAGATTGTATGCTTGTCCAATCGAGTGAGGTAATTCCTCAAGGCTGCATCTATTTGCACTCAATTTTTTGAGCAATGTCAGGGATCTTATTGAATCAGGTAGTTTTCTAATGGGAGTACCATCTAGGACAATCTCTATTAGGGATTTCATATTCCCCAGTTCTTGCGGCAAAGCCAAAATGTTAGAGCAATTAGAGAGAATAAGATGCTTGAGTGACTGCAGCCTGCAAATTTCGCTTGGCAGTTCATTCAGTGCTCTACAGGACTTCATACTCAAGAAAACCAATTGCGTAAGGTTCTTAATGGATTCATCAACTTCAACTAATCCATGGCAGTTGTCAAGTATCAGCTTCTCTAAGTTTGGGAAACCAGAAAGATCAGCAGTTGCTAGATTTTTACAGCCACACAGGTTGAGGACTTTTAATGCAGAACACTGTCAATAGTAAATGATACGAGTAAGAAAGCAATATGCATGAAAATCATACCAAGTGATGTTATTCTTTTAACGAACCTTGTTTCTTAACCATAAGTTGTCAATGTTGATGCGATTGATCTTGCTGTCAGAAAGGTCAAGGACAGCTGTTTTCTGCAAGCTAACATTGTTTGGTAACCATGCAAAGGGACAGCCATGCCATTCCAACCATCTCAACTCCATATGAAGCTGCGGTGATTCACCCACAAGATTTGCATTATTGATTCTTAGCAGTCTAAGATTTGGCAAGTTTTCAAAAGCTTGAGAAGTCAAGCAACTCTGTTTTCCATCTTCAAACTGATTGAAATCAATAAAGATGCCTTCAACTTTCTCTGTTCCCTGTTGGTAAGCATATAAACTAATTGTAATCATGTGACACTATAACTGGAAACAACAGACAAATAAATTATCAAATTCACTTTTACCTTGACATTGTGCAATACATCAAGTGCTTCATCATAATGCCACAACCTACTACGCTGTTCGGGGTAGAAAAGGTTTTGCTGCTGCACGATCCATCGTCCCATATCTCGAAGTTGATCATGCATGTCCAACGTATTGTCCTCTCTAATTTTTATGAGAGACTTAGACAAGAGGGATTTGATTGGAACTTCAGGGATAAAATCACTTGTTCTCCATACATGGGCTGTGATTTCACTATCCATTCCAATAAAGAAGCATGCGATATCAAGAAATATGCACTTCTCTGCTTCCTCGAGTGCATCGTAACCTATTTTGAGCCGTTTAATAATTTCTGTTCTTGGAACTTTCTTAACCTCTATGATTTTGTTCTCCCAAGCCTCATCATGTTTGATATCAAGGAAAAGTGGTCCTAATACTCCAAGAGCAAGGGGCAGTCCACCAATAGCTGAGACAGCTTTCTTAGCTAGTTCAACATACTTCTTAGGTGGTTGGTTTTCCTGAAAGGCACGATAGCTAAACAGTTGAAGAGCTTCATGTTCATTCAGTTCTTCAGGACAATAAATTTTTTCATTGAAGCTTTTATGCATATCAAGCACACTCTCATCTCTAGTAGTAATGATGATTTTACTACCATCAGAAAACCAACTTTTTGCACCTGCCAATGCATCAAGCTGGCTTTTCTCATCAACATCATCAAGGACAACAAGAATTTTCTTGCAACAAATTCTGTTTTTCATCACTTTGATTCCTTCATTAACATCACCTACTTTAAGATGCCCAGTTTTTAAAATCTTTGAGATCATTTCGTTCTGCAATGTTACCAGACCATCTTGTTGCTTGGATCTCTTCCCCACATCAAAAATGAAGATACTACCTTCAAAATAGGAAGAAATTTCATTATAAACTGCCTTCGCTATAGTTGTTTTACCAATACCCCCTATGCCATGGATTGCAACCAATTGAACATCCATCGTTCCAATATTCAACAGCTTCATCACATCATCAACGCGAGAATCAATTCCAATTGGGCGTTCTGCAACATCCAATCGCATCATATTTTTTAATTCACTCCAAACCATTTGAACAACCATCTCAACAAGTTTTGCCTCGTCTCTGCCAAGAATCAATATCAGATGGAGTTAATACATTTAAGTAAACGGAGTAAAATATTAGCTTCAATAAACATTCATACAAACGCTATTAGAATTATTTTTCTCAACAACAAGAAACTTGACATATTGGAAAACTTTTAAACGAACCTGGTTGTTTCAAGGGGCTGATGCCCACGGGAATGGAACCTTGACCATCCGTCCGGAGGCCAAGGCCCCTTCCACTGCACCAAACCCCTTGGGAATGAAAAAATTTAATGCATTTGCAACATTGATGTTTCAAATGACAAAAAATCCAACTCCTATATCGAAATTGGGCAAACCATATGCCGATCCTCACTAAACGGAGCATATAAATCACATCCATGGAGTTAAATTGTCTAAGAAAAGCAAAAAATCAAAAAATGAAGTTTGCTAAGTGCGAATGCGTTTGTACACATAAATCATTTGAAAATAATAATATTAATGCAATTGAGCAGAAAGTAATTCAACATTACCACTCATGAAGATCAACAAAATGTTGAACCCATGAACTGAACAAGAACAAAAGCCAAAACAAATAAAGAAAGCACAAGAGAAAAGAACATTAGACAGATAAAATGGGCTCACGCCATAGCCGCGTGCCCAGATTGTGACAAAGGATAGGTAGCATCAGCAGGAGGGAGTGGAAGATCACTAAGATGCATACGCAAGATCGCATAAACATCTACCAAAATTTTATGCACCAGGTTTTGAATATTAATGCAATTGAGAGAGAGAGACACACAGCACCCATGAGCATCTGACTGGAGATCGAACCCATCAATCTGTCCAGCCTCCCCTAGCGCTTTCCTCCACACTTCCACCGTCTGCTTATCTAACTTGGGGTTCCATGTGTGCTTTCTGAAGTGCCACTTGAACGGTCCCGTTTGGTTGCGCACATCGCGGGGGTCGATATGGAAGAAGATGGGAATAATCAAGTGGCCACACTCGGTGATCTTAGAGATCTCTTTGAGGCACCACTTGGAATCGGCGTAGTTGGGGGAGAAGATGGGAATGAACATCTGCGACCCCTCGATCTTCTCCATCAGCTTTCCGATCTCCTGCCCTTTCTCCAACTCCACGCTGTCCTTGAATGTTCGGATGCCCTGGTTTGCAAGGGCTCGGTAGAGGTGGCCCGCGAAACCATTCCGCGTATCCTTCCCTCTGAAGCTTAAGAATACATCGAACTCGAATCGACGGCCTTCCATTGATAGTAACAGTGGTGAAGATGATGGTGATGTGTAAGTTGCTGCTACACCTCAGTAGTCTGGCTCGAAGTTCTTCTCGATCCACGTATCTCTATGTAACATAGATGCACGGGAACCTTCCTTGAAAACCAAGTCAAGATTGGAAAGTCGTGTGATAAAATATTCATTATTTCTATGGATGGGATTTTAGTGGGATATCCAACCGAATCTGAATCCACTTCTCCAATTATCATATTAAATCTGATTAACAATCTCAATTCAGTCTGAATTTGAACCGAATGTAATCCAAGGAATGACCCGAATCTGAACACACATAAGATTTATTAATTTAGAAAGTTGGGTACATATTTGGCATTATAATTTCCCATTTTAACAGTGAGTTTGCAACTAGAGAGAGGGTGTTGTGTGTTCTCCCCTAAACACAAATTTGTGTGTTTCTGTGTGTACCGTGGAATATCTTGGGACCCGTGATAATTCATATGCCAATGTTACCTACAATGACTTTATAATAAAATAACATATAAAAAAGGTAGATATGCTTTTGATGAAAATGTTCTCCCGTAGGATAGATATGCGTTGGATGAAAATGTTCTCTCGCTCACCGTATATAGATTTGCATGTTCTGCTTTTATTTTAAGCTTGTGCTACAACACATGGCTGCCTTCTCGTTCCTGCCTTGTGTTAGATAGAAAACTTTTCCTGGTTCGTTCCTACCTCGTGGAGATAATTATAAATCGAACAATTGGTTTGATCATTAGTAGGCATCAAAGGGGAATTTGTCGGCCATCTCTTTTTACAGTCTTCTCTTCCTTTTCATTTTCGTTAGGCAGTATGAAAAAAAATAATGAAGCATAAACATTCCAACAAGTGTCATTAAAGCGTCGTGAGTACCTTTGTGCTATTGTTGAAGAACATATATCGTCGTGAGTGTCATTAAGGCGTTGTTTTGTTATTCCAGGTAGATTTTATCGTTTCAACGGTTGAAAACTTAAAGACATTTGTAAGACACTGGGACTTGTCGACAAAAATGCTTGGTTACAGATGCAAGCAAGGGCCTCTACCCCATCAGGTATCGTCCATTCACTCAGTATATGCAATGTAACACAATTTGCGGTTGTAGTAACATATATATATCAATTTGTGAGATATTGTTTCGTTTGTAATATATTATGCTGAATTGTCGTATATCGATTTGTAAGATATTATGTGTTTTCTAGTGTCAATTTGTGAGATATTGTTTTGATTGTTAATATCGATTTGTAATATATTATGTTGAATTGTCGTATATCAATTTGTAATATATTATGTGTTTTCTATTGTCGATTTGTGAGATATTATTTTGTTTATTAATATCGATTTGTAATATATTATGATGAATTGTCGTATATCGATTTGTAAGATATTATGCATTTTCTATTATCGATTTGTGAGATATTGTTTTGTTTGTTAATATCGATTTATAATATATTATGCAGAATTGTCGTATATCGATTTGTAAGATATTATGTGTTTTCTATTGTCGATTTGTGAGATATTATTTTGTTTGTTACTATCGATTTGTAATATATTATGCTGAATTATCGTATATCGATTTGTTAGATATAGTGTTGTTTGTTAATATCGATTTGTAGGCTATTATGCTTAACTAATCAATAGTCGTTGTTCTATGCATCTTGAATAAATCATAGTAAATGTATGCACTGGCTAACGCAAATTGATATTTTACACATGACAGTGTTGAGCATATCAGCTAGTTGCAGTGAAGATGATGTATCTCAATCATTGGAAAGTTATGGAGCAACGAACATCCGTACTATCAACGCACCTGAAGAATTAAATATGTGCACTAATGATGCACATGATAAGAAGGGTGCAAGCATTGGATTCACTCTTGACTTGAATATTCCAGCAGACGAAATGCAAATCGATAATGAGGTAGACGATCATGACAGTGCACTTGACAAAGGTGCAGGCACCTCAAGTATACATGATAGTACACTTGACTCTGTTCCCGTAGAGGGAATGCAGTTTAATAATGAGAAAACTGCATACAAATTTTATAATGATTATACTTTAAAACTTGCCATCAGTATTAGAAGGTATTCTTGAGTAAAAAATGCACAAGGTGTCATGGTGAGAAAGGCATATGTTTGTTCTAAGCAAGGTTGGAAGAAGTCAAGTGAAAATTTAACAAAGAGCAAGCCAGATTTAAAATGCGATTGTCCAACGAGAATGATGTTAAGAAGACTTCTGAATGAAAAATATGTAGTTCGTACTTTAATCAATGATCATAATCATGAATTAGCCGCTTCATTTATGACTCCTATGTTAAGGTCACATCATAATGTAACTGAAGCGCATGTTGCAATTGCTGAAATAGTTGATACCGCCAGCATTGCACCAAGGAAGACATACAATTTCTGTGCGCACGTAGATGGTGGTCGCAAGAATGTATCATTCACACCTATGGATCTAAGAAACCACTTGAGAAGAAAGAGGTCAAAAAACATGAAGAATGGAGGAATATGTTCTTTGGTTGATTACCTACAGAAAAAATCAAACATTGACCCTGGTTTCTTTAGTGCAATGCAACTGGATTAAGATGGGTATGTTGTGAATATGTTTTGGGTAGTTTCAAAGTCAAGAGTGGATTATGAATGCTTCAATGATGTGCTTATTTTTTATACGACAATGAAGATTAATACAGAACAGTGGCCATTTACGCAGTTTGTCGGAGTGAACCATCACTCACGGAGTTGCATATTAGGCGGCGCTTTTTTGTATGACCAAACCAAGAAAACCTTTGAGTGGTTGTTCAGAGTATTTATACAGGCAATGAATGAGAAGCACTCTAAAGTTGTACTTACATATGGTGATCATGCAATTGCAGCTGCAATGTCTCATGTATGGTCATATGCACATCATCACCTATGTTTATGACATATCATTCAAAATGCAGCAAAGAATATATGACGCATTTTTAATCATAAGAGAGGGTTTGATAAAAAGTTTAGACAATGTATACTTGAGAGCATAGATGAGGTCATCTTTATGTCTGATTGGGAGAAAATGATTCAGATGTACGACCTTGAAGACTGTGTGTGGTTACAATATTTATATGCAGACAAAGAGAACTAGGCATTGGCATATGGAAGACAATACTTTTGTGCATGTATGATAAGCACACAAAGAGCTGAATCTATGCATGTCACACTGAAAAAAATATTGTATTCATGTTTAATAATGTTTCATTTCATGAAACAATATGAATTATTTATAGACGGTCTTAGACAGAATGAGCTTGAACAAGATGTAAAATGCTTCAACACCCGCCCTGTAACTTTGGGCATGAAAATATTGACGTGACCTACAGATCTGTATACACTAAATGTATTTGAATGAACTAAGGAGGTTATATAGGTTATGAATTGCAACATAGAAGGACGTATGCAATATGAGAATATGCACAAATACCATATTATATGGGATGACAAAGAGTATCCAAAAAGGCAAGAAGTACATGTTACGTACAATGTGGACAACAGAACAATTGAATATATGTGCAAAATGTTTGAATTCAAAGGTATTTTATGTCGTCATGCATTAAAGGCACTTAATCAAGAGAATATACAAAAAATACCTAAGTCATATATAATGTAAAAATGGATGAGACAAACAAAGATTGAACTGCTAGAGACAAATAATGTCAGTCCATCTAGTGTTAATGAGAAGTGTCAGATAACCTCCCGTTACCAACAACTATGTAGGTTACTTATGCATGTTGCAAATTTGGCATCGAAAAGCGAAGAAGCCCATGTATGTATGAGAAATGTGTCAAGGAAATTACTTAAAAAGTGCAATTAATTTACCATGAGTCCATTGCAGCTCGTGAAGACCAATCTAAGAAAACAGGACCGAACAACGTAGGTGAAAATCATGCTTCCCCTGACCCTTGTGAGAAGTTGTGCTGAAGCGTAAACATCATCTTCGACAAGTCAGGAGTAAATGTTGTAGATTATGATGAAAATATTCACCTAACGAAGGGTATAAAAAAAAAACTTGCCTCTGATCGCAGTCATTGGAGGACAAAGGGTGCACTAGAATTGGTTGACAAGAAAATATCTAAGAAACAATCAACCCCTAAGTAACCAAGCCCTTCGCATGAATATGTATGTAATACAGTATATTGCTTTTCATGTAAATTATATCACGTACAACCTATCAATATCTTGTATAATTTCTAACATGCAGTAATACCATACAGACGTGCACTACAATATTGGAACCTACAATCCACCCGACTTGTTTGAGTGGAACGATGGCATGAGTATGATAAGTCTTTTGGTAAATAACAATTTTGGGAGGATGTCAGCATTTCTTGTTGAACTTAATGTAGTGTCTGATATTGTTCTGTTTCATGACAGACTCTGTTCAATTCAAAAGTGAGCAACACAATACAGGAATCGTGTGTGGATTCTTCAGCTTCAAAATAGTTGTAGCATTTAACTTTCATATCTTACAAATCGTTGTAATATTTAGCATTCTATAATTTTTTGTT